>NC_000076.6:86724249-87340499 GCF_000001635.26 Mus musculus | reverse complement strand
TTAGTCAGTAACCTGACCCCAAAAGCTGAAAACTTTCCTATTTCCTTCTTCACTGCCCTGAAGCCATGCCCTTCTATAGTCTCCTGTAGATATCATAATAGAACAAAGCATTTGTCTAGAGAGACAAAAAGCAGACAGGAGTCACTCCTCGTTGCTCTCACTCACCGTCTTATGTGCTGGCCCTAAAGGGATCTGCAACCCTATAGGTGGAACAACATTATGAACTAACCAGTACGCCAGAGCTCTTGACTCTAGCTGCATATGTATCAAAAGATGTCCTAGTCGGCCATCACTGGAAAGAGAGGCCCAATGGACACACAAACTGTATATGCCCCAATACAGGGGAACGCCAGGGCCAAAAAAATGGGAATGGGTGGGTAGGGAAGTGGGGGGGGGGAGGGTATGGGGGACTTTTGGGATAGCATTGGAAATGTAATTGAGGAAAATATGTAATAAAAAATATTAAAAAAAAAAAAGATCGGGCTAGGAGGCTGCGCCTCTGTATGATTTTCTTGGCAGTAGTTTCTACTTTCTCCAGGCCCATGGGCAAACGGTACAAAGTATGGGAAATGACATCTGAGTGGGAGGGTTTAGAGGTAGATGATAAACATTTCCACTTAGTGTGAGACCCCAAGCTGCAGGGGAACGGCACAATGTTATTATTCGACGAACAAAGTAAAGGCTTGTTATAAGTCTGCTGCCTGAGCTATAGAAGTCCCCAAGGCTGCCCAAGTCACTCAGTAGTGAGCCTGGAACCTTGAAGTCTTCAAGAGCAGGGTGTTATTCCCCTCATACTGAGCCTCCTGGCAATTTATTGTGCATGTGTTTGGTTTAGAAGATAGTAAGAAATGACTTACTGTGATCAAATAAAGAACTCTCTTCTCTCAAACACACACACACACACACACACACACACAGTCACAAATACAGTCACACACACGTCTTCTTTGTAACCTACTTCTTTCATAATTTTTTTCACTATCAATATTTTCATAATTATCATTCATAAGTTTTTAGGTTAGCAGCTGCTAATAATTACAATTTAATACTGCCATAGTCCTGCCTTGCAGCATTTACGTGTTCGAAAGCTCATGCTTATGCCATTGAAGCAGACCAAATCTGATAACTCATCCTTGCCAGGTCAGTCTGAATGGTTCCGTGGCTGGGGCACATAGTGTTTGTAGCTACTTAGAACCATTATGTATGTTTAGCCTTGCTATAAAAGCATTCCAGTTTGTGTAAGCATAAAAATTGACCAAGTAATTCCACGAGGCTGTTAAGTCAGGATTGTGGTCACATTTAGAGGTGACAGTGGATGTCAATTGTGTAAGTGTCACCTACTAGACAATTCACTAATCATATGGGTTTGGTTTTTTTTAAAATTAATATTTTTATTACATGTTTTCCTCGATTACATTTCCAATGCTATCCCAAAAGTCCCCCATACCCTCCCCCTCACTTTCCTACCCACTCATTCCCAGTTTTTTTTTTTTTTTGGCCCTGGCGTTCCCCTGTACTGGGGCATATACAGTTTGCGTGTCCAATGGGCCTCTCTTTCCAGTGATGGTCGACTAGGCCATCTTTTGATACATATGCAGCTAGAGTCAATTCTTTTCATAAACACAGCACTCAAGCTCAAAGTAAAAAAAATAAAATTAAACAGCTTGTTTAAAGCACATGTATATTATTTGTCATGGAAAAGTTTAAAATATGATCTTAAAGTTGCACCTTACTCATAAACGAATTTCATTTTCTTACCATTTATACTAAGACATATTTGCTTGGTTATGGTCTTTTATTATATTCCCAATTAATTAACCAATCGTTAATATAGTCATATTATATTATTATAATTAATCCAATTTATTAAATTTCCAATTGATTGTGTCCCAAAAAGGATATTAAGAAACAAGGGTAAATTGTTTTCAAGCTTGTGACAGGGTCAGTCACAAGGAATAGTATCAATAAGGTTGGGTTTTTGTGTGTGTGTGTTTTATTATCTATTATGTGTTGTGAGCATCATGTAGTATCACTAATTTTCCCACATCTAGGGAGAAGTGACTTATTATTATTTTCAGATGGGTGACCAAGGCTGAGAGACCTGAATTAACTTACCCAAGTTGACATGGACCAAGTCAGATATGTTATGTGCCAAAGCCTGTCCTTTCTCATAGCCCTGGAGGTGCCCATTTTGTGGGATAATAACATTGTTTGCTGAGCCAGGAAGACTATTGCTTTGCCAACTCGAATCTCACCCATCCAGAGACGGAACTCCACTTGTTTGCCTATTTCCTAGAGACTCAGCAGGCTATGGGCCATTAAAAAAAAAACTTATCTTCTTAAGTCAATGTTCATCCTGCTGAGAGATTTTGAGCATGAGAACAATATGCTGCTGTTCTAATTTCGACTTTTGCTTTTTGAAAACTGAAGGGGTCAAAAAGGCAGACTGGTGGTTTAGATGTTCTAAAGCTGACGAGCTTCATCAAGTATAGTAAATAAAATAATGAGACAGGTATTGGGGCAGGGGATAATATCATTTTATCTATGTTATGAAAAAAATCTTAAATCAGATACAAAATTAGACCTCATGTGATCTTAATGTTGCATGCTTGGTGTTTCACACATACCAGTAGTTTATCGATGAGGTAGATGCTGGGGTGGGACACCTCAAAGCCCTGAATTGGGACCTGGGTAGTATCTAAGCTGGTCAGCCTACCAGCTCTCCCATACAACCAGGGGGAGCTCTCCAGCACTGCCCAGTTAGCCCAGTGGTGCCACTGAAGAAACCCCATTTTCTCTTGCCCAGCAGCTATCATTTGTGAATAGCTTCTTGGTTAAGGGTGCAACTTTGCCTCCATGTCCCCTCCTCTATGCTTGGATTTTTGTCTGGCTTGAACTTGTGCATGTCTTGTGCCATCTGCTACAGTCCCTGTGAGTTCATACAGGCATCCCTTCCATTGCGTTTGGAGGATACTGCTTCCTACAACCACTCCCTGTAGTTCTTACAGTCATTCTGCCTCCTCTTCTTCATAGATTATTTGTGCAATGAAGACATGCTATTCAGGCAGGAGCACTCTAAAATCTCTCAGCTTCTGCATGTTGTTCAGCTGTCGGTTTCTGTATTAGCTGCATCTTTGGTACAGAGACGCTTGTCTGATGAGGACTGGGTGACAGATACACTGGTCTGTGGCTATAGCAGTATGTCACTGGGAGTCATTGTATTGCTATGTTGACTTAATAGAACAATAGTAATAGGTTTCCCCTTGGGACCCAAGACCTATCTAGTCTCAGGGAAGTAGGACTCTATTGTTTGAAGATACCACAAACTTATGGCGTAGACCATGGAGAAGTCAAGCTGGTGTTCAACTGGAAGCGTCACTACTACTGCCTGACATTCATAGAGTTAAAATGTGTTTGCTATAAGCTACCATAGGGAAAAGCTAATCCTCAACCACACCTAGCCACAAACCTTGAGCTATAATAACAGCTTGCCTGCGAGTTATGCCTACCAGTGTAATAGTGACACAGACATTAAGGATGTAACCAACCACTTTTTAAAATTTGGATTTAATATCTACTCCATAAGATGGAGAGGGGAAAGAGAGGGGAATAGTGGGGCAGGATTAGGCATGGGGAAGAGACAGGAGAGAGTCCCAGAGGGCCATACCTGATACTGTTAATGAGGCTCCTGTTGAATTTTTAAGGATAGATGTATAAAGACCAAAGTTAAGTTGATAGGATTGGTTGATTTTCAAACAAGCAGTTTTGTTTTGGCCTTTCTGCCTTGTAACTCTTCTCCACCAAGGTCGTATTGGTTCTGTCTAATGGCCTGTGTTTACAAACAGTACTGCTACATCAGCGCTAGAGAAGCAAGTGGATTAATTTATCTCTGCATCAAACATCCAACCTGCTTTCTCACAGGTGTGCTATGTATTGGATGATTCGCCTACAATGATGAGCCAGAAATGTTTCTTCTACATTCAGGAAGCTTCCAGTGTTCTTATGAATGAGTCTGTGGTCCAGTTTCTGACACTGTCTTTATTTTACGTCTGTCAAGCCATCTGACCCAGAATTTTCCCCAACTCCTGTCACGTCTATCCTCTAATTTAAAAATCACATTCTTTCTTCAACAAACACTATCATCCATTTAATTTTCCCTTTCTGTTCAGAGTTTACTTTTCTGATAATTTGTTATGTTTATTTACTATATTTCTCATGCCCACCTACTGTATTCTAGGACTCTGAATATTTATATCATCGCTCCACTCTTTGATAGCAAGAACTTGTAATTTTTAGTTTGCATATGTTTAAGATACCTTCTCCAAAAGTATTTTCTATAGTCAACTTTCCTTAGTATTTGTTGATTGAGTCACTAACCGTATGATTCTGAGTCTATAATCTACATCACAAACCAGGTTGTCTAATCCAAAAGTGTTCCTTTTGAATGAGGCACCGTAATGTGAAATGATGGGACAGGATTCACCTGGCATGTCTACTTCGTGGTGTTTGATATGGTGTCGGGTGCCAAGGGTTTTCCAGGAATGAGTGGGAATAATCATTCAGCTTTCTTTGTTTGAAGAATAGGAGGAAAATGGGCAGAAAGTACTAAATTTAAAAAAAAATAAGCTTTAGCTCTTTTAAAAATCTGTCTCGGTCTTATTTCTGAAAATGTGAAACAAAGTAGAATAGATTTTAGAGAAGTGTATAAAATCTCAATTATCAAAACTTTCCAGAACTCTTCACTCTTACCTAAATAATGAAAGGAGAGATGGATAGGTTTAATACATTTTATAGATAACTTGTAGGATTTCTCTACCTGGCAGCAAGGTAAGAATAAGTGGTTTGAGACTTTAGTTCACCATTTGCAAGAAATGCAACAAAGAACTCTAAAGGATCCTTCAAACCCAGGGCTCTCTACATTTACCCCTAAAACCCCTTGTTGAAGAGCCACTTGACATCCAAAACTCTCACTGCATTCCAGCTTACACCTCCAAAAAGCAACTTGATTTTAATCAAAGTCACTTTTGTACTTTGGTGATTTCTATCCATCTGAAAATAAAGTTCAGAGGTGTAATGATGGCATGACCCCAGATGAGCCATGGTATCTACAATTGTCAACACAGTGCAGAGACTAAAAGTCACATTGCAACATTTTGTTCCAGACACACTATCTAGGTTTATTTGATTCCTAGATCCACCACTGACTACACAATCAAACTGCGGAATATGAAGTATTTAACTTCAGTTTTCCACGTTTGTAAAATGGTGGTGGCAAGCCTCAGTGACCAACTGTGAAGTCTACCCTTGACACCGTGTGAAATGTCAGGTACCTGCTACCCACCTCTGGTCTACTGCTATTTGTTCCACTGTCACAGAATCCAATCCCATGACACACAATGACTGCCACCTTCTTTCAGAATGGGGTAGAATTGCTGCTGCTCTCGCTGCTGAGATATCCCCAAGTGATGAGGAAAATTCAAGCATCTTACATTTGGATCCCGACTAGAAGGTTGATCTTAGAACTCCCACATAGTTACACATCCAAAGGCTGGCTTCAAGCTACATCATTTAAAAGAAAGTCCTGGGGACCTCACACTACTGTGTTTCAAATAGTGTTTTGTTGAATGCTCACTGTGCAGATTATTCACTAGAAAGGGGAAAGGGAATAAAAGAGAATTTGAAGGCAAAAATTACCCTCTCCGAAGAGAGTCTCATAGACATCAACATTCAAAAGTCTCAAAGAGATCATGCAGGAAGAAAACACACTTGGCATCATATTTATAGTATTTATGCCACTTAGAGACACTTTCCTAATATCTTGGAACTCATTTTTTTTTCAGAGGATGGTGCTTGAGAAGTGGAAGCACGTGTCAGTTTACAATAATAAATGATGTTACTGGAAATAACATTCTAGCTTGCCAATTTTTCAGAAAATGTGTTCTTGAAGTCATCCTTTAGTTACTCTTGAACATAATTAAATTCATTCATGACAAGATGACCATACCTTCTGAATCCTTAAAGCCTTGTTAATCCTGGCATGTAAAACAATCAATGCACACAGATTGCCTGCTGGCTTATGAAAAACCTTATGTACCTATTAACCAAGAATAACTTGAGTTTGTCTTCCTTAGAAAGCTGATTGTTGAACTTCATTATCTACCAGTATATTTTTGCCCTCTTGCCCTCTCTTTCTGTAGGAATCTATTATTGAATCTGTTCCCACCTATTTCAGAAGAAATGAGAGAACTCTTCAGCCCCACCCCCCAAGCCCTTCCTTTCTCCTTCCAATGCAGAGCAGCTGGTAGGGTTTATTGCTCATGCACAGCATTGCCTGTGCTTTATATATGGAGCAATATTGATTATGCTCATTCTAAACTGTGAAGATCCAGTGTGTGCCTTTGTTCTGTGTTCCCCGAGAGAGAGTTGGCACCGGCAGCACTCGGAAAAGAGGCAGCACCTCTTGATCCATCAGTGTTTGCAGTGAGAGTGTGGAGTTAGCATATAAGACCACTCTGATAACCCCATCCCTGCCATCTTCTAATTTTAAGTTCAGTATCCACAGCATAGGCTGCTGCCCCCTGAGACAACAACACAAAAGAATACTCAAGCCCCAAACTCCCCAAGGATGTACTTTGTAAGGCTAGCCAGGGATGTGGGGAGAGACTGGAGCCTTAGCTAACAGGACCTTGTACCTAAAGACACTTTCAGTTACAGCTCGGGGGGGGGGGTACTCAAATGGCCAGCCAGATGTGCCTGAACATGTGTGCATAAGCCACTGAGAGTATGCTCAGACTCCTGAACAGGAAGCTAACGAAAGTCTGCTCTGTCTTTCCCAGCTTTCCTCCCAGCGTCACGAGTTCCCAAGGCAGGTTGTGTAAACCTGGCACATCATGACAGGATCACCAGCCTTTCATCTTTTGTGCCACCAATTTGGCTGAAATGAAATCACTCAGCCTGCACAATATTGAACTACTGTCGAAGAAGAACCAGCCAAGGTTTGGAACATAAGGCGAGCTGAGTAAACCAGCGTGGAGGCAACCCAGAGAAAGTAATTGTTCTTCTGTCAGCAAGGCTGCTCCTCTACTTAGCATCTGAACAAGTTAATTTGAAACACAGCTTTCTGGAAGGAAACAGAGCTCCTCTCAGCATCCCACAGATTCATGGGGAGAGATGGCCTTTCACCAGGTAGCAACAGCAAATTATATTTGAAATCCATTTCTATTAAAGGAGGAGGAAAAAAAAAACCCTATTTTGCCCCAGAAGCTGCCCTTTTTGGCTTGGTAGCACCATTTGACATTTGTTGTCTATCAGAGGTTCCTTTTGCTTACAGAACTGTCAGACAAAGATGGAAAGAATTTTACTAATTGAACCAGGAGCAGCTTTAATTAAATAGAGCAATGCACGACGTTTGCCCCTTTGCCGATCCTGGCCTTGAAGGAACGGATCTCAGCAGCATCTAAGTCAGACAAATTGGCTAAATTGATCCTGCTCCGTGGAAAGGGTGCTTCATCTAGGCCCAATCAATGACAGATTGAGGTGTGATGTGCAGAGAGTGGAAGGAATCAGGCAACCCGTTATTTCTGGGATACAAGTTGAGCTTCAAGGAACAAACCTACCCCTGCTTCGTGCAAGCTTTATTGCCCCCTATGCAGCAAGGCTCTCCTGTCGTGTGCTTCAGACTACCGTTGCTTGTGAGCAGACATAGGTGGCAGTGAGCACACAGGCAAGAAGAGGTGTCACCTCTTCCAGATATTCTGTCTTTGTCCTGTCTGCAAGGTGTCAATTCTGGGTTTCCACTTTCCATTACTAATAAAATGCCCTGAGAAGAGAAGAGTTTCAACATTTCAAATACTGCCGTGGATGTATCATAAAGTTTTTCTTCATACTACAGACCTGGAAAACAGTATTGAAGTACAATTATATATGCTCCTTTGATTGGTCTTAGTGCACATCCCAGATCCCATGACGTGTTGTGTGATTTGGGTCATGGTCACTTTGGCCCCCTATGGTGGTTGACATGAGAGATGTCCCCCACAGGCTCAGATATTTAAATGCTCAGTCCCCAGTTGGTGGCAATGTTTAAAAGGGTGACACAGCCTTGCTGGAAGAACTTCATACCTAGGGGGAAGAGAAGTGTTAGGAGAGCTCACACTGAAATCCATCTGTGATGTGATGAAGGATGCAGGTGTTTGTTCAAGGCAATAACAGGTCTTGGAGGCCCAAAGACTGTGTGAAGACAACAGCTGGCAAAACCTCAGACTCAAATAACACAGCAAATGGATGGATTATTCCTTCCTGGTCCCCTTTAACAAATTCCTTGGGGAAAAAAAATCTTGTTAAGTTAGCTTTTCAACTACTTTGTGCCTAGTGGGCAAGAAAGGTAATAGCACTGGAAAATCCAGGCCCATGCCTGGCATCAGGTGCTCACAATCTTGAGAAGCCATAGTCCACATAAAGAAACAATTCGTGGCACTTGAGAACATGGCCCTGACATCATACTTCGTAGGTATGATCCACCAAACCAGACTCTTCTCTAGGGCATCAGTTCAGGACTAATCCATTGTGGCACAACCTAATTCCCCTAAATGGACATGAAGCCTCAAGTTGACACCTCCAAAGTCCTTTCTTAAGTTCAGGTAAATTTGGTAAAGTGTCTTGAGCTCCATCGTCATGAGAGTCAAGCCCACGGTCAGCCATGCTTATTTAAGTATCCCCTTACTAGGCCCCCCTCTACTTAGGTTCTGACCATTATGGTCAGATCCTTGATTTACATGTCAGTCATTTCTCTAAGCAGAATCTTATTTTAGACTCACTGGAGTCCTGATAAATTCCTACCTCTGGGAGTAAGCTTACAGTGACGCTCCAGCCAAACTCAGTGGAAGTGACAAACTGCCCCTCCTTCACTGTTGACCTCAGGAACATATCAGAATGTGCATAAATGTGTGTAGGAATACCATGATAGGTTTCCAACAGCTCTTACTCTCTTATGACTTAATTATATACAACTTCCATGCTTTGAATTTTTCTAAGTTCATATGTGCATGTGTCTTTATTGGGGAGTAAGAGGAAAAATAGGAATGATGGGTACTTTATTCTTTTATTTGCCACGTTGGAAGCCTTTTCTAAAATGCTGACATTGATTTGGAAGATAAACATTCTGAAAAGCCATCTAGGAAAGGTTATTTGCACTCTTTGAAATGGAGTAGTGAGCAGAGTAAGCATAAAAGGGAACTTTCGAGTTATTAAGAATTCTGGAAGTAGAGTAAGAAGATAACAAGTTCTTTGAGCCGAGGATAATGCATATGTGTAATATATGTATAATACATAATGTATATGTGATTTCCGTATGGTTACCACCAGTGGCAACATATTCCAAAGCTGAGACTAAAGGCAGACTTAGTGCACTCATCTAAGCTGGAGCTCTTTTCCCTCTCTTTGTTTCTGTTGTTTTGCTTTGTTTCTGAGGTGAAAGGTCATGGAGCCCAGGCTGGCCTCAAACTATATGTACAGTCAAGAATAGCCTTGAACTCTTGGCACTCCTGCCTCAAACCCCCAAATACTGAAATTACAAGCATATTCCACCACATCGAACTTAAACCACACTAGGGACTGAATCCAGGAGTTTGTGTATTCCCGCAGAATAAATACTCCTCAGCACAGTACTTACTGCATGAGACACTCACTCTGATCCCCTGCTCCCATTTCTAACCCTTTTCTTTTTATCTCTGAGTTGGACACCAATCTACTCACTTCAGTTCAGTATATGGTGTGGTTGTGAACATACATGTGTGTGTAGTAGTGGATAAAGCAGCAAACTATTTCAGAGCCCAAGCATATCTTACAGGGAAAACTCCCTTCAATTTAGAGTAAAACATATGCACACACACATGTACACAAGCAACCCTTCTAATATTCCCGACAATCCAGTTTAGGCAGCATGGTAACATATAGATCCTCTAGTACAACTGATTCAAAAGAGTTAAGTGACTTTTTTGAAATGTCTCATCGAGACAACGAATCTTTTATCTTTTCTCTTAGATATTGCTGCCACACAGGTCTCTGTTCCTAGACTATACCAAGCACCTTCTCTCCGGGGACTTCTCTGATGGCTCTTTGCTTTTCTCAATGGCTCTCAACCCAGGTACTGGTCTGGAGCATCCCCACTTCATCCAAGTTCAGAAAATCATTCATTCATTTCCCAAATTGTAGGCAAAAGGAGATCCCAGGCCTCATGAATCAGGCAGGTCTCCTGCTGTGTAGATTTCTGACTCTGACGATAGAGGTGATAATTCGAACAATAGAAATAAGGGCAGTTATGCAGTTGAGTGGACAGAATTAAGTTACAAAATCAATAATGGCAATAATAATAACTGCATTAATTTGTAGAACTCTCTGCTCCCAGTTGCTTAGTAAACACATACACACAGACACTGCCCTCCAATATCTGTATTTATAGAGAAATAGAGACTCAGAAAAGCAAAGGCCTTGCCAAAGGTTTCACGACCCCCAAGCCAAGCCTCCATTGTAGGAGATGCATCACTGCTGTGTTGGTAATCAAATCCAGAAATGTTGATGACATTTCATTTTCTAACCAACCATCCCCAGATTTTGTTGTTCTCTTTCAGTGACTTTCTATGAACTCTTTCCAAGAGCTTTGGATTTTTTTCCTGGAAATTTCTTCAAAAGAACATGGCATAATTTCCCAACTCTAAAGCTAACATCAGCCTAGTTTGTGCATAGAATCTGAATTTCACCCAGAGTATCTCTTGAACTCATATCCGATGAGTTAATCATTCATGTTTCCACCAACTGGCCTGCATGGCCATGTTGGTTTGTATTGCTCAATAATTGAACTTCATAGACAGAGTTTTCTTTAGACAAAGTTTCAAAGTATGTGTTCTTCTATCCAGGAACTGAGTAGCTCTTGGAGCTAGAAATTAGCACCCTAGTGGCTGCTACAAATTTTATAAAATCCGGATAATTGCATTTCATTCTTAATGGCATCTAGATGGAATATTTATATGATAATGAAATATGATTGACTGTGGACTCTTCAATCTCATGCCCTCACTGATAAACAAGGAACCAGCAACTCGCAGACTCTAAGAAGTAAGTCTGAATTCACGTGTCCTCCAGCTTCCTTGGTTTGTCTCTTGAGTTTGCAGAGGAGAGTGCTTATTGAAATACCATCTATGGGCACACTAAGGTTTTTAAAGAAAATATGATTCCCCTCAATCCTATACTGAGGCAATAACACTCCTGCCCACCAAATCACCACAGTTCCTGCCAAGATGAAACTTTGGTAACTCCCATACCAAGACAGCTTTTTCCTTTCTCCTGTATGCTAGACCGTGGTGGGAAAGGAAATTGAACACAGTTTGCAACTTTCATCTGACACCCATGTTTTTTCTTTTCCTCGTGCCAATTGTTTTCATTAAGCAAACGGTCCTCTTTCTTTCTCTATTAATTCTTTTCGTTGCTAAGAGGAAGTGTTTATGTGTAACTTTGCTCATCACCTCTCTGTCTCTTGGTTACAGTTGTGACTCCTACACTTGGGTCTCCCATTTAATTTCCTCTCACCTTATTCTACCGGATCAGCTCATGGCGAGAACTTGATCTTTCCCTTTTGTAAGTCTTTGTCACTAGTATGCTAGATATGTTCAGACATCTTTAGGGACTGGGGATGGGCTTAAGTAAAGGGAAGCATTCCCTCTGCTTCACAGAAAGAAGAAAGCCAGGCTCTGCATCCCTTTGCTCTGCATTGGATGTGAATCTAGACTGCAGCCAGGTTTTGAGATTTTTCAGCTCATGACTAACAGTGCTGCCTTTGCTGGCTAATAGGAGCTACAGTATCACATATTGAAGTTTAGCTCTTTACATAAGCACACTGGACAGAGAACACTGGCTACCGTTGAGACCACTGAACTTGATACCCATCCTCCTGTCAGGTGTCTACGATTCTGCAGCTTCATCAAGGTTGCCTTTCTCTGTCTCCTCCTGCTGGTTTACAGTTCCCAGTCTTCATTCCCTGCTACCTCTGGGATATAGCCATTAACTGTTTCACTGTTTACTCCCAGGAAATACTCTTGGGGAGCTGAAGCATATTGAGAAATATGTAGTGTAGAAATGGTAAATAAAATAAGTACATTTGTTTAAAGAATCAGATAATTCACACCCACTCCCATTCACTCCCATTTTAGGGTTAGAATACTCAGGAGAGAGTAAAGCACGTACGAGAGTAAAGCACTATTGGGTTACAGGAACAGAGAATGTGCTCAATGGTGGAGGAAGCAGAAGTTCTCACTTCTGGCCTGGATGTATAATCTTACATCTATCTGTCTTTTAACTTTCTATTTCTTCGTATGACCCAATGAGGTTCTTTGGGGCTATTCGCAGGAGCATGGGTAAGAGGTTCTTTACAAAAACAAGGATACCTTACCAGTGGCTACACCACTGAAGAAAATCTCATTGCCTTTTCCAGAAACTGTTAGTAATTCCTCAGGGAAGTGGTGCTGCCTTGTGTGTCCCTATCCTCTCCCAAATAGTGTGTTGCTATGCCCGATCTCATGCAGACCTTGCGCAGGCTACCATGGCTATGATGAATTCAAGAGCACAACAGCCGTGGTCACGTTGTGTCTGGAGACATCTTTCTCCAACAATCCATCCTTTCCTCTGGCACTTACTTCTCTTTGTCCTCTTTTCTACGAGGTTCCCTCAGCCATGAAGGAAGTGACATTCAACTCTGATAGCAACTTCTTGTGGGATCATTATTATCTATTTCTGAGGAAGCTGAGGCATAGAGATGTATATAACACATCTAGCCCCATCAAAGGGAGTAGGGACGGAAGATGAGATTGACATCAAACTGTCTGGCTCGGGTATCTGGACTCCTCCCTCCCAACATATTCTACACTAAAACAAAGTACAATCTGACAGCCAAGTGGGGAGACCATATTGAAATCTCAGAGCTTGGGTGCCAGTAAGAAGCTGCCACTGTCTGCATTTGACAGTGCCCCCCCCCCCAATAATTCACTACTCTTCGCTCATCTGCACAGGGGCAGAAACAGGTAGTCCTGATTTCCCAAGAGCAGCTCAGGCCCAGTAGCAGTTGCAGTAGAAGCTAGCAGGAAAAAAATTTTTTTGCACACTTTGTATCTGTGCCATGTGTTCAATTTTTACTCCACCACCCTGTAGCCTGGGACACTATTCCCTGAACTATATATTCCTCTATTAGGACAGCATCTTCCTGCACTGTGACTTTTAAGTAAAGGCAGCAGAAGACACATTTCTTTATATGTGGAGAGCTGGAGATGTTAAATGTTATGCTTAATATGTGATGGCTTGAGTTCTATTCCAACCATGAGGGAGGAAAAATCCCTCATGGCAGACATACTCTCCTCATAAAAGAATGATAATTTCTAATCCAGGTGTTGTCATGAATACCCACAATTCTATGATCTTAACTGCACAGCAGGGTGGCACAGGATTGTGGGTTTGAAGTCAACTTGAGCAAATAGCAAGACTCCATCTAAAACAAGCAATACTCAGAGAGAAATAAACACAGCATGGCAGCCTGATTCCTAGAAAATCAAGCCACATTATTCCAGTTTCAGACACAATAGCCCTTTAATGTTTAAATGATTAAAGATCAACCCTTTTAAAGATTTATCACCATCATCACCATCACCACTACCACAACCACCATTATTTTTGAGGTGTGAATATGTGTGTGTGTGTGTATGTGTGTGTGTGTGTGTGTGTCTGTGTCTGTGTCTGTGTGTCTGTCTGTCCATCCATGGAGGTCAGATGCCTCAGAACACCTGGAGCAGGAGTTACAGGAAGTTCTGAGGTACTAGACTTGGAAGCTAGTGATCAAAACTTGATCCTCTGAAAAAGTGTTATGTATCCTTAGCCAGTGAGCCAGCTGTACAGTTTCCAGACCTTATGAGTCAGAGTGCCTCCCCCATAACGAAAAGAGCAGGATGCTCTCCATATTCTAAAATGCATTAAGACAATTAAGCAAAGCTCACCCCAAATGAAACTATGCAAGGGGAAAGTGTTTCATAATCACACTACCTTTCCTGAACCCAGATTTCAAGAGGGCTGAAAGACAAGAGCTCCCAAGAAGCTAAAAACTATTTGAAAATTTTTGAAGCAAAAGCTCATGACACAGAAAAACAATTCCAGAAAGGGGAAAAAAACATCCACTGAAACGTAAATCAGCCACAGGGAGGAAGCCTTGCAGGGGCAAGCTCAGAAACACTGCTGAAGAAACAACTTTCTGTTATAAGTAATCAGATAATAGGGCTCTGTTAAGAAGCACAGAATAGTTAGATTCATCCACATAACTTAATTGTACAGGTTATTAAAGAGCAGTTAGCCCCTCCTACTCCAGCTTTTGTGTATTAAACTCAGACTAATCAAATTGAGGATTCCAAGAGTACTACGTTAGTCAGCCCCATCCCTTTTAATTTGTTTAATGGCCGTGCGTGAGTGTGTGTGTGTGTGTGTGTGTGTGTGTGTGTGTGTGTGTGTTGATGGGATGTCTATTGCTTAGCTTCCCAACATGTAAATAAAGAATGGGCAGAGAGACTTTTGCAGAAGAGAATAAAGCGTGCCTCCTTTCTCGAGCTGCATTTGATGTTTGAGTAATTCATGGGAGGCTGATGGCAAGCAATGGTGCTTATTATTTCCACTGAGCGGTCTGCAGACATAGAAGAAGAGAGGAGGCGAAGAAAGGAAGGAAGGAAGGAAGAAAAGGAGTCTGAATTTACACTCGCTGCTTCAAAAGCCCTTTTGTACTCCGCCAACTTCTCCTGGCCGAAGATGCAGTATTTGCCCAAAAGTCGCCTGCAAGAAAGCACACAACACGACCAAAGTGGAAAACAGCCCACCAAAGGACTCCTTTGCCACCCACCCCATTTTCTTTAATAATTTTCCCTTTGCATAAAGGACGCGGTTCTAGAAAGTGGCACTCACTCGGGGTCTTACAATGCCCCACTGGGCTTAGAAAACAAACCACCTCGTTAGTGAAGCTTCACGTTCAGTTCGGCTGTTTGGGTTAATTGTCTTTTCACCTGGCTCCAGCCATCAAGTCAACATGAATGAAGAATAGGAGTTACTTAGCATGGAGAGTCCGTCCCTGGAGCAGGCCCCTCCGAATGATGGTCTGAGCAGAGTGAGAATGGCCGTGTTGTTTGGGTTGCTGTTAGCTGCCCTTGCTCATTCAGACTTTCTGTCCATTCAGACAGGGAGGCCACGTGTCCAGAACCTGAAAGGGGCCCCCGCTACACAGAAACTTGGTTCAACTTACTCTTTCATATGTAGGCTTTTCCATGGATTCTGTGTTTATTATCTGGGTTCAGAGCATTTTCTCAAATGCGCACGCATTTCCATTTCTGGTTCCACACGAGTGCGGAACAACGCCACAACGTAGGTTTGCTGTGTGGTAGAGGAAAGGCAAGAGGGAGAAAGGAGAAGTAAACAAATGTGATCAGTAATTCCTTGTTCACAGGCTCCACAGACACCTGCTGAAATGCCACGAGCCCAGTGGGATGACTTGTTGAGGGTTTGGGTTCCCGTGATGCCAACTGGCTAACGTTCCCTAAGAACTGACTGGTTGTTTGGGCATCTTTTAGGAACAACTCTGGTTCATCTGACTTATTTAGAAATAATTACCCCATTGGTGGATTATCAAGGCCATGTTTTCTCTATAGTTTCTACCTGGACACCTGCTTTTTTTGTGCATTTTAATACTAATTAGTGTCCTCAACCTTGGGATGAAGATCTCAAGTTTAGGGCAGGAACTGCTTTCTTGAACGTTCGTCATGTGCCAAGGGCTCCAGTAGCTTCTGGGGATAGATAAAAAGAACCAATTGCTACCCACCCACACTTTGAGGATTTAATGCCAGGCACACAAGGATTCAGAGAAACACCAGGAAAACAAGTTCAGGGGCTACGGAGGAATAGAGTTGAGCTCCCTTAACGCTCTTGATGTGACTCTTCAAGGTGACGAAGGTAGTCTGAGTTTCAAAGAATGCAAATGAATTAACCAGGTAAAATGAAGAGAAAAAGAATTTCAGGAAGAAATAACTGGTGTGTGAAGTCAAAGCTATACCAAATAGTAGGGTTAGCTCAGTACAACCAGAACATAAAGGGAGAGAAAGACAGGACGACATGGAGAGGCTGAACCGGGCGTTACACGTGAAAGAGTTTGGTCACCATCTTGAAGCATTGAAAAATCATCTCGCTGGCAACAGGAAGCCCCCGAGGACTAAAGCAGGGTTGAGAGATCAGGCCTAAGTTCAGTCTTAGCGGAAATAGATTTGAAGGGTGGCTGTGGGAAGGCTGCCAGTGGACAACTGCAGCCATTCAGAGAAGAAAGGGTGAAATCAGGGAGAGAGGGAGAGGTTTGGGGGGTTCTGGCTGTAGGTGGCAGCGCTGCTGACAAGCAGAGGCTGAGGAAAGATGAACTAGGGAGCATGTTGAGGTCTGGAGCTCACTGGAACAGTGAGCTTTTTCCTCAAGCGTTGGTTTAAATGAGGCTCTTCCTGTGTAGACCGCACCTCTACCTACCTGGGAGGTAAAAATGAATCCTAAGCGATGTGATTTAAAAAAAAATCTAAATGCTGCATTTTGTATCTCTGCAAAGGACTCCTTTATGTAACTATGTTTATAGTACTAGAGATATTTCATGATAAAGTAGTGGGGGAGGGGCAGTAGCTGAGTAGCTGACAAGTTAAAAGTCCAAAGTCCAAAACAGTTTCTTGGAATGTCAAGAGTGGTCTAAAACAATGAGAATGCGGTAGCCTGACTATGTTTTCGTTGTCGACTGGTAAATGTGGACGAGAGACAGACTTGAGTGGCTGAAACGGAGCTTGATACGGGACTGGAACTGAAGGGGATGTCCCTTGATATAGTTTAACACAGATCTCTCTTGTTAGAATCAACTAGATTGTTGATTAAAACTCAGACCCCAGTACTATCACCCCTCCCCCACGATACCGATGGAGAATTCCACATGAGCAGAACCTGGTGCAACTGTATTTAAAATAAATTAACTACCCTCTCCCAACACCATACTCTAACCAACCTTTTAAAAAATGCTGCCAGATGTCCGAGATGGGATGTGGAGACCATATCCTGATGGTGGGTATGGAATTTGAAAGAGAAGGCTTCATGCCGATACCCTGGTCTGCTAAAAGCAGAGCTGGGGCAAGTAACTCTCACTTATCAAGCCATGCAAATGCATCTACAAAAGGAAGACAGGGTCGTGGGTGGGTCTAACTGAAAACTAAAGATGCATGGAAAGGTCTGTGGAAACAATCTATTTAAAATGCTAATTTCAAGGTGCAATTTTGAAAAGTTCAAATGGAATTACCCTGCCAGGGGGAATAAAATCACTACTATAGGACATGGGCTAGTAATTGGAAATTGCAGTGCAGAGCATGGACACCTCTCTATGACTTATTAATCAGAGAGGCC
Organism: Mus musculus; assembly: GCF_000001635.26. NCBI lineage: Eukaryota > Metazoa > Chordata > Mammalia > Rodentia > Muridae > Mus > Mus musculus. Next base: position 87,323,015 of record NC_000076.6, on the reverse strand, counting down.
TCAGAGGTCTCAAACAACACAGGACATTACCACATTCCCTTGTTACCTACCATAAGTACATGCTAAGACCCTACTGCTAAAGACACCGCACACTTTAGCTGCAGGACATAGAGAAAGCAATCTCAGTAGGACAGGACATTTCCTCCACGCTGGCTAGTGTTTACTGTGCTAAAATATGTTAAAGAAGCTTCTGAGAAGAAAGATGCCAATTATCCTACCCACTGATAGGTACTGCATGCTACAGGACCAATCCTCCAGGGAAGATGTGCTCATTGAAGCAAAAGTGGCATGACTCAGATGGAGCAACCAACTGCTTTCTGATTAGATCTGAGACCTGTTCCAGAGGAGTTCATTTTATGCCTTGTATTGTAACCCTAGTCAAATGCCCATGGCTGAGGAGGTCATAGGTCCTATGGAAGAGCCTGCTATTGCATTTTGCTGAACACTCTTCTGAATGTTTCTGATTATATCCATAATTGGGGGGGGTCTCTCAACTTCAATTAGGAAAACGTCCTTTAGCTATATCAGAGTCCTGTCACCAAAATCTTGCTGGCATATGTAATAGTGTCTGGGTTTGGTGGTGGTTTATAGGATGTATCCCCAGGTAGGGCAGTCTCTGGATGGTCCTTCCTTCTGTCTCAGCTCTGAAATTTGTCTCTGTAACTTCTTCCATGGGTATTTTGTTCCCCATTCTAAGAAGGATCAAAGTATCCACACTTTGGTCTTGCTTCCTCTTGAGTTTCATGTGTTTTGTAAATTGTATCTTGGGTATTCTAAGTTTCTGGGCTAATATCCACTTATCAGTGAATACATATCATGTGTGTTCTTTTGTGATTGGGTTATCTCACTCAGGATGATATCCTCCAGATCTGTCTTAGTCAGGGTTTCTATTCCTGCACAAACATCATGGCCAAGAAACAAGTTGGAGAGGAAAGGGTTTATTCGGCTTACACTTCCATACTGCTGTTCATCACCAAGGAAGTCAGAACTGGAACTCAAGCAGGTCAGGAAGCATGAGCTGATGCAGAGGCCATGGAGGGATGTTCTTTACTGTCTTGCTTCTCCTGGCTTGCTGAACCTGCTCTCTTAATAGAATCAAGACTACCAGCACAGGATGGTCCCACCCACAAGGGGCCTTTCCCCCTTGATCACTAATTGAGAAAATGCCTTACAGTTGTATCTCATGGAGGCATTTCCCCAACTGAAGCTGCTTTCTCTGTGATGACTCCAGCTGTGTCGAGTTGACACAAAACTAGCCAGTACAAGATCCATCCACTTGCCTAAGTATTTCATAAATTCATTGTTTTTAATAGCTGAGTAGTACTCCACTGTGTAAATGTACCACAATTTCTGTATTCATTCCTCTGTTGAGGGACATCTGCGTTCTTTCCAGGTTCTGATTATTATAAATAAGGCTGCTATGAACATAGCTATCTCTTGTGAGGCTATGCCAGTAGCTGGCAAATACAGAAGTGGATGTTTATAGTCATCTATTGGATGGAACACAGGTCCCCCAATGAAGGAGCTAGAGAAAATACTCAAGGAGCTAAAGGGGTCTGAAACCCTATAAGAGGAACAACAATATGAACTAACCAGTACACCCCAGAGCTTGTGTCTCTAGCTGCATACATAGCAGAGGATGGCCTAGTCGGCCATCAATGGGAAGAGAGGCCGTTGGTCTTGCGGACATTATATGCCCCAGTACAGGGGAATGCCAGGGCCAGGAAGTGGGAGTGGGTGGGTTGGGAGGCAGGGCGGGGGGGGGGAGGGTATAAGGGACTTTCAGAGAGGAAACTAGGAAAGAGGATAGCATTTGAAATGTAAATGAAGAAAATATCTAATAAAATTTAACATTTTTTAAAAAAGGAAAAGAAGAGCGTCCTTTTGCAATGAGCAGCAATCTATGGGGAGATGTATAACTAGCCAAAGAGTTGAGAATGAGAGACTCAGTGCTTAGTCCTATATGGGACATCTGTATTCACCCATCACCACCAAAGTTTAGGGAATATCACAGAAGATGAGGTCAAAACCTGTAAAAGCCAGAGTAAGGAGGCGAGGGATGCTTCAACAGTCTATCTTCTGGACACAACACCGCTATCACAATCATGCTTTCACAACAACTGGGTTTACCTGAATGAGGCTTACATTGTACCACATTAGCAAAAACTGTGACATACATAGGGCAGATTATCTCCAAGCCCCATCCAATACCGAGGAGTCCTTGACAACGCTGGAGAAGAAGGAATTATGCTTCATTGAGAAGGTAGCCTCTGATAGGTCCTTCTGATAGGTTGCTTTAGTGAATGGCTCCACACCAATGCACACATGGGTGTCTCTAGCCACGCTTAACAGGCTATCAGAAGTGGAGATGTATATGGCTCCACAGTTAAAAGTATATACTGCTCTTGCAGGGCACCTGAGTTTGGTTCTCAGTGCCCACATGAAGCAGTTCATAACTGCCTATAACTCCAACTCCTGTGACTCCAAAGTGGTAATCTGACAACACACACACACTTTAAAATAAAATATCTTTTTTTAAATAAAATATCTTTTAAATATGAAGTTGTGAGAGGTCATGTTAGGTAAATATGAGGAATTTGAAGGGGGAAGTGGAGGTAGATATTTCATTATATACATTGTATGAAAATGTGTTTTAAATTTTTATTTTATTTTATTTTTCGAGACAGGGTTTCTCTGTATATACTCTGGCTGTCCTGGAACTCTTTTTGTAGACTAGGCTGGCCTCAAACTCAGAAATCCACCTGCCTCTGCCTCCTGAGTGCTGGGATTAAAGGTGTGCGCCTTCACACCTGGTTTAAAATAAAACTTTAAAAAAAGAATATTCAGTAAACAAGGTGGTTAGCAAACATTGTCATCCAGGTTTTATTGTTCTCCTTACCAATCAGAAGTCAAGTACAGTTTATACAATTCACAAGGGCCCTGAGCTTTCAGCATCGCACGTGAATGATGGTTCCCACACAGTCACCGGCTCCAAGTGAGCTGCCTACTCTTTGAAGCTTTCAAGGCAGGCATTGAATCCTCATCAGTCATGAAGGACTTACACATCATAACTGAATCCAAGGAAGGCTGATGTGTTTGGCCTTTGGATCCTTTTCTAGTGTAGCTGTTTTTGCAGATAGCCTTAGGTAGACCTCCAGGATAACCCAGTGCAGTTCCTGCACCAACAATCAATCGATGCTTCAGCTGACGCTTTTATGCCATGGAGATGCTCTCCTGCCTCAAGCTTCACGAAACCAACCTCTGCTGGATTCAAACTTTTCACTCTCCTTTTGAAGTCTTCCAAAAATGACAGCTTCTGGGCTTTGTTCTTTAACAGGCCAAAGGGAACGCTACCATGATTTGACTTTCTGTCTATGCAGTGAGACGTTGCCCAGAGAAGAACAAAGTCAGCTTTGCTTTCATATTGTTCGTGGGATTATTGATGAGTATTTTTTTTTATTTTCAAGAGCTTCTATTTCATCATCACCAACTTGAAGGGAGGCTCAGCCGTCCAGCTGTCTTGATTTTTCACACACTTCCATCACAAATCAATCATTTGTAGCTTTTGATTGACAGTGAGGTGGACATAGATGGAGAGGTGGCTCAGTGGTGAAGAGAGTGTGCCGTTCTTATGAGCCCAGTTCAGTCCCTAGGACCCACACTGGGAGGCTCACAATGGCTGTAACTCCAGTTCCAAGGGAACTCATGCTTACGGCCTCTCTGGGAACCTGCTAGCCTCTGTAGCTACCTGGACACACACACACACACACACATAATTAAAATATAATAAAAAAAACTCTGTAAAACAAGATATGTGACATTCACTTTCTTCCTGAATTCTTAGGAACAGCTATAATAAATTTACCCAATACTAGGAGTAAGGAAACATGTGAGGAGAGAGATGTGGACGTGTTTGGTCAGTGGGACAGTGCAAACAGACCCCACACATGTGTGTAGTTCAGCACATCTCCCTGTAGTTAAGGATAGTAACAGAAATAATCACTGATCATTAAGATGGATGTGACTCCACAATAGGATGTGCCTAAGAGACTCTGGCTTCAATCTTCAGTACCTCCAAAAAAAAATCACTGATCATAGACCATCATGAAAAATATAATACAAATGTTTGAAACATTGATAGTGTCACCAAACCATGACCAGCTACACAAAATGAATTACAATATGAGGAAAAATTATACCAAAGACTTACTAATGTAAGGATTCTCACAAACATGCAGTATATCTAAAAATACAGTGTTTGAGAGGAGATGGAAAAAGAAAACTAGAGTCATAATATATTTGTGAATTTTTTGAATAAAACTTAAAATGTTACAGAAATAAAAATACAATGTGAAGCATAAAAAAGTAAAACTCAATAAAAGTATATTTTCACTTCTATGTGATTTATGATACCTATACAAATACTGTGCAAATAATTACTATATTATACCCTTTAAAAATAATGAAAGTCGTTCATATTTAATAAAAGAATTTTTCCTGTTTTTAGTTTGTGGCTCACTGCATTTTCAGATGTAGCACCCATGGATATGGGAAGTTTACTGTACATCTTTCTTGCAACCTCTTGTTCTTGATAGAGGGGGTAAAGATAGGAGCTGGAGTTGCTGGGCACAGAGGCCACAGCATATGTCTTCAGGGCCACCAACCTTCCAGCTCTGGTGCTTGTGGCATGGAGAATTGCTTCAGTTGCCTCCAACTGTCTCACATAGGAGCTGTCAGTCAGCATGTTCTTCAAGTCCAGCCACTAATAAATTGTTTCTCAGGTTCACTCTTTCCACCAGTCTCCTGTTCATCTCCACTGCTGTTGACAGACAACAGGATGGAGAATTAGAAAAACACTTCTATTTGGGGCTGACCTGAAGTCAAATACGATTTTTATTCTGTTTGATAAAAATGTCTGAAACAGTGATATAGAATCACCAAAATAGGACACAGAGACATAAAGTGAATTAACACTATGGAAAGAATTATACCAAAAGACTTAATAAATTTAAGAATTCTCACAAGCATCCAGTATATTAAAAACTATAGTACATAGGAGGACTTGAAGAAAGGATACCATGATCAGAATGCATAAATGTACAATGTATCAATGTAGCCAATTGCAGATTAAAAACAGGAAATATTCTTATTAAATATGAATGGCCTTTCATTATTTTCAAATGATAGAATACAGTAATTATTTTGACAGTACTTATACTAGGTATCATAGGTCATTTAGAAATAAAACACAGATATACTTTATTTTATTGAGTTTTACTTTTTTTACAGGTTGCAGATACTGTATGTACCAAAACTGGTACCCCATAAAAGTCTCACACAGGGCACCAGAACTTTTATATTGAGTTAGTCTTTTGGTTGTTATGAATATGAACTGGAATGATTCATTTAAACTGCAGAAAGATAATTTTGTGAAGTGAAGATAATTTTGGAGGATCAATTTCATCCAACACAGAGTCTGAGGGGGAAGCATTAACATAGGCGCTTGTAGGTGACACACCTGGATCTAGTGGCAAAGGATACTCGAGGATTTAGGGGGAGTTTATGCTCACTTGCCCCTCATCATGCTTCTTAGAGAAAGGGCAGGCCATCTTAGCCTCCTAACTTAACTGAAGCTTGAAGGATAGAGCTCAGAAGTGGTGCTGTTCTCCATTTATCGCAATCATTTGTATTTCAGTTACAACTTGCTCCTTAAAAGAATAACTGTCCCTCACAAAATAACATAACTTTCTTATATATGATATCACAAAATCCTGGACTCTCTCTCTCTCTCTCTCTCTCTCTCTCTCTCTCTCTCTCTCTCAGCCTCTTGACCTTGTTTAGACCAGATCCTGACTGCTGAATTAATCTTCTTGAAGGAGAAAAGCTCAAAATGGCCAAGGGTAATTTATCTTGTTAAGGTGATGGGGTGTGAATATTTATATAATACTTAAGAACCACCAGGATTAAAGTGTGCTTTATAGATCACTTTTACAGTTTACACCATTGAATCACCATGAGAACCACACCACTGTATGGCTACAGCAATCAACTTTGCAGATAGTAAACTGGGCACAGTGAAGGTATGGCATTTATTCTTGTCTATAGCCATAACAATTGATGTAGTTGCTATTCAAACCCAAGCAACATGGCCCTGGGAGCTAAGTCTTATCGCGGGCCTAAGCTGCATTTTGAACAGGGCAGATGGCATGACCATTGAGGCCATTTTATAGACTCCATTCTTAACAAGAGCACACGATCACTGAGAGTAAAGATCTCTTTGTCTATCTAAAGCATATGCTTTTGTTCTGTACAGCCTTTTTATATCTGTGGGGATGAGCTCATGAATAATTGATCCGTAAGAATCTGTGTTCTCTATACACGGAAATGTCCCAAAGTAGAAATGGCTGCCGTCATCACTCTCTGAGAAACAACTGCAACCAGGCTGGCCCTGAGAAAAAGTTTTAGGTAAAACTGTACATTTTCCTCCCTTACTTGTAGAACATTTACCAGCTGTACTGTTCACAACACACCATATTTATTTGTTTACATGTGTTCCAGTTCATTACCAAGTATGGCTCAAGTTGGCTTCTAAAACTGCCTGAGGGTATTCTAAAAATCAGTAAATTGGGAAGAATCAATACTAACAAATGTATGCCATTGGTACACCAATTTCTCCCATTCTGGTAAGAATACTCTGAATTTCTTTGGAAAGATTATTCCTGTCTTCTACATGTATATTGACCCAGAACAGCTTCAGAAATTGCGGCTGATTCCCAATAGACTTGCTACATCCATCCTTTCACACAGATCCAGTCAGAACTTCAGTCAAGCCCTGAGCCTTCTAAGCACACAGAGACAGGATAACAGATACTAAAGCTAGCCTCTTAAGTCTAACCAAATTTTCTAATTTTCCTACCTCTTTAAAGAATTTTTGTTGCCCCTGATCAACAGGAAGAAGTTGTGGAGAATCATCATCCCATTCTTTAGTTTGGGTGTCTTGTTACAGTTATTTTATAAATTATAGATAGGTTGTCATTTTGAGGGATATTTGGAAGTGGTCATAATTTTGAATAGGGAGGAAATAGATAGGCTGGATTACTAAATTTATTTCTAAACAATGCATTGTATAACCACAATCTTCCATTGGTAGAAATTTTGATAATTGATGCAAATTGAAGTTATAATTTCTTACATTAGTGCAGAACTCATATATTGATACAGATCTAAGTGTTTTATTAATAAAAAGTTTATATACTTATACAAAATTTGAAATTAATATTGTTACTCCTAGATAGGCATTGTGCCTATGAAACGCATTTAAGAATACAAGGCTTAGACCCAGCCCTTCTATTAGCTACTATTACAAACTGTTTAAGATGATTAAGTAACACAAGTTAAGGGCCAGATAGTAAACTCATGGTTATATTAGATTCTTATTTAACCATAATGAAGTGTTTTTAATATTATTCAAATAGAAATTTTTGGGAGTAGTCAAGGTTTAACAGTTCAGATATACTTTATATCAATAAATAGTCTTTTAAAACATCAGAAATCCAAAGAATATGACATTTAATTTATTATTAAAGACCATTTGACTAGAGACATGTCCTCTCCTCACAGTATCCCCTTCATTGTTCAAAGAAGAAGTTGAGCATCAAAACCTCCATATGGAGTTGCTCCAGTAACAGTAAGGTAGCCACTGGACAAAATTTGCCCTAATTCATCTACAGACAAAAGTATTTCCCAGGAAAGGACACATGATGCTTGATAGTTGATAGCTTAGCTCTACCAAGACAAAGTAAGATAGTCCTTCATAATTCCTGCTTCATTTAAGGTCTGTCAAATGATCTTGGGCTGGAAGGCTAAAGAAAAATTCTCCAATGTTTTGAGGAATAGGGGATTGTCCCGATAGTTTGATGTCTCTACAATCTGGTTAAGTTTTGGAAGCTATGTTTTTGTGTTTCCTATATATTCAGGTACCATTTAATTCATTCTCAGATTTCTGACAGGACTGAAGACTAATTATAGTCTCATAATCAAGATGAAATTGTTTAGCATTGATTAAAATAAGTAGAGTTTTCTGTTACTTAGAAACAGAGAGAAAGACTCTCAATTAAAACACAGATTTAAAACTATCAAAAAATAGAGACACGAAACAAGGACAGTATTGGGGTTGATCCACAAAAACGCATTTCCATGCATCAAGAAGTCTCCTAAGTTGGGTTTGGCCATTTTATTAAACAGTAAAATATACAGTTGACTCAGAGTTTACAATGTCTAAGGATTAGTCCTGGGACCAAGAATCTAATAGGAATTCATTTTATGGACCTTCATACAGAAGAGTGCATTGGGAGGCATCATCATGATGGCATGATTATCGTTTTGAGCTATTTTCATCTCACAGAAATAGCACACATATGATTTGAAAGTCATCTATTTGTGTACATATTTTCAGGAAAGCCATAGGATCCAACTGCACTCACAAGGAGCACAGAAATGAAAATGAAGGCATGCCTTGAATAGGAAGGATGGACACAATCACCTTCCTAACTCACTGCTTCCATAACTTCAGAAAGCTCAGTTCAAGAGAGACATTCTTCTAGAAGCTCTAATGGGAGAGGAGAGGAGTGAACTGAGTGTATAATTTTTCCTGTGTCCCAAAATTCCAGGTTATCATCAATATCCCAAGCGACAAGTCTACCCCATGGAATCCCAGTGCCAAGACAGCTCACAAACACATATATCAGTGACACCAGTCTACAGTTCTAGATATCAGACCCACTTACCCATTGACCTCAACAATAGGTCTATCTATAGCCCAAACCAGACAAATCACCAAGACTCCTTGGATAGGCTGACTCACAAAGAACTTTCTTTGCTCAATAAGTTAGTAAAGGCCACAAAAGATAACTACTTCTTCAAACATACAGTCATCAGTGGTGGCCTACAACATATAAATTGTAGAGAAACATATAACCCAAAGAATAAGACAAAATACCAGTGTCCACTCTAAGTAATGGAGCTCTACAGTGTGCTTAACAAAGGATTCATAGTCGAGCATCATAAAGAAGCTCAGTGAATTTAAAGAGAATGCAGACAACTATGAAAATAAGTAAAATCACCAAGTTACAAGTACAAACCAAAGATAAAAACCAGAAAATAGAACCAATCAGAAATACTCAAAAACAAAAAACAAAACAAAACAAAAGACATACAACTAATATAAAAATCCCATAGATACTGAACATCAACCTTGATCAAACAGAAGAAATGGCCACACCCCTTACTAGCTGTGGCACTCAGGAAAGCTAGCCCTGCCCCTTGTCTTCCCTGTGGTGGCATGGGCAAGGGGGAGATGACCCCATCCCCATACCTCGATACCTATGGAAGGAGAGAGAACAAGTCATGGGAACAAGAGAGCTGGCTTTGCTCCTCACTGGCTATAGCACTCAGGAGAGCAGACCCTGCACCTCTCCTGGGCAGCACAGTAGAACTGACCCTGCTGTCATGAAGGCATGTAACCCTTCCCAAGGGTGTGAGAGTAAGAGAGCTGGTCCCACCCCTTGCTGATGAGCTAGCCTAGGAAGTGCTAGAGACCTTGTCATGATGGTGAGAGTGTGAGAAAGCAAACAAATTTACCAACTCAGCTACCACCCAGGCACAGATCCAGGGCTATGAGTTTGCCCACACCAGTATCTACCCCACCTATGAACTGCTGGAGTGCATAAAGAGGCTGGTCCTGCAGATTCAAAGCAACAATAGGATATCTAAGAGGAGTCTCAATAAGGATCCAATACTGATGGTGTAACAGAGGCCAGAGGTCTTGAACCAGACCAATAACTCACAGCAATGAACATTTGAAAGTAAAACTGTGTAGACAAAAGGATGTACTGTGGGACACACTATGATACACTGAAGCTTCCATGGAAATATTTTGTCTTTGTTTATTTTTTTTTCTTTTGGAAGGGGGGTGGTTGTGAGGGCAGAGGATGAATATGAAGAGATGGGGAGATGAGTAGGATTGGGGTAGATGATGTGAAATTCACAAAGAATCAATTAAAAGGTTAAGAAAAGATAAAGTAAAATCAAATGGTTGAAAGGCTAAGAGAAAAGTTCAAAGAAAGAAAAGCATCACATTAAGAAAGCATTGCCAAGACACTTAGTATATTTATCAGCACAAACTTTATATGGAAGAGAAATATCTATATTATTACCATTGTTTTACTTATTCACTTTATATCCTCCAAGTCACCCCTCCCATAATTCTTCGAACATTCCTCCTTTTCCTCTGAGTGGGTGGAGGACCCTCTGAGTTTTCCCACACCCTGGTACTTCAAGTCTCTGCAAGGGTAGGTGTTTCCTCTCCCCCTGAGGCCAGATAAGAAGGCAGCCCAGCTAGAAGAACATATCCCATGGACAGGCAACTGGTTTTGGGATAGCCCCCAACTCCAGTTGTTTGGGACCTACTTCAAGACAAAGCTTCATATCTGCTATGTATGTGAAGAGAGGTATAGGTTCAGCCAGTGAATGTTCTTTGGTTGGTGATTCAGTCTCTGAGAGTGGCAAGAATCAAGGTTAGTTGACTCTGTTGGCCTTCCTGTAAAGTTTCTATCCCATTGGAGTCCTCAATTCTTCCTCCTATTCTTCTGTAAGTCTCCAAGCTCCATCCACTGTTTGGCTTTGGGTCCCTGCATCTGAGTCAGTGGCTGGGTAGAGCCTCTCAGAAGATATCCATGCTAGGCTCCTATCTCCAAGCATAATGGAGTATCATTAATAGTGTCAGAGATTGGTGCTTAGAAAAAAAATGCTTTGATATAGTCAAATTCATGAGGAAGTAGACTGTCATCCAAAATTATTATACCCAGCAAAAATAGCCCTTGTTTAAATGAAATAGAAAAGACAATCTCAGAAAACTAAAGTTCATCATTGCAACTCCTGCCTTACTAGAAGGGTCCAAAAAGGCACTTAAAATTGAATCAGAAGATACTAGCCAACAACACAAATATCTGTGAGAATAAAACTGTAGGATGTTTCACAAACAGCGTTCAAGAATTGAAAAGAGCTGTAACTTCAAAAGGTTCATATGCAAACACCATTCTCAGTTGCCAAGAACACCTTTTGCTGGTGATTCACTGGGAATTAGTCATCCCTCCTGATCTTTAGTCCAGGACTAGTATCTACTGAAGGTGTAAAGGGCAGGAAGTATAGAGGCCCAGCTTCAGTTGCCTCAATTTAAAGCAAAGCCAAGGAGCTAGCCCATTGTTGGGGCCTGCACTGATTCATAGGATTGGCTACCTTTGAAAAAAGCCTACGGAGTTTGACTACCTTTGAAGAAAGCCTACATAGGATTGGCTACCTTTGAAGCACCCGTATTGTGGTCCAGTTCCCTCTGTTCATTTGCCTCCCCAATCTCCCAACAAGTGACTCTCCCAAGAAAATCCCTAGTCACTTTGCTGTCTGCAACAGTCCATCTTGGAGTCTATTTGCAAGAAACTAAGACAACCTTCACTTTTTATCTCTGAGGAGAATTTATTTGGGATTTATTTGGAAAGAGGGATATTAGAGCTTCCAGGATAGTACATGAGGCCTACTGCCTTGCAGCATATAGCTATATTCATGTTATTTCTATAAGAGAGTCACCTCTTCATATCCTGCAAGTGTTATATTTCAGAAACAAAAAGGGAGTTAGCAAATGACATCCCTTTCTCAAGGAGAGAAGTAACTTTACTTTTAGTCATATATACATGTTGGAACATTTGAAAATGGTTCTTTCTAGTCTTTTAATACCTGAACCCCTGCACACATATCATTCTACCATAATACAGATATCTTTCAGCCATCCTAGCTGAGCACTGGAGCTTCTCTGGTCTCTACCCCCAAGAACTTCTACCACATGGTTCCATACAGGACACCAGAAATGCCCAACTCCCTCCCATGACAGACTGAGAGCTGCCAGGTACTGTGTCACTGTGTCCCCACAGGGCTTCTTCTTTCATGAAGACTTCTTTTCTCTCCATATAAGTGATGAAATTCCTGCTTTGTGGTATGCTAAGGCTAAGGAATTGTGAGCAGAAACAGATTTTAAGAGCAGGTGTATGCATGACTTAGCATTATCCTTCCTTCCCATGTAATGAGAGAGACTCTGATAACATGCAGGTCCCAGAGGATGGAGGGAAATGGCACTGGGCAGAGATGACCCTGGATGGGCACAGAGCATGGTTCACAACGAGCAAGACATTGTTGCCGTGAGCCACTAAAGACCTCAGTTACTTGTTATCAAGACAGAGCTGAGGCAGGTGCAGAGTCTAGTAGGATATCCTGAAATTCTAGTTACCACAGTTAAACCTCTGAATGACCATGCTTTTGACACAAAATGCTTGTCCGATGCCACACTACTTTATTCATTTATGCTGACATTCGAAGCACATAATACACACCCAGAGGGAGAAAGCGAGACAGAGGGGTACAAAGGGAGAAAGAGAGAGAGAGAGAGAGAGAGACCGTTGCCTGTAAACAAACACTTCCTAGTACACCTTTTTTTCTGCACAAATGAGAAAACAAAACCCAAGAAGAGAAAAAATAATAATACATAAAGCAGCAACAGTGGATTTAATCTTTCTTGAAAGCGTCTGCTTTGAAGACGTTCATCAGAAGCCCTTTACAAACAAGCTGGGGATTTTTGATGAAACCACTTTTCTTGCTCTCACACCTGAAAGTTGTCTGTGGCTGCTGTACAAAGCAGGGAGCCTGGCTTCACCTGGACCCGTCCATTGAAACCGTTCCCAGGCTCATCTGACGCCCTGTCTCGAATAGCCCGTCAGTCCTCCCAATCAATCACCACGTTAAAATCAAATCCAAGGGAAGAGAGATTTTTGCCATCGCAACTAATAAGCAAGCTTAATAGAGACAGAGGGAAATGCTCACAGTTTCATTTTTTAACTTGCTTAAACACCCAAGACAGCCGGCAAATTAAGAACAAAAAACAAAAAAAACCACTTGGTCGACTCAGAGCTTCAGATGCCACATCAGACCAGGATGAAAAGCTTTCCTTTCAGCTGCATCCAGGCCTTATCACCCCATCCTGCCACTCATACTTCCTTGGCCCACCCCTAAATCCTCCAGGATTTACTGCAGATGTACCAAGCTTGCTGGAAATAATGGTACAAGCAAAGAGGCTAGTCAGTCATCTCTGGGTGATGGGGTGGGGGGTGAGGGGAGGGGGTGATTACACAAAAGGTGCGCTGGGGTGACAAATGAAGAGGAGGCTGGTCCGTTGAAGATGCTAGGACTTAGACAAAGCTAACACGCTAATGCCACACGGCCCTTTTTATCTGATTACTTCTGGGAACCGTGGCTCCCTACCCGGTCCCCTTTGGATCGCCTCACCCACCCACATCACCCGTAAAAGACACAGGTTCAGTGGCTTGTTTTGGTGTGCAGTCTACCATGAAATGGTAATCTAGAAAATCGCCACTACAAAGTGTTTGCACACCCGACAAGAAACAAATTTCAGATCAGCAACACATTTGTGTTCACAGTGTTGATGGAAGAAAAGCTGAACAGAAAATTGTTAAATGAAGACAAAGGAAAAGAAGATTGACTTTTTGGGGGGGACTTAAACACAATTCTGTAGACTCAATTTAGGAAAACATTTAGAACAACAAATAGCAATTTCATTCATCACCCACCTTCTTGCAGAAGAAAATGAGTTTTTATTTCCCACTTTAATCTTTCCTTTTATCCCCCCCCCCGAACCTCCCCCACCCCAGTTTGCCCAGTTTGCCTGTCCCCTTAAGCAGGTGGCAGTGCCGAATGCTATGTGATGTAAAAACGAGCGCAGAGCTCCTGATATCAAAACCCCTCTCTAGAGCTGGAGAATTAGCCTCATGAGCCGTTTCTCAGTTTGTCTAATCTCCTCATTTTCATAGAAACAAAGTGAAAGTCACTTTATCAGAGGCTGGACCGACTGCTAACAGTTTAAACCGGATTTCGCCAAGATGAACTGTTCCTTTTTGGGGGTCCTGCTCAGCTTGGGTAAAATGTGGAATGCTTGATGAGCAATCCCCCCAGCGCATGGCTAATGAGATGCCCTAGACTGGTTTTCGAGAACAAAGCTCCTTGAATCTGAGAGATTCTTTTCTTCATCTTGACATCTAAATTTTAAGCAATGGTGTGACTTAAATACTGTGCCACAAGGTAGAATTTTAAATTTCGTAAACTATCAATAGTTTTCAGTATATTCTTAGTATTTTGCAAGAAACAAATGTCTCTTCATTGAAGCGCGGGGTGTGGGGTATCAGAAAACAAGATTGCTTCTGTAACTGGGATATGGTGTGCAAACCTATAGCCTTAGCATTTAGGAAGCAGATGCAGGAGGATCATGAGTTGAAGGCCAGTCTGTTCTACCTTGTCACATTAACAAAGAAAAAAAAAAAAACGAGCAAAGGGCCCTTCTTTGGCCTGAAAACTTTCGCCCGTGGTTGGAAAATGAACATATCTACTCTTCTTTAGCGAAGTCTTTCTCTGACATCAGTTTTCTGACGTATGCCATGCAATCCCTAGTAGGGCAAGAATAGCTAAAGATGACATTGAAAGCTCCTGATACCAGCCATGTAAAAAAAAAAAAGATAACTGAGTCTGACCCACATGAAGCCTAGCACCAAGTCAAGGTTTTCAAAGAAAAGCTCCAAGAGATCTTTCACTCCAAGAGTTATCTTACACAGGGTTCTGTGCTGTTAGTCAGACTGACAGTTCTCACATGCCAGTCCTTGCTATCCCAAGTCACACACGGCCATCCACCCTTCAGGCCTGGCTTGACCCCTCAATTGCAACTACCTTCTATATGTGGGTTCAGAGAACTATTTCTCCAATTTGAATCTCTGCTCTTATCCTCCAAAGAGTGACTTTGCTAATGGGATTATATTTTATTCTTAGTCAAGTCTCACATATATCTTGCGCGTGCCCTGGCTCGCCGGCAAGAACGATGCTGCAACAGAATCCTTCTGCACACGTTAATTGGGAGAACTTTGACTGCATAGGCGAAAGACCCTGAGCCCAGAAATGGTGCTGCTTATATAGGCCTAGGGGTGACGTGTCCATACCTGATTGGTTATGCTACCAGCACCTCATTAATATGTGTCGGGCCAGGCAGTGACTTGGCAAAAAAACTCTTATGCACATGCGCACATTGGTTGTTTACCCATAATCATGGGCAGTGGCCAGTGGTAGCCAGCGCCATCTTGTAATGGCGTTTGCGGCTTCCCACACATATGTATGGTAACATACAAGTTATGGAACAAGTGTGTTTAGACAAACGGTGGCGGCTCTCTGCACAGCTGTACTCAGCTGGTCCTTTAAAGATAGCTGCCAGTGGCGAATGCCTTTAATCTCAGCACTTGGGAGGCAGAGGTAGGCAGATCTCTGTGAGTTCAAGGCCAGCCTGGTTTACAAAACAAGTTCCAGGACAGCCAAGGCTGTTATACAGAGAAACCCTGTCTTGAAAAAGAAAAAAAAAAAAGATTGGACCCTTAGCTATTACTTTCCTATGTTGTAGCACATGCCGCTCCTGTGACAGTACCAGGGCCTTTTTCTATTGTCTTCTCAATTATGGGGTAAGCCTATGTCAGATATTCACATTTTGAACAAAGGTATTGAAGTACTACCATTCTTTACTGACTCTTGACAAGAGTTATAACTGTATTTCCTCCTGTTTACCACTTATCTCCAGCTAGATTCATTTTAAAAATAAGCAATTTCTATATTCATTTTCTTCCCCAATTCACAGACTAAACTGTAGGTAAGTCCTCAGCACTCTTCCAGATGTTGCCAGATGCTTTGGTTGTCCGTCCTTCTGGCTTCCCCATCACCCAGATGTTGTTTCCTCTTTTATTCTGCAGAGCCACTGCCCTGGAACTGCTTATGCCTGTTAACCAAGAAGTACCTTTACCTCTTATAAGAAATACATCCCAAGTCAGGGACCTCACTTTTCTGTATGTCTTCATATTACTATAACATACTCTCTTATAAAAACACAAAACAAATAAAAACAACAACAATAACAATATGACCCCCCATAGGTACACAGAAAACTATATATCTATAGATTCTAACCAAAAATATCTACCAACTAGCAATTAACATCCAGCAATCTTTCTATCTGTAAAGGACCCTATCTGGACCCCCTCCCTCTTTGGCCTCATCTTCCCCCTTCTACCCCCTCTATTTAATCATATTTTCCTCTTAAAGCTTCTTTTTTCTTTGCCTATGTGGTAAAGAGTTGAGGTTTTAACACAAGAATTTTGGAAGAGTCCCACTCAGCACACCTTTAATATTAAATTTTAATTTATGAAATATATGGCTTACATCTCAGGTTTTGTATCTCTCAGGTGAGCTATTCTAGAAAATGCTAACTTTCAGGGATCCTTTTAAGGGAACCTTGTACTGAAGAATGAAAACCTGAGTCCTGCCATTAACCACTGAAATAACAGGGGAGCCAGTCCTCCATTTTTGAGAGTCATGAGGCTAAGACTTGAGATTCACAGTCCCCCATGGCAGCTTGACAAGTCCTTTGAAGACTTATGAGTACAGACATCTCTGATGACCCATTCTCAGAAACAATAGATTAAAATTAAAAGTGAAACCTTTAAAGCAGCTATGTTTTAAGAATAAAATTGTCCTAGTTTGGTCTCCTGTGGCCGTGATACACATGGACCAAAAACAAATTGGGAAAGAAATGCCTTATTTGACTTAGAGGTTGCACGGAAGCAGAGACCATGGAAGAATGGGATTTATTGACTTGCTCTCAAGCTCATGTTCTTTCTCATACATCTCAGGGCACCACTCACAGTTTACCAGGTCCTCCTGAATCTGTTGGCAATCAGAAAAATGCCCCCACAGATGTGCACAATGCTCACTCTGTTTGAAGCAATTCTTCAATTGAAGTTCCTTCTTCCTAGGTGTGTCAAGTGTATAATAACAAAGCTGACAGGGACAACAGGTCACACAGCAGTTGGAGACTATGCATGTGCCAGGGACAGGTGCAAGTTTTATATTTTTCTTAATCTTCTCTCATTCCTTTGCTTCCCTGGCATCTTCTCTTGAACAATAAGATGTTAATCCATTTAAGAAACCTTTGCCTAGCCCAATGTTACAAAATCTTTCTTCTACATAGCTGTCCAGAAGTATTATGGTTGTAACTCTCATAATTATTTGGTTCATTATCAGAATACCAATGGCTTGTGCTGTAAGATCAAGAACCTTGGTCCTGTGAAGTTTTTATGCCCCAGTAGAGGGGAATGCCAGGGCCAGGAAGCAAGAGTGGTGGGTTGGTGAGCAGGTGGAGAAGGAGGGTATAGGGGATTTTTGGAGGGGTAACTAGGAAAGGGGATAACATTTGAAATGTAAGTAAAGAAAATATCTAATAAAAATATATTAAAAAGTATTTGGTTGATTTTGAGTTGACATTTCTGAACAAGATGAAGAGTAATATTTTTCTTTTTTCTATATGCAATCATATACAACATTTTTTTTTATCATGAATGCCTTTAAATATTTGACCATATGATATAGGTCTCCTTCTCCACGTTGTCACACTCTGTATATCTGTGTGTGATTTGTGCGATTTAATCTGTGTGTGATGATGTCTTGATTGTTGTAACCTTTTAGTAGTATATGCATTAATTTTATCACTGCTGGAACAAATGTCTGATGAAAGCTGCTTATACAAGGAAGTGCTTTGGCTTTCTGTTGGAGAATACAGTCCATCATGAGTAAGAGCATCCCTTAGCTGTAGCAAAGAGGAGGCCTGCCACATGGCTCCCATCCTTCTCAACAGGAGACGTGGGCACTGTCCTCTGCTCTCTTGTGCCTTTTTCTTATGGGTAAATCGATGTCAAAAAATTCACATTATTTTGTGTAGGGAAGTATTATTCTTTGATAAGAGCCTTGATGACATTTCCTTTTCTCTTTAGCCTTTTCCTTTCAGCTAGACATTTTGGGTAGTGATACTACCCAGATTCAGGGTGAGTCTTCTTTTTTTTTTTTTTTTTTTTTTAATTTTTTTTTCCATTTTTTATTAGGTATTTCGCTCATTTACATTTGCAATGCTATACCAAAAGTCCCCCATAGCCACCCACCCCCTCTCCCCTACCCACCCACTCCCCTTTTATGGCCCTGGCGTTCCCCTGTACTGGGGCATATAAAGTTTGCGTGTCCAATGGGCCTCTCTTTCCAGTGATGGCCGACTAGGCCATCTTTTGATGCATATGCAGCTAGAGTCAAGAGCTCCGGGGTACTGGTTAGTTCATAATGTTGTTCCACCTATAGGGTTGCAGATCCCTTTAGCTTCTTTGGTACTTTCTCTAGCTCCTTCATTGGGGGCCATGTGATCCATCCAATAGCCGACTGTGAGCATCCACTTCTATGTTTGCTAGGCCCAGGGATACTCTGACAAGAGACAGCTATATCAGGGTCCTTTCAGCATAATCTTGCTAGTGTATGCAATGGTGTCAGCATTTGGAAGCTGATTATGGGATGGATCCCCGGATATGCTAGTGTCTACATGGTCCATCCTTTTATCTCAGCTCCAAACTTTGTCTCTGTAACTCCTTCCAAGGGTGTTTTGTTCCCACTTCTAAGGAGGGGCATAGTGTTCACACTTCAGTCTTCATTTTTCTTGAGTTTCATGTGTTTAGGAAATTGTATCTTATATCTTGGGTATCTTAGGTTTTGGGCTAATATCCACTTATCAGTGAGTACATATTGTGTGAGTTCCTTTGTGAATGTGTTACCTCACTCAGGATGATGCCCTCCAGGTCCATCCATTTGGCTAGGAATTTCATAAATTCATTCTTTTTAATAGCTGAGTAGTACTCCATTGTGTAGATGTACCACATTTTCTGTATCCATTCCTCTGTTGAGGGGCATCTGGGTTCCTTCCAGCTTCTGGCTATTATAAATAAGGCTGCTATGAACATAGTGGAGCATGTGTCCTTCTTACCAGTTGGGGCATCTTCTGGATATATGCCCAGGAGAGGTATTGCTGGATCCTCCGGTAGTACTATATCCAGTTTTCTGAGGAACCGCCAGACTGATTTCCAGAGTGGTTGTACAAGCCTGCAATCCCACCAACAATGGAGGAGTGTTCCTCTTTCTCCACATCCACACCAGCATCTGCTGTCACCTGAATTTTTGATCTTAGCCATTCTGACTGGTGTGAGGTGGAATCTCAGGGTTGTTTTGATTTGCATTTCCCTGATGATTAAGGATGTTGAGCATTTTTTCAGGTGCTTCTCTGCCATTCGGTATTCCTCAGGTGAGAATTCTTTGTTCAGTTCTGAGCCCCATTTTTTAATGGGGTTATTTGATTTTCTGAAGTCCACCTTCTTGAGTTCTTTATATATGTTGGATATTAGTCCCCTATCTGATTTAGGATAGGTAAAGATCCTTTCCCAATCTGTTGGTGGTCTTTTTGTCTTATTGACGGTGTCTTTTGCCTTGCAGAAACTTTGGAGTTTCATTAGGTCCCATTTGTCAATTCTCAATCTTACAGAGCAAGCCATTGCTGTTCTGTTCAGGAATTTTTCCCCTGTACCCATATCTTCAAGGCTTTTCCCCACTTTCTCCTCTATAAGTTTCAGTGTCTCTGGTTTTATGTGAAGTTCCTTGATCCACTTAGATTTGACCTTAGTACAAGGAGATAAGTATGGATCGATTCACATTCTTCTACATGATAACAGCCAGTTGTGCCAGCACCAATTGTTGAAAATGCTGTCTTTCTTCCACTGGATGGTTTTAGCTCCCTTGTCGAAGATCAAGTGACCATAGGTGTGTGGGTTCATTTCTGGGTCTTCAATTCTATTCCATTGGTCTACTTGTCTGTCTCTATACCAGTACCATGCAGTTTTTATCACAATTGCCCTGTAGTAAAGCTTTAGGTCAGGCATGGTGATTCCACCAGAGGTTCTTTTATCCTTGAGAAGAGTTTTTGCTATCCTAGGTTTTTTGTTATTCCAGATGAATTTGCAAATTGCTCCTTCTAATTCGTTGAAGAATTGAGTTGGAATTTTGATGGGGATTGCATTGAATCTGTAGATTGCTTTTGGCAAGATAGCCATTTTTACAATGTTGATCCTGCCAATCCATGAGCATGGGAGATCTTTCCATCTTCTGAGATCTTCTTTAATTTCTTTCTTCAGAGACTTGAAGTTTTTATCATACAGATCTTTTACTTCCTTAGTTAGAGTCACGCCGAGATATTTTATATTATTTGTGACTATTGAGAAGGGTGTTGTTTCCCTAATTTCTTTCTCAGCCTGTTTATTCTTTGTGTAGAGAAAGGCCATTGACTTGTTTGAGTTAATTTTATATCCAGCTACTTCACCAAAGCTGTTTATCAGGTTTAGGAGTTCTCTGGTGGAATTTTTAGGGTCACTTATATATACTATCATATCATCTGCAAAAAGTGATATTTTGACTTCCTCTTTTCCAATTTGTATCCCCTTGATCTCCTTTTGTTGTCGAATTGCTCTGGCTAATACTTCAAGTACTATGTTGAAAAGGTAGGGAGAAAGTGGGCAACCTTGTCTAGTCCCTGATTTTAGTGGGATTGCTTCCAGCTTCTCTCCATTTACTTTGATGTTGGCTACTGGTTTGCTGTAGATTGCTTTTATTATGTTTAGGTGAGTCTTCTTACAGTTAAACATCTCTGAAGATCCCTTAAGAAGAAGAAACACACAGACAGAGATGTGTCTCCTAGGATATTCTAACTCTGGTAAATTAAACAATAAAAGTTAATTATCACACATTGAACTTGAAATCAAATAACACAAAAATTTCTAAGTCCACTCTTTTTCTGGATTTTTGTTGTTGTTGTTGTTGTTGTTGAAGATGAGGCTAATCTAGATCAAGAACCGACAAATGGGACCTCATAAAGTTGCAAAGCTTTTGTATGACAAAGGACACTGTCAATAAGACAAAATGGCAACCAACAGATTGGGAAAAGATTGTTACCAATCCTAAATCTGATAGGGGGCTAACATTCAATATATATAAAGAACTCAAGAAGTTGGACTCCAGAAAATCAAATGACCCTATTAAAAATGGGTACAGAGCTAAACAAAGAATTCTCAGTTGAGGAATACTGAATGGCTGAGAAGCATCTGAAAAAAATGTTCAACATACTTTTCATCTTTCAAATGTCTAAAGTGTATTTTATTTTCATGTGCACATGTGCATGCACATGCAGACATTGTGTGTGTCTACATGTGTGTGAACACACATGTCACAGAACTGGTGGACAAGTCAAGAGGATAGATTGTGTGAGTTTTCTCTCCTTCCATCATGTGGGTCCTTGGAATAGAACCCAGAGTCTCAGGCTTGGGGTCAAGTGCTCTTACTCACGAAGCATCTTGATGGCCAAGTTCTCCTCCTCCTCTTCACCCTTGTCTTCTGTCTCCATCTCTTTCTCTGTCTCCTTCTATCGTATCCCATTTAATTATTTACTGTATGTGACATTGTACATGTATGACAATCAGAAAGACAGGTTCTGGAGGTAGGGTCTCTTTCCACCATGGAATTTCAGACCCTGAACTCAGATCATGGGTTTCTTGGGCAGATGCCTTTGGCCACTAAGTCATCTTGAAACTGCCCCCCCCCCACACCTTTGGTTTTATCATATTTTAATATTGTCAATGAAGCAAAACGTTTGTTCTATAATAGGGCAAATCATCTGCATTTTGGTGGCTGCATCCCTTGAGTGTGGGATTTTTGTATGTTTGGTAAAGTGGTCAAGCTGGTGAAGACTCAGCATAAGGAATGGGAGAGAGGAGAGTAATCAGAGGGTTGTGATCGAGGTCCAGTTGTTTCTTCTAATGTAATGTGAGTGACAACCAGCAGTCATTATCTCTATACACCGAACCATTAAGGCAGAGAGTTAATTCTGTTATTCCATCCCCATTTACTAACTGAAATATATCTGTAAAAGCCCTTAACATGTATTTGTCCATCCTGAAGTAAGGCACATATGGTTTCTGTAACACTCTCCTGAACTTAATAGTAAACATCTGACCTCAGATACCATTCCACATCTTTGATAATGTAGTGTTCTACATGTTAGATATGTAATATCTGTGAAGATATGTGCAATCTATGTATACAGGGTATACACATATATGCATACATACCCATCTAAGTTAAGTTCATCTATAATCTTAAATGACTATGTTTAAAGCTACCCAACAGTGAGACAAAGGTTATAGAAACTTAGACTGTTTTCACCGAACCTCAGGTTAGTCACACAATTTTGCCACAATCAAAGGCAGTGTCGATCAGAAATCCCTGAAAGGAAGGTGAAGGAGTGCTAACTATTCCTCACAGAATGAATTCTATTTTGCTGACACTGAGGCTGTGTTGACCACATATACACATACATACATACATGCTTTAAATATGCAAGCTTCCTTTGAGCTTATGAATGACTGTTCCATAGCAATTCAAGCCCTACTAGTGGAGTTGTAGCAAATTGCTTAACCTTCCTCTAACAAGAAAACTAAAAAAGGTCTCTGTGTGATTCTATATAAGGATAATCTTGAATGGATTCTGGTATCTGATCTCCTGGGGTCCAATCCTGGTTCTGCCAGGATTGTTAACTTGAGTGAAGGCCAGTAATTCTCTGTGCCTTGGTGTAGTCTCCTGTGAAATGGGATGATAGTGTCCTGTGTAGTGTTTAAGGAAAATAATAGCTCCATCTGTGGCTGATATGAGCTCAAAACAAGTGACCTTTACCTATTTAACATGGGTGGGGAAGGGTATGGGGGACTTTTGGGATAGCATTGGAAATGTAATTGAGGAAAATATGTAATAAAAAAGAATAAAAATTAAAATAAATAAAAAAGAAGGTTCAAATTAAAAAAAAGTCAGAAAAGGATATATTTTATTGAATCAGCAATGTACCTCTGAGAACTGTACCTATTTTTGGCAGATGTTCAATAAATATGTATTGTTAAAAAAAAAAACAAACCCAACTGATTCATTGTTACTTTAAAATGTTGACCTGAGAAAGAAGATCACTAATAGAACACATCTTGCTCTGTAGAAAAGTAGGTCCTCCAGGCAACTTATGTCAGAATGGGGTGCTCCCACTAGTGCTGGATGCTAGAATCAATGCTTACATGCTTGCACACAGGAACCTACCATAATTGTCTCCACGAAAAACCCCAAGTGATAATCTGTTATATCCTTTGCATAATTCATTTTCAGGCCACACCCACCCATATCCCAAGCCTTAGTCTCTGACTTCACTATTATCTTTCTCTTATATTTTTGTTTGTGAGCCTGGCCTTTAAAGGCTGAGCCATCTCTCCGGCCTCACTATTATCTTTCTGAGACCAAACTTAAGAAAACATCCTCTCCTCTGCTCAAGGCTACTTCTTCCTAGATTTAATCCACCCAATCAGCATTTTTCTAAAACTAAACTCTTCCTAAGATTTTAAAGGATGCATTTATTCAATTCAGCAAGATGAGTCTTCTTCTTTCTCATGATTTATTTTCTGTTCACAGTACATCCCAATCTCAGCCCCCTCCCTCCTCTCCTCTCACTCCTGTCTTTACCCCCCCCTCCCCACATTACCCTCTTCCATTCTCCTCAGAGAAGGGAAAGCCCTCCCTCCTTGGATATCACTTCACCCTGGGACATCTAGTCCCAGCAAGACTTAAGCACATTCTGTCTCACTGAGGCCCAACAAGTCAGGCCAGGTAGGGGAAGGGGATCTAATGGCAGGGAACAGAATCAGAGATAGCCCCTACTCCAATTGTTAGGAGACTCACATGAAGATCAAGCTGCACATCTGCTACAAATGTGGGGGGAGGGAGCCTAGGTCTAGCCCCTGCGTTCTCTCTAGTTGGTGAGTCAGTCTCTGTGAGCCTCCATGGGCCCATGTTAGTTGACTTTTCTGGTCTTCCCGATCTGTCATTGACCCCTCTGGCTCATTCAATTCTATCCCCCACCCTTCCACAAGACTCCACAAGCACCACCTGATGTTGGCTATGGGGCTCTGCATCTGTTTTCATCTGCTGCTGGATAAAACCTCTCAGGAGACAATTAATTATACAGGCTGCAAGACCTTATCTGCAAGACCCACGGATGGGTCTCAAGTTGGGCCAATATTTGGTTGGCCATTCCCTCAATTTCTGTTCCATCTTTATCCCTGTGCATCTTTTAGGCAGGAAAATTTTGGGATGAAGGTTTTTGTGGATAGGATGACTTTTCCCTCCCTCCACTGGAAGTCCTGCCTGGCTATAGGAGGTGGGCACTTCAGTCAGTCTGTATATCCCCCTGCTGGTAGGAATCGCAGCCAGGGTCACCCCCATAGTCTCCTTGTAGCATCTCCCATCCCAGGCCTCCAGTTGGTCCCAGAGATGCCCTCCCCCTCCATCTGATGATTTTCATTCCCACTCTTTTGCCACCCCTCCCCCCACACCTGATCACCATTTCCATACTTCTCCTCACCCCCTCTCTGACCCAGTTCCTTCCCTCCACCCACCTCTAATGACTGTTTTGTTTCCCCTTCTGAGTGAGATTAACACACAGCAAGATGAGTCTTAATAAATATTTATTGCATGGAACAGAGGGTATTGTTTTTTTCACCAAAATGAGAAACAAAACTTCAGTGGAAGGAAATAAACATTTCTTGGGCTCTGACTTGTGTCAAAACATTGCTCTAGGGTTTTTTCCTTACAACACTAACACAAATATTGATACTCACATTAGTATTGGCACTTTTAAAATAGCACAGATACTAAGACTATCGGAGGCACTAGCACTAATATCACGGCTAATGTATAATATTCCTGAAAGGCAACAGTCAGTGATCATTTAAAGGGTGAGTTCCCTTAAACATTGCCCTCCATATATATTTGTCTCTCAGACACCACACACAGAAGGCATAACTGTATAAAAGTGTCTGCTCTACAGTGCCGGGGACCCTAACGCTCTGAATCTGAGGGTTGGTAATCCAGATGGCAACCATACTTCAAGCAGCCTTTCTCCATACATGGTACATCCGGTGTTACCATGTTCTCTCTTGGGCAGGATGAAAATCCGCACCATCTAGAACACAGACTAGCAAGGGGGGAAATATGGGGTTTTGAAAGAAGGCTTACCATGTGTTTCTACATTTTGTTAGAAGGCAGCAAGGTTTAAATGGCCCCTGTTTTAAAGGGGGACAACAAAGTTTGTTTTCACAGATCATGTCTCTCACACCTACTGGACAAACAATGGGGAATTGGCTTCTCCTCAGTGGAGAGCCCCCTGCTTTTATTAAGTGCACAGATGGGCCCTGTGTGATAAGCAGGAGCTTGCTGATAAAGCACCAAGGATAGAAAAACAGATGAACTTGCATTTCTTCTTTCCTCCAATGAGAACCTTTGCTGTAGCTAAACTAAAACTCTGGCAATGTGGTTCATATAGAGAGC
This sequence comes from Mus musculus, assembly GCF_000001635.26. Taxonomy (NCBI): domain Eukaryota; kingdom Metazoa; phylum Chordata; class Mammalia; order Rodentia; family Muridae; genus Mus; species Mus musculus. The sequence goes on along the minus strand of NC_000076.6, from coordinate 87,297,545 downwards.
CAAAGTCGCAGACCCTGTCAAGTTACCCGAAAACCAAGCCAAAGATCGTCCATCCTCAGCTCAGACCTCTTCTAGGTTAATGGAAATTTAAACCTCTCAACTCAGAGACATATGAGAAGTACTCAGTATTTGGAAAGTTGCTTCTCCCAAATTGGGTGTAATTGTCTTCCTGCTGCCGTTGCCCTTTCCAGAATGCGTCACACATCACTGGGCATCACTTCATGTGTGAAAGTGGTCAGCCTTCATTAGCTCTTCATTGCCTGTGGAACATAAACCAGAAATGGGAAATGGTTCTCCTGGAGGAAGCATTGGATATTCTTGTCTCTGTCTTTGTCCCTCTCTCTTTTCTCTTCTCTCTTCTCTTCTCTCCCCTCTCTCTCCCCCTCATCTTTCTGTCTCTCTATCCCTCTCTCTTTGTCTGTCTCTCTGTCTCTGTGTGTGTGTATTTGTCTCTCTCTTCTCTCCTCTCTCTCTCCTCTCTCTCTCACCCCTCTCTCATCTTTCTGTCTCTCCCTGTCTCTCTCTTTCTCTCTCTCTCTGTATGAGTGTGTATCTCTGTTTCTCTTTCTTTCTCTCTCCTTCCTCCTCTCTGTTTCTCTTCTCTCTGTCTCTGTGTATTTGTGTCTCTTGTGTGTGTCTCTCCTTCTGTCTCTCTGTCTCTGTCCCTCTCCCCTTTTATCACAGCCTTTCCTTCTTCCATAGACAGGCTCTTTTTTGTCCTGAGTCAGGAGCTCATTGCTCACATCTTCTCTATCAAACCTCCCATAGCACCCCTTCTGCCCCCTAAATTCTGGTACCCTCATTCACCTTCTCTCCCTAGAATGTACTGGCCAGGGGAAATACTGAAACTGCTTTTAGTCACAGATAATTAGTGATCACACAGTGCTGGGCACTCAAACTGATGTTGACAATGTAGGCTTCTGTGTGTTTACCATCATAGGTCTTCTATGATTGCCTGATGCTGAGCACAGGGATTGAAACTAGAGTCTATGAAATATTAAATGTCAAGGCTTCTGTATTTTATGAAGTGCTTTCTTGGACTCCTGAGTCTGTCTTAGCTATTTTGCTGCTACCCAGAAACAGAAGGCACGGGCAGAGGCACCTCTAATTTGAACCTAAGTCAGGCTGTGGACTGTGACAGGTGGTTTAGGTGTTAGTCTCAAAGTAGGCAATATTCAACTATTTCTCTTATAAGTGTAGATGAAAAGGCTGCTGAAAATAATGACAAAGTCTTTTATTTTCTGGGCATTCCCATAGTGGTTTACAGTGTACAGAATGAGAACACACATGCACACGCTCACGCACACGCACACGTACACACACTTAGAAAGTGGAATGGCTACTTCAGGCCTGAGACGCAGTCTCAGAACCCTGTTCAGAGGCCGCTCCTTTTACTATCTGAAAGTGTTAGTGAACAAAGTAAAAATCCTGAAGGTTATGAACAAAGAAGAGAAGGCAGCCATCATCAGTGCTATGAAAAGTACCTGCTTTGTTTGGGCTGTTTAATTTCATCCTATAGAAGTCTCATCACAACTTTAGGAGACAAACTATTACCATTGGTCAATTTTAGGAAAAAGAGTTGAGGATAAGACCAATTAGCATTAAGTGACTTACTGTGTGTGTGTCATTTGAAAGGTCTCTTGGCAGAGTAGATTTCAATACCACCAACATCTACATATTTCTTACACCCATTACAATAACTTGCATATGATCTCATAAGAAGATGACAGAGCAGAGATTTTAACATCAGAACTCTGATTCTAGGTAGAAATGTTTTATCCTAGATACCTAAAAGTATCGGCCTATCTACTCCTTGTTCTTTCTGTTTCTAATCATCCTTGGGAATTTAAAAATAATGTTTTTTTTTTATTCATATTATGACTTCTCAATGAGTGAAAAAGCATTCGAGTTTTTTTTTTTGGGGGGGGGGGCAGAGGTTGAAACTTTGCTGTTAAGCTATTAGAATTGTAGCTTCCCTGAAGTTTGTTAAGGTGAGATATCAAGTCTCCTGTTGCTGTACTCAGGGCTGAAGGAACCTATTTGTCATTCATACTTCTGAAATTAAAGAGTTGTGTATGAAAGCCTACTAACCAGCTATGACGCTATCACAGAACGGATTGTCCTGGAGAGATATAAATGGAAACAAATTCCATATTTTGTCAGCACCTACCTCTTGTTTTCAGCACCCCACTTTCTTAGGATCCCTACTCTAATCCCCACCCAACACAGGGGCAGGTCCTTCTGTGAAATACTCTCATTGGATCATCTGTTCTCATAATGGGCTATATAATAGTAGGAATTAAGCCCTTCCTAACTGTGAATTCCTTTTAAATGTCTGCTTCCTTCTTGCTAGACCATAAACTACAAAAGAGCATGGACTGTATCTTATGCAGCTTGTACCGTAAGGACCTTGCCCAGCTTCCAACATCTGGCTGACGTCAACACACATTTCTTTAAATGTGTAAATAAACACACTTGTCGTGATTAGATCTCTATGCATAATTTTCTCATGGACTCAGTTCTACTCAAGGCTAATACTAAAACTCTGGCAAGAGCAGACCTGTCCAGCCTCTGAAAGGCAAGCTGGAGGCTTTTTAGGAGTTGTCAGATAAAGCACAGAATGCCCAGTTTAATTTGAATTTCAGATAAATAGAAAATAGCCACTTGCTCTAAATTTATCCTAGATACTATGCAATTATTCTTCGTTGTTTTAGTTGCATATTTCTTGGCTATTCTGTATTTTTATTTTATTAAACCGGGGAGCAAACTAAAGAGAAATAAGAAAGGACCACATGCAACTCAGAGGTTATATGAGCTTTAAGTAGAACAGTTCACTCAAAGGGGCTCTGCTTTAGCTTTCGTTAACTATGTCATTTATCCTTTCCTAAGAAGCTAACCAGCCACTGCACCCTGTTGGTTTTATTAGCAGTTTTGAGAAGATGTTTCTGCATGAAATTTACTGCAAAACCCGCTATGCTGGAAACAAAAATCTAGGTTGCCATCTGCAGATAAAACAAATAAATAAAACTTCAGAAGTAAGACAACAGAAGTAGAAGAGTGAATTGTTTGACACTGAGTCAGGAGATTCTAACTCCTGTCTCTTCCAGCCGTTATTGGTCATCCCACTCAGTGATGTCCAGTACAAACCTGCTGCCAAGGCACAAACAAGTTGTGAGAGAGGCCAACTGCATATTTAAATTCTGGTAAGTGTCTTCATCCACAAAGGTGATGTTACACTGAAAAGAAGAGTGTAAAAATAACTCAACGATTAATTCCATGATGCTAAAATCAGAGGAAGACGGGGTCTGTTTTCTTCCATGTTTGCCAGATGGGGAAAATATAGTGTAGAGCTATGCTGTTACTATTCCAAGAGCCCACAGCTAAGAATGGGATGCCTGGTCTAGCATCAGGACGTGAGAAACCCCAGGCCTAGTTTCTTATAGATCCCACACTCAAGATGTTATTAAACAATAATAAACTTTTTTTGATCTAGAAAATTCCACACTTGCATTCTTTGCCAGCTGGCTTGCAACCTTGCCATGTCTTACAAGCATCTGACAGGGACCTAGCTGCTCTTGATACTCTCAAAGAAGACTCAAATAAGAGCTTTTTCCTTTCTTTTAGCTAATAAAGATCACCCTTACATGAATCGAATGAAACAGTAAGTCAAAAATAAATATAAGTTGATCAAAATATTTTAAGATTTTGAATGTAACTGTCTTCCACCTGTAGACACATCAGATTATAGTAAAGATCTCTCTTTTTACATTTTTGAAAGGATGGCAGCTTTGGCTCAATAGTGTTAGTGAGACAATCCCTTAAGCTGTGTCAAAATGCCACTTGTCCAAGATACCACCCAGATTTGAATAATTTAGAGAGAGAGACAATACACATGCAGAAAGACTGAATCATCTTTTGACTCCTGGGGCTTTTGAGGGCCTGCCTCCTGCAGCCCCTCCCTCCTTCCTGAGGCTGTGTCCTCTCTGTCAGCAGTGACAAGTGCCAATCAAGCCTTTGGTGGTAGAGGGAGGGGCACTGGAGAAGCCAAGCTTGGGAGGGAGGAGAAACACGAACTGCTGTGGAACAATTGCTCAAGGGAGATTCCCTATCAGTGTGTGGTCTGCGGGGAGAGGACTCTTTCCCTTTGCTTGGGCTTCTAATCTCTAACTGACTATTTACCTCTTTTTATAAACTCCAATCTCTCTGTTGCCCCAAAGGCTGCAAAACAAATCGCCTGTCAGCCAGGATTAAGCCGCTTTGTTGGCAATGATTAGCAGGTTTGCTTGTATTTTTAACATCTTCAGCAACAGCCTACCCCATCAAACCACTCAGGGAAAGACTAGCCTTACTTCCACTAAAGCTAAGTGAATGCTGAGGTAACTCAGGAGGAAGGTCTCAGAGAGGCAGAGTTAGCATGACAGGTGACTGTAAAAATATGCACACGCCATTGGATTTTATGTCGTCGTTTTAAATCATGTACTCACCCACACAACTGCCCCCTGGAAATATCCTGCAAATGTCTATATGCCACAAATTATAAGAAACATTTCTGCTGGTTGCCCTAAAAACCCTCCTAGTGGTCAGCATCCTAGATCTGGCTTTCTACAGTTTTCTGTTGTATTCTCGAATATGTCCATTCTAGCACTTAACCATAAAGATTAAAGTGGTATTATTGCCTAGAAATTCTCCTATGCTCTTTGAACAACCTGATGGAAAGGAGCTGCCTTTATCCCCCACCATCCCTGGTACATGTATTGGCTTGTTTCGTGTGCCAATTTGCCACAAGCTAGAGTCATCAGAGAGGAAGGAGCCTCAGTTGAGGAAATGCCTCCACGAGAGCCAGCTGTAAGGTGTTTCTCAATTAGTCATCAATGAGAGAAGACCCAGGCCTTTATGGTTATGCCATCCCTGGGATGGAGGTCCTGGGTTCTATAAGAAATCAGGCTGAAAACGCATGAAATTCAAGAAGAACAAGACCAAAGTGTGGACACTTTACCCTTTCTTAGAAATGGGAACAAAACACCCATGGAAGGAGTTACAGAGACAAAATTTGGAGCTGTGACGAAAGGATGGACCATCTAGTGATTGCCATATGCAGTGATCCATCCCATAATCAGCTTCCAAATGCTGACACCATTGCATACACTAGCAAGATTTCGCTGAAAGGACCCAGATATAGCTCTCTCTTGTGAGACTATGCCGGGGCCTAGCAAACACAGAAGTGGATGATCACAGTCAGCTATTGGATGGGTCACACGGCTCCCAATGGAGGAGCTAGAGAAATTACCCAAGGAGCTAAAGGGAACTGCAACCCTATAGGTGGAACAACAATATGAACTAACCAGTACTCGGGAGCTCTTGTCTTTAGCTGCATATGGATCAAAAGATGGCCTAGTCGGCCATCACTGCAAAGAGAGGCCCATTGGACTTGCAAACTTTATATGCCCCAGTACAGGGTAACGCCAGGGCCAAAAAGGGGGAGTGGGTGGGTAGGGGGTTGGGGAGGGGTGGGTATGGGGCGACCTTTGGGATAGCATTGAAAATGTAAACGAGGAAAATACCTAATAAATAAAAAAAATGTATACTTAAAAAAAAAAAAAAGAAATCAGGCTGAGCAAGCCACAGGGACTAAGGCAGTAAGCAGCTTCCCTCCGTAGCCTCTGCATCAGCTCCAGCCTCCAGGTTTCTGCCTTGCTGGAGTTTCTGTCCCAACTTTCTCCTGTAATGAACACCGACATGGAAGTGTAAGCCAAATAAACCCTTTCCTCCCCAACTTGTTTTCTGGTCATAGTGTTTCATGGCAGCAATAGAAATACTAACTAAGCCAGTACGCTTTCCATTGATCACAGTACACTTCATATTGATCTCCAATTAGAGCTGCTCAAGGCCATCTCTCCCTTCTAAGCAATGGTTAGAGAAAGGCATTGGTTTCCAACCAGGAGCTTTAGTTCCACCACTATCTCAGTTTACAGCAAAAATGATGTTCGTGAGGTCATGCAGGCATGAAAGGTGCACATGATGTATTCTATCTCAAATGTGGTTCATAGCTTCATATACCGGATTTTTCTGTTTAATCCCAAGCACATGTAGAAACCTGGAACCTAGAAATTGGTGACAGGGGTGGATATATTATGGAAGAAAGACTAGTAAAGTACAGTCAAAATGACAAATAGTGTGTGTGTGTGTGTGTGTGTGTGTGTGTGTGTGTGTGTAACCTTAATAATCAAAGAAAAGGAAGGTGTTGATTTGCAAGGGAATGAGATGGGAAACATAGAATAGGTTGGAGAGAGGAAAGGGAAGGAGGAAACTAAGGTAACTATATTTTAATTAATTTTTTTTAAGTACAAGGGGTGAAAGACTTAACCAAAATTAAGGTTGAAAAAAAAAAAAAGCTTTGTGGCATCATCCCATTTTAAAGGAGATGTGTAAAGGAGGCTAAAGGTTTAAGTGAGGACAGGGGGTCGGGGAGAAGAGAGGGTAAAGAGTGAGGTAGTCAAAACTAAGGATACATGAGGTAGCCTTAAGGAAATCTACTAATGTGTAAGCTAATTTAAACACCTCTCTCCCTCCCACCCCCTCTCTTTTTCTCTCTGTTTGTGTGTGTCTTTCTTTCTGTTTCTGTCTCTCCCTCTGTGTGTGTGTGTCTGTGTCTTTCTGTCTGTCTCTCTGTGTGTCTTTCTGTTTCTGTCTCTCCCTCTGTATGTGTGTGTCTCTCTCTGTATCTTTCTGTCTGTCTCTGTGAGTGTGTGTCTTTCTGTCTCTCTGTCGCTGCCTCTTTCTTTCTGTGTGTGTGTGTGTGTGTCCACCCTGCATGGGTGGACAAAGCTGTTCCAAGAAGACACATCATTAGATGAACATTTTAGCATCATTAGATGAAATATAGCCTCTCAAGCCATTTGTCAGGGAGGACCCAGGCTATTGCCATTTCTCTTCATTGTTCACGATAACTAGATATTAAGAGTCTGCTGCTGCAGAACTACTCACTTTGGGTGAAGGACATGGAGAAACCAACTTTGAACTGACCAACAATGTCTCTCCTTACTGGACAGCCCCCATGATGTGGTAAGGTGCCGTGCAGACTGCTGGGAAGGAAGGGTGTGGATGATCTTACTCAGAACCAGCCCCATGCGTGCTATAATACTGGCTCGCTAGCAAGAAGGACTCCCTGAGCCATAATGGCTTGGAGTTCATGGGGCTTACCAGCCAATTTCTCATCGTCTATGAAACCTACTTCCCCAGGAATTCATGCCAGTACTGTGGGACTAATCAAAAGCCCACAACTCGGGAGGTTATAGGACCTGGGTGGGGGTTTTGGGAGGACTACTAGTGTTGCATGGCTAAAGGATCATGCTGTCAAAATAACTTCTAAATATTTGTTTATACTTGTTTGTGGTACTGTCAGAGTTTTCCAAGGACATTTTATTTTATAGTTGGTAGTGGATAATACACTAGTTCCTGGTCAGAGGGTCCAGGTATCAGAAGCTGTGTCTATGAACCCCCCCCCCCCCACTCTTCAAGTTTGTGGAGGAGGGACTGGAAAGAATGTAAGACCCAGCCAATGAGGAGGAGAGCTCTGAAATGCTGAACTCAGGGACCATTGCACACAGGAACCCACAGGAGCCATGGTTTCCTGTATATGACCTGCATGAGATCAAGCCAGTTAAAATACCAACACGGATGTGGGCAGTGCCCCAAGACCCCAATCCTATTAAAGAAATTAATGGCAATTAATGGCTGTGGAGTGAGGGAAAATTACTTTCCTTTGGGCTGTGGGAAGGCTGTTCATGCCCCAGTGGCTGACCCCACACCATGTGTGTACAGGCAGCACTAACTGGACTCAGGGATTACTAATAACAAAAAAAAAATTAAAAGGAGGGAGGTAATGTTAATGATAGATTAGTATGATCAATGCACATTATATAAATATATGGAACTTTCAGAGAATTAAACAAAATTAAAGTCAGTTAAGACTAAAATTTGCCATTTCTTCAATGTTTCCAGGAACCTGTAGGAATCAGCTGGATGTAGTGCTCTCTCTGTGGAAAGGTTTTAATCTCGAGATTCAATGTCTGTGTTGCCACAGATGGCTCCAACACCGTATTTATTTTCGAGTCTGCTTGGTTATCTGTGTATTTCTAGAAATTTTTTTTCCTGCTTTCTGGAGGATTCATGGTCTTCCAGTCCATGGTATACTTACAGGCAGACATGTCCCTTTTTTGTCCTAATGATGGAATTTTTCTACTCTGCCCTTCTCCGTGGGTCCCGCCAGAACCACGGGTGAAGCACACTTAAGGAATTCGTTTTAACTTGGCTGTTATGTCAGTCATGTGCCTTTCCCCTTTTATCTACCTTTTCTTCTTGTACTAAACATGATTCCCTTTTATTTCCTTAGGCTCATTACACTGTTTTCTTTATGACTTGTGCTACACGTTAGTACTTAGTTCATTAATAGGCTCAGTACATGGTTTTATTCATGACTGTGTTACACATTTAATTCATTAGTAGCTGATGTGACTTTTGCCAGGTAAACATGGTTACACATGTCTGTATTTACTGCATCCTCATTCTTTTTATAAGGACTGGGAATAATATAGATAGATGATAAATAGATAGATAGATAGATAGATAGATAGATAGATAGATAGATAGGTAGATAGAGGTATAGATATTTGCCACTCTAGTTTCTTCTATAATCACTGAAATGGTTAGAAGCATATTTTAAATTAGAAACTATATAGGATTTTAAAATCATACCCATTGTTGTTACCACTCCTTAATTTCACTGTGGTCTGTCATGTGCTGTTTTTAGTGGGTTTTATCCTTCACAGACCTTTTCATTTTATACCAAAGCTGAGCAGAAAAGACATACATTGTACCATATCTCCTTTGCTCTCCAATATGTATAACTTTACCCAGTATCCACTCAGCACCCAGAGTAGTGTATGCGTTATAATTGCTGAATCTTCAATGATACATCATTGTCACCGAAAGCCAAGTTTACAAGAGGGTTCACTCTTGATTTTGTATATTCTGTGAGTCTGTTAAAACATATGATACATGCATCCACCATATGGCAAGACTGGCCCACAGATTCATCCTTGCATCCTTCCACTGCAGATGATGACATATCTTCTTTTAAACTGACCCCACAGACTTTCTCTTCCTAGACTGTGAAGTCATTATAGTGATGCATCAATCTGTAGATGCCTTCTCTGTGGGTCAGCGATGGTGTTCCATCTATACCCATTGGACTGATTCTGTCAGTGAAGTCTTTCTACTGTTCTACAATGTATCTTGTATGACGTTGTTTTAGTGATGTGCTAATGCCATTGGTTTCCAATTTGTGAGCTGTGCCTAATGAGGAATCAAGAGGACTGTCGAAAGCTCTCCTGTGTTGGTCATGTGTTCCTTGACAATAGTCAGCAAAGCCAAATTTCCCAGCACATCCCACCCACTGCCGGGTGGACTACAAAATCACAGGCCTCAAGGCTCAGTACAGCATATACTTAAATTTCCAAAAACTTCATACAACATTGTTTATGCCTTGTTTTGTTCTTCTGACCTAGCTTACCTTTGTTTTCTTCAAGCCCTTCTCTCAGACATAGTTCCACATTCCAGGTATGTATAGGGAAATTTTGTTCTCCTTTTTAGGGCCCTTCCAGGTTCCTTCTTTCTCTGAACATTGATAGCATTTATTTTATCTCTCCATTGCGAATGGCCATATTTTGCATTTTGTGTGATTTTTTTGTGTGAATATATATCTTTCTTATACTGAATTATTGCAAACATTGAAGCTCAGAAGTTAATCTCAGTCATTGTGCAGTGCTGCCTGAGAAGGAGCTCACTGGATAAATGCTAAAAGAATACTTACATTTCTATGCTCAAATGCAGGAGCATTTGTGGCTTTAACCTCACTAAGAATCACTTTGAGAATATCTATCTGCCTGGGTATACAATGAGTGTTCTAAATTAGAGAAAACTGATTCTGGAGCAAGAATATATTTCCACAAACACTCTGACACCACTACACTAATAGTTATATAACGGAAGACCCAAATGTTCTGGGGTTATACTAAAACCACTTGAATCAATTTGACAATTCAGTTCACACCCATGGCAGGCTTTGCCCCAAGTCACGTCTCATTTCCCATGTTGCTAGGTTTGTCCCCAATATCTCCAGTATGGTCATTTAAATTGGCTAAAGGTAAAGACATCAAGAGAAGTGTCTGAGTCAGGGAAGGGGCAAGTTCCAGATTATCATGTCCACTCTGATGGTACCTTACATTGGCAAAACTGTTTATAGAATCGGCCTTGTAGATTGAATAAAGAAATATTTCCAGTCAGATACAAGACCAGACTTTCCCCTGCCAGCATAGACTTTCCAATACCAATAATTGAAATGCTCAGCTATTCCTCCAGTTTTCCAGGCACTTAGTCAGTTTTTGTCTATAAACAAATGTGTTTAAGTGTCCCAGTTAGCTGTCACATTTCAGACTCCTATCATCTGTTAGGCTGATGGAGGAGCTGGTACCGATCCTAAATATTCAGCTGGTTTTGACTCTGAATGTCAAAATATTATTTTAGTATTGAGGTTTGAAACATGCATTGAGATGATCAAGTCCTGGGTTTTTCTAGGTGAATGAATTCTTCAGCTGGCAACCCAGCTAATAACTTGAGAGAAACCAACCACACCTCAGAATACACTCCCTCTGAACTCAGCTTGTCACTGATTAGCTCTGCCCCTACCATAGCCTGTGGGTCTGCTCCATTTCATCACCTGCAAGTGTCTTCTTTTTTTTTTTTTTTTTTTTTTTTTTTTGTGCTGTATCTGAATGTAATTTGTCAAAGTGAGCATCAGTCTTATATATTACAGGAAACAAAGAAACTAAGTGATACATTAAGGCCATCCAAGGTACATTGAAGTTATCTGATGCAAAATTACTTTTACAACAAATCAGAAGAATGCATACTAAAAGCTAACAGGAACCAACTGGGATAAAGTCAATGTTAACAACTGGGATCAAAAGCAGCCCCACCTAAGGTTCACTTAATCTTAGAAGTCAGGGGAAAGGACTTCATGCCCTTGCCATAGTTCCAATTCTAGTCTATTGTATAGTCCACCTTCCCCCTAGGCCATTGTAAATTCCTGTGTATGGGAGTGACTCAGCTATCTATTTTTCTTTTCTTTTCTTTTCTTTTCTTTTCTTTTCTTTTCTTTTCTTTTCTTTTCTTTTTTTTTCCCATTTTTTATTAGGTATTTAGTTCCTTTACATTTCCAATGCTATACCAAAAGTCCCCCATACCCACCCACCCCCACTCCCCTGCCCACCCACTCCCCCTTTTTGGCCCTGGCGTTCCTCTGTACTGGGGCATATAAAGTTTGCGTGTCCAATAGGCCTCTCTTTTCAGTGATGGCCGCCTAGGCCATCTTTTGATACATATGCAGCTAGAGTCAAGAGCTCCGGGGTACTGGTTAGTTCATAATGTTGTTCCACCTATAGGGTTGCAGATCCCTTTAGCTCCTTGGGTACTTTCTCTAGCTCCTCCATTGGGAGCCCTGTGATCCATCCATTAGCTGACTGTGAGCATCCACTTCTGTGTTTGCTAGGCCCCGGCATAGTCTCACAAGAGACAGCTACATCTGGGTCCTTTTGATAAAATCTTGCTAGTATATGCAATGGTGTCAGCGTTTGGATGCTGATTATGGGGTGGATTCCTGGATATGGAAGTGTCTTCTTTAATGACAGAATTATAAACTTGCAGTTGGATGGTATTTATGATTGTCTCAGTTCACTAAACTGCAAACCCAGTCATTCTCCCCATGAAAGCAGCAGTGGGTGACTATTGCTCAGTAAGAATCGCAGAGGGTTATTAATGACCAAAATTTCATTTCTTTCTTAGAGTATTTTATATGATTCTGTAATCAGTGAAATGGTTCCTCTACAAAGGGCCTCCCCTATCATTAGTGAGAATTAGCAAAGTTCAATTTTTTTAAAGAAATAAAGTGATATATTACTCTGAATTAACCTGCCTTTTTCTTCTCTTCTTTCTCTCCTTTTTTTCTTTGGTTTTGTGTGCAAAGACTTAATTTGAAGAGCATTTCATGCTTTTGTATTGTGGAATTAAGTCGCCATTTCATGAAGTTTGTCCTCATGCAGGAAAGAAGAAAATCAACTTTTCACTTAATCTGTAATAGCAAAGCATATGCTTAGGAAAAGGATTATAGACTTGCCAGACCTAGCCATATGCCTTAGGTTGGGAGACTAGAGAGAAACATTCCTTTAACACCTATCAGCTACAGAGAGTATGCTAGCATCTCTTTCAAAGAGGTATCAGATACTTAAAGTTTTAAACCAGTAGACTGGGGTCAGTACTCCTTACAGAGATGGTCAGTTTGTGAATTAAAGGCTAAATTGTGATGCTTTAAAATGTAACTCATGTTACCTGACCTGAAAGAAACACTTGTAAGACTACTCTTTATAAAACTCTTTAAGCTGAAGTATTAGTTTTTTTCCCCCTAATCTAGAACTATCTAGAACTGTAACTGCCAATGCTCTGTGAAGGTTGTGTATATTTGAAAGTGTGTGTGTGTGTGTCTGACTGTCTGTCTGTCTATGCATGTGGCCTGAAAACAGGAAAAGGAAAGAACCACCCCAGAGTGACAATGTCAGGTCATTGATAAGAGACCAAGTAAATTAGAATTGCAGCTGTCACTTACCTCCTGATCTGCGCTATGGAGGTTGCCTAGCTGGACCTTAGCTGCTTGTCTAAAAATTAGATACAATATGGAATTCCTGTGTTAGTTTAGAGGATTCTTGATAACGATTATCATGTAGTAGATGTGTGGGTTAGCTTTTACTGCTTAACAATCTAACCCAAATTCTATAGCATGAAAAAAACTCCTCCATTTTCTCGTGATCCTGATATTTGGCAGTTGAGGTGGGGTTCAGCCTGGCAGTTCTGGTCTTGGCTGGTCTCTTCTAGGCATCTGCCAACAGTTGCTGGGATACCTTGGCTCCCAGCATTCATTGCACTTCTCCGTCCTTTGCTGATAAATGCAGGCTTGTTCCTCTGGAAGAGACATCTAAGAGAGCAGATGGGAAGAAGGCCTCTTGAAGTCTGGGCCTCATAACTGGCACAAGATTACCCCTACTGTGTTGTACTAGCCAAAGCAATTTAGAAGGAAATCCCATAGATTGAAGCAAAGCATAAATAGGTGGCTCCATCTAAAAAGAAGATATGCAAAGTCACATGCAAACAATGTAGACATAGGGAAAACATTTATTAGGTCTCTCAATACCATCAATGTACTGCAGTAGGTGTGTGGTGGACTGTGGCCATAGCTGTAAGAAGAGTGGATAAAGGCATGAGCAAAATGTGACCATTGCTTGTTTTCATAAATGAAATTCATTAGGAACACCCTCAGGCTCATTCGTTCATGTACATCTGCTTGCTTTCACATCACAACAATGCAGGTCAGTGGTTACAACATGGATGAAATGGACTTCAAAACTTAGCATGGTGTCTGGTTGTTTTGATACAGAGATCTGCTCTAGAGTCTTGTTGCTCCCCGTGTTGTCTATATACTGACAGCTTTGGCATCAACTCTGAGTTTCCTAGAAATGCAGAAGCTAGGAACCATACCCAAATCTGCATGGCAACATGTAGTGAGAATTGTGGTTTCTCTAAAAATTAGTTATGGAATGTGAATATGCTTTTTTATTTTTTTAATTCCAGGTGTGAGGAATGAGGCTGCTTCACAGCAGGTGATTATGACTTGCCCCGTGCCCTAGCAGGAGCATGATTTTTGCCAGCTGTAGATATTTTAATTCTGGGTATTCTACAGAGGGTATAAATGGGAGACCTCAAGAGGGCCTGTGGCAGCTCCTCCACTTTCTCTTCCTCTTCTTCTTCCTCTTCCTCTTTCTCTTCTTCCTCTTCCTCCTCCTCCTTATGCTGCTGCTGCTGGTGGTGGTGGTAGTGGTTCCTGTTGCCATTTTTGCTATTGCTGAATTTCTAGGTTACTGGATTTTTTGATTGCTTGTATGCTGGTTATTCTGATGGTGAAGTTTGGACTGCCCCTAGGAACCTGATGCCCCTAGTGTGCGAGAAGTAGTCTAAAAAATCTATGCCCCCTTTCCTCTCTAACCTTCTTTCTCTTCTACCTAGTGTTGAGGGGTTAGATGGTTTTTAAGGTGGAATAAGGATTGGAAGGTTTGTAGATATAAGAACCCAATAAAATAGCTGAGACAAATATGTTCCCTTCTTACTTTTCCTGATTTCTTTGTAAAGGTTTGTTTTGTTTTGTTTTGTTTTGACTTCATCTAGTGTCTGGTTGGAAGTTTGGGAGCTCTGTCTCTAGTTTGCTTCTCCACCCTGACTATAAAGTAAGTCTCAATCATCTGTGCCACCAATGTCTCCTCCTTTAGACCACATCTTCCCAAAAAAGATGTTTCTCTGAGATTATCATATTAAAAAGCAAGCTTCAATGGTGAAGGTCAAATAGCGTTCACTGCCAAAGGGCAACCCACAGAAATGGATCAGAAATTATCTTGGCTGCTGGTTGGCTCAAACTGGAATGTGGCTCTTTGTATAATAAAGAGCTGATGTCCAGACCTGGGTCAGGAAGTATGGGTTGGGGATTTTGGGCAAGCAGGGACTAGGTAAGGATGCAGGCAGAGACATATGAATCAGAAGAGACAGTGGAAGGAGGCAGAGAGGAGATGAATAGAACTGGAAGCAGGCAGTGAGAGTCACATGGAGAGATGGATGGGCAGAGACATCAGGATAAACTTAGATGGCTAGCTAAGAGACTGCCCCAGCAAAAAGCCAACAGATTTAAACTATATAAATGTCCCTGGGTCTTAGTCAAACCTCAAGTGGAATAAGCACAACTCTACTAAGACATGCAGCCACAAACCATTATGGAAATTCCACAACATGAAAAAATATACTCATGGAAATGTATATCCACTTTTATCTAATATGACTGTGTAATGCAGTACTTACAACAAGAATATTGATTATTATTACTATAATAGTAACATCACTATAATACTATAATACTATATTCCTATAAAAGTTGACATTTCCTGAGTGTTCTTATGTGATAGGCAAAAAGTATTAATATGCAAATCTTCTTTAGAACTGACAACAACTTGGTAAGTAGGGCAGAAGATCCTTAAAACTTCCACAGACTCTCTGGCTCAGGTATGAAATAATCTGAGCATACTCCACCCAGAAACAACTGAGAAGACCAGACCAGACATGTCTGGAACTCAATATAATCTCTAAACATCTCACAAAACCACCATTAATAATACAAGGAAACAAAGATTGGTAAAAGAGAGATGTGCTACCAAGTCAGGATAATGAGAATTACCAGCCAGGATTTTTGGTTTCAGAGTTCATACACTCTTACCTAGAAGTGTCAAAGACTAGAGTTGTTACCATTACTTTGAAACCAGAACCAGAGAAATGATGCACCCACAAGACACAACAGTAATTGGATTAGATGTAGGTCTACAGTGGAGATGATAGATGGATGGATGGATAGATAGATAGATAGATAGATAGATAGATAGATAGATAGATAGATGATGGATGCATAGATATAGATACAGCTACAGCTACAGATACAGATGATATAGATAGATGATACAGATGATACAGATGATACAGATGATACAGATGATACAGATACAGATATACAGATGCAGATGCAGATACAGATACAGATACAGATACAGATACAGATACAGATACAGATACAGATGCAGATGCAGATGCAGATGCAGATACAGATACAGATACAGATACAGATACAGATACAGATACAGATACAGATACAGATACAGATACAGATACAGATACAGATACAGATACAGATATCCCTGTCCTCCTCGATTCTCTTCAGTAAAGGGTAGTCTTCCCATGAATATCAACCAGCCCTGGCATATGAAGTTGCAGTAAGACTCCTCTCCTACTAAGGCTTGATGAGGCAACCCAGTAGGAGGAAAGGGTCCCAAAAGCAGGCAACAGGGGCAGAGACAGCCCCTACACACACTGTTCAGAGTCCCACAGGAAGACCAAGCTACACAATTGTAACATATGTGCAGAAAACCCAAGTCAGTACCATGTAGCCTCCCTGGTCGTGGGTTCAGTCTCTGTGAACCCCTATGGGTTGGTTCTGTGGGTTTTCATGAAGTGTCCTTGACCCCACTGGCTTTTAGAATCCTCCTTTCCTCTTTTCCACAAGATTCTCCAAGTTCCACCTAATGATCATCTGTGGGACTCTGCATCTCTTTCCATCAGTTTTGTTGGGTGAGCCCTCTTTGATGACAACTGGGCTAGGCACCAATCTGAGTGTAGTGCTGTTTTCATTTAATGCTGTGGTCCATCATTGTTTCCCTGTCTTGGGTGAGCAGAAATGTCAATGTGCTTCTACTCCAAGATTCACCACGGTGTTATACCTTCACAGCATTTACCAAAATGTCCTCACTCAGTGCCATCACCAAATCAGTGTCGCATGTATTTGTGTCCTTGTGGTGCAAAAAAAAAATGCTTTAGACAAAATTGGGATTTTTTTTTAATGTATCTCCTCCCAAGTCTATGAGCTCTAGAAGGAACTGTTGTTTCAGAAAAGCATTTCACTAGGTGACTCTTCTGAATCCTCCTTGCCTTGTCCCTGGCTTCCTCCTCCTCGGCTTCATGACAGCATTAAGCATTAAGATCCCACTTCATTTATTTAGATCTCTCTTCAACTCTGCACTCACCTAATGGAGCTGGCCCCTCTTGCTCAGACAGCAAACAGATTGAAAGGTAAATACAACCGAACCTATCCAGCACCCATGTCCGGTGGCTGCACCTGCCATTCAGGCCGCTCTCCATGGGTAATTTGAAAAATATCTGGCAGGCTTCTCTATTTACCCTCTGAAGGTAGAATGGAAAGAGCTCTGAGATGGGTATGAGGAAATCTGGGTCTGAGCCAGGGCTTTGATCTTGAGGCTAGGGTGACCATCGGCTGGTCACTTTCTTCTTTGAGGATCTTGTATTCCTGCCTTTAAAATCATCAGGTACGATCAAATTACCACCAGAAAGGCCTTCTCAGCCTTAAAATTTTATACTGACTTATTTAATATGTATTTGCCAGAGACCCCATCGGAGTGTCTGCAGCCTTCTCAGGGTTTGAGGCTAACAGAGCCAACTCGGGATTGGCACCGTGGGTGCTGAACTCCTTCATTTTAAGACTGTCTGGCAACCTTTTAAAGGCCTTTTCAGAGAATGTTTTCCATAATTGTTTCTTACAGACTCAGTGCACCAACATTTACTTAACTGAATCCTAAGTAGTTTGGAAAGCTCTTTCAAGGACAACTGAAAAATGGAAGCCATAAGAGATGAGGCTTCCCCCATGGTAAGTGCATCCCTTTCGCTCTTCTAGGTCCCTTGTTTGGCTTCAGCTGGTTCATGGAGACCATAAATCACAGACATTCCAACTTCTATCTTCAGGCAGCCAAGCAAGGAACCAATTGTTGACCTTCTCATAGACATCGCAAATTCAGCACTGGAACATAGCACTGAGACCCACCTGCTCTGCTAACGGAGAAGCCAAGAGCACTCTAGATTGTACTTATCCTTGACCTGAATCCCTGGATCCTTTCAGATATGTTATAAAACATTACTCCTGGCTTCAAAGAAGTCTTAACTTTTATTTTTTATATTTATTTAATGTTTTTTTTAATTAGGTATTTTCCTTGTTTACATTTTCAATGCTATCCCAAAGGTCCCCCATACCCACCCCCCCCCCAATCCCCTACCCACCCACTGCCCCTTTTTGGCCCTGGTGTTCCCCTGTACTGGGGCATATAAAGTTTGCAAGTCCAATGGGCCTCTCTTTGCAGTGATGACCGACTAGGCCATCTTTTGATACATATGCAGCTAGAGTCAAGAGCTCCGGGGTACTGGTTAGTTCATAATGTTGTTCCACCTATAGGGTTGCAGTTCCCTTTAGCTCCTTGGGTACTTTCTCTACCTCCACCATAAGGGGCCGTGTGACCCATCCAATAGCTGAATGTGATCATCCACTTCTGTGTTTGCTAGGCCCCGGCATAGTCTCACAAGAGAGAGCTATATATATCTGGGTCCTTTCAGCAAAATCTTGCTAGTGTATGCAATGGTGTCAGCATTTGGAAGCTGATTATGGGATGGATCCCTTCATATGGCAATCACTATATGGTCCATCCTTTCGTCACAGCTCCAAATTTTGTCGCTGTAACTCCTTCTATGGGTGTTTTGTTCCCATTTCTAAGAAAGGGTAAAGTGTCCACACTTTGGTCTTCATTCTTCTTGAATTTCATGTGTTTGGCAAGTTGTATCTTATATCTTGGGTATCCTAAGTTTCTGGGCTAATATCCACTGATCATTTACACAATGGAATACTACTCAGCTATTAAAAAAATGAATTTATGAAATTCCTAGGCAAATGGATGGACCTGGAGGGTATCATCCTGAGTGAAGTAACCCAATCACAAAGGAACTCGCACAATAAGTCTTAACTTTTAAAACAGACACTCTTAGAATCAAGGCTCAGTTGTGGTTTCTACATTGCTAAAGCCATGCAATATCTTTTTTTTTTAGAGAGTAGTAAGTTACATGGAAATGTTTGATTAGTCTGTGAAACACTTTTTAAAAGATTGCCACCATTAGTGCTCTCTAAAAATGTCATTTATTACAGTTTCAAAATTATGTCTTTCTTTTTGCTCAAAAAGTACTCAAAGTCATTAAACACTAAAAGTCTAATCTTTGAGAAGTAATTTTTATCCTATTAACCATCTGGAAAAAAATTAAATAGGCATCAGCTGTAGACTCACAAGACACTTGTCAAAATAGGAACAGAAATCTGTCATGTTAGACTGTGTGCTTAAATATGTTTTAGAAGAAACAAAACTTTATAATGGCTATTGAAGGAAAGTCTATAATTATTCAAATTCATACAAGTAACATAAATGTGTGGAGATTTATATTTCAAAATGACTTATGATTTTCTACCTAAAATAGGTTTTCCTAATACAATGAAAGGAAATTTACTAATGAAAATTCTATCTAAATCAAGTTTGGGTGGCCCTTATCTATCATGAAAATAATAATTTCCATCATAATTACTATCTTGATGACTTTGGCCCTGTTTGCCTTATCACAAAGTCCTAATGAAACTCTGTGGATTCCCCTGGGGGAATCCCTGAACATTGGACAACATTGTAGTAATCAGTGTATTTGAAATTAAGAAAAATTAGAAAATTAGGAATCAAAAGGACAAGTATCTAACAAATGTCTCCATGATGAAAACACCCCAATATTTAAAAAAAATCTCACAATATTCTCAGTATAGACACTGATATAATTTATATTAGGTATAAATGCCCAGGAGAAAGTGAGCCCCAGTTTCACTCAGTGTCTTATCGCTTTAATTTTTCAAATCTTCTCCAAAACATTATAATGTTTTAATATTTGTTATGTTACATTTACTACCATATAAACAAATTAAATGATTTCACAAGTATAAAATGCATCTTTTGTTGGCAAAATGTATAATGAGCTTAACACCATACAGGCAATTATTCTTAGTCACTAGATTTAGTTTTATAAAAGTGCTTCTTTCCCCTCTTTCTGGCTATAGAGAGCAAAGTCAAGTCACCTGTGTTTTGTGAGAAAAGTGGCAGTTACTCATGGCACCGTCAGAAAGTGGGGAAAATGAAGTGAATATGTGTCACATTAGGGGAAAGGGGTTTTGTTGTGTTTTGTTTTGTTTTGTTTTGTTTTGTTTTCCACTTTAGGGCCGTGGCTCTCAACATCGGCTGCCCATTAGAATTACTTGGGAGTGGATTCTAAAGATCTAATCCCTCAGGTGATACCCAGTTTTTGTTAAGTTGTCTCTCATGACACATGGGCAGACATATCTCATGATCAGTTTTAACATATAGATAAGGTAAGGTCTAGGAAAATAGGATAAGCAAAGTGAAAGAAAGAAAACGGATTTCTGTCCCTGTATCTCACATCTCTAGTGGGTCATAGCACAAGGAAAGCATTTGGTCACCAGGATCATTTAGATTTGAATGTTGTAATCCCATAATAGGTACAACCTCTGATTCCTGACCTGCCAGAGGAACTAGATAACACTAACCCAAAAAGATTCCTCCATTGAGGACCAGGTGCTCCCCGAGAAGGTGAGAATGACCACCTCAGGCATTCCTGGGAGCATCTGCCTTGTACTTCCTGTCCACGGCTCTTTTGGCTTTCAAAGAATAGGAATGGTTCTCACTCCACGTGCTCCAGGAAACTTTCACATAGTCTGTCTTAGACTCTGAAGACAATGGTCATCTGAGAGATGCCCAGAACTATTTAAAAAAAGAAAATGCAGGCAACACCCTCTATTTTATGTCAAGAAAAAAATTCTGATCAGCAACAATACTACCCAGGGTTATAACAACAGCAGTTAAAAGATCCCACCTTTGGTGTCTCCATCCAAAGCCTTGAACAGAATGTATCTTTTACTTGGATACAATGTATTTTTCACTTTCTCTTTCCGTTTTACTTTCCATTCCTTCTATGTCATTAATGTTTTTTCTCTATATTCTAGAAATTCTATTTCCACCTGGTAACCAAAGATGATTCTAAAGTATGCAAATCTCATCATAGCTCATTATTGGAGGTACTTCCCCAGGCAAATAGGCACCTCATTTCTTGGAAGAATATATATAATTGTATGGAATAAACAGAAAAAATGTCATTGTAGCTGTTATTTTTATTGTTATTGTTTTTTAAAAAAGAGATTCTTATAATTTTTTTCTATTTTTTAACCAAGGATTGAGGACAGATGGAGTCAATAAAGTTATTAATGAGTATACTGTTTATGTAATCCCAAAGCATAGATAATAACCTAACTTAGCCCAAAGGTATAAATTTCTCTTATATTGCTATGGTTTTTGAGATGAGACTTTAAAAACCTCACCTATCAAAGAAGTATAAACCCAATCTTCAGCCGTGTGCGTTTGTTTTGTTTAAACCATTTAGGCAAGACTGTTGACTTGTCAAGTTTTCTTTTATGTTCTATGTCATAGTTCTTCAAGGGCATGGAAACACAAGCTATGGATCCAGGAAGATACAGTGAGTTCTCTTAGCTCACCAATCGTGGACAAGTTAACTCAATGCTCTGAACATCTCAGTGTTCATGTGAAAAATAATATCATACCCAGCCTAAAGAGCTATTTTCTTTAGAAAAAAAATGAATGAGGACAAATAAAATGCCTACTAGTTAACCAACAGAAAAAGACTAAGTAGTTTATCACCAATACCCATTATTACTTCCCATAAAATTGAGAGCTGCTAAAATGTGTAGCCATTGTAGAAGCCAAATACTGAGCTCCTAAATTACAATTTTTTCCTAAAATATGTATTTAACCTTGAATAGAAACCATTGAAGAAAAGTATCTACACGCTACTTTTCCCTAAATCAGTTTATTTAAATGAGATATGGAACACACATGAGAATATCTACTGAATTAGAAAGTAGTAATGACTGGATGACTTATCCCTACCTGAAAGTGAGAAAATATGAACCACAGGAGTTTCCACCCAGAGCAGTACAGAGGCTACAGGAAAGAGATACCTGTTACGTTATCTGGTATCAAGTTTTTGGCTCTGAAGTCCCATATACATACAAGCAATATTATATGGAATGAGCAGGTTGTATTTGTCAACTTAAGAATATATATATGTATGTATGTATATATATATATATATATGTGTGTATGTATATATATAATAAAAAACTAAATATATAAATAATATATAAATATATATTAAACAAAGAAAAACAGGCCATGAATTTGAGAAAGAAAGGGGGTATTTGGGAGGGGTTAGAGGGAGAAAAGAGGAAGGAAAATGATGTAGATATATTTTAACTAAATATTTAAGCATAAAATAAACAATAACAAGAAAACAAGGTGAAGAAAAGAGATGCCATTTAGCTGATTAAATCATCTTTTCTATCAATTAAAATTTCCTGGTCCATTTCTTTTAAGATACTGGCCTGAAAACCAAGGACATTTTTATGAAGGGAAGTCCTACTGGGTAGACATTTACCATACATGAGTATATATTTCTTTTGCAATTAATTCCTCAATAAGAGGAATGAATTTAGAGGATTTGGAAGAATACCAAGATGTATTCAAATGCTCTTATACCATATGACTCTGTACCATATGTGGTTGAATTTAATTAAACAGGTTTTTTTTTTAAAGGATGCCACTGTTTGCCTCCAGGGTGGATACAACTGTCAGAACCTAGGCATTCAAATACTAAAAATGAAGTCATAAAAGTAGTTCAACCACACACAAATGTAATATCTTTTTAAAGACAGACCTGAGAGAAGGGATTATCTGTTTATATAGTCAGGGTAAACAATCCTCTCTATGCCCAACAGATGGAGGCTTTGGGTGTAGGGAGAGAAAGCAGAGAAGACTAAAAAATGCAGAGCTTAAGGTGACCATTCGGATTACGTCTTAAAAGTCTCTCCTACTTTTGTGAGCCCAGAGCTCATTATTACAGGTAGAAGAAAACACAGAATCTCCTGTGTATACAATTTCTGAGCTCATAGTATTAATTAATAAGCACCTTGTTTTTTAATACGTGTGGCTAACTTTATAGGAATAGAATTAATAACATTGCTATATTCTGCTTCTTCCTGTTCTGAATACGCTGTTTTTTTATTCACTTAATACGTTATCTTTGAAATTATGCTTCAGGAAAAAATGAAGTTTTATGCTTGTAAAAACAACTATTAAAAAAATCAAGATCTGATAAAAATTTTCAAGACCCAAATGACTGTTAGATTCTCAGTGGGGCCAGGAACTGCACCTCATCATTTACCTGGATTGTCCCTCTTTCTTCCCAACAATCCTACACATGACCTTAGTCAAAAGGCAGAGAAGCAATTCCTCCTACCAATCCTAGCACCCGTCTCTGCAGAAGAAGAGCATGCAGAAGCTTGGTGAGGATTGCAAGGCCATGCAGCAAGGAAAGCTGCAGAGAAAACCCAGCTCAGCTCAGCTCCCCCAGTCTTTATTCCATTCCCTTTGTCGCTGGGTGTATGTCCTTTCCTTACAGCGTGTCTGTGCTTGAGACCTAAAATTCTGATGAGATGTAAATTAGGAATGTAAGGACTTGGGGTCAGGGAGATGGCTCAGTGCGTGAAAGCACTTGTCCTAGACTCTGATAACCTGTGTTAGTTAGATCCTTGGGAATCCCACAGTGGAAAAAGAGAATAGGCTCCTGCAAATTGTCCTCTGAATTCTACATGGGTACCATAACACATGTATGCACACACACACACACACACACACACACACACACACACACTAAGTAGTTTCAACAAAACTTTCTTTTGAAAAGAATTTATGAGGAATCATTTCTCTTCAAAGCAATCAATCTTTTTTTTCCCCCTTAAATGTCTAGGCATCAAGCAAATAAATTGTTACTACATGTCACCAATATCCTTTTACAACCATAGACAGCAACAACACACGGGGCTGATATCAGTGAGTCCATAAGAAAGTATTCTGAAGTGTTGGGTTTAACATCTCTCCAGCAGTCGACAGAGTTAAACAGTAATTCAGACAATCTGCCCAAGTAACCACTCACAGAAAGTTTCTATGGAAACAATATGTGCTCAATATGAAAACCAGGTTGTCTTTCTTTCAAATGGTGTGTGTGTGTGTGTGTGTGTGTGTGTGTGTGTGTGTGTGTGTGTGTGGTATGCATGCTATTTGCATATATATGGGAAATCAATTTTCTGATCCTTTTGGAAAACACAGACATGGTAGTAACTGAGAAAATTCCAAAGATGAAGGAGGTCAGAAAAATGAGTTACCAGTTGCTTTGTAGAAGCCTTTTTTGAAACTAAATATGGAATAGGATCTTGGTCTTTTGTCCCTGGCTGTGGGGTTTGCATAAACCAATTGATCTCTATCTACTTTCTCCATTGTTAAAAGGTATATCATAAAAATATGAGAAAGTTCTTCCAGGATGTTTGCTACATAGTTGTGTTTTTTTCAAAAACTGTTAATGTTTTAGTTTCTTTTTAACATTTTCCATACAACCTCTGAAACTAATGCTGTGGTTCATTCCCTTGGAAGACAAAGACTAAAGATAAATTCGGCTTCTAATTTGGTCACAGTTGAGTGGATAATAACAATCAGAAAAACAAGAAATAACAAATAATGTGCTGGCATTGCTCTAACTGCAGAGAACCCGGAGAGATGGTTCAGTGGTTAAGAACATGGGACGCACTTCTAAAGGACCTGGGTTCAATTTTGAGCACCCACATGGCAGCTCATAACTGCCTGTAACTCCAGCATCTTCACACAGACATACTTACAGGCAAAACACCAATGTACATAAAAGATAGAATGAAAAAAATTTTTTCTCCTGAAGTAATCAAGCACACAGTGGAAGGAGGAATGGGCCAGAGTCAGGACCTCAAGGAAGACCTTCAGAGGGCGAAGACTCATTATGAATCCCAGAGGATCAGAGGACCAGGGTGTGTGTGTGTGTGTGTGTGTGTGTGTGTGTGTGTGTACCAGGGGTAAGAAGTAAAGTAGGTCTGTGGATGCACATATGTATCAGTACAAGTTAAAAAAATTAAAATATGTATTAGAAATACTAGGGATCAACTTCCAGGCCTTGAACATGCTGGGCAGGGCTCTACCCTGGGGTTATAGTCTTTTCTTATGCCTTTTCAGCTACGTCCAGCAACCTTACACGGAAATTACAAAAAATATTCCTGCTTTTCAAACTGAATCGGCAAGGGTCAAGAGTGGCTATCGTCATTGTATAAGTATAAATATAAGCCAATGGTAACACCATGATTGGTAAGAGATAATAATAGCCAACTAAGTAAGACCGTGGGTGTCAGATCTGGGCACTCACACAGGGAGTCTCCTGAGCACTGGCAGGCGGAGGACCACTGATCTCAGCTGGGAAAGCCTTCTGTTCTCACACTATCCCCCCTCTCAGTTTTCCCTGGTCCAGTTCAATCCAGGAGGGAAACAGACACTCACAAGAGGCCGCTGAACAAACAGGGACTAACCAGTTTCAGTACAGACCATATTAAGTAGGAGAATAAATGGAAACACACAGGGCCGACAACATGAAGGGTTGCAAATCAGCCTGCTTTATGCTATCATGCTGAAAGGCTAATATTACCCATTCGTTAGGAAACAAAAGCCAGGGTGAGTAAGCAAACCATTCAGCGCTTAGATTGTCCGACCTTCCAGGAAAGAATTACATGTGTCAACATTGATTCAGGAGGGCTGCTTGCTAGTCTAAGACTCTACTCTACTCCCACACACGCAGAAGGTCAGTTTCTGAATGTTTGGAATCATGATCTTTCTTGATATAAATGGAAATTTTGCCTCTTTTGAAAAATGAAGGGTATCTACGCACATGGATACTCAATTCTATAAAAGAAATCTAGTGTGCTCATTTTTTTGACATGTCCAAATAAAACTGGTTAGGTCAAGATAAACATGCAAAGAGGTTTATCAGCTCATATACGTGAGATAGGGCTGGCCCCAGCAGTGACCTGATTGGGAGGTCAAATTATGTTACCAGGCCATGATTTTTTCCAGCTCTCTCTTCCAGGCTGGTTCCCTCCTTGTGTTGTTCATGGCTGTAACGGGCCAGGCAAGATGGTCCAGTCAGTAAAGTGTATGGCTCACAAGCAGCAAGCATGAAAGCCTGAGGTTAGTCCTATTAGTGAGCTCCAGGTACAGTAAATGACACTGTCTCAAAAGAAAATGTGAGCTGCAGAAGTGAATGATTAAAAAGGAAAGTCATAGTCAACCTCTGGAAACACACACACACACACATATCTGCACACATTCACACACACACCTGCATACACACTTCCCAGACACATACACACACACTGCATGCGCCCACGTACACACACACACACACAACTGACACACATACATATACACATACACATACACACACCTGTATGCACACACACACACACATAGATGCACATACATATATATTCACACACCTGTATGCACACCCTCACACACATACACACACCTGCATGCATAACACATACATATACATGCACCCCGACAGACATACACACACATACCTGCATGCACACCCCACACACATAGATGCACAGACACACACATACACACACCTGCATGCACCCACCCACCTACACACAAAAGGTGACCTTAGCACCTTCCACCTTCATGTCTCTATCTTTATATGTAATAAAGAAGAGCAAGCTCTTCTCCACCAGCGCACACTGAGGTTCTGATACAGCATTCAAGCGGTATTGCCGTTGAGCTCTGTCTACCTGTCTGCCTCCCTGCCAAGCGTCTTGGACAGAGATGTGTAATGTGTCATCAGCCCACAGAAGGGAAGGGCAAGTGAACAGTGCTCAGGATTCTTGCCCATAGATTATTATTCAAGACTTCTCCAAAAGGGAGAGAATGGAAGGAGTCACGCTGGCTGCCAAGGGCGATTAGACGAGAGACAGCAACTGACTGAAACTTCCTTCCCTTAGCAGAAAGTTGTCTCTTTAGAATGCCGTTGCTCTGTTTGCTCTGATTTCACATTTTCTCAATTTTCTTCTTCTAGTTCTGTGTTTAAAGACTCTGTTGTGGTTGAGATATGGAATGACCCTAAGGTCTCGTGTGTCGGGGACTTCACTCCAGATGTGATGCTGGGGAAAGGGCAGGGCTAGTAGACGTGATTGAATTATGAGAGCTCAAAACTGGTCACTGGGTTAATTGATGGACTCACTGTTTGATGATATTATTGGAAAATGTAAGACACTCAAAGGTGGAGGCCAGGTAGCAGAAGTTTCTCACTAAGGCTGTGCCTGTTCTTGGCCTATTTCTCTAGTTTTGTTTCCTGTCCACCTGGAAGAAAGCAGACTTCTCTGGCAAGCACTTCACCTTCCAGCTAACTATGCACTGAAACCCATGAGCGAAAGAAAATCTTACACACATTTGAAAAAAAAATACGTAGAGTTAAAAAGAGCACTTTTTATTGTTGGAAACAGGTTGTGTCTGGCCACTTACTTTATACTACCTATAGCCTTTTGCAAACTTAGTTCATTTAAATAGCTTGCAGCATTTCTAGGTCTTTTGTATTTTAGACCATCATATATATGTGCATATATGCATATGTATATATACACACACATGTGTGTATATGTGTATGCATATGTGTATATGTGTGTATTATATGTATATATAATATAAATAAATATATGTGTACATATATAATGTGTGTAAGCATGTTCATATATATACATATACACACATATATATGTATACATATATGCATGTGTGTGTATGTATGTGTGTGTGTATATATGTATATAGTATATATGTGTGTATATCATATATATGTATATAGTATGTGTGTATATATATATACACACATACACATAGTACCGGCTAGATTTGTGTCAACTTGACACAGCCTGGAGTTATTACAGAAAAAGGAGCTTCAGTTGGAGAAATGCCTCCACGAGATCCAGCTGTAAGGCATTTTCTCAATTAGTGATAATGGGGGGAACGTCCCCTTGTGGGTGGTGCCATCTTTGGGCTGGTAGTCTTGGTTCTATAAGAGAGCAGGCTGAGCAAGCCAGGGGAAGCAAACCAGTAAGTCACATCCCTCCATGGCCTCTGCATCAGCTCCTGCTTCCTAACATGCTTGAGTTCCA
Organism: Mus musculus; assembly: GCF_000001635.26. Lineage (NCBI taxonomy): Eukaryota > Metazoa > Chordata > Mammalia > Rodentia > Muridae > Mus > Mus musculus. Next base: position 87,269,758 of record NC_000076.6, on the reverse strand, counting down.
GTCCTGCATCCTTTGGTGATCAACAGCAATGTGGAAAGTATAAGCTGAATAAACCCTTTCCTCCCCATCTGCTTCTTGGTAATGATATTTGTGCAGGAATAGAAACCCCGACTAAGATATATATATATATCTTAGTTATATATGTATATATATATATGTATATATATATATACATATATATATATATGTGTGTGTGTGTGTGTGTGTGTATGTGTATATATATATATATAGTGTGTGTGTGTGTGTGTGTGTATGTGTGTATATATATATATATATAGTGTGTGTGTGTGTGTGTGTGTGTGTGTGTATTCTATACATAATTGTGCTGGCTGGGAGCACTGGTACAATGTTGACTTGATGATGAAGACCCTTTGACTTAACTATGATTTTATACAGAATAGTCATGCATTCACACATGCATAGCTTGCTTCAGATTTTTTATACATGCCATACCTCTTCCCATTCAGCTTGCTGTGTCAGTGTGATCAGAACCTTCATCTGTTACATACACTTGCCCCCCTCTACCCATCCTCCCTCTGAATTAGCCTTACTCCTTTACTCACTTTGCTTTTCCAAAATGTATTCCCTGCAGGAGGGTCTCACTACAACAGTATTGCATGGGTCCTTAATGCTGATAATATTTTAGGTGTTCTTATAATCCATAAAGTCAGTTTTAGTGTAGGTAAAATCCTTAGCTCAGACTTTCTTCTAAGTATCTAAGTGATACTGTTCAGTTTTATTCTGGAATAGCATGGTGCTACTGGAGGTTTTGAGGGAATATAGTTTTATAGTTTTAATTTCCATGTAAACCATATGTATGATTCCTTTTAGATGCCCAAAATATCTTTTAAAATGGCATCAAAATATCCTTGGGAGGTCTGCTCTTTTCTGAAAGTAAACAGAGGTGTAGTAGATCTGGGAGAATGCCTAGGTGTGTGTGTGTCGGCGGGGGGGTCACTCAGGGAGGGAAGGGAAAGAGTAATCTGTATGAGAGAAAAAAATTAAAAATCCAAAAAACAGCATCAAGATGTACTAGATGTGTAGAATAAATATAAGCTGCCCGTGTAAAACATTGGCAGTATAGAGAATAAAGGACATCTCTATATTGAGCTATTTCTACTACATCTGCTCCCAGGGTTCTGGGGTCATCTCAGAAGAGTAGAAGGAATGGAAGACTACAGAAAATCTGTATTTTCTGGTCACAGGAAGGCAGTTACACATATGAATTTCCAGCGGTTCTAAAAGGACACAAGACATACACAATATCAAGCCACACAAAGTGCCAGCATGGGACGTGAATGTGGACGTGATGTATTCCCCACAGGATGAGTTGCTGTTGGTAACTGAGGACTGTTTGGATAAGGAGAGTCTGTTGTCACAAGGGGTGCATTCCTTGGGAGGCTACACCCTCCAGTGGGTGTCCTAACACACAAGCATATACTGACAGCACTATGTAGACTCAGTGATCATTTTTAAAGGACACATGAAATTGATAGAGATTAAAGTTGGAGGTGAGTGATAGGAGAAGAGTCAGGGGGAAGGGAATAGGGGTGGCCTTGATCAAAACATTGCGTGTCTTCATGAGATTCCCACAAACAGTGAAAGTTAAAAAATAGATCAAAGAACCAAGATATTTCTTTAAAGAGTGAAAAGCAGGAAAGGATCATTTATTTAATGTGTCCATATTAGAAAGATGGACACAGAAGAAGGGAAACCCCCAAAGTCTGTCCTTTGGGTCCTCATATGAGAGTAAGGTTTAACTAGAGAGCTAAGATCTGAGTCTCTTTTGCAAGGTTGCCTGACAACTTGTAAATATTTTTCCAGGAGACAAGGACTCTATCTGCTTGTAGCTACCTTCTCTAGCTATAGATTTCTCCTCTGGCTGTAGATTCCTCCTCTGGCTATACTGCCCTCCTCTGGTTGCCCCCGAAGGTTTTAGTCTTAGCTTCTTTCAACCAAAGATTTCCAATCTGATAGCCAAAGAAATAGGAACAAGCGTCCCTTGAATACTCCCATTCGTGCCCAGCATGCCAGCTACCTTCTCCGGTAACTTAAACTTTTCTTTAGCACCCAGCTTTGTGGCAACGTGCCTGTGTCTGAAACAAACACCACAAACACAAAACAAGTGGGATTCAGGGTTAGACCATGTTCAGTTGGTGTCAGGTTAGCATGCTTAAGAACCCTTTCTCCATAATCTCCTGGCTTAGAGTTATTTTTGGAAGGGCTGGCACAAGCAACTCCATCTTTTTAGTCTGAAACAGGATCTCCACATGAAGCCTAGGCTAAACTCCAACTTAGTTCTCCTCAACTAACCTGCAAGTTCTATATAACTTCAATTCACACCCCACCAATAAGCTGATCCCGAAATTTACATAAGAGATCAACAGATCAGGAAATTTTATTTTGAGCTAAGCAACATCCTCACCATACAAGACCCGTTAGAAATGTGTACTAATTAACATTGTGACCCTGGAACAAGAGCAGGTAAATAGATCAGCCAATGAGTGCACAGAATCAGGAAACAAGGAAACACACCTGAACATCTGAACTCTAAGTTAAAATTATATCCCAGAATTTTGTTTTAGAGGCTGAAATCAGTACTGGGGATGGGGGGCACTCAGGTTTCCTTGTTCCCAGATTTTGAGCTGAGATTGAATTATAATAAGAGCTACTCTCAAAGGGTCAGCCTGTGGCTTTGCCTTCATACACAAAAAATAACATAAAATTGGGGTGTTCAATATGTATACAGGCTATTCTTTGGCTATATATCATGACAGAGTGGGAAATGTCAAAGCAGGTAGGAAATGTCAATTGTAGAGTTCTTTTTGGCAACAGCTCATTGTGAGAGATGTCTGTTTTCTATTAAGAGCAGAATACAACAACGGAAACAAAAGCACCACAGACATTCACAGATAGCCCTCCTCTTCAAAACAGAATAAATTAATAATAATAAATAATGATTAAGAATAATGGCTGATGGAGAGTGTCCTTCGATTCTGGACCATATAATTTGTAGTAGCAAAATCTAAACACAATTAACTAGGCAGTTGCAACTTCCATCCTGGTTTAATGGTGAGATTTTGAGCCTATGGAGATGAGATGCTAAAGTGGATCTATGTGTATCAGAGACTTAAACTGGCCCTGTTACTTACTGCTCTTACTAGGTCCCTAGGAAATGTTTCTCTTGCCCTGAACTGACACCTTGCCAGCCTTCACACCAGAGTAAAGACAACAAAGTGCATTTATGAATAGCAACCAGGCATGTGTCTTTGAAAATAGCCTTTTGGATGAAATCAACATTATGTTTTGGGTAAAAATGATTTTATTAGCCAGAAGTGTACAGGTGACAAGTAGTCACTTTCAGAAAAGGAACTGATTTGAAAAGTGTGTGTGAAACCTGGAGAGCGCTGTTTCCTGAAACAGGAGTAGCAGAGCCCTGGGTATGGACTTGGCTTCACATTGTTGACACACGAAGAAGCTCTTTTTAATTAACTGGCCAGGAACTTAATATCTTCACATATGCAAGGCAAGTCGGCTAGCCCAGGCAACCAGATACAGCAGCTTTGTCTCTTAGTTCTGCGGCCTTGGCTTGCCAGGGAGCCTCCTAAGTCAAGGGCATTAAGACTGGATCTTAAGTAATGGTTTTGTACTCAAGTGTTCCTTGGGAAAATTAGGATATGCTGAGCACTGGCAAAAAGTACAAAGTGACCTTGCAAATTAAAAATCGACAACAAGAAGAATAAACCAAAAGAAGCCAGATTAAAATATTCAAAAGATTAATTTGCTGAACAGCATGTGAGCCTCATTGAATGAGAGATCTTTGGAGCTTTGGCAATGTATGAAGCTGGAATTAAACAGAGCATCCATGAGCCTTATCTGCTTTTGCTTAACTTGTTCCTAAGCCATGCCTAATAATCAGAAATCTGTGGTTTGCTATCTTAGGTCATATTTTAAAGGCATATTTTTCATCTTAGTAGGAATATCACATTCTGGTTGTGTCCTTCTTAATGGATCCCTGGACTATCTATCACCTTAACAAAATTAAGAATAGTTATCCTGAAAATAGAATAGGATTTCTTCTTATTTCCTTATCTTGATATTTTGTAGTTCTGATACATGTAGTACTTCCCTCCTACGTATAAATACATTCTTAGGTGTATTTATACAAGTCTTTAGATTTTCCTTTGCTCCCTTTTTGTGCTCACTCAGCTGGGTTCACAGATTGTCTATGAGATATTTACATTTACATTATATTTATAAGATAATTATAACTTAAGGTCAGTTACTAAAATTCCTATGTATTTATAAATTCTCACCACCAGAATTCATGTATGCTTTCTCATAAAAAAAAGTTCTGAAGGCAGGCATGATTCCTTGTTTATATTCCTGTAATCCATAAAACCTAGAAAAGACCCAGTAAATTATTCTATGAGTCACCTACAGTTTGCATACCAAATATCATAACACCCATGTCCCTTCACTCAGTAAATACTTACTAAGCCACAATAAGACTTAAGTCTGGAGAGACCGGAATGACGGACAGGATGGTGGGCTGCCTGAGTCTCAGCCTGGTGTGGCCACTGTGGGTCCCTGGTAGAGAATGATCCCTCAATTCATCAGGAGTCACAGAGGAATGGAGATAGGCTAGAGAGAAAGGCAAAAGGAGCATCAGGAAAACAACATCAATAACAACAAAGCCTCAGCTCAGCATCATATACCACCAAGTAAAACCTCCATTGCCAAGAATAGGTTAAAGCTTATTTAGTGCTGACCATTAGAGGTCCCATAGTCCCTACCCAAACACCACAGGCTATTGATAAGGCTACTGGTTATTTTCCACAACAAGGTAGTAAGGCTCTGTTGATGAAGATGGCATATACTCATGTCATCAAACATAGAGAAGTAGAGCTGGTGCCTAACCCCTAATGACAACACCCAGGGCACCAGAAAGTACTCTGCATGCTACTACAGGAGATAAGTAATCAACAGTGTTTCCCATATAGAAACCCTGTTACCTACAACTGGGACCTGCCTGAAAGATATGCTAGTTAAATACTGGCACAAATGTTATGGGAATAGCCAACTATTTTTTTGTTGGATAACATGAGATGTAACCCATACTTAATACCACTAAAGGAACTGAGAATCTGAGACTAGATAGGTCATAATGCCAGGGGAAACCTCTTCCTATTAATCTGCTAAAGGAATATACCAATAAAATGAGATGCATTGCTATGTCAGCATTCAGTGTGCTTCTCAACTCTCACCCAAGAAGCTTTGTCTTGCTGTAGATGGGAATTAACACAGAGATCCACAACTGGACAAGTGCAGAGAGTAATAGACCTTGGAGCACTCTGTCTAAATGGGATGTAGTCCCTAAACTCCCCCCTCGCCCCCTACAGATCTAGGGATCTATGCAAAAAAAAGAAGCAGAAAGATTGAAAGAGCCAGAGGTGATGGAGGAATTCAAGGAAATTGTGTTATCTAGACACAACAGGACTGATGCACACATGAACTCATAGAGACTTTGGAAGCACACATAAGACCTGCACAGGTTCAAGCCATAGACATCCAAGCAATGCAAAGGAGGAAGAAAACACAAGGTCCCAATCAAGGAGCTACTTACAACAGATGCCAGCTGGAAAAGGAACAGTCAGTTTTTTCCCCAAAGGAGCATCACTGGGTATATCAACCACACCCTGGGCACGCACCCCAGCAAGTCGTAGCAGCCAAGACAAACTGGACTCCATGATTTGGAGGCTTTATTTTTGTGAGAATTTTCGTTTTTGGCTTGCTTTGGCTTACTTTGGTTTTGTTTTTGTTTTTTGTTTTTGTTTGTTTTGGTTTGGTATTTTGGGTTGTTTGTTTGTTTGTTTGTTTGTTTGTTTTCAGATGGGGTTTCTCTGTATAATAGCCTTGGCTGTCCCAGAACTCATTGAGATCCATGTGCTTCTGCCTCCCTAGTCTCAAGATTAAAGGTGTGCACTACTACATCTGACTTGTTTTGTTGTTGTTTGTTTATTTGTTTTGTTTATTGTCATATTGGTTTTTTTGTTTGTTTTATTTTATTTTTGTTTTGTTTTAAGGTAGAGAATGAAGATGGATGAACAGAGTTGGATGGATAAAGTGTTGAGAAGGACCTGGGAGGAACTAAGGGAGGGGAAGTATATAATCCAAATAAAGAATATGAAAGAAAATTCAAATAAGCATAAATATTTATTAAGATTCTGCTGTGTCAAAGAAATCATTATATTTCTCATGAAGTAACTTTTCATAAAATGACAAAGGATGAAAACACAGACCTTCAAAGCAAGAAAGAGATTTGGAGTATTTCAGCTTAACATGTCTATCTGAGGAAAGCTTGCAAGAATTTTCAAAAGTGAGTTTGCAAAAACTAACTCTGCAAGAGTAAATGCCAGGCTGAAAAGAAAAAATAGCTGGTGACTGGTGGAATTAGAATTAATACCTAGACCTAGTAACTTTGCTACCAAAACCTCCCTACTTATGAGCTGATCAAAGTGTTTTGGAAATACATTTATGATTAAGAAAGTCTTATGTGTCTGTCATCTGCTGTACCAGGAAGTTGTGCTTGGTCACAGTTTGTCATAATAAAGCTACCTTAATAAATGTACATTCCAAAGGTTTAGAATCAGAGTCAAGGAACTTAGCATGGCACCATTTAACTCATCGAATTTACCTTCAGGAAATTCTAGTAACAGTACAAGATACATACCAAGAACTATGATGAAGATTACTAATTGAAGGTTTCTTATTAAAATATTCAATCAGAGATTTTGCTACAGCTATATGATAAAAGACCAAACCCTTTCAGAGGACATGTAATCAGACATCAAAATATGGCATGGTATTAAGGTATATCTAATGTAATCCAATTCAACATTTAAAATGTAAAGTTGCATGAGTGCACTAATATGTTCTCTGGAAAATCAACTACAAATTTTAACTCATTCTTCTTGAATAACGCAATTACTACTGATCTTGGTTTTGTCCTTTTTTAAAATATATTTTCTGCTACGTGGTCTTATAAAATAAGCATGAATTAACATGTAGTAAAAAGAATGTTGTCTTGAAGATATATGTGTGTTCACAGTACACCTAGCAAATAGCCAAGCTAAGTAGCCACTCAGTGGATTTAATTTAGGTGATTATATGAGGGCTCAGTCATCCACAGGTATCCACAGCTGCATGTGTTCAGGATTGTGATGGTTATGGTATATCCAGAAGACAGTTGTAGAAGCCCCCATTTTCCAGTTCTTACATCCTTCTGCCCTCTCTTTCACAAATTCTCTGGGCCTTGGGTTGGGAACAGCATTGATAACAGATGTCTTATTTAGGACAGAACACTTAACAGTCATTTATTCTCAGTGTTTACACCAATTAGTCATTTCTGCCTTAAGCACTGTCCATTGCAAAAAGATACATCTCTGCCTAAGGCTAAAACCAGCACTAGTCTGTGAGTATAAACACTAATATTTATAGAGTAGTTTGGCTATATCTGACTAATAAATTTTTAAATGGTATTTTAAATAATTAAGAATTTCATATGGTGTGTTTCATTTATATTCACTCTCCCATCCACTGTCTCCTTGCAGAATGACCCTACCTCCCCACCTACCCAACTTCAAGTTCTATTTTTTTAATATCCATAAAACTCAGTTTATGTTAATCAACTACTCTTAAGGATGGAGCGTTGCCTACCCTGGAGTGTGATCAACCTACCAAGGGCCACACTCAAAAAGAGAACTGAGTATCCCTCTCCCAGCAGCTAGCAAATGCCAGTAGCACCTTAGCTAGGGGTAGGACTTCATGGCCAGCTCCTCACATATCAGCACTGGGACTTTGTCAGGTCTTTTGCATGTTGTCACAACCACTGTGAGTTCATATGTTGTGCCCTTTTCTGTTCAGAAAATAGTTTTCTTAAAATCACCTACCAATTCTGGCTTTTATAGTTTTTCTGCCCCCCTTTCCACAATGATTTCTGAACCTTAGGAGAAGGGATTTTGATATAGTAGTCCCATTTAACATTCCCCAGTTTCTTATTCCCTGTGGAACTCCATATTAATTGACATCTTCTCTGATGAGGGTTGAGAAAAGCACTGATCCATGGGTAAAACAACAAGTCATTGGGAAGTCTGATATCAGATTCAAATCAGCTTTGACCGTAAATTCTTTCAGCCAATATTTTCTTAACAACAATCCCCAGATTTCTGTGTAAATTTATCTGTTAGCTTGAGTGGTTAGATGAAAAGCCCAAATCTGTAGGTGAGCTTAAGGTTTAATCAGTACTACTGGGTTAAGTAGTAGCCAGGTAGCTGGTAAAGCAATATTTCTGGGTATACCAATCAAGGTGTTTCCAAAGAGAAAGTCAGTGAGCTGGGTGAAAATGATGGACTCTTAACACGAGTGAGCATCATCTGATGACTAAGAGCCCCAGAGTAAATAGGGGGTGATGGAGGGCAAATTTGGGGCTCTCATGAGCTCTACCATATTCATTCCCTTCCTTTGGAGATATGAAGAGGATTCTGGGCTCCCTGGCTCTTCGATTGAAAAACTCACATCAGTGTTTCCCTTTCCAGGATAGTTGGACCTTTAGCCTTGGACTGAGAGTGGCACCATTGGCCTCTGTTGTTCCAAGGCTTTAGGACTTGGACAGGTACTGTGTGTGCTTCTCTCGTTAGCTCCCTTGCAGATGACTTATTGTGAGACTTCCAGGGGCCAGGTTTCACAACAAATACATCTTGTCTTTCTCTGTCTGTCTGTCTATCATCTATCTACCTCTCTGTCCATCCATTCATCCACATATCTATCCATCTATCATCTATTCAGCTATCATCTATCTATCTATCTATCTATCTATCCATCCATCCATATACCTATCTGTCTGTCTATCACTATTGGATCTGCCTTTCTAGAGGACCCAAATAAATAGAAAACTGATGAAAGCACAAATAGTTTTATTTAACATCAAATTTAAAGTCTAAACCTAAGTCAGATTCCATTCTTATGACACTTGTCTTTGAGTGGACAGTCTTTTTATCTCTTCTGATTTTTCCTGCTCTGTCTTCATTTCTATAAGCCTACATTATCCATGTTCTTAGTTGTATACAATTTTCTGCAACACCATCACTTACACTATCTTAGCGGATATCACTATAGTAAAGCTCTATAGACTAACAGCCTATAAATGATAGAAATTCCTTTCTTATGTCTCTGGAAGCTGGAGGTCAAAGATCATGGCAAGAGTGTATGTATATTCTGATGAGTATCCCTCTGAGTTGTAGACTACCACATCCTTACTGTGACCTCATATGGCAGGAAAAGCTCAAGGGAGTGTTTTGGAACTCTTTTATAAAGACACTTATCTCATTAATGAGGGCCAATCCATTGTGACCAAATTACATGCCAAAGTCCTTATCTCTTAATATTGTCTTATTATAACTTTAACACATCTCAACACACTCAAACCACACTCATTCTCCACAGTTTGTTTTCTATCCTCAAGTGCTTTGGTCCAGCAACCACACTAAGTGATAGAAACACATCAATGACCTTTGCTAACCATATGCCCTAGCTGATTACCTTCTGCTAAAATTGTGGTTTGGCAACTTTACATGTTTCAGTTTTATTTCATTGTAGTAAAGTGAGAATTGTATAATAAAATAAAACATTTCACTAGTTACTTAAAACTTATAACATAATTTTAAATTAATATCTTACTGGATAGAAAAAGGAGAAGGAGGAGAAAGAGGAGGAGGAGAAGGAGAAGGAGGAGGAGGAGGAGGAGGAGGAGAAGGAGAAGGAGGAGAAGGAGGAGAAGGAGGAGAAGGAGGAGAAGGAGAACAAGAGGAAGAAGAACAAGAAAAAGAGGAAGAGGAAGAAGAAGAGGAGGAAGAGGAGGAAGAGGAAGAGGAAGAAGCAGAAGCTCCTCCATGGGGTGCTGGCACTAATGTCATGGTAGGATGACAAAGCCAAGACAGAAATCTAATGACATTATTAGTGTATGTAGAAACTGAAACTTACTAGGGGGTGGACCTTGAATATATCAAGGAGAGAGGAAAGCAGACACAAGCATCTCATGCAGAAAAAGCATTCTATGCCCAGTGCCCATCTTTGCTTTGGGAAACCCTTCCATTTGCCTGGTTTGCTTTGGCCTACATAGGCTACATAGAACTATAGCAACCCTGCGTGAATATTTTCTCTTACCAGTCTGTCAATCAAGAGCACCTTTCACATTCATCTTCAAAAGATAACTTTCACTTGATGATTTGTGGGGAAACTTTCCTCCCAGTGCACGGCCCACAAGCAGTGTTCGAAAGCAATGACTGTGACCTCTGCTCCCGCAGCTTATGAGCGTTATCTGATGTAGGACTGATACCCTTTAAGAAGAGTCAGTGTACCCTTTTGGTTTTTTAACCTCTGAAAATGCTCCCAAAAGTATTAAATAAGGGTGTACCTATGATCCTTTGATATCAAATCTTGATAAATAATCAGGAAAAAAACCTCTTTATTAGTAAATGCCACCAAAATTCTGAGAGTCAGATAACTAAAATGGAAAAGAAAGTAACGTAGAGCAAACTGTGCGTATATTGAGTATATAAAAGTGTATGCAAGTGGCCATCACAGACTGTCTGGCCAGTGGCTATCATTGTGGGAGTGGGGTGCTGAGTGCTAGATAACCAGAGAAATCAAGATGTCTGGGGACCAACTACAGGTTGCCTGGTCTAATTAGCACAGTCTCAATGTTTTCTTTCAGTGGTTTAGGTAGCTCTCCTTGTATTCCCCGTCAATTCTGAAGAAAAGGGGCAGGGCAGCATAACAAAGGAGTGCTAATTTGGTCATGACAAAAAGCAAAAATTTATCATCCGTGTCCATCCAATATCTGAAGATGTACAAAAGCTAAAATCCAGGCAGGTGGTGACCAGGCTAACCTTGGATGTTTCTTGCTTAATTTGACTATTTAAACTTTTTAATTGGGTTCTTTTCTGTTCTACACCTTTTTTTTAAAGGTAGATTATTTTTAGACAAAATAAATAACATATTTTGTGAGCAGGTGGAGAGCTAAAAACTTTCAGTCACCAGGTGTCATACTATCAAAGAGCACACCAGGTGTTAAAGTAGAAAAATAACCTTGGAGGGCGTCTGGGGAGAATTCCAGGAAAGGTCAGACAGTCATTATCCTAAACCTAGAAACTATTTTGCTTCACAATTTCACTGCAAAGAAATCACAACTGTTAGAAAGGTGTATGTTAATTACGGAAACCTTCAAATCCAGAAGACATGCTCAGCAGCGGGAACCTGGTTTCAGAGACATCTGCTCATGGACACCTTATTCTTCAGCCTCTCGGCCAGTTGAGGCTTCATCCACCTGTGGAAGTCTTGTCTGCTCTAGTCTTCCTTATAAAGCCATCAATTATAGAAATCTGTCTCTCGCTCAAGTCAAATAGACAAACAGTTGTCATTCACCAATATGGTGCCAGGTTCTGAGGGACCAGAACTGCAAAAGCAGGCGTTGACATTATGGTGGCTAATGAAAAGAAAGATTCAAACATTCAAAAAGTGCACCGAGCCAGGCCTGGTGGTGCGCATGTTTAATACCAGTACTGGGGAGACAGAGAAATGGATCTCTGAGACTTTAAGACTGTCCTGATCTACACTGTGGAACCTTGTATACAAAGAAAAAAAAAGTGTCGACTGAATTGATAGAGGACTTTGCTCAGGCCGGATACTCTTCTATGGACACAAACTATAATGGATTGATGTCACAGGCAAAGGTTGAGAAAAAAGTCAAAGGTTGCAATATTCATTAATGCATTCATGTGTGTGCATACATATACATTACACACATATAGTGCCCCCTCTGGGTCATCAGGAAATGTGTTCCAGGACCCCCACGAGAATACTAAAAACTGCAGATTCTCAAACTTCTTTTGTGGAATAAAAGCTCAGCACGTGCTTTAACATAATGCCTAAATAATTTCCAAGAGTTCATTACTCTACTGTTGTCATAACAAAATCAGCTCAGAACTGGGTTCGAGTGGCTCTCATCTCTTGACAGCCAGCATCCCCTCAAGTCTGCAGATGGACCTGGTACATTCCTGCCTCAGAAAAACTTCATCGTTTCAGCCTCCTTGCAGAAAGCGGGCTTAGTGTGTCCACTTTAGTCACGCTCTTTCCTGTCATATCCCTACCTTCCCTGCCCATACAGAGTCCTTGCCTTCTAGGACTTGGTCACTCTGTGGAGCCTGTGCTTACCATGTTTCTTGCATGGGTGGCTCTTAGGCATGTCCACCACATTTGCAAGAATCATAATAGGCACAGAAAGAAAGAAGTATGGCCAGCAAGGAAGTTCATGAGATCATGTCTAAATTATGAATAATGCCTAGGGCCAATTGTGTCAAGAGAAAGAATGTCTACATGTCTAGTACCAATACTGTTTTTCCAAAATATTGCTTAGTTCAATCCACAGATATGGAGCCCATGCATACGAAGGAATCACTGTGTGTATCTGTGTATATAGACATCTATCTATCTATCTATCTATCTATCTATCTATCTATCTATCCATACATGTTGTATGTATATATGTGTGATTTTATGTAAATTATGTTTAGATATGTGAATCTATAAAACTTATAAATACTTATTAAATACCATAATTATTTATAAGTATAAACAAATTAATTAATAAAATACTAATAGATAACCTCTGTTGTAATTTACAAGAATTTCACATCAGTATTTTATTTGATGCTTTTAAAAGCCTCAAGGGATAGACAGGCTGGCTAATTTCAATGGCATAATTTTATACATGATAAAGCCAATGAAGAAGCGAGTATGGTAAGCTTGAAGACAGTTAGGTTATACTGGCAAGCACATGGTCCAGGACAGAGGTTCCCTTAGGGAGACAGAGGGAGACAGGTGAAAAGCTGATGCCATGTCTGTGTGAATATTTCTGTCTCTTTATTTAAATAATACACAAAGTAGAAAAAAACAGGTGCTAAATTTCAGTTATTCATAATAAATACACAGTTGTCCTTCCAAGAGAATCTGCTTCACTGTATTCCAACACACTTGTTTCAAAATAACAAAGAAGACAACATGGCAGAAAAGGATATTAGATGCCTCTCAGAGCTCACACTCCTTCTCGTCCTCAGTAGCCGACAAACATTACCCATGATCACAGAGGCACAGCCTCTGCCCCCTTTCTAACAGGCATCTAATAAGCTGACCTTTCTCACCTCTTCTCTAATACCTTTCTTTCCCTCTTTTTATTCCTCTGTCTCCTTTGACTCGGAATGAAATCATCCTGTGTCTATAATTATTGGAGTGTGTTGTTAAGATATGTTCTTCCACTAATGATTATAACAATCCTGAAGGAAGGAACCCTCTCTCAGCCACCCTGTTTCTCCATAGACAAGTGCCAGGTCTGGCTAATAGGCAAATAATGCATGTGTTGTGAACACAGAGAAAGCATCTATCCTGCAAACACTCCCACAACTTGCAGGGGTTTAATCCGAAGCAGCATCCAAGAATCCTGCTTTGCTCTTCTCTGCTTTCTTTACTGGTTGACTCTTTTCTTTAGAACCAAGGGATGGAGGTGAAAAAGAAAGAATACAGTTTTGTTTTTGTTTTTGTTTTTTGTTTTTTTTTTTTTTTGTAAAAACTTCAAGATTAAGTTCACAATATCTTCAACCATGGCTTCTTGGATATACAAGTTCCCTTAAACTTGTAAGCAAGGTTTGGTTTCATTCTACCTCAAGAAAAACGAGGACTAGGTATCGATTTTTATCCCCCCTCTGAGTCAAAGAGAGTGCAGGTGTTTAAGCATTTATGAAATTGACTGACTCCCCTCCAGCAACCAATTGACAATAAGTTTAAGCTTTGGAGTGAGCCTGTAAAGGTTTGATTATATTAACAATACCAATAGTTATGGGTTCATAAATCTTCAGAGAAAGGATGCATATGTCACATAGAAAGCAGGAAAGCGTTGTTCCTTTAGCACGGCTAACTCTCTATTGTGTGGAGACCCGGTTGATCAGCTATTCCATTATTTGAATAAGTATCTGATGTCTTGTTTTCTTTCAAGAAGGCAGGTGCGGGATGAAGCAGGAAGCCTGCCAAGAAAGATGATAAATTACCATTTGGTGCTGGCGATCAGGGGTGTGGAAATGCAGGGCTGCCGGGGGGATAAAGAGGAGGAATAACCAGAAATAGGGAAGGAACTCTCCTAACTACAACTTCAGAGGTATTTAACTTGGTTCTTCATTATCCTTGTGGTATTTTAAGAGTCCATGTTCATTTTTGTAACCTGCAAAATGAAGAACTGTTAAAAAAAAAAAAAAACTTCAACCACACACTAGCTAGAAATTATATTACAGCTGCAGAGGTCAGAGGAAAATTCAGCGTTGAGGGGGAGCTTGATAGAGGAATCAAAGTGACCTCAATAGACAAATGACGTAAAGCAAAGTGAAGCGTCCTGCATCATTCGAGATGGGGCACCTGGGCCACATCACAGGAAGCACTTGGCTCACATCAATTGCTGTGAACAGAGGCACATCTCTATCAGTTGTGCTCCACACCCTAAAGCTTTGAAGAAACCATCAGACTAACATAGCCACACTGACAATGACCACAAGTCAATTTAGGACTCTGTCCTGTTCGTATCTTCTGTCTGTAGGCCACATTTTGCACTATCTTACTACAAGAGTAGAAACTCCGGACTCAGTGATGCTGGTAGGATCACCATTGACAGTGGCTCCCCTTCATGTGTTAAAGTCAACAGTGCTAACATGTGCTCCACACACAGCTGCATGTTGAGGACAAGACCTGGAATCAAGTTTGTGAGTGAATGGAGAGGCAAGGTAGTATCCCAAACCATGAGAGAGATGCATCTATGGCATTAAGAGTGTGGAAGGTGTGCCTGAGGGAGAGCAGAGAGGGGATGCATTCTAATAACTCAGAGAAAGAGAGCTAGAGATGCAGATATGACCAGCAGTTCTTCCCAACCCCCGGGACCATGTTTCTGAGATAAATAGATGCAAAGATGGATGGATGGATGGATGGATGGATGGATGGATGGATGGATGGATGGATGGATGGATGGGAGAATATGAAGCTAAAGAAGCTCCCAGGGTTTACAGCACAGAGGATATTGGACTCCAGACTAAAATGTTTGCAAGTTAGTCTATTGTTAGTGAAAAGTCCCCGAGATATTTTGATCAGGGAAATCATACAGGGAATTTGCATCTGGCAATAAGTATAACACAACATGGTTGGTACTGTGAGAAGGAAATGCAACCTAAAAGCTATAGGAATGTCGCAAAGGAAGGGGTTAAGTTTATGATTCCCAGAGAAGTTCACAATGAGAGAGGTTATGAGGGCTTGGTAGGAGTCCACCAGTCACAAAGGGATGGAGAGTATTTCTCTTAGATGGGAGGAATGGGGGAAGGGAGGAGAGGAAAAAAAGGAAGGGAGAGAGACAAAGAGCAAAGGGAAGAAAAAGGCAAACAGAAGAAACAGGGGAAGAAAGGGAGGAAAATGTCTCCAGGAAAGGAAACCATAACTAGATTTTAATACTTAAAAAAAATTTAAAAACCTGTAGGCATTTAAAATGAGGGGAAAAATCCAAACAGTGCCAGAATGATAAACAAGATCACGTGATCAGTTCAAAAGAGAGTTTGTTCCCTTGCTCTGCTTACAGTAGCAGAGGGGTGTGAGTCTGACCATTTTCCAAAGTGAGATCAGGAAGAATATTAAAACACAGGGCACAGAGAGCAGTCCAGAAATTTATTTTGCTTATTTGCCTTGCCAGTAGCAGAGCATCAATTCTGGAAAGGTCACTGGGTGTTTTCTCAGCTCCAAAATGGAGACATAGCCTCTTGGTATGTTCTAATCAGCTAAGACCCCGGTTCTGCTACTCATCTGCTACACAATCCAAGCAGGAATCTCTTCCATCCTAAGTTTATTTGGCTGTAAAATGAGGGTGACAGTGTTCATCTCACAGGAAGCAGCTGGCACTGAGGGCCAAGCTTACAGAGTGCTGAGAAAACAACGTCTAGAATGATAACAAGTTTAACATTCTGAAGGGTGAGAATAAGCACAACCAGACATGGTCATACAAGTTCACACTACACTACACACACACTCATACACACACACACACACACACACACACACACACACACACACACACTCACTCAACATGAAAGGAGAGGCAGACCAGTTAGGACAAGTGAGAGGATTGCTAGGAGTGGGAGTGGGGACAAAACAATGTAATACGGGATGAATGTGATCAAAACTACATTCTGTACAATGAAAGAAAATGCCATCATGATACCTGTTACTATATGTATGTGTGTGCATGTGCATGCATGTGCATGCATGCACATGAGCATGTGTACGCACACATGTGCCTGAGTGCTAATAAAGTTAATAATACCAAGGATATCTGCTGTTGAAGGACTCAGTTATATGGGACCCACTGCTGATTCTTTTTTTTTAATTGGGTATTTATTTCATTTACATTTCCAATGCTATCCCAAAAGTCCCCCACACTCCCACTCCCACTTCTTGGCCCTGGCGTTCCCCTGTACTGAGGCATATAAAGTTTGCACGACCAATGGGCCTCTCTTTCCACTGATGGCCGACTAGGCCATCTTCTGATTCATATGCAGCTAGAGACACGAGCTCCGGGGGATTATTGATTAGTTCATATTGTTGTTCCACCTATAGGATTGCTCCTTGGGTACTTTCTCTAGCTCCTACATTGGGGGCCCTGTGTTCCATCCAATAGCTGACTGTGAGCATCCACTTCTGTGTTTGCCAGGCCCCGGTATAGTCTCACAAGAGACAGCCATATCTGGGTCCTTTCAGCAAAATCTTGCTAGTGTATGCAATGGTGTCAGCATTTGGAAGCTGATTATGGGATGGATCCCCAGATATGGCAGTCTCTAGATGGTCCATCTTTTCGTCTCAGCTCCAAACTTTGTCTCTGTAACTCCTTCCATAGGTGTTTTGTTCCCAATTCTAAGAAGGGGTAAAATGTCCACACTTTAGTCTTCGTTCTTCTTTAGTTTCATGCGTTTAGCACCTGCTGGTGATTCTTGCTCAACCACTCTGACTGGTACTCACTTCCAGGATGTGCATCTCAGTGGTGTGGGTTTTTCCCCCATGCTCATTACCATTAATAATTATCTCAAGAGTAAATAAGGTGCTAAGCTGTGGCTATTCTCAACCAGAATAGGGAATTTAACCCCTCAGTTGCTAGAAGACACATCCAGGCCCAGTTCCTCTCCTAAACCCATCATCTTGGGCAGTTTAATTCCTTGTCACTTTTCACAGTCTCTGATTTCGTGTTTAGACCTCTGCCAAGTGTATCAATATTTATGATCCTATATATGAAGATCTATGAGATGAGAATATGGAGATAGAACGGAAATATGATGGCTAAGTTATCTTTTAAAAGCACTACTTAGGCTATCATGGCTCAGATATTGAGAGCACACTGGTTGCTGTTCCAGAGGAACCAACATTATTTCCTAGCACCCAAATGGTTACTCACAAATGTCTGTAACCCCAGTCCTAGGGGATATGGTGCCCTCTTCCAGTCTTTATGGGCACTGCGTGTATGGGCTGCCAACACACATGCAGGCGGAGCATTCACACAAATACAATAAAAATGAAGGCTAAAATATTTTTAAAGTACTACTTAAAAGAAATATCAAAGAATAAGTGCTTGGTGGAAGACACATTAGACGCAGTAATGCTATCTCTAGGTCCAGTGTTCTAAGAGTGTGTCCTTAAAGGCAACACTTAGTCATCTTGCCTGGGTGGCAATGCTTAGAATAATGGCAATACTATACTAGCCAGCTTTCCAAGACTATGACAAATGTAAAATCTAACCAGCCTATAAAGGAGAAAGTTTCTTTGGTCTTGTAACTTTGAGGATTTTAGCCCATGGTTAGTCAATTCATTTGCTTTTGAGCTTGAGGTAAGGCAACACACCTCAAGCATACATGGAGGAAGGGGCCTACAGAGAGCAAAGTCCTTCCCCTCAGAACAGGGGACCAAAAGACTTAGATAATGGGGAGGGCAACATTAGAGCCTCACAATATCCTTTTGAGGTACCCCCGCAAAACCTAAAAGCCTCCCTCCAGCTTGTGCTTCTTAAATATTCTACCATCTCCTCCAAGTTAGCATAGGGAGGAAGAATTTAATGCATGAGCCTTTTAAACTATAATATCCACAATAGCTCCACTGAGCAAACTATCCTAAAATAGTTTCACATCTGAATAAAGATTATTTGGCACACTCCTGAAGTAATGGTTCTCCGTACCCAGTATCTGAGACTGTGACAATCATGAGGTCCAGTGGACCTGATGAGAAGCAGGTTTGAAGACTTCTCTTCTGCTAGTAAATTGCAAGGAAGGATGGATCTGGTTTCTAATGTACCACCGTAGACAAAGAATTAGGGTGGCTTTGGCTTACCATAAAATATGACCTAATATGATCTCCCAGAAAACAGTGTGAGATCAGGACCAGGAAGAAGGCTAGCTTTGAATCTAAAGAAACCCTGGAGAACAGGGATTTTAGCAGTTTCCTGTCACCTAGGAGAAAACTGGGTCCTAGGAAGTTAGCCAAGCCCATAGGACACACAGTTAATTAAACATCAAGGTGCTCTTAGACACTCAGACCTCCTGACTAGCATGTGACCGGCCTCTGTCTCTTCTTGTCATGCAAGTGTGTGTTCTCAGTATCAGGCCAGGCTCTGTACTTCCTGTAAACCAGAAACCCCTTCTGTTCACAGGCAAAGCCAAGCTTCCCCATTTGCTCTAATTTATTTTCATAGACACTGAGTTTTCTCTTCAGATGTAGGCAGAAGAACCTTCTCACACAGGTAGTTTTCTGCCCACTTCTTCATGATGCTGTGTACCTGTTAGAATATTAATCATTCCCTTTGTGCTGGGGTAACTCAGTATGTGACCATCTGGGAGGAAGAATCACCGTTTACAGCCTAGATCTTCCAATGACCCATAGGGACATGACTGGGAGTTTGCTGGATCCCATTTGATAAGGAAAGAAGAAACTTCCTCTTGCTCTTGGGATCACTATATTCTTTAAGCCAGCATAACCATAGAGTAATATGAATAGCAACACTACCTACAGCTTTGAATATTGAGTATATTCTATCTACTACAATTGGGAAGTTTGTTTTCTGACAGCAGAAGAACAAGGTCTACAAAACTTCACCATCAGCTGTCATCTTGGGGGTGTCGCTTCAGCCCCCCCAGGCTGTTTGCTCACTATGAAAGGAAAGTTCTGGCTTCTTTTAACTCCCAATTTTGTAGCTTAAAAGTTGTCAAGTTGAATACATAGCAGGTCACTTGTCACTGGTCATTTCAGCTATAAAAGTCTAAGTCCAAGAAGGAAAAGTAGAAAGGATATTTTAATAGTCCCATTGTAGATATCAAATGTTCACCCAAGGTCAAAGGTCAAGAATCATTCTCCTAAGAGAGTAGTAACCCTCTGGGCTATCAGTGGTGGAACTTGGACCTCAACCCAGCCACAAAACCTACAACCTGTCCTGCCTCCAAGATGTCCTGGGGCAATGGTGGTTCAGAACTTGTTGAAGTGGCCAATTAATGACTGGTCTGATTTGAGTACCATGCCAAGAGAGGAAGCCCATCCATGCCTGGATGACTAGAAAACAGAAGCTGGATAGCCCAGAGACCTAGGGTAAAACCAAGCATGGATGGTAAAAAAAGAGTCAATGAAATTCTTTCTAATGATGTGTAATACTCATAGATTCATGCCTAGTCTAGATATCATCAGAGAGGCTAACTCTGGCAGCTAATGGGAGCAGTTGCAGAGACATAGTCAAAATCATTAGATGGAGAGAGAGCCCAGTTTGGAGGTCTCCATTGCATCCCTCCCCTTGGAGCTTGGGGAACAGAAGAGGAGGAGGAATAATTGTGGAAGCCTGAGAGGTCGAAGACACTGGAAGAGCACAGGCCCATGGAATCAACTAAAAAGGGCTCATGGGGGCTCAGAGACTGAACAACAATTGCAGACCTTCTCTGGGTCTGCATTAGGTTGTTGCATACATGTTCTGGTTTTTTTGGCTTGGTGTTTTAGGGTGACTCCTTGACAGTGGGAGTGGGGGCATCTCTGGCTCTTTTGCCTGATCTTGGGACCCCTTTCCTCCCACTGGGTTTCCTCTCTCAGTCTTAATATGAGGCTTTGTGCCTGGTCTCGTGCTGTGTTCACTTTATGTCCCAGGGAGGCCTGCTCTTTTCTGGGAGGGGAGATGAGGAGAGACAGGGAGTAGGTCTGTGGGAGAGTGGAGGTAGGGGGGAACTGAGAGGAGTGGAGGAGGGGAAAGCCGTGATCAGTATGTATCGTATGAAAGAATAATAAAAAATCAGTGGCCTTCTGGCCTTTGCTGCTCCTATAATAGTCCTTCTCAGCCTGTGGATCATGATATATCAGGTACCTTGCATATCAAATATGTACATTATGACTGATAATGGTAGCAAAATCAGAGTTATGAAGTAGCAATGAAATAGTTTTATGGTTGGGGGTCACCACCACATGAAGAACTGTATTAAAGCCTAGGAAGGTTGAGGACCACTGTTCTGCAGGGACTGTTTCCTTCCCAGAACAGCAGCATTGGCAGGAGGTGGCCTGAAACCACATGAAGTGCTTTATTGTATATCCATTGTTTTAAACCCTCACAATAGGCTTAAGGTACTCTCAGTAAGATTTGTCAGTATATTTTTCAGACAGAGATTTGGAGGGGCTAAGGAGTATAACCAAAGGCACACAACAGACACACTGGCAGAGTGAAATTGAAAATCGGGTATGTCAGCAGTCCATGCTCTTGAACACATGCCCAACGCTCTGGAGTCAGGCTCCTCTGCCCTTCCCAGACCTTCCTGGGTTGTAATAGGATCGAATGCATAGGATCATTAATCATCTTTCCCCTATCACTTAGAGGTCTCTAATCTCAGCTGACATCTCTAAACCTCTTTGTGTGGATAATCTGTTCCCCATTCTTACTGCAGCTCATTTGAGAAGATGGTTTGGAATTCATTGGTATGTCTGGGAATAGAAGGTGTTTTGCTTCTCTGGTGCATAGAGCATCTATGTGCAAATGTGCATACACACAAGTATGTGTATGTGCACATGCACATGTGTCTGTGTGTGAACACATTTATGCAATGTTCATCTTTGTTTTAGCCTACATTTTCACAGCTGTGGAATAAAGGAGCCCTTAAGACTTAGCACTTCTTGGTCTGCATAGGAAAAGACATTTTGCTGTCAAAGTTGACCAATAGACATTTTCTATAGTTACCCTCTTCATCTGGTCAGACACTTATGTTCAGTCTGAAGCTGATTTCCTTTGGGAGTTTCTAAGCTCCTATATAAGATGCCATCAGTAAATCTTTTTCCTACTGACATCCTATATGCTCTGTTCAATCCACATTTAGAATATATTTGGTTATATATATATATATATATATAATATATCTTTTCCCACCTGTATTTCATTTAAAAATCTTTACACTAAATGTGCTAATTTCAGTTAAATTTACCCCTTATATACTGGAGAGAGAGAGAGACAGAGAGAGACACAGAGAGAGAGACAGAGAGAGAGAGAGAGACAGAGAGAGAGAGACAGAGACAGACAGAGACAGACAGAGACAGAGACAGACAGAGACAGAGAGACAGAGACAGAGAGAGACAGAGACAGAGAGACAGACAGAGACAGAGAGAGACAGAGAGAGAAACAGAGAGAGCATATGTGTGAGAAAGAGAGAGAGAGCGTGTGTGTGTGTGTGTGTGTGAGAGAGAGAGAGCATGTGTGCATCTCCCCTTTTTTCCAGTCCTTGCAGCCTCTGACTTAATCCAAAACCTGACCAAAAGGGAAAAACCAAGCTGATAGTGTCAGATAAAACCAAAAGCTATAACAATGTGAATTTCATCAATAACAATGTTTTAAAGCTATAAATAGCCACTGTAGAGAACTGTGTATCATAATATTGAAAACTATATTAAACACATTTCATCTTAGAAGGAAATGAGAATGGCCATTCTTGACACAGAAAAGACAGGAAGCTGAGATTCACCAACTGATTCAAAACCTGAAATTGAATTTACAAGATCATTTTCCTATCCCATTAAAGTATAGCTGTAGATCCAGATAGCTTTGTGTCAAACCTCAAAGGACACATTAATTCTGATCTTAGCGGAAATGCTCTAGAATCTAGAAAAATTAAGCACCCCAATCCATTTTATAGGGCTATCAATTTATACCCAAACAAGGTAAAGATATACAAAAGAAAGTATAATGCAGTCTCATCTAATTAAAGAGTTGCAAAAAAAACCTCAAAGTATTAGATAGCTGAATATTTAAAAATATATCATGATCTAGTAGGAAAACAACACTGACAGTTTTAAAAATTCATTTAATTTGTGTGATTGGACTAAAGAAAGATTACAAGCTGCTCAAATACAGGCTCTTCTGTGTTACCATATTTGGCAAGACTTCCTTCTTTTCAAAGTCTGAATAATATTCCATGATGAAGAGATAAAAATTTTCAGTTAGGCAAGATGATTATGCTCTAGGTAGCTGCTGACCATGATGCTTATAGCCAACAATACTGTACAGTCATTAAATCTTTGTCAAGAAGGGGGATCTCCAGTTAAGTGCTTTTTTTTTTCCATTTTTTATTAGGTATTTAGCTCATTTACATTTCCAATGCTATACCAAAAGTCCCCCATATCCACCCACCCCCACTCCCCTGCCCACCCACTCCCCCTTTTTGGCCCTGGTGTTCCCCTGTACTGGGGCATATAAAGTTTGCAAGTCCAATGGGCCTCTCTTTCCAGTGATGGCCGACTAGGCCATCTTTTGATATATATGCAGCTAGAGTCAAGAGCTCCGGGGTACTGGTTAGTTCATAATGTTGTTCCACCTATAGGGTTGCAGATCCCTTTAGCTCCTTGGCTACTTTCTCTAGCTCCTCCATTGGGAGCCCTGTGATCCATCCATTAGCTGACTGTGAGCATCCACTTCTGTGTTTGCTAGGCCCCGGCATAGTCTCACAAGAGACAGCTACATCTGGGTCCTTTCGATAAAATCTTGCTAGTGTATGCAATGGTGTCAGCGTTTGGATGCTGATTATGGGGTGGATCCCTGGATATGGCAGTCTCTACATGGTCCATCCTTTCATCTCAGCTCTAAACTTTGTCTCTGTAACTCCTTCCATGGGTGTTTTGTTCCCAAATCTAAGGAGGGGCATAGTGTCCACACTTCAGTCTTCATTCTTCTTGAGTTTCATGTGTTTAGCAAATTATATCTTATATCTTGGGTATCCTAGGTTTGGGGCTAATATCCACTTATCAGTGAGTACATATTGTGTGAGTTTCTTTGTGAATGTGTTACCTCACTCAGGATGATGCCCTCCAGGTCCATCCATTTGCCTAGGAATTTCATAAATTCATTCTTTTTAATAGCTGAGTAGTACTCCATTGTGTAGATGTGCCACATTTTCTGTATCCATTCCTCTGTTGAGGGGCATCTAGGTTAAGTGCTCTTAACACAGACACCCAGGCACAGGAGAAAGCTTTCAGAGGTGAGGGGTGAAGATTAGCCACATTGATTGTAAAAATGGATTCACACACATGGACTGTGTTCAAAGCCATCAAATTTTACATATGAAATATCCAGTTTTCTGCATGAGAACTGTGCCCAAATAATTGCATTGACTATACACATGTGCCTATTATACACTTATTTATTTACCTAATTTCCTGCTGAACCGGCATTTCTATCTCAAGTCATTAATATAGAAAAACTTCTCTCATTGGAGGAGTGGATGAAATGTTGTCATGAGGACAAATGTTTGGCTGAATGTGAAGTTACATTTCCAGAAACATTAGCTTTAAAGATTTAAATTAACAGACTGCTGGTCTCTTTATGTGGATAGATCCTAGTCAGATGACCACACTATAGTGGAAATTCACACATCCAAGAATATATGGGCAGCCCAAACTGGACTTGAAAGAGTTTGTTTGTTTGTTTGTTCGTTTGTTTTTAAAAGGACACACATTAGTCAGGTAAGGAAGTAGAGAAGTGAATCTGGGAGGAATTGTGGGGGTGTGGCATGAATATGATCAGACTATATTGTATGAAATTCTCAAAGGACCAATTTAAAAAATTGTTAAGTTTCTTTGTGTGTGTCTACAGTTATGAGCATAAGCAGGGGTAGGGAATAGCACAGTGTCAAAGAAGTGGTAAGAGGCCAGAGAACTAACTCCAAGCAGACTGATGCAGACAGCTTTGGGATGCTAATGCCACTCCAAATGCTATCCTGTGGTACTGAAAGTGTGCTGATAAGGCAGGTCATAGGAATATAGAGCGAGATGCTGGAGACCAGACTTCCTATTGCCTTGGTACCTAGTATGCCAATGCAAGCGAAGGGCAGTAGTAAACAAGAATGTAAGACTAGAAGAAAAAAACATTATAGGAAAAGTATAAAAAAAGAAGTGATTAGGGATTATTTATTGTCTGCCAACTCTTTATTAGATGTTGATAAAGGCATTGGAATTTTAATACCACCACAACTAATAACCATAATAAGCTTTGAAGTTTTGTGTTCCAGATGGCTTATTGATCCCTTGACAAACGCTGTATCATTCAGTCCTTCCAGGAGCTCTAAGAAGCTAGTAATACTATTGGATGCATTGTCTAGAAAAGGACATTGAGGTGAGGATGGGTTACGTCATTTAAGTCACACAGAGAGTCAACAGCAGCAGGAGGACACATCCAGAGAATCTGTGATCCGAGACAATGAGAAGAGGTGGAAGCCATTCTCCCATAGAGCAGGGAAAGGCATACAGTGAATTCACACTTCATCGAGGCCCCTTGTCATTGAGCCTTCTTCTATGCTAAGTCATTGACACACTTCAAGGAGCTTCGCCAATGTTATCATATCTAGTCCATCCCCTAATCTTCCTATGCAGGAAGGCCACAAACCAGACCTCCTCTCTGTGGGCTGGGGAGGCGTTCTGGGGAAAGTGACAGTCTGACACTAGAAATCCACACAGTCCCAAACCACTAGCATGTCACAGCTAAGGTGGCTCCGCATAGCTCCCTACCAGATAACCTTTCACCTCTATGATGTCCTTCTGAAAGACAAAGCTATACTGAGGATATCCTTGACAAAGAATTTCAAGAGTCTCAATAGTTGACAGAACTGGCCTATCTAGGAGGCAAAACAATGGTTGTGGAAGATTTTCCTCATCCTTACCACGGCCACCTTGGCTTCCTATGGGAAGTACATCAATGCAAGAATGGTCAGTATTCCTCTTTGCTACTTTGGCAATATGTGTCTTAGTGTGTCCCATTTTAGTGTAATTCAGAAAGAAAGAAAGAAAGAAAGAAAGAAAGAAAGAAAGGAAGGAAGGAAGGAAGGAAGGAAGGAAGGAAGGAAGGAAGGAGAAAACACACATAGATCCTTCACTCTGCTGAGGATAGTCTGAGAAAATTGGAAGGAAAGAGTAAATCATGAAATGTCCTGAGCTCCTTAACTCAACCTAAGCACATCACAATCACTTTTGTCAGAGGTTCTCAACCTGTGGGTCACGACCCCTTGGCTACCCTCTTTCTCCAAAAATAGTTACATTGTGATTCATAACAGTAGCAATTATATAGTAGTAATAAAAATAATTTTATAGTTGGGGATTACCACAACACAAGGTATTAAGGTGTTACTACTCAGCCATTAAAAACAATTAATTTATGAAATTCTTGGGCAAATGGATGCATCTGGAGGATATATCATCCTGAGTGAGGTAACCCAGTCACAAAAAAGTCACTTGATATGCACTCACTGGTAAGTAGATATTAGCCCAGAAACTTAGAACACCAGAGATACAATTTGTAAAACACAAGAAAATCAAGAAGAAAGACAAACCAACGTGTGGATACTTCATTCCTCCTTAGAATAGGGAACAAAATACCCATGGAAGGAGTTACAGAGACAAAGTTTGGAGCTAAGATGAAAGGATGGACCATCCAGAGACTACCCCACCTGGGGATCCATCCCATAATCAGCCACCAAACGCAGGCACTATTGCACATGTCAGCAAGATTTTGCTGAAAGATTTTGACCCTGATATAGCTGTCTCATGTGAGGCTATGCCAGTGCCTGGCAAATACAGAAGTGGATGCTCACAGTCATCTATTGGGTGGAACACAGGGCCCCCAATGGAGGAGCTAGAGAAAGTATCCAAGGAGCTGAAGGGGTCTGCAACCCTATAGGTGGAACAACAATGTGAACTAACCAGTACCCCCACAGCTCATGTATCTAGCTGCATATGTAGTAGAAGTTGGCCTAGTCAGCCATCATTGAGAAGAGAGGCCCCTTGGTATTACAAACTTTATATGCCCCAGTACAGGGGAACGCCAGGGCCAAGAAGTAGGAGTGGGTGGGTAGGGGAGCAGGGCACAGGGGGGGGGGGTGAGGGGGAGAGGGATAGGGGACTTTTGGAATAACATTTAAAATGTAAATGAAGAAAATATCTCATAAAAATTGAAAAAAAAGGAATAATGACAATCACTGACTTATATGAATGGAGAAACTCTTTTATTCTTTATTTATTGTATTAATCAGAATGCAATCTCTGGTTACTTAAAATCAGGATTCTTAAATGTTTTAATGACCATTAGGAATTCTGTGAGCGGGCTAGAGAGATGGTCCAAAGGTTAAGAGCACTGGCTGCTCTTCTACTGGACTGGAATTCAATCCCCAACACCCACAAAAGAATTTCCAACCCTTTTGTACATAGTCCCAGGGTATCCAATGGCTTTTTCTGGCCTCCATGGGCACCAGGTACACACACAATTACAGACATATATGTAGGTAAAACACCTATACACATATTTTTTTAGAATTATGTGATTCCATAACTTGAATAAATTCAACTGTAACCTAATTAAACATTAGCTTCAAAGAAAAATCCTCCAACATGAGATGGCTCAGTGGTTAAGAGTATGGGCTGTTCTTCTAGTAGACCTAGTAACACCCATATAATGGTTCAAAACCTTGTGTGACTCCAGTCCCAAGGTATCCTACACGTTTTTCTGACCTCCTCAGGCACTGTACATATTTACATATTATGCAGACATGCATGCATGAAGGCAAAACACCCATACACGTAGCAAAATATATATATATATATATATATATATATATATATATATATAAACAATTTTAAAGGAATACATTGAAATATTAGAACAAAAATAAAGATCTTATCCTCATAAAAGCAGAACGTGTCCTGGGAGAGGAGGGTGGGAACAGAAATGTATATTTGTAACGCCAAGGGAGAGCATACACAAAGCAGCTTTGTACGGCAGAATTGGACGTGGAAAAGTAGCTGGAGTGATATCCTCAAGGACCAGTGGCTCTCAACCTGCAAGCCATGACGCCCTGTGGGTCCACCAATCTTTGCCCAGGGGTCACCTAAGACCACCAGAAAACACAAATATTTACATTACAATTCATAACAGTAGCAAAATTGCAGTTATGAGATAGCAATGAGAATCACTTTGTGGTTGGGTGTTACAGGATATTTGATCACACTGTGCCCCTTGAGACTGTGTTATTTACTGAAGGAGAAGAAGGAGGGGGGGGAGGGGGAGGGGGGAGGGGGAGGTGGAGGAGGGGGAGGAGGAGGGGGAGGAGGAGGAGAAAAAAAAGCCTGTTTCTAGTTGTGTAGCTCAGCCCTTAGCACACACCTTTAATCCCAATCAATGATGTTAGTTTTAATGCCAATAAAGTTAGTTTGTAGAAGGAGGCAGCTATGTCTAAAAATGATGTCTAATTGAATGGCAAGGTGACAGAATAGGATATGACCAACTGAAAGGGAAGCTGCTTAGGAGAACAGTGCAGAGAGATAAAAAGGAGGATGCAATTTTATTGGGACAGTGGTACAGAGACAGGTTGAAGAGAGAACAATTCAGACACAGGTGAAGACAGAAAGATTCAGAGAACGAGGAGCAAGAAGGTTAGATCAGATTGCCAATGTTAGCATGAGGACAAACAGCCATCCAGGAGAAGCCAGACCGAGTCAGTCAACTTGGACAGGAGTCTGAGCCAGAACAGCTGAGTTGAATCAGTCAGCCAGAGATCAGGAAAAAAAAAACTAGGAAGGAATGAGTTCTCATACTGGCTCAAAAGATCCCTTTTTGCCCATTTCTGCAACTGATGTCTTACTTCAATTTGCTACCCTATTTCCCTGGACCACAGCTGCAGGGTTCGTTTGTATTTTTAAATTGAATTCCTGCTTCTATTCTATATCTGCCCTGTTTTCTAAATTCATGATACAAATTTAATGGTTTAAAATCCTTCATGCTTTTCATCACAGTCAAGAGGAAATACAAACTTTGAGCAAGGTCTCATGGTCTTCGCATCTGCCTTCACTAGGTTGCACAAGTTCATCTCTGCAAGGGCTCACCCTACTTGGGATCTGTCTGAAGACACAAGCCTTAAGCAATTGTCTTCCTCTCTAGTGTCTTGGACCAGCCAGGGCTCACACTGACATACTCTTCTTACTCTCTTGATTTCTTTGGACCTTCCTGAATACGTCTATTTTTCTCTGTTATTCTGCATTGTGTGCCTCCCTCTCACTAGCACAAATCATAAGGCAACAGGCAATGTCTTTGTTCACCATCCTCCTCCCTGTTCCACTGACACATTTTCACTGCGCATAGGATGTTTTCTCTGTCATGACATAAGTGGTTGAGCTCAGGAGTAGGCTGCCTTCTTTCAGGTCTAGAAATCAGGTCTGGGTGGTTCTCAACCTTCCTAATGCTGTGACCCTTTAATATAGTTCCTCCTGTTGCAGTGACCCCCAACCACAAAATTATCCTGCTGAGACTTCATAAATGTGATTTTGCTACTATTATGAATCATAATGATATGCAAGGTTATCTGATATGGGACTCCTGTGGGGTTGGAACCAACAGGTTGAGAAGCACTGGCTCACAGGGACTGAGTAACTTGAAACAATGTTGAGAACCCAAACAAAATGTGGTTTTGGAAAAGACCTTTCTAATACTTAAGAGCAAGAAAACACCACAAAGAGCTGGCAGCAGCTTGGGGGGAAGACACCACTCTGGTAAGGCTGGGGTGAGAAAGAACTTGGATGAGCAGAATCTTGCCATGGACAAATGATAGAAGTAACCTCCCCCCATGCACCCAAGTAGAGCATCCCAGAAGAACAATGAATGAAAAGACATTGCTCAGAACGCTAACCTACTGTAGCCATAATCTGGGTGAGTTTTATCCTTAAGACTTGGCCCAAGTTTGGAAACAAAGACACACAAAGTTTGGTTAGCAAGCACCTTCCTGATAATAATCTTCATATTGATACAAAGTCGTAGAAAGGAGTGCCCACACTCAGCATGTTCAGTCGCCAATCACCCCACATTTAGGAGCCTGTTCCTGCTACTAAGAGGCATAAATAAATGGCGGGCATGCCCAGCTCTACCACAGGTCGAGTCTGTTTATATCCTGTTAAATGCAAACAGGTCTACACAGCTTCTCTACCTACAAGGAAATGAAGAGATGAAAGTATGTTTTTACACCCACACAAATAAACACCTACTCCAAATAAACTAGGGTCTCCTCATTTCAGAGGACAACAGAGATCAGAGAAACATGAGACACTGACACAAACACAAGACAGTCAAGAGATGCTGAACCTCAAAACCTGGTGAAATATTGGAAACTCTCAACTTCTTCCTCCCCCTCCCCCATACACCTCAGGGAGAGGGGAAAATGAGGCCACCCTGTCACTCAAGTGAGAAACTTTTGTTCTTCCGTGGCCTCTTTTGGAAATGCAGCCCTAGGTAGGAAGCCAGAAGCCACAGCCCAGCGGCTTGCCCCTCTCCCCTTTCTCAATGCAGCAAATGACCATCCAGCCTTCTGTTCCCTCATGACCAAATACCGAAAATAATTTTCTTTAAGAAGACTTTGTTCAACCTAATTTGTGAGTAAAATTTCCTAAAGGCATCGGTGAAAAGCCCAAGATAATGAGGAAGTCTTCAAACTGGGGGGAGCCAATGGGCTCTGCTCTCCCAGTTACCGCATAGCATTAATCAATTGTTACTAGGCAGAGTCACGAAGCCCAGTTAGAGGTCACCTGATCACATGACCCACAGGGCCACCACCACCACGTCTCCCAGCTTTGCAACACAGTACGTGTGTGACTTTGCAGTTTAGGAGAGATCATCAACAACATTGTCTTTTCTTCTTATCGGGGCTTCCTATCAACCTGTGGAGACTTTCTGAATACAGCAAAGTAGAAACCTGAGCACAGGACACCAGAGATGTGGGGAGGGTGTGGAGGCCATGACCAAGAAAACAGGACATGTTGAGGGTGTACCTCTCAGAGAACAAACTGGGCACAAACTTGAAGTATTTCCTTATCTGTAGCCTTCAGTAAACTTTCCAATTTAATCTTCTTTTTTTAGTGCAAGCCACTGATCATTGCTTTATGTTGTTTTACACTGTCCACAATGTTGTCTTTTCAGATCCCCTACAAATCAGAGCTCAGCACGTCAGATCTAGTTAGGATCCTGTCCACCCTTTGACTTCCCTTCTCCGTAACAATAAGTCCAGTCCGAGTAATGGAGTTTTTGGAGCTCTCAGAGGGAGATAAGTGTCTCAACTCCTCACCTTCTTCTCTCAGAAGCCCCTAATCCCAAATTCCCTATTAGTTCATTCTTTAGCAGACTCTAGAATTTTCATGGAACAGCAAAACATACAGCCAAAAAGAGGAGCAGCATTGCCTGTGGGGAGAGTAAAGCTGTTTTTATTTATTTCACTTTATAAACACAACCCCTGTATTTATTCTGACCATCCCCTCTAGTTGTTCTGGGAACATGTGCTGGCAGGTAACTACGTTTAATAGAAATATGCAAAATGCCAACAAGAAAAACAAATTAAGCAGTATTAAAGCATTACTACTGTATCATCTCATGATCAGTCGTACTGTCCCGTTATCAATAGGTACCTGGGAGCCCCCCAGTACTAGTCCCCAAAGACCAGTCCTCAATATTTTCAGATTAAAAATTTGCCCACCTTTATAGCAAAGCAGAAGAACTCTGTGTGTAGCTCAAGCTCATCTAAATGAGAGTGCAGAAGATTTAATTTAGAATCTCTGTGTAGAATCCCGAGTTAGACTACATCTTTTCTAAGTAACAGCGCCATTTCTTAATTTCTACAAATAAAAAATTACTTTAGATCAAATGCTTAGAAATTGGTCTGGATCAGGACAAAAGTTACTAAATTTATTTTAACCAGCAAACTCCATAATTGGGAATTTATATCCGTTAAGTATAGTGAATTTAAAATAATAAGCTATATAAAATGCATCTATCACAGTCCATTGTGATGGAGGAAAGTGAGCTCATGGAACAGTATTATAGTATGAGCTCATTTTTATAAAAATAACCCCATCTGTGGCTATACCAGGGAACTGTAAAGGATTGCCCCAATATGCAAATGGTGGTTACGACCATTGATGACTGGGCCATATATAATGTTTGCCCTTTTCACAGGTTCAGGTAATTTCCCTTTCTTTTCCGCCATTTAAAAGAAGAATAATGAGGAAACTATGAAGAAAATGATTTCCATGTTTTTTTAAAAAAGGAGGTGGAGCAGGGAGGTGGGGGGAGTGTGCCCTGAGCTAATGCTGACCCTGCCATCTGGGTTAGTGACATGCGTGCAAAGGGCCTAAATAGAGAGGTGGAGAAAAGGCAAGGAGGAAGGCTTCAGCTCACTAAATGAATAGCAAACAATATGCATATCAGCATCCAAAGATGTACCATTCTGCCAGGAAACGGCCAAGACAAAAGAATTATCGGCCACGACAGTTCAAAGCATATTGCACCTGTCAAAACGTCCGTCATCTTCTATAGAAACGCTCCATTCGAAGAGAGAAAGGGGAACCTCAGAGAAGTCACTCAGGAACAAGAGCTCACTTTGTCTCCTTCCTCTTGCCAACCCCTCCATCTGAAAGCCATTGAGCTCCACGCTAAAGATTGCCTGGAAGGACCAGACAATAGGAAGGTCTCCTTCATTGTCAAGGACAGTTACACTTTGAAGATGACGCTCAAAAGAGGTTAAAATGGGTCAACAAGCAATTGTTGAGCCTATGCATGGACATGTGAAGAGAACATTGTTAAAGACACACACACACACACACACACACACACATCTTGATCTCAAAGAATTCAACTTTAGCCTAGAGGTGTGGGAAGGAGGGAACTAACATGCAATGCTGATTTTTTTATTTCGCCCTAAAGAAGAGTTCAAAGGGGAGGTATCAGTTAATAGACAGTTTATGGATAGCTTTTGCTATTCCATACATCCAAACACACACTTTTAAAAAGTGGATTTTTAAAAACATGTAAGAAATGCTCACTTTATATAGGAATTTATATTCTCAAGATTCATATTTTCTGGCTAGGCATAGTGATGATTTCAGCACGTGGGTGGTTGACACAAAGGATTGCCACAAATTCACTCCAGGCTACGAAGGGAGAGGTCCTGGCGAACCTGAACTGGTGAGACCTTGCCTCTGAAAGTTGTGTTTTCTGGATGTGCTTTGGGAAATGTGTGTAGCATTTAATCAGATGACTGGAGCAGCTGGAGGAGAGTACTCTTAGTCAGTAGTTCTTATTCCGTGCAATTTCTAGAAACCTAGAGACTGGGGGACTGCTGATGCAGGGAACAGCAGCCAGGGAGATATGAGTCAGTCTGAAGAGGTTTATGGGCTGACTCTGCCTTGTACCTCATGTGTGACTCCGGACAAGCAACTTAACCTCTCTAATTTCAGTCACTTCTTGGGTAAAGGGGGTGGGAAGAAAAGTGGAAAATAACTCTGGCCTTCAAAAGGAACTTCTCTCAAAGTAAAAAACAAAATAATTGAATTTTTAAAATTGGTGAAATAATGTATAGGCTTCTGAACTTTACCTTCTAAGATGCTCATCTGCCTTTAGAAGTTTCTCTTTAGCCATGAAAATAAGCAACAAAGACCTGGAAGATGAGTAGGTGATTAAGATCACTGGCTGCGGCTGCTCTTACAGAGGACCTAGTTTTAATTCCCAGTACTCTCATGGCAGCCCATGACTATCTAAAGCTCCAGACCCAATACTCTTTTTGGGTACCAGACACACATATGATGCACAGGCCTACACAGAGACAAACACCCTTACACCTAAAAACATTTTAAGATTTATAAAGACAGACAATAAGTCTAGGATGGAGCAGTGGCATTACAGTAAGAGAATCAGAATAGTGGCCATCACTGCGTAAGAGCCTGATATATAAGATGATTAGAATTATTGTCACAAGTTCATAAAATATTCCAAAAAACTTTCTAAACGAACACTGAGATGTCACATTGTAGTCAAACTGAAATTCCACTTTAATTGTAATATATTCACCTCAATATTTTTAAATTTAGATCCCCCCCTCCTCAGAAATCTAAGGACAATCTACACCTAAGCAATCCAGATGAAGTCCACCATGAAATGCAACTAAGTCTTTGGGGTTGATCCCGGAGTTACTAAGTTACAAAATCAGAATGACTCTCTGAGGAAGGAAGGAGGGGGATTGGAAAGAGAAAGAAGTGACGGCCTAGGGATGGGGTGCAAAGGAACTTGGACAATGTAAAAGAGCAGAGGAAGATGACCATATTTCGAAGATGACCATATTTCAGAGACCTTGAACTGTGTAAAAGTGGTGTCCCACACCTAAGAGTTATGAAGCAGTCCTCCTAATGTCATCTCTCACTGACAAGAACTTCTATTCTGGGCCCTTCATTACTTTGAATCTTCAGCATACATTTGTAGTTACAAATAACCCAGGTTCAGTTCTCAGTACACACCTGGTATGTAACAATTATGTGTAACTCCAGTTCCCATGATACAGTGCTGTCTTTCTGATCTCTATATCACCGTGTGCAGTGCACAGGAGGCATATGTGCAGGAAAAGTTCCACACACCTAAGATAAAAATAAAATTTTTAAATGTATCTTTTTCTTTCTCTTCTGTGTGAAATGTCAACTGTTTCTAGAGAATTCAGCCAAAAGATCAACCTGGGGAATGCCAATGCTGCTGTTTTTAAAAAGAATTATTTGTCTTATGTATATGAGTAGAGTGTAGCTGTCTTCAGACACACCAGAAGAGAGGGCATCGGATCCCTTACAGATGGTTGTGAGCCACCATGTGGTTGCTGGGAATTGAACTCAGAATCTCTGGAAGAGCAGTCAGGGTTCTTAACCACTGAGCCATCTCTCCAGCCCCCAACTGCCACGCTTTAAGATGAAGTTTTCTAAACTGGAAGTTCAGCGCAAACCCAACATTCAAGAGCCGGACACAGGAGAGTCATGTGTGTCATGCGTGTGCCTGGAATCATGAGTTCCAGGCCACATGGGATATAGAGCAGAAGCCATTCTTAAAAGATATAAAAGCAAATAAATGCTCTGAAGGTTCTAGGTGAATAGTCAGTCACTTTTGTGGAATATGGAACTTAATTTACAGAGGTATTGCAGTGTGGTGTTTGTGAGTGTGGGTGAGAGAAACAACCAGAAGCCAGACACTTTGTTGCAGTTCCTGGTTGGTAAATCGTAACCTATCGCTCCCCTCCTGGTTCTCTGATGAAGGTTAACACTAACATATCGTGCTGGCTGGTTTTGTGTATCAACTTGGCACAAGCTATAATCATCAGAGAAAAAGAAGCCTCAGTTGAGGAAATGCCTACATGAGATCCATCTCTAAGGAATTTTCTCAGTTAGTGATCAATGGGGAAGGGCCCAGCCCATTGTAGGTGATACCATCCCTAGGCTGGTAGACCTGGGTTTTATAAGAAAGCAGGCTGAACAAAGGCATGGAAAGCAAGACAGCATCTTTCACGCCCCCTGCATCAGCTCCTGCCTCCAGGTTCCAGCCCTACTTGAGTTCCTGTCCTGACTTCCTCCAATGATGGACTACGATCTGTAAGCCAAATAAACACTTTCCTCCCCAACCTGCTCCTGTGTTATGGTGTTCACAGCCCATCAATAGAAAGCCTAACTAAGACAATATCTAAAAAGCTCTCAGAGAGGAACAAGGCAGTGTGATCATCAGAAGCATTGCGAAACCACAGACACCATGCCTTGGTCCAGCACAAGCAGTGATAACAGGAATGCTAATTATTGTTGACATTACTCAGACGTCAATGCACAATAATAACTGACCTTTACACACTACTCTCACTTTTCAAGATACATAGGCTTGACCACAAGTTCCATCTTCAAATTATCCTTTGCAGCAAATAAAACAGGTCACCCAAGTGTAACAGTGAAGCAACTTGGGTCAATTGGAAAAAGTCCTACCAAGTTCTAGTCACATCGCAGAACAATACAGTGCTCCCCTCCATCACTTCAAAAGTTTGACGCTGGTCACCTCCAGTCACATGGAATAATGCTGTGTCTTTGATAAACTCCATAATTACCTCCCCTTACCTTCTGAGCCTTCCTTCACAGAGTTACTGTCCCTTCAAGCAGAGAGCTGGCTGCTGAGAAGCCCTGATGCTGCTTTGCTCTGAAATGTATTACAGATTGTCAGCCCACAGTTACGTGCTCCTTCCCTCCACTATGGATAAATAGCATGGAATACAATTTTAAATATAGATACTGGTAGAATGTATACACATCCCATACATGTAAATATACTAGCCTTAGTAGTATATATATATGTGTGTGTGTGTGTGTGTGTGTGTGTGTGTGTGTGTGTGTGTGTGTGTGTGTGTGTGATATGTGATATATATATGATAGAATTGTATAGTTTGGAGGTCGTTTTTATAGATGTATATAGTTCTTACCATTAAAAATAAAGCATCCTTATCTGTGAAATGGAGACAAAAGAAATTACTTCATGAAGTCATTGTAAGGAATGAATGAATTATTAGTGAACATCAAGTGCTGAGAACAGTCCCAATATGCAATAAAAGCTAACCCTGTAAGTTGTTTCTTTTTATTCACTTGATACGTTACAGAATAATTCCTGATTTAGGAACATTCATCATCAAAGTTTCTCTCAAATATCATCTCCTTCCCCTAATGTACCAGTCAGTACTTTATGTCCATCAATATCATCCTTTAAAATGTAGTTTTCAGGTAACTATTTTTTTTTCATGAAGAATGACATTTCATATTGATTATAAGAGTCTTATAGTAGCTGGGCGGTGGTGACACACGCCTTTAATCCCAGAACTTGGGAGGCAGAGGCAGGTGGATTTCTTAATTCAAGACCAAGCTGGTCTACAGAGTGATTTCCAGGACAGCCAGGGCTATACAGAGAAACCCTGTCTCGGAAAAAAAAAAAGTCTTATAGTATGTAGTAATAAATGTGCTGTAAATGAAATTACATATCCCTGTAGAAGAGCAAGCTATAAGTCTGAACCTCTGTCATAGTGTATGAGACCTCACTCTTGTCCTCCCTACGTGGGTTGTATGTGAAGACATATTATGTATTTCCTAACATTGGGTTATAAATGAGTAATTCAGCACTGTTTTGCTGACTAATGGGAAAGAGCTCTGTATCTATTATCTTCGTGTCTAAATCCCTGTACTAGTTTTGACATAAAAGCCCATGCATGTGACAGTCAGGGTTAGAGGTACTTCCCATCCATCAGTATGTTCAGAGTTGGACTAATTAAGTGTTCTCCGGAATGCATGCACTCAAAAACAGGAAGTAAACAGAGACATCTCGTTCACTATTCAAGTAAATATGGCTTTTTGAAGTGTTTCTTGGTGATCTCTGACTCTTTGTTTATTTGAAAGAACTTCCTACCATAAACCATGCTTAGAGTTTGCAGCATTTTCTCCAATATTGATTTATATGTATTTGACAAGGCACTAGTGTTGGCAGATGTTAATTTATACTATTTTAAAAATATACATACAGGCTGGGTATGGTGGTGCACACCTTTAATCCTAGCATTTGGGAGGCAGAGGCAGGAGGATCTCTGTGAGTTTGAGGACAGCCTGGTCTACATAGTGAGTTCTGAGATAGCTATGGCTACCCAGAGAAACCCTGTCTCAAATCAAACAAACATACCAAAATACTTGTACATATTCCAAGGGTCTCTGATAAATAAAGATGAGGTGCACTAAGTTAAATACAGTTTTAATAAACTGTATTTTGTTGTGAAATATGTCTAATATGCTTGTGTGGCTCTCTGAGAGGAATCACAGTGAGCTGCCCCTCATAGCCTTGGCTACTGATGCTCCATCTCATTGCACATCTAATACTCCATGGAAAAGATTTGGGAAGCTGCTTCAGACTGCTATATATACATATTTGTATCTGTTGCCTGTATGATTTTCTCAATTCTGCACAGAATTGCTTTTTCTGCATTGAATTTTTAGATAAATTCACCTATTTGTACCTCTATAGGTAGGGAGTCCATCTAACATGTTAAATCAAGTTTCTGTTTTAGCATCAGCTATTAAGAATTTTAGTTCATTGATTTTGAATCTCCTCAGACAATGTTCTCCTGCCTTGGAAACACTGCATGCTAATTCATAATGGAATCACTTGTTAGAATATCTTAGAATCAAAAATTTATATAAATCCATCAGTTTGTCTACACGATGCTCCCCAAATGACGGGCATGAGGTTGAACTTACAGTGGTCCCAAGAACTTTGATGACCAGATACCCAGAATACTCAATCAACACTGATGATCTGCGTGTTCTCCAGAGTAAACCAAACTAATAACCAGTAATAAGAAAACTCACCTTAAGAACTCCATTAACCTGAAAGCTTTAGAGTTTGGTTTACCACTTTTTCAAAGTTTCTCAGGTGTCAAAAACACTGCTAGTTTTAAAAAAATTAAATAATTTTCAGGGGAACTGAACATATCCCTAAATGTAATGCCATTTTCTTACAATAGTACCTCACTCCTTTTGAAATTCTAAGACTTTGGGAGATGAAGAAATGGCTCAGCAGTTAAGAGCGCCCAAGCTGCTCTATGCAGAGGACCTGAGTTCACCTCCAAATACCAGCAATTCAGTTCCAGGGGATCCCATGACCTCTTCTGACTCTATGGGTAACAGGCACACCTATAGAACATACGCATGCATGCAGGCAAAAACTCATAAGCATAAGATAAAAAAAACTCAATCTTTAAAAAACAAATTCTGAGACTTAAAATTTGAACACAGGGTGCAATGTCTCAAATGTAGCCACACCATTACCTGCATGTAGACATTTATATGACATCGAACTAAAGGGAAAATATTAAAGTAAAATATTAAATTAAGTAAAGTAAAATATTAAATCTTTATAACCCCCATGCATCAAACTTCCCACATCCAAGCCTGTGGGGAAACTGGAAGACTGTAGTAGACAGACTTCATGTTGATCCCATTGCTTCCTGTTTCTCCATGAATATTAAAACTATCAAATGTCACCTCATAAAATCACTGACAAAGCTAACAGACACTATATTGTGATTCAAATCAGCCATGTGAGTCTGTTAAAACCCAAAATGTTTTAAATGTGTTGTTTAGAATGGCCAGTTTGACAGTACGTTCTTTAAGAAGCCAGACTTCCCTATTACAAATCAGAAACTTTGGAATCTTCTCCTTTAAAACAAACAAACAAACAAACAAACACATTAAACTTACTTCCAAGTGTTTCAAAGCCACCAGCTAGGATCTGGCTTCAGGTTTCTGACACAAAACCCTTCATATAGCCTAAAGAATTTCCCTAGGCACATCAGAAGCAATCGGATTTCATGTTAACTATTATATTACAGGCATTCAATTAGGTTTTCCAAACGTTCATGTAGAAATCCCGAAGGCCGTTAGAAAATATCCTTAGCCTTAAGCCTAGGCTGGCAAGTGAAACCGTCTACCTGTAACAGCAAAACAAAAGCCCGACCTTCCGATCCCAGCAGGCCACACTGCAAAGTGGCACGCGGTGCATTGTGCAGCGCAAATTCTTTGTAACAGTGGGAGACACTGCAGAACAAAAATACTATTACAAATGCTTCAAAAAGAACATTTTTTGGCGGCGATAGAGACTTTTGACATTATTTATTAGGTTCAAAAATGCTTTACAAAGCGTAACAATGGTTCTGTGGAAACCAATACATCTGAGGCCCTTTCTGTTGTTCTGGGCAGGCATTGATTGGAAGATGGGCAGAGCTCGCAGAACAATTCCTTCTCAGCAGTTAGTGTGAGTATTCACCACGGGCTTCGAAAGACTCTGTGAACAAGCCTTATGGAAATCCTGGGGTGGGCGCGGGGCCACTGAGGAGCAAGCCTTCATTAACTTCTTGGAAAATAAACGGGTAGAAGAGCCCACGAGCAGAGGCAAGGGCTCTTTGACCACACGGGCGGGGAAAGAGATAACTGCCTTTGGCCTCCGTTCAGTGGGGAGATGAGGATGCTTGAGGGTCGTCTCTGGTGTTATGGCAACCGCGCCTCTTCCTAATGCACTTCCGCACACGGTTAGGGAATCTGTTTGTGTTGGAGATCCCGAGGCTGTAGCTTTATCCTCCTGCACGGTTTCAGAAGTCTTACAGCTGATCGGCTGGGAAGAGTAGTTCTGACTGACACTTCTGCAGAGGCCAATGGCGGTAAAAGGTCTCAGCGCAGGACCTGGAAGAAAAAGCAGAGCTACAGTAGAACTCCAGCCTTTGGACAAGGATCACAGGGCAGCAGCTGGGATGGAGAGAGAGAAAAGAGAATTCCTGGCTATCCTGTGACATAATTCAAATGCTGAATTTCCCTTTGCTGGCACCTGAAACAGGATCCGGAGTGTGAGATCAGTGTTTCAAAGGAACCTGTTCAAATCTTCCAAGAAAACGAAGAAAGTGGGACGCCATCTTCTGATTTTCAGAAGTTTGTAAAGAGAAAAGTTATTGAATCATGTTAGGTATGCTAGAAAAGATCAATGGCCCAGCTCAGACTGACAACTAACGATCTGAAAAACAAATCCAAAAGTTACTTCGTCGATTTTATTAGAAGTTATAAAACCAGATGAAAAATGAAAACAAAAAATAGATTACCCTGAAGCTGAGTCTACCCATCAATACTCTCTCCCACTGACATTGATATCAGGTTTAATTTTTTTTCTTTGCTCAATCATACCTACATTGTTATACATTCTATCTGCATTATAAGCATATAGTACTACGTTTTTTTTATTTGAGAAATTCTACACATTAACCACACACATTAGAAGTCTATTCCTTTACTAATAAATTAAGATAATGTAATGTTTTAAATCATTCTCTGCAAGTCTCTACAGGATTTTCAGTAACCAGAAAATTGCTAGAATATTTGAAATGAACACAGAATTATTTTCAAAATGTATAAAATTGGAATGCGTAATAGTTTCTTCCTAACACAGCATGCTGAGCAGCTGCTGTATCTCTAAGGAATTAAATTCCATGTCCACCACATTGCTTTGTACCTCAGAGGCACTGAGTGTTTTCCACTGTGTACTTAATAAGCCTGACAAGTAGACTAAGAGTTTAGTTAATCTGACTGACCTGAAGCAAGAATTATTCCTGAGCATAAAAATGGAATGTCATTTACAAATTTCTAGTGCTGTGCCAAAACCTAATAACATCTATTGGTGTGGACTTTCAGTCCTCACAGATGAGCCATTTAATTATTTACCATATTTAGTGCATAAAAGTTCTACTGAAATTCTGGAACATAGCATAATAGGACATGATATAGGCAGAGTATCCTGTCCTATCTTCTATCTTCTAAGCTGAAAAACCAGGCATTCTTTCCTTCGGAACACTCCAGTAACCATGATGATGCATTTGACAAGCAGCAGGTGTAGTCTGAGATAGTCTTGCACAATCCAGGCATCAGAGTCCAGTCCTGGACCACGAGCTTGCCTGTGCTTCTTTGTTCTCACTGGGAACATGGAACTTTTACTATCTATGTCACTTGATGGCTGATGAAACTAAATTTGTTCATTCATTTATTCATTGGCTAACAGAGGAGAATCCGGTAAGGCGCCCAACAATATCCAAGACATTAGGGATACAGGATAGAATAGAGCGAGCTGCATTTCTGTGCATAGACAGCTTATATTCTGTTTCTGGGAGGGAAGTGAGGTGAAGTATGCCAACTCATGAATAAGTAAGTTTGAAAGTCTTAATCTGTTGATTATCCCAAAGAAGAAGAAACAAAGGAACGAAGGAGATTAGGAAAAACCAAGTATGTCATAATCCACTAAAGACTTGTCCATGGAAAATTAAACTAGTTAAATATTTGAGGAAAGACCATGGCAAAGGGTTAAGCGTTGTGATCATAGAAAGTGCTTAAGGATGTTCGGACCTGGGGGTCGTGTGAGAAACTTGAATCATGATGTCAACCCTACAGTAACAGATCCCCAACAGACCTCCAATTCTGTTTCTAAATTATGAGAATAACATTATCTCAGTAGAGGGATCGTATGAAGGTGTATGTTTACACTGGTACATTGCCTTACACAGAGCAAGACTCAAAAAACGTTAACCAGATTGGGGAGATGGTTCAGTTGATAATACGCTTGCCTCACAAGCATTAGATTCCCTAGAGCCCATATAAAAAACACCCAGTGTGGGAACAGGCATTTGCAGTCCCAGAGTTAGGGGGGTGGAGATCGGAGGAAGCCTGGGACTCTCTGGTCAGCCAGTCTAACCTAATGAGGGAGATCCAGGCAGTGAATGTTGTCTCAAAAGGAGGCAGACCCCTTAGGATGAGATATGAGGCTGTCCTCTGGCCTTCACACTCGTGCACAGACATACACACGCACACACGGGTATGTATACACACATACACACACATACATTTTTTAAAAAGTGTTCACCAGCTCACATAATCTGCATCCCATTTTTTGGGTCCAGCATCCCAGACATGAAAGAATCTCAGACTCAGTATCAGCAGACCATCTTACCGAACCTGTCTGAGCACCTGGAGTGAAATCTCTCTCTCCAGCCCCATCCCACCCCCACCCCACCCCCAAATTTAAAAGCCCTCCATCACAAGAAAGCTATGTAACATCAACACAGTACTCCCTTCTACATAGTAGCTCCTACAGCTTTCCTCACACTTCCTCTCCAGTTTGAACATCAGACTCATAAACACCACCAACATCACATAGTCTCTTCTGGGTTTAAGGAACTTTTTTAAATGAACCCTCTAATTACAAACACTCTTCTTTTTACTCGTTTATTTTATTGAATATTTGATTTATTTACATTTCAATTGCTACCCCCTTTCCTGCTTTCCCCTCTGAAAACCCTCTATCCCATCCCCTCCCGCTGCTTCTATGAGAGTGTTCCCCCACCCACTCGCCCATCGACTCCCACCTCACCACCCTGGCATTCCCCTACACTGGGACATCAAGCCTACACAGCACTCCTTATCCTTGATTTACAGATGAAGAGACCAAGCTCAAGGAACATTCATGGAACTGTATCGTGGCTGCAGAATTGATGTGAGAGAGAGAACTGAGACTTGATCTTCAGTTCCAAAACCCCTTTCTTATGTTCCATTTCTTTATATCTAGTCATTAAGTTTTTTAAAAAACCTTTGCATGTGCATGTACAAGTGTATGCTTGTAGGCATATGTGCCTACCATATGTGTGCATGGGTAAACCCACGTGCGAGTGTGCAAACAGAGACTCATGCACGCACCAGCATGAGTGTGGAGGTCAGAGGACAACTTCAGGTTTAAGCCCTCACCCTTTCACCTGGTTTGAGACAGCCTCTGAACTTTCTGTTGTCCTTCACCACTGTGTATGCTCGGGTGGCTTGACAACAAACTTCCAAGAATTCTCACGTTTCCCCCACCTCCTGTTCTCACGGTTGAAGCTCTGGGATTATAGACATGCATGTGCTTATGTGCCCAGCTTACATGGGTTCTAGAGATCTAAACTCAGGTCCTTCAAACACCTTAGCCACTGAACTGTCTCCCCACTCTCTGTTCCCTTACTTTTAATCGTTTCTCCTATTTTTGCAGCTGAAATTGAAACAGCCAGTTTTCACACATATTACCCTATCCTATTCCTTCACAGCTCCTTTATAAAGTGGGGAGACTAGCTGTCTAAATGCTATGTAAATGGGCCTAAAAGGCTCAGCATAGAGTGTAGCGCGTGATAGCAGCTTAACATATATGACATTAGAGTGAAGTCACTGCCACTGTCCAGTGTAACACCTTAATTATCAATAACTTGTCAACAGTAGACACTTGAATGTCATGCTCGTCAACAAGTAATCTAAGTCAAACTGATACAGCCCTTAGCACACTTCTAGAATAGTATGGCTTACCACTGATTCAATAATCAGTTTTTATTGAAGTTAAAACCAGAAAGTGACAAGCTGAGAGAAGAAAAGTTAGAAACCACAATGTGATACCTACCAGAATCTCCCTTGGAGTTGACTAAGGGATGGTTCTGAAGTGGGATATGTCTACCTGCAGCTTCCAGAGAAATGGTATTCACTGAGTGTGATTTTTTAAGAAGCTTACTGGCAGCTTGCATTTCCAGAAATGGGCTGATCC
Source organism: Mus musculus (assembly GCF_000001635.26). Taxonomy (NCBI): domain Eukaryota; kingdom Metazoa; phylum Chordata; class Mammalia; order Rodentia; family Muridae; genus Mus; species Mus musculus. The sequence goes on along the minus strand of NC_000076.6, from coordinate 87,226,095 downwards.
AGGTCTGATTGGGTAGTCGTCTAGGCGGCTTCTGCTCTTCATTAATTGTAAAGAGCAGATCATCTTCCTCCATTTCACTGGATGATGACAGGGAAGGACGGGCTTCTCCACCAATTTCTTCATCGAGGGAAATGGTGCTCGCAGGAGACTTAGGAATTGTGTACTGGTGAACGCAAAGTAGTCTTTTACCTGTCATTGGACTATGAGTTCCTATAGATCCTGTAAAAGGGAAATACATTAGTTTGAAAGCATCACTTCAAAAATCAACTTCTAGATTAATGGAAGAGAGGATGGATCCAGCTACTTAGAGATTTGTGTTTCAAACCTGAGCAAGCATAAATGACCATAAAAGGAACTGGGGTGTGGGAAGAAAAAAAGGTGAGAAGAATGTGAAGAGAAACAAATGGCTGTGAAGACTTTAAGTCGGGGCTATGTAGCAAATCCTATATGAGCCCCGAATATAGTTAACACTTAGTACTTGAAAGAGCCATAGCTAGCTGAGAGTATTATCTCCATTTTGTAGTCAGAACACTAGCTCAAAGCCTATAAGTCACACACACACACACACACACACACACACACACACACACACACACACACACTGTATTGAAACTCTGATTTGCAATACTTATACCTTGTACCTTTAGTATCTACACATGTAGTCTTGGTAGGAAATAAAGTTTTTAAAAATATAATTAAAGATGAAGCCATGCTGAATGGGGCTTCATTTTGTTTCTCAATATTAGAAAGCTGAGACACACGAGAGAATGTGCTTCATGGAGACATAGACAGGTGAAGCCCTGTAAAGATGGAGACAGGGATTAGGAGCCAAAGATAAATGCATGCATACATACATACATACATACATACATACATACATACATACATGGCACATTGGTAATTCCAATGTCATGGAATCAGAGATAAGTGGGTCTCTGGGGCTTAGTGGCCAGTCATCCTAGACTGCTTGGCAAGTTCCAGGCCAAGGAGAGATTAAATGTAAGCCTCCAACAGTCAAAGATAGGCATGGATTCAGCTAGGACAATGTCAACTTTCCTTGTCACAAACAGTGGTGCCTTGGAGAAGAAGCTAAAGAGAAGATGGCTTAAAGAAATAGCTAAGAAACAATTCTGATATCTTAGCCAAAAGTAGTGAGCAAGTTATAGATGGAGAAAAAGAGTAATAAGTCTCTGGAGTTTGCAACCATATGAACAGTATAGGGTTGTGCATATGCATGTGAGTGTGCATGTATATGTGTGACTGGGTATATGTGTTTATGTATAGTGTGTATATACATGTCTGGTGTGTGTAAATTTATGTGCCTGTGTCTGAGTGTATGTGTGTATGGTGTCTCTGTGTATCTATGTGTGTGTGTGTGTGTGTGTGTGTGTGTGTGTGTGTGTGTGAGTGTGTGTGTATTTATGTGTCAATGAGTGTGTGTATATTGTATGTACATGTTTGTATATGTGTGTGTCATTGCATGTATGAAAGTACATATGTGATTGTGCCTTTATGTTTTTGTGAATGTGTGTGGAATGTATGATTGTATGCATGCTTATGTCTGTGTGTATGTCTCCGTGTATGAGTGTGTGAGTGTGTGTACATGCATGTATGTATGTGTCTATATGTGGAGTGGGGTGTATTTGTGTGCATGTATGCAAGTGTGTGTGTGTGCATGTGTGTGTATATGTGTATGTGTGTGTGATTTTAGGATTATAAATAGGAAACATTTAGTATGAGCATGGACAAGGCTTATTTGTTTGTATTTAATTACCAAATTCAAGCTTCTTGTGATTCTGGTATTCTGGCCCAGCTCCTCTACATGTTTTATGTAAACCAAAACATAAACGTTGGCTTATTTTTAAGATCTGTTATTCTCTTCTTAGAATACTAGTAAAAGTCAGCGGAGGTGCCACGCCTTAGAGCTAGGCGTGAATCAGAGCTTTCTGTAGTTCACAGCTCAGGAGTCCAGAAATGTCTCTTTAATTTTACAGTACCTCCGATTCTCATTTCTAAAATATGAAGAATTGCACCTACCTTTTGAGACTATTATAAAGAACAAGGTTACATAGTGTTAATGAAGTATATTTGGCATGTAAAAAACAAATATTAAATATCAACACTATTACATCATAAAATTGATATTATATGAAAGAATAACTAAAACATAAAGATATAAAGCACACAATGTGAACCACAAAATTTGAAGAAAATAAACAAAAATCAACAATTCAAATGACCAAACCTCTATGAATCTTTAATTAGACAAAATTAAAATTCAGAGAGTTAAAACAGTTTAGCATTCCTACTGCAGATATATTTAATGAAATCTTTTCATATAACGGTGACATAAAATGAAATTTTCAATGGGGAGGTAGGTAGTGCAGAGAAAGAGAAATTTCCAGGGCTTAAGAATCTCCTTGAATTGGGTGCTAAACAGTGTAGTTTTGAGAACTGAAGGAAATCTTGCAGAAAGCTATTGAATCTGTGAGAGAGTGTATGACAAAATGGCCTACTTGTTTATGCAGTCAATTGTGTCCTTTAGAAGGTTTATTCAAACCCTGAAATTGAGTAGCTGTGAATCTGCCCTTATTTGAAAATAGGGTTTTTACAGATGAAAATAAAGTTGAGGTCACCGAGTGATCTTCAGTTCAATATGACTGGTGTCCTTAAGAGAAGAACGATAGAGACACAGATAGAGAGGAACACAATGGATGGGAGAGATGAAGAGATGTTCCAACTAATAAAGGAATGCCAAGAATTTCTATCAAAAGCAAAACAAGCATTGAAACAAAATTTTCCCCAGAAACTGCAGACAACACTTTTTGAGTCTTGCTATCCAAAGAGAGAAAATAAAGTCTCTTGTTTTAACCTTCCCAGTTTGTGGTAATTTGCTACAATATCCCCAAAACAATTGCATACATTATAGCGTATATTTGCACACATTATCCTAAAGTAATTACCAACAACTCTTCCACCTAAAACCAAAGTGTTTGGATTTTGGAGATGGAAAATAGAAGAATCCTAAGTCACTGTGGAAGGGGAAGCTCTGGTTGGATGACTTGAGTTGTACCATGTAGAGTAGCTGGGCCAGAGTACCAGACATAAACTGTGTTGAATCAAAAGTGACCAAGAGAATACTGGCCATGCTAACTGCCATATTCTGCCAAAACTACAACTATGTACACTGAGAGATAATCATAGAAAGTAATCTGGAATCCCATTCAAGTGGGCTTATTCTTAGGCTATCTGTCCCATTTGAAGGGATCAGAGTCCTTCCAATCCTTTTATTGCCAAGAAAAAAATACAGATTTAAAACATTTTAGAGAGAAGATTTTATTTATTTATTTATTTATTTATTTATTTATTTAAACTCCGAAATCTGTCTGCCTCTGCCTCCCAAGTGCTGGGATTAAAGGCGTGTGCCACCACGCCCGGCTGAGAATAATTTTTAAAAATGTAAAATCTTCTGATTTTTAAGTTTGGTATTTTTTAGTCTTCTAATTACGTAGTGTGGAATTCGCATGGCACAAGTACTCTCTGAAAAAGCATAAGCCACCAGTTAGTCTCTGTCACATAATCAGACCTACAAGTGGCACAATCATTTACTTCCTCCTATAATATCTATACCTTAGAACAGGATATTTTAAATGTTCATCTTGTATCTATAAGACTGCATTTGTATTCTCAGTTCACAGAGAGTCTTAGATCTAGATATCTGGTCTATCTCCACATTAACTTGAATGTCTGATTTTCATTTGCATTGTTTTGTTATTTCATCTTAAACGTCATAGTTTGACATGGTAGACAAAATTTTTTTTAAACTTTCCAAAATTCAGAGAAACATTTATAATCTTTCCGAAGTGGAAACTTCTGGTTTCTTTGGAAACTCAGCTATGTCAAATGATGTTTTGCTGGGGCACACAGGTGAAAGGATGTTTTGCTAAAGCAGGCACATAAAAGAATGTTTTCCTGAGGCAGACACAAGTGATGGGATGTTTGATTATAGCAGGCACATGAAAGGATGCACGATGTTCAGAAGGAATATAGATAGCTATGACTCCACAGGCAGTAGGAGCTCATGCATTTGTTTGTTTTGCTCGCCTCGCTGTTCTTCACTAACAATGTGTATTGGTTTGCCTTACATTGCTTTGCTGAGCTCTGTTTGTAATGATGTCATTGAATGAAATTCACCAAAGGACCGCTTCTGAGGTTCCTGCTGTTTCTTGCTACTTCTGAGGCCCTGGGCTGGTTGGCTTTGCAGGCTTCTTCAGGATTGAAGTGTCCTTGCTGGTTTGTATGTGGTGATTTCCAAGAGGACTGGACTGCAGCTGCTGATTCATATTTGGTGTTGGCTACTGGACTGGACTGCTAATATCCTGACAACGAAGATTGGACACCCCACCAAAAAACTATTTCTAAACAGGACTACTTCCCCTATGTCCTAAAAACTTTTCTCTTCCAATACCTCTGGTGGGTGATGGGCTAGAGGGGAGGTTAAACATTTATTAAAGAAGGTTGAAAAAAATATGCATACACCTTTCAAACTTGTAAGCTTCAGCTTCAGGTCTCTTGGTCCAAAAGGAAAATGAATACCACTATAACTAATGGTATCAATCCATTCTTGTTCTGTAGTTCAAATATTGTAGATAGGATGGAAGGTCTAAACCACTTGAAATACACTGAATTTCCATTCACATCTAAGTAGTTGGGGATAAAGATAATTTAAATGCTATCTGAGACTAACCACCTTCAACCTCCAATGCTGTAAATATTTTGGAGATCTAAATTTTTACAACACTGTATCAAATATTCCACTGATTCTCAGAAAAGCAATTAACTTTGCATTTTATAAGATATTAGGTAATAAAAGCAGTATGTATGACATTAAAATGGATAGTCATTCTGGTTATTAATTTAGTTATTTAACCAATATTTTAAGCATCTGTCATAGATTAGATATTATTCCAATGATGAATATTTATACAGTCTAATATAAGAAATTATTGAAGACAAAATTTATCAGTTGATTTATGCTAAATGAATTAAAGTCTATCAAACTAGATTTTTAATCTCACAGATTCTTGAATCTGTTTCTAGTGTCATCAGTGATAACATGGTCACATTCACCTGGGCTAAGAGAACTACTGGTTATCTTGGTCTTAAATAGAGAGAGCAACTTCTCAAATTTCTTCTGAAATCTTCAATGGTTTTCAATATTTTTTCCTTAATTTTCCTTCTTAGCTAGTAACAAAATTGAAGCTTGATTCCAGAGCCAGTGGCTCAGATTCCAGCACTTCTTGGTAGGTTACACACCAAAATCTAATTCATTCTTTTTGAACATTGGCTGCATACTAGACAATATATATTAGGCAACAACATATTGGACATGTTTTTTAAAAATATGGTTCATATCCTACTATTGGCAAACCCAGTGGATGGGACCCAGGTATCTGTGTTGTGAGGTCCCATAGTGATTAAATCTTATTAGTAGTATAAAGAGTCCTTGATCTGTGTAAATTATATGGGTTTCCAAAGGCTACTGTGTTTTACTCTGTACTATAAACTTGAAAATGAGCTGAAAAGTAATTTCTCTTCAAGTCTTTCTATATCCAGACACTGTATCAGAATCCAGCATATATACTCTTTATAAATCAAGTGTTACATTTTACATGTTTTCATAACAATAATCTCACCTGAGCCTCACTAAACCTCTATGGCTTACTAATTTTACTAAGAGACTGAAGCCAAGAAAAATAATCATCTTGACCATATGACTAGCTGAGCTGAAAGCAGGACCCAGGTAGTTTTGTTTTGCTACTTCACAATACACAAAATGCCTATAATGACAGCAGCTAACAAATACTGGGCACTGACCACAAACTAAACAACACCCTACTAGCTAAGTTCTAGCCATAAAAAAATTCTGCCTGCACTATGTCTAACACAGAGAATCAAAAATCACCATTTTCATATGATGGCCAGTGAATAAAACTGGCAGCACTAGGACATGAATCTATACATGACTTATACGAGATCCCTCTTCAAACCATGCTTGCAGGCTCCTGGTATAGGAATATATAGACTAGTAGATACTTATGTTTTGTTGGTGGTGGTAATAGTGGTGATATACTGAAATTGTGCCAGTCATTTTACCTCACAAGGAACTCAGTTTCTTATTTTGCATTATAGATCTGCTATCTGCTACTAACGTCATGTTAAATAATATTCTGTCAGGAGATTTAAAGGCACAATAAAAATAAACCTAAAAGCTGAAAGCATTTTACCAAAGCAACTTCTTATTTTCTTTGAGTTGCAAAGTTATTGTGATAAATCATGGTAGATTCTGGTATATTCTTTTGGGGAGGTTGTGTGAGAAGAGGCCAAGATGGCCAGGAACTCACTATGTAGAGCAAGCTAGTATATTTACTTTCAACTCAACAAGAAGACAATCATGTTAATTTCTATGTCTTTGGGCCTTTTCAGATCCAGAAAGTACGCCTTCATCGCTTCATACAGCCGTTCCTCAGAACTTCCCTGCATCCTTGCTTCCCCAGTTGATCTTGTCGCCCAACAGTGTTTCTAACTCTGCCATGCTTATGTTATGAAAGACTGCCAGAAGCACTGACCTAAAACACCAAGGCAATTAATTCTCCCAAGCTCATTATATATGTATCATTTAGGTGTGAACAGAGGATAAACCTATATGTTTTTGTTTCCTCCTATCAAACATTCATTCAAAAATGCTTGTTAAAAACCTACTATGTGCCTTACTTTATACTTGGTGTAAGTATAAATGTAGTTCTTATCCTCATGATGATTATAATTACTGTATATTATGGGTAAGAAAAACAGCACCACTAAATAGTTTTAAACAGAAAATAGTATCAAGGAAGACCCAAAGGGTTGAGAGAAAGATTCCTAGGTGGCATTTCATCTCAAAAGATCAGGAGTCTAAAAGGGGTTTGCTTACTCTGAAGGGAATAAGATGCCATTCTGACCACTGAAAGCAGCCCCAAAGGCAGAGATAAAGTGAGCCCAGGGGGCTAGGGAGGAGTCTCAAGGTTGCACAGTAGGTGATAGAAACAACGGACAACAGATCACAGCATCTACAAGAATGCCAAGCAAGATTAATGAAAAGCATGAGCTGGAATGGCACACCCGAGGCCATCATTCTCAAACTGCAAAAAGTCAAACACAAAGGGTTAAAATAATGTGTAAACATGTATATGCACATGTGTGCATGCCTGTTCATGCAGGTGCATGTGAATATGCACATGTGTATGTGTTTGTGTGTATAGATCAGATGTTAACTTCAGGTATCATCCCTAAAGTACCATCTACCTTGGTTTTTTTGTGGGGGTTTTTGGTTGGTTGGTTGGGTTGGTTGGGGTTTTTTTGACAAGGTCTCTCACTGCCTTGGGAAACTTGGGGAATTGGTTAAACTGGCTGCAAGTATCTCAGGACTCTGATCAAAATGTCTGCCTTCCCACTGCTGGAATTACAAGGGAATGTCGCTGCACTCAGAATTTTTGTATGGATTCTGAGTATCAAACACAGGTCTTCATGCTTACACAGAAAAGCACTTCACAGACTGAGCCAGTTCCCTGGCCATAAAGAGAAAACCTTGAAAGAAGCCAAGGAAGAGAAAATGCTACCTTAAAGGAGATCCAGGAAAAGACTCACAGAGAGAGACATATGATATGCTATAGTGAGAATATTTAATAACAATCTGTTTCAAACATCACTACTAAAATAATTTGTGTTCACATCTTGAAAATAGAAAATAATATGTAAGGTCATTAGCATGATTGAGCTGGTCCATAATTATACATATTTCAAAGCATCATTTACATATAACATATAGAGTATTCTCAATTGTTAATTAAAATTCTATGAAATTCACAACAGAAATCAGAAGTCACATAATTAAGAAGCAAAATAAAATATTCAAAGTGTTGAAAGGCAAAAATAAACACATAGTTTCATATCCAGGAAAAAATATTCTCTAACATTAAAGGATAAATTCAGAATTTCTGAGAACGGCAATGGTCACAAAACACTTGGTGGGATTCTTTCTCAATGGCACTCTCCTGCTAGAAATGTTAAAGGAAATTATTTAGAGAGAAGAAGAAAGGGTATAGATCATCAACACAGATCTCATAGAGAGAGGCAGAACTTGGAGGAAGGCTGAATACAATCACCTCTTTTTCTTCCTGTTAGTTGATCTGACAGTTAACTTCTGAAACAAAGCATAGTGCCAACTTCAATGCAAAATGGCATCCTTTGCCATGTCTCCTGACTCCTTTCTCTGATTTACCTTTATTCAATTAGTATAATTTGTAGTATACACAGCTGCTCCTAAGTTTAATTCCCCTCACAAGGATGAAAGTTTGGTGAAGGCATGTACCAACTCTGCTTCAAACTCCTGGCATTTACTAGGCACCCAGGAACTAATTGTGGAAAGAAAAGACAAGGAAATGAGCTGCTCGTCTCTCTGATGGGCACTCTCAGTATGATGGTTACCACTCTCCATGTTCACCTCATCAGACCCCACTTCTTCTCTCTGGGTGTTGCCTGGGGATGGCCATTTCATCTCTTAGGGACAGGTCCACATCCCTCAGTTCATCACGACCACCACACCAGCTCTAATAACCATGGAGCCTGTTCTCAAGCAAGGAAGGCAAACAAGGTTTGTCTCAGTCAACAGATCATCAAAATGTTGGGACACCAATTTTTACATGAAGAATTTGAGGACCATGTTGAGGTTCATGGGACAGTCCCTGATGTCGGTCATGAATGTGAGTGAATGAAGAATGAAGTAGCCACAAACAAAGCAGCCATTTGTCATGACTCGGGCACACTACTGTATACAAAGGTGACAATGCCTGCCTTTGAGGGAGGAAAGCTATACCTTCTTTTAATATGATTGGACTACAAGGCTCTCCTGTAGACTCATGAAGACAACCTCTCCAAACCCGAAGAAAACATCAGGGCCTTCACACCCAGGGCACACTCTTTTGACACTACTTCTTCCCACAATGCCAAAAGACTTGTTAAACCACAGAAAGCTCTCAGCCGAGTGCAGATCCATATAAACTGTTTCATTTCTAAACTTGTTTCATGACAAAATGCCATTGAAAGAGCAATAGCCTAGGCTGGACAATGGTGGCAACATGTCCTTAATTCCAGTCCGCAGGAGACAGAGGCAGGCAGGTCTCTGTGAATTTGAAGTCAGCCTGGTCTACAAAGGAAGTCCAGACCATCCAAGTGAGACCTGGTGAGACCTTGTTTCAAAACCAAAACATCAACAAAAAGCACATTGGCTCAATAGCCTGAGCATTTGATTACTGTGTTATTTTTTTCTGAGTAAGACACAAGGCACTGTTACTCTGTTCAAGAATTAAGATGATTGCTATAATAGTCCCTACCCACCCCCCAAAAGTCTGTGAGTTTCCAAATGAGGTTATTTTTAAAACTATACTTTTAAAAAAATTTTAATTACAAACATGTTTCCATGTTGGGAAATTATGCTATCATTTTACATATCAAAAGTAATGGTGTGGAAATTATTTACCAAATAAAGTGCTTGCTATGGGTATTGGTTTGGCCCCCATAGATGCATGTGTTTGAATGCTTGGCCCACAGGGAGTGATACTATTAGGTTTGTCCTTGTTGGGATAGGTGTGGCCTCATTGGAGAAAGTGTGTCACTGTGGCAGTGGGCTTTGCTTCTCCTATCTGCCTTCCAATCAATATATAGTACTCTCAGCTCCTCCTGGGCCATTTCTGCCTACATGTTGTCCTAGTCCCATCTTGATGATAATAGACTGAACCTCTGAACCTGTAAGCCAGCTCCAATTAAATGTTGTCCTTTATAAGAGTTGCCTTGATTATGGAGTCTGTTCACAGCAATAAAACCCTAACTAAGATACTATGCAAGCATAAAGACCTGAATTTATACCCCTAGCACCCATGTAAAACAGGCTTGGTGTACCTACAAGTCAAGCACTGAGGGGAGAGACATGTGAATGCAGGGGGCTCACGGACCAGCAGGGACAGTCTAGCAGAAACAGTGAGCTCCAGGTTCAGTGCCTGAAAACATATAGTGGAAACATAATTAAGGAAAACACCCCAACATCAGCCTCTGGCCACCTCCTGTTCCATCTTGGGTGAGTTCACCACTGTGGGGACACGCACACACATACACTCATACAAACACACACATGCACACACACACACACACACACACACACACACACTAAAAAAGGTGATTTCATCTATTATGACTTACAAAAATAAATACTGCCAGACTCACTGTATTCTATTATATGGAAATCCACAATTTGTTCACTCATTCTCTTACGAGTGTTATGAGCATAGAAATGGAGTCTAGTTTTACTTTGATAAATTTTTGATAAATGTTCTAACAATCTTATAAGCAAGATCACTATGAAAATGCTTCTATGGGTTGTCCACATCTCGCAGAGTGAGATAGCCAAGTTGCAAATGGGCAAGCTCACCCCTCACCTTCTTACAGAGCCCCTACTGCATGGAAAATGGTTTATCAACTTACATTCCTATCACAAGTCTACTCAGTTTCCTGCTGTTCCACATTCTGCCAACACTTGCAGTACCTATTTATTTATTTATTTATTTATTTATTTATTGCCATTTTGGTGAATGTTAGATGGTGCTTGCCCTGTGGTTTTGCCTTTGTATCTTCCTAGTGAAGAACAAACACAGTCATCCCTCTTCCTACTAAACCTTGCACCAGCATGGTCTGCACATGTATTCCTAAGGGCTGACTTCTGTTCTCTCCTCTCTCTCCTGCTCTGTGGAGAGCTAGCTGGAGCAGAGTGACGGAGCCCAGCAGAACAAAGTGGGGGGATAGTTAGGAAAGCCAAAGCGTTGACATTCTGCCTCGAAATGAATAACCAGGAGCTGATGTCACTTCAGGGATTGAACTCACACAATTACAGTCTGGTCAAGTAGTATTTCGCACGCAAAGATGTTCTTGAATGTTTCCTTCATTTTAAGTGATTGACTTACTTCAGCCACAACTGGCTTGATGTACAAAATGCTGGTGCTGCCTGCCTGTTCCCGCTTCAAACAATGCTCAGCCTTTGATGAACCAGTTTACACAGCTCTCATTTTGCACACTTGAACATGTGTAGTGTCACAGTGTCACAACCAGTCTTGTAAAACACAAAACAAACTATACTGGAAAATGGAGAGATTTACAAACATTTAAAACCACAGCATTTAATGGTCCAGAAAAAAACAACTCTCCATGCATTTACTCTATAAGAAAAGCATGAGGTGTCTTCCACTGAAGTTACAGAATTCATCTGAGATGGTTCTTAGTTGGTTTCATGAATAAATGATTCTGATGAATAAAAGTGAGGGGGAAGATGAGAGGGAAGCCATCACAAGGAGCCAGAATCAATTAAAAGAGGAATTCAAGCTACCTCCAACCTCAGCCTTTGTTTATGGTATCACCAGAGACCTGTGTAGATATTATTTTGAAATTTAGAGCTTCAACTTGTATGAACATGAATCCACATGCTGAGATCTCGCATGCCTCCGTGAAATGGCAAAAAAGAACTCAACTGACCCTATTCTTGAATTAAAGCAACACACTGTGGAAGGCCTGAATATAAACCATCTATGCTTGATTAATTAGGTTTGTAAGCATTGTTTCAGAACCAAACAATATTTCTAAAGATTTCAATAGTTCAAAGATTGCCCTATGGCCGTCTGGCCAATACATCTTCCAACACATGCAGTTTACAAGCATTTTTCTTCCCAATATGTTGTCTTTGGTTGGTGCGACATTGTTTGAGTGCAGGGCTATTTGGGTCATGGTGGTTTTCTCCTCTGCACAGCAGTGGTGCTGAGCACAGCACTTTGACCATACATCTTCCATGTCATTTCCATCAAAGGCACATGACACTTCCTGGTGACCAATCAGGAGTGGTCCAACATCCTAACAGAGGGCATATTGGCAAGCCAAGCTTTCTTAATGACAGCCATTGTTTGGGTCCAACAAAAGGGAGGTCCTGAATATTAACATGTGGCCTTGTGTAAGGGTCATCAGTATGGCACATCCATCATATTTCACAGCTGAGAAAGAGAACTTTATATGTTCTGTCCAAACCTACTGTTGTATAAATAAATGTCGTGGGCTGACAGCTGACACCAACCAGGCAATGGTCTTGAGTGATGACTGCCTCTTTATGTATCTCTCTGCCTCTTTGAAGCAGCAACAGACATTATTGGTGAGAGATAGCATTTGAGGAATATACCTCGGGGACACAGGGGATTTAAATAACCAGTCAATCTAATTAAAATACCTATTTAAGGACATGCAATCATTAGGCCGAATGACATCTGCTTCTAAGAGGCATCCTTTTCTGCACTAAAAAGAGAAAGCACATCCCAGCATCTTGAATAGTGAGAAACATCAATGGGTCTGTGTAAAGTCCAAAATCTACCAGGAAGATTTGGACTATGAACACAATTGGAAGAAGAGAGTCAGGGCCTAACCTCATTGACAGCACTGTCTTTTTTGTTAAATGCTAAACAAAGCAAACCCAAAAGGCAGAGCTGAATGGAGCTCAGTGGTGTCCCAAGCATTTAATACTGCATAACAGAAATGTGAGGTGATGGCTAGTGAATATTATTGCTTAGAAATAAAAATGCATTGCCTCTTAAAAGATCTGGGGTAAAATATACAAGGACCAGAAAGATGAGTGACTAGGAATGGACATCTGCGCTCTCCCGCTAGCTGCACAATCATGGGGGGGGGGGGGGCAGGAGGCTAGAAGAGAGGCAGGAGAGGACAGTCCCTTTCAGAGAGACCCTTCCCTCCACAGGGGAGGCATCCCTTCCTTCTGGAATGTTCTCCCCAGTCCTTTCCCCTGTAACCATCTTAATCCTCTCTGGGTTCTTTTTCCAGTTGGATCCTTGCACTGTGTGTTCTCACAGTTTGCTGGACTTGTTTTATTATAACTTTCAATGTTTAAAAGTGCTTGTTGATAATCTTGTCTTTCACAGTCACTCCACGCCCGAGAAGAGAAGCAGAATGTTTATTTTATCACTGTGGATGCTCTAGAAACATTTAGGTATAAATGGCAACTTACAAAATTAAAATAAGATTCAAGTCTGAGTGGAACATTATTTTTTTTTTTTTACTTAAAATATGTTTCTTCTTTTCTCCCTTTCTTTTCCTAGTTTATATTTAGGCAGGATCTCTATAGATAGCCTCAAATTTTCCATCCTCCTGCCTCAACCTCCCAAGTGCTGGTATTGCAGGTCTATACCCCCAATACTTGACCTGAAAAATGTTTGTGTAAAAAGACAGAAATTCTCAGGCATGTGAAGAAACTACTTGGCACCGCAACAATTCGCATTTATTATCTTGCAAATAAGGCATTGAATCCTCACTGGTCCCTGTGCCCTTCTTTCAGAAGACATTTGATAAAGAACAGGGAGAAGATAATATTCAGACATCAACCAAAACGCAACACATCAAGGCACTCGCTACACACCTGAGCTCAGTCCCCAGGACCCACATGGTAGACGGAAAGAACCTACCCCAGCAAGTGGTCTTCTGTAAGGAGAGAGAGAGAGATGGGTGAGAAGGAGAAAATAAGGGAGGGAGGGACAGAGGGACGAAGGGATAAAAATCATAAGTGACAGTTTCTAAGAAGATTAGTTATATATTTTGAGAAATATTTTGAAAAAGTCTATCTCTGATACCTATGTGTGTGAATATATGGACATAGATATGCACAAACACACACACACACACACACACACACACACACACACACACCCACTTGTCTTAGCATAGAGCCTCCTCTCTACTCAGAAAAATCGTCCTGCTAAAACAGAGTTGGCTCTTCAAAGCCAGAAGAAAAAGCACCAAGCCTTTTGTGCAACTCCAGCCTTCTGTTGAGGCTCAAATAATTTTCCTTGTCTCCCAAATGGCTCTCTGGAAAAACTTGACTAGACACATTGTAACCAAAAGTTTTCAATGCGCATTCCATTTGTTAAAGGGGCTGGGGCCGGGGAACAACCAACTAAAGAAAAGAATATTCATCTTTATTATTTTCTGAATCTAACAGAGTGCCTGAGTGTGCTACACGCTACAAATTCTCTATAAATAGTCACTAAAGAAACACATGAACATAGCCATGCTAAGAGTTCAAACCATTACCTTAACACCTTATTAAACTACACTATGATCATTTCTTTTTCCAGTCCCCCCTCCAGGATCTGCAATCCCACAATTCTTAAGGTCTGAAACAGAAGCCTTCTTCTTGTTCTTAGATCTTTCTCTTTCTAGCTACAAGGAAGGCAAGTCTCCAAGACGGTATCCTACTCTTTGGTGAGAGTTAATAGGTCCAGGTTTGTGAAACTGAGTCACACTTGACTGATCAGATTCCTTCAGTGGGCCTTCTGGTCTTAAGGCCTCAACGGCCACATCTTGGACCTTCATAAAGGTAGATGCCAGAAGTATGCTCAGGGAGATATTGACATCCAGATTTTAGAACTATATACAAGTGACTTCAGTGAGAAAAATAACGGCATGTAATAAGAACAGGAGGTGAAAACAGAGATTCTTATGGGCTCAAAAGCCTCTGGGTCACATCTTCCCCGAGGACCACCTTACCCCAGATTCCATGTATTTTAGATGTATGCTTCACCTCTCCCTCTCACTAATGTCATTCAAATCAAAGTAGTTCTAATAAAGCTCGGCTTTGTTCTTGCGTCTGATCTGCCACAACTCTATTTGTGAGCTTAGCATCACTTCCACAAATGTCTCTTTGTGAGACACCATCTGTCTCATCTGTGTGCCTGCATGGATGGGAGCGCTGTGACACATACTTGATGCACTGGAAAGACTTTCCATCCTCATAAATGTGGCTCAGTGCTTCACAATTTTTAGCTGAATTCATAAAGAATAATAGTGGCAAGGCACCAGGTCAAAGAGAGTATGAGATCACCTGTTTGCTGTGGATTTGTAAAACTGTGCTCAGCTCCATTCTACCTGCCCCGTTCTACAGATGGGGAAGAAGCAGGCTTGAAGAAATGAAGCTACTTCTGTAAGGTTGCCCAACCTTCTAGGCTCCGCATAAAATATCCAAAATATTGTTTCACAATCCATGGTTCATATTCAATTAATGCCCCAAGACCCCCTGAAATTGTGACCCGTTTCTATCCCACCCTTCCCCTGTAGCTGAACCCTACACGTCCCTGCTGCTCATTTAGAGCAGCCCCAAGCCTCTCTGCCTGTCTCTCATCAGAAAAGAAGACAGAAATAGTTATTCTGTTCATCCAGAAAAGAGGAAATTAATGGCTGATTAGATGCCTGTTCAACACAATGAGAATAAAAACCAGTCTTCATGGTGAATTATTGAATTAGGGGGCAACTTTCAGTGCCACTATGTCTACACAAAGCCAAACACCCCATAGACTCAGCCAAAAAAAAAAATACAGTTTAGCAACAGAAAAAAAAAATGAAGTCAGTTGATCAGACAAAAGATGAAACAGACGTCAAGACAGCAGTGTGATTATAGCCCAAACAGCATAATGACAATTCCTGATGCTCATATATAGAAAACAGAAACCCAATGGAATAGACAAAAACAAAACAACAAACAAACAAACAGATCCATTAACTTGTGTGGAGGTGTGTGTTTCCACTGATTTTATTTATTTTTCAAATCCCAAGTTTCAGATCAAAATCAAGAAAAGACAAAGACAGTGTCCAAAGGTACTGAGATCCACCCAGCCCAGGATATTAAAAAGGCACCTTTCTTTCAATAAGTCTGGCACATAACATATGATCATTCAACCTGCCTTAGATTCATATTTAGTGAGTTAAATATTACCCTCATTTTCTATGACACACAAAAGGCTATCAAGATGCATTTTTATCTATAAAAATTCTAAAAACTCATTTAGTGTCCACATTGATAGCAAAAACTAGAAAAATATCTGAGTATATGTGACTATTGGGTATAATTTGAGACCTAAGTATCTGAACCGAGTTTTTTTAGACAGTGGCATTTTAATATCCTGTATCGTCTCTTTCTTTGATCTGTGTTTCAGCTATGAGCAATACTGTTAGGTCTAAACCTTAAAGTGGGCTATGAATCTATAGTTAGCTGTCATGTGGTCCCAGCTGACTAGATGAGATGCTGACTTACAAGTCATTTCAACTCCATTAAGAATAAGACAAAATTTACAAGAATTGCAAGTTTTAATAACTCATGAATTTAACTCACCCCCACAAATCTACAAGCACTAGACTTAGGAGGCAGACAAAGGAAATAGTCAGGACCAACTGGAAAGAACCATTCTGTGAACTGAGTCCCAAGCTCCCAAGAGTGAATCTGCAGCTGCCACTGGTTGGTGCTCCCCTAAATACTGCTGAGCCATATGGAGCAGTGCTGAGGACTGCCTATTTTAAAATGCTCTCTTCATATTCTATTCTTTTCCGTATGTCTAGTCCTCACTTCAGAGTTACTATTCATTTCTATAAAAACAAGATCTTTGTCTTACAAGCAGTCTTCTCCCAAGTCCTCTCTTCACTACTATAGCCACAAATTGCCCCAGTCATTCTAAGACCAAATGGCTGCAGTAAGAAAACCAGAGAACTACGGGAAGAAAAAAAGAGCCATATAGGATGACCTGTGAGCTATGCAGCTCCCATTTCTTGGCTTCTTCCAAATGATCTAATCAATGTAGGCAATAACAAACCTAACATGGGTATCAAATTGTCTCAAAATAAGCCAAATGTTTACAGGAAGTGTTCTGAAAAGCCTGAAGGACATAATCTGGTTAACCAAAAATTAACCAAAGGGTGCTTTCTGGAAAAGGGGGCTCCCTGTAGCTCAGGGTTGACTTAGAGCAATTATCCAAACAAAACAGTTGGCCGCTGTGTTGGCGACAAAGTCATGTTTGCATAAAAGTAGAAGGAGGGACAAATATGCATGAAAATTAAATTTGGGCCTCTAGGACTACCCTTTGGGGGCCATAGAAGAGCTGATTACATGTTCACAGCTGGAATTGGTGTTGGCAGAGAAGGCCTTATTCATGGGCAGAGGGAGGGACTCCCTTTTTTGAGTGACATCATGGTGGCAAAGCAAGGGTGACAGCATAAAAAGCATCTGATGCTGACAGCCAGAGCTGGAGCCCCGCCCACGCTGCTTGGATGAGATGACTGGCAGGTATTCTCACCACTGAGAAACCAGTGCTGCTTACAGTCTATTGAGGGCTCCTTCCCACACCACTCATCGCACTCCCAGCGGACACGATGCATTAAGCAACCTTTCCACTTAGAAGGCAGCAGATCGGAGTCAAGGAGTCGGCCATTGTTCTGAACAGCAAAAGTGAGGCTTGCAAAAGCAAAGTTGAAGACGGAAGCTATGGCTCAGTGGTAGAGCACTGGCTTTGCATACACAAAACTGCGGCTTCGATCCTCAACACTTCGATCACACACACACACACATGCACACACACACACTCTCACACACTCACAATCACAACACACTGTCTCATACTCATATACTCTTTAACTTTCTCTCTATTTCTCTCTCTCTCACACACACACACACACACACACACACACATTCTCTCTCATACACACACACACACATTCACTCTCACACTTGCAATACACTCAAAATACATTTTTTCATACTCATTCTCTCTCTCTCTCTCTCTCTCTCTCTCTCTCTCTCTCTCTCTCTCTCACATACATGCATGCATACACACACACACACACACACACACACACACACACACACCCCTGAAGTCCATAATAAGAGGCTGAACTGTCTTAGGACCAAAGTGTTTGTGGACTTCAATACCAGGAACTGGGCATTTGACACATGTTCTAGATGTCTGGTGGCAGATCACATGCAGTATAACATTACCTTCAGACAGTATGTCCCCCTATCCTTAACCTGAGCTGGACCAATCGTTTGTTTTGCCCACTAGGATATGACAAAAATGATAAGTGCTTTCTACAGTGATGCAGACAAAACAAAAGATGGGCAAACACTAGCTCAGTGAGCAGACAACTATGCCCTATGGCTAGAAACAACACATTACACTGAGTAATGATAATAGCCAAAATCATAGAGCACTTTGATGTGCTAGGAAATATCAAAGCATTGTACTAGTACTCGATACTCTAGTTTCCCAAACAGTCTGGGGATGAGCTGCTACTAATGATGATGGTGATGGTGATGATGGTGATGGTGATGATGATGGTGATGGTGATGATGATGGTGGTGATGATGATGATGATTCTCCTTTCCTCCTCCTCTTTTCTCTTCTTCTTCCTTCTCTCCCTCCTCCTCCTCTTCTTCTTCTTCTCTTTCCTCTCTCTCCATTCTTCCACCTACCCTACTTCCTCTCTCTCAGCAGTTAGAAATTTGGTCCAATATCCCACAGATACTAGTTGACAAAATTTATATTCAAACCCAATGCTATTTGGATTCAGAGCCCATATTCTTCCTCTAGGATACAAGGTGTCTTTAAAGGGACTGGAAATAGCCTGGTGGGATTCACACTGTGTACTCAGTGGGAGCCAGGACTTCTGCAACTGTCTCACAGCTGGGTCAGTTGTCCACTTATTTGCTCCGTCATCTCTCCTCCACTGCACCATCCAAAATTGAATCAAATTCTATCATCTTTCCCAAAAGTTGAATCAAGTCCTATCATTTCCTCATTCAGTCGTCAGTCCCTTTTCACGGATATCCCTTGTCCTTACAGGAAAACAATCAAAACATTCTTTGTCATTTGTTGTGTGTACACACGTACACACGTATATGCCGTGGGGTGCACATGTAACTGTCAGAGGACATCTCCCAGAAGCTGGCTCGCTTTCTCAGTGAGAGTCGGAATCCATGTTACTAGGCTTTCCAGCAAGCATCCTTACCCACTGAGCCACCTCACCTGCCCTCACAATTTCTCATGCTGTGTACTTCCTGGCTCCCACGACTCTGTTCACCTGCCTTACCACTCACACTCGAGCTGCTAGTTCTGATTCAGACTTTCAGCACTCTGCCTTCGTGCCATTATCTCTGCTTAGAATACTACTTTTCAAACCTTGACTTTGGTTCTGCCTCTTTTCTCCCTGGAGCTCTGTGCATGCCTCATCTCCTCAAAGAGGCCTTTCTTGGTCACTTTCTCTAAAATGACACTTCTCAGTCACATTGATGTGTTCTTACCTTAATTCTCTTCGCAGGATTTACCACTGAAATCACATGCTTATGTGGTTGGTTTGGTTTGGTTTGTTTTTATTTTGTTTTGTTTTACTTTTAGTCACTTCTTTCATAATCAAGGGCTCTGATAAGAAGTTTACTCCATACGGGGCTCATTGATATTTCTGTTAGATCACAGATGCCTTTCTGACACAGCAGAAACAAATAAAACTAGAATTAAATCAGAAGTTCAGATGAATGGTTTCTATACTTCATGGGCCATGCTTACAGTAAGACATTTGGAAATAAAGTGGGTCCCCTATGTTATATCTGAAACACCTGTTTCAAAAGAATAATGGTAGCATTTACCCCCAAGTCATGCCTCAGTGTTCTGAGTGTGTCTCTGCCAGTGGGTTAAACTGCAGGCCAAATATGGAGAAAACTTAATTTAAGGATGTAATGTCAATGTGGAGAAAGTAATTCTGTATGAGGAAGGGACATGAGGTGCATAAATATTCTAATAATTAACTGAAAAAGACCCTATAGCCCCTGTGGCCCTAACAACAGAGCTATGAACAGATACTGGACCCAATACAAAGCTCCGACTCTCTCTAGAAAGAGATCATTTTCAGGAAGCATAGGCTGGCCATGGTGGACTGGGTTAGCCCTCACTTACCATTTGTAGGCTGAGAGTCATTATGGATTATCTGCCACACTCCGGGCATTATTACAAATATCACTGGCAAGGAAACAACTGTGGTCCTCGACCTTCACAGTACTGTGTCCTGAGAAAGGAAATTGGTAAGAAGCAGGAGGTGCTGTGCCATGGTAGACAAAGAGAGCAGGGGAGCAGACACACACTCTGAGCTGTGGCAAAGTAAGATGGCCCAGTGTGAGAGAATAATGCTACTGCTCCTTACAGAACACTCCAGCTTCTCCACTTCTAGAACATAGAGCCTACACAAAATCCCTAAGGTTCTCAGAGATTCCATGGCTAAAGTTAGGCAGGCATTGATGGAGAAAGCTATGATAACTTGTTTTTCATGGCTTTATGACACTCCCACCATACCTCCATCAGGACCTCATTTGTCCAAGAGGAGAAAAGGAGTTGGGATAATTGAGGAAGCCATCTATTGTTACCTTAAGTTCCTGCCAGACTATTCTAAAACATATCAACAATGTCTAAGCTCACTCCAAAATCTGACCACTGATAGGAAATTAGCTAGCACCTGATTTCAAGATGTATTTACTGGCCAGCTTAAGGCTAGGTTACGCTGCAATGACAACTGAAGTTGTAATAATTAACTGGAGCATGGATTAACTATTATCATTCATGACTCATGATCATCGAGGTACCCATGAACACTTCATGCTTGCCTGTAGCAAACGGGAAAACAACATGCCCATCATAGTTCCTGCTCAGAGATGACTCACTTCTATTCATAAATTAAATAACTAATGCTTGTCTCACAGTCAGTATAATATCAATGAAACATAGATGGATAATTCTTCCCCTTGAGGAGAACACGTTTTTAAAAATAGCCTTCCATTTCATCCATGACCACAGCCAAGGGACTAAGCATGGACACAGAAGACCTTAGAATGGGCACAAGCTCCTCCACTGCAAGTGAGCTGAGATGAAATTCTGTGTTCTAGCATTACCGCCAATAAACAAGACAACTGTCCATGTGGCCCTATTTAAAGGAAAACCAGTGACAATGTTCAAGAGAGCTTCTAGAGGGGCTGGAGAGATGGCTCAGTGGTTAAGAGCACTGACTGCTCTTCTGAAGGTACTGAGTTCAAATCCCAGCAACCACATGGTGGCTCACAACCATCCGTAATGATGCCCTCTTCTTGGGTGTCTGAAGACAGCTATAGTGTACTTACATATGATAAATAAGTAAATTTTTGAGAGAGAGAGAGAGAGAGAGAGAGGGAGAGAGAGAGAGAGAACATTGTTCCTGGTCTCGCCTTCAAATAGCTTGCATCAACCTGCAGACTAAGCAGACTAAGAGAAGTAAATTCTAATGCCTATGGGCCATGCATATAAAACAAATCTCTCTCTCTCTCTCTCTCTCTCTCTCTCTCTCTCTCTCTCTCTCTCTCTCTCTCACACACACACACACACACACACACACACACAATACAAAGACAGTAATGTTTAATTACATTTTGAAAATACATTAAAAATATAGACAACTTTACAACTGAAAATGATCCAGTCATAACTACTTGATCTGAAAGTAGATACACATCTGTTTCTACATCAAATGCATGGCTGCTACATGGCAGGGCTGAGCCAGGCTCTGCTCTCGTTAAGCATGTAGAATGGTGGGAAGGCAGCCATTCACACACATTGTAGAATAGTGAAGACAAAGCAAGCCTATGACCCCAGAGAGTAACACAGGAGAAGCATGTAAGAGGCATCAGTGGTCACAGGGCAACTAATTCCCTCTGCAAACTAGCTCTAGACAATATAAGACTGAAGCCCATAGGTCAGTGAGAGAGGAGCCTGGGACCTCCACTCCCTGCACAAACTGTGATACCATGGGGAGACCCTCATCAGATGTTCCTGTCATGCTCTTGAACTTTCAAGCCTCTAGGACTGTTAACATTAAAATAAACCCATATTCTTCATAAATTACCTGGTTTCAACTAGTTTATTATAAGCATCGGAAAACAGACTGAAACAGTATCAACAGAAATTGGGAGGAGTGAAAATCAAGGGGTACATGAAAATAGAAATTAAGAGCATGCTAATAAAACATCTCAAACAAAATGAAACCAAAGAATAGTATGGAAGGTACCATGCAAGCTGCTGCCGAAGAGGGAAGCAATCACTAATAGTGCCTGGCTGGACTGAGTTCAAATCACAATGGTCAGAGTGGGAAGATATTGCCAAAGGTGAAGTAGTGACACTTACATCTTGGAGGTAACCAATAGCTGTTTAGTTGGACCCAGGGCATGCTCAATAAAGGGGAATCATGCCTGATCTTACAAACCTAGCCAACTACCAATGGCTGATGAGGTTGTGGAACCTAGAGGAGAATCTACTACTGCCATTTTCCGAAGCTATTATAATTTCCAATTGCACTCTAAATACTAATCCTTATTCCCACTAATAAATGGAGCTCTCATTCCCATCAAAGAAGCTTCATTTTGCAGAAGATGGAGAACATTACAGAAAGCCACAACTGGTCAAAATACAGAAAATTACTGACTGTTGGATGTCCAATATCTACAGCACAACACCTACACCTAAGGCTCAGGGAAATTGGAGGGAAGAGGGGGGACAGAAAGATTATAAGTGCCAAAGGAATGCAAAATTTTCTCAGTGACTGTCTTCTATATGGGACAGCAGCAGCTAAGGTATACCCATGATATCTCAACAACATGGTGACCTACATAAGTCCATATTAAATAAGACCTGAGCAATGACAACAGCAGTTAACATGCCAGCATGGATGGGGTAATCTCACAAGGCCCCACCCATAGTTGAGGACCTACAGCCATTAATGGCTGACAAGAGAGGTTACCCAATACCAAGAGGTTGGTCCTTAAAAGCATAGATACATGGATAAAACTTAATGGACTCAGCAGGTTCTATTTATATATTTAAATGTATATACACAAGCAACAATAGTAATGAAAGAGATAAAACAGCAAAAAGAGGGCTAGAGAGATGGCTCAAAAGTTAAGAGCACTGACTGCTCTTCCGAAGGTCCTGAGTTCAAATCCCAGCAACCACATGGTGGCTTACAAACATTCATAATGAGATCCGATGCCCTCTTCCAGTGTGTCTGAAGACAGCTACAGTGTACTTACATATAATAAATAAATAAAATATTTTTTAAAAAAACAGCAAAAAGAAAGCAGTATCAATAATAGAAACAATGTAGGTGATAGATAACAGTAGAGATAATACATGCAAGCAGCTTGGAGATGGAGGAAGGAGAATTATGGGAAGGGAGAATGGCATATTAAAATAGAGAGTTAAAGATGATCTACATATATTACATGCAAGCCTGAAACATCATAATGAAAGCAATTATTTTATATAATTAATAAAATGAAAAGAGGAATGTACATAGACAACATAAATGTCAGATGTGCCATGTTCCTGTTGTAGACTGATCATTTAAAGAGGCTCAAATGGAGGCCTCTGATCTTAGCATTTGAATGGCAATGAGCTATTACTCTAATGTAGAGAAACTTTTAATGATGGAGCAGGGGTGTGGGAGAGGGGACAGCAATTGATGGGGGCATCTCTGGGAGTAACTGGAGACCTAGGATGGTGGAGGCTCCAGGGAGTCTATGGGGGTGATCCTAGCTAAGACTCCAACCAGCAGGGAATATGAAGACTGAAGTGGCCACCTCCTGTAGCCATTTGGGACTTTCAGAGAAGGGAGGGGGACATCAATACCCCCACAAAACCTTCAACCCAAAATTTGTACTGCCTACAAGATGCTCAAAGATAAAGATGGGGCAGAGACTGGGGGAATGGCCAGCCAATTACTGACCCAACTTGAAACACATCCCATGTATGATAACCAATCCCTGACACTACTCTGCTATGCTTGCAGATAGGAGCCTAGCAAAACTGTCTTCTGAGAGGCTTCATAGACCAGCATATGACCTATAGCCAAACATCAGGCCTTGCTCGGGGAGTCTTGTGGATAGAATGGAGTGGGCCAGAGGGATCAAGGACAGCACAAGAAGACGGGGAGTCTTGTGGATAGAATGGAGTGGGCCAGGGGGATCAAGGACAGCACAAGAAGACGGGGAGTCTTGTGGATAGAATGGAGTGGGCCAGAGGGATCAAGGACAGCACAAGAAGACCTTCAGAGTCAACTAACATGGGCCCATGGAGGCTCACAGAGACTGAACCACGAGTCAAAGAGCATGCAGGGACTGGACCTAGGCGTGCCCCACCAACACATATTTATAGCAGATGTGCAGCTTGGTCTTCATGTGAGTCTCCTAACAATTGGAGTGGAGACTGTCTCTGACTGTGTTGCTTGCCACTGAATTCCCTTTCCCAACGGGGTTTACCTAATTGGGTCTCAGAGGGAGAGGATGCACTTAGGTTTACTGCAAATAGATGTGCCATGATGGGGTGTTATGGGGGGAAGGGGGTTCCCCTTCCTTGAGGAGAAGGGAAGGAGATAATGGGGGAAGGGATGTATAAGGGTGGGATTGGAAGGAAAGGTCAGATTGGGGACTAGGGGATTGGGAGGCATCAGGGATCGATATAAATAAGCAGCTATTGCTCCCATGTCTTAAATTTTATTTAAATTTAATGTTACTCTTTAAATATCTTTAAATTTGAACTTTGAAATTTTCAAAGAAAACTTAATCTCCATATAAACTTAAATGTTTATCTAAAAGGGGAACCCACTATACTCGCATACTAAATAAATCATTAAACATTCATGGTTGTCTTAAAAAAGGACCATCAATTAAGAAAGTGCTTGAGCTCAAAGATTCTAATATCTCACTCCCAGATGATTTCTGAAAACTCCCAACATCTCACTGGATTGAAATATTTATAAGCAGAAGTACTGTTAGTACAAGAAACAAGAACCCAGTCACCTCTACACAGGCAGGGCATGGGGTGTCTGGATCATAAAATTGATTCCTAAGAACATTAGACAAGGGAGCTAAAACCATCCAGTGGAAAAAAAGACAGCATTTTCAACAAATGGTGCTGGCACAACTGGTGGTTATCATGTAGAAGAATGCGAATTGATCCATTCTTATCTCCTTGTACTAAGGTCAAATCTAAGTGGATCAAGGAACTTCACATAAAACCAGAGACACTGACACTTATAGAGGAGAAAGTGGGGAAAAGCCTCGAAGATATGGGTACAGGGGAAAAATTCCTGAATAGAACAGCAATGGCTTGTGCTGTAAGATCGAGAATTGACAAACGGGACCTCATAAAATTGCAAAGCTTCTGCAGGGCAAAAGATACCATCAATAAGACAAAAAGGCCACCAACAGATTGGGAAAGGATCTTTACCTATCCTAAATCAGATAGGGGACTAATATCCAACATATATATAAAGAACTCAAGAAGGTGGACTCCAGAAAATCAAATAACCCCATTAAAAATGGGGCTCAGAGCTAAACAAAGAATTCTCACCTGAGGAATACCAAATGGCTCAGAAGCACCTGAAAAAATGTTCAGCATCCTTAATCATCAGGGAAATCCAAATCAAAACAACTCTGAGATTCCACCTCACACCAGTCAGAATGGCTAAGATCAAAACTTCAGGTGACAGCAGATGCTGGCGAGGATGTGGAGAAAGAGGAACACTCCTCCACTGCTGGTGGGATTGCAAGCTTATACAACCACTCTGGAAATTAGTCTGGAGGTTCCTCAGAAAATTAGACATAATACTACCGGAGGATCCCGCAATACCTCTCCTGGTCATATATCCAGAAGATGTTCCAACTTATAATAAGGACACATGCCCCACTATGTTCATAGCAGCCTTATTTATAATAGCCAGAAGCTGAAAAGAACCCAGATGTCCCTCAACAGAGGAATGGATACAGAAAATGTGGTACATTTACACAATGGAGTACTACTCAGCTATTAAAAAGAATGAATTTATGAAATTCCTAAGCAAATGGATGGACCTGGAGGGCATCATCCTGAGTGAGGTAACCCAATCACAAAAGAACTCACATGATATGTACTCATTGATAAGTGGATATTAGCCCAGAAACTTAGAATACCCAAGATACAAGATACAATTTGCAAAACAAATGAAACTCAAGAAGAACGAAGATGAAAGTGTGGACACTTTGCCCCTTCTTAGAATTGGGAACAAAACACTCATGGAAGGGGTTACAGAGACAAAGTTTGGAGGTGAGACAAAAGGATGGACCATGTAGAGACTGCCATACCAGGGAATCCATCCCATAATCAGCCTCCAAACACTGACACCATTGCACACACTAGCAAGATTTTGCTGAAAGGACCTTGATATAGCTGTCTCTTGTGAGGCTATGCCGGGGTCTAGCAAAAACAGAAGTGGATGCTCACAGTTAGCTATTGGATGGATCACAGGGTCCCCAATGGAGGAGCTAAAGAAAGTACCCAAGGAGCTAAAGGGGTCTGCAACCCTATAGGTGGAACAATAATATGAACTACCCAGTACCCCCCAGAACTCATGTCTCTAGCTGCATATGTATCAGAAGATGGCCCAGTTGGCCATCAGTGGAAAGAGAGGCCCATTGATCTTGCAAACTTTATATGCCTCACTACAGGGGAACACCAGGGCCAAGAAGTGGGAGTAGGGGGAGGTCAGGGACTGGGGGGAGGGTATGGGGGACTTTTGGGGTAGCATTAGAAATGTAAATGAAGAAAATACCTAATTAAAATAAAATAAAATAAATAAAATGATTTTGCTGAAAGGACCCAGATATAGCTGTCTCTTGTGAGGCTATGCCGAGGCCTAGCAAACACAGAAGTGGATGCTCACAGTCAGCTATTGGATGGATCACAGGGCCCCCAATGGAGGAGCTAGAGAAAGTACCCAAGGAGCTAAAGGGGTCTGCAACCCCATAGGTGGAACAACAATATGAACTAACCAGTACCCCCCAGAGCTCGTGTCTCTAGCTACATATGTATCAGAAGATGGCCTAGTCAGCCAGCAATAGAAAGAGAGGCCCATTGGTCTTGCAAACTTTATATGCCTCAGTAGAGGGGAACACCAGGGCCAAGAATTGGGAGTGGGTGGGTAGGGGAGTGGAGAGGAGGGTCTGGGGGACTTTTGGGATAGCATTGGAAATGTAAATGAAGAAAATACCTAATTAAAAAAAAAAAAGAACATCAGAAGTCAGGATGATAAAATCCCTGTTGGGAACAGTACCTTGTCAGTGAACTTCAGAGTGACATTGAAAAGGGGAGTATGGAACCACTCAGGGAAACTGCTGATCTAGCATTTTAGGAATCTTCAAAAGCAGAATCTTGTGGCAATCCTACACTCCCTGGACACTTGGCGTGCTGAAGCAGGGGTTCAAGTTCACCTGGGTTTACAGTCAGGATCAGCCTGCGCAACTCAGAGAAACTCTGTCTCAAATAAAAACATAAAGATGTGGACTAGGGATGTAGTTCAGTTGGTAAAATGTTTGCCTAGTGTGCATGAATTCCCAGGTCCAGTCTCCAAAACAGAAAAAGAAAAAGACAAAGAAGAAAAGGGAAATCTTTGAGAGACTACACAAGCTCCAAAGGCATGGGAGTCTCTACCTTGTTGCCTGTATGATTTCCTAACTAGGACTCACATGCATCTGAAAATGTGCATAAGACTCTAATGGTACAATATGTCTTCCTTGTGTGCTATTGCATCTTCAGCAAAGCCTGCACCTGCAAGGCAGAGCTGTGGATTCAACTGTGCCTACCCTCACCAATCTGTTAAACTGTCAACAGCCTATTGCCAGAACTGTGGACTTACTTGTACAATGCCCTTGCAGATATAATTGAGGTATAAGTTATTTATACTCTACAGACCAAATCAACCCACTTATATCCTGAAAAACCCAAAATAGATACAATTAGGATTTTAACTTTGGCTGATAAATTTGCTGAGTCTGATTGCTGACAGGATGCCCTTACTGTCCTGAGAGTCAAACAAGTATTCAGAAAAACACTCTATCCAAAAGGCTGGTGCACATAGAGGCACTGTGCGAGATGGGAGGGGCAATGAACACATACAACACCAATTATAGATTACAATCTCATGGCATGATAAAGGAAAACTATATGTAGTGTGTGATCAGAGTGATAGACAGAGGCCCAGACAATCTGAACAGGCTCCCTGTCTCTTCACTACAATTTCTAATGTCACCATGTTTCTTCAGAGAGGGAAACCATACACTACCATGATTGCAGTGATGCAGGGTTGAAATCAGATGAAGCTGGTGTGGCCTGCTTTCTGAGCACAAAGATAAAATGCATTAAGTTCACACAGAGTGTCTGTCACGTTGCAGAAGATACCCTATGTCAGTCAGTATATCCCCAGAAGGCAATTCCAATGCATTAGTTCACATAACAAGGAACACACACTATACGGGGTGGAGAGATAGCTCAGCATTTAGGAGCGCTGGTTGCTCTTCCACAGAAGCTTGTCTCGAGTCCTAGCAGCCCACGACAGCTCACAACTGTCTGTAGTTCCTGCTCCTGAGGATCTGACACCCTCAGACAAATATGAAGGCAAAACATCAATGTGTATAGAACAATACTAAATACATTTTTTAAAAGTTCATTCCATCAAAAAACACAGCTTCGTTTCCAGACATCCAAGTTAGAGTAGATATCCCAAAAGTCAAAAATCATCTCTGGAAACAGGAAAGAAAGAATGCAAATAATCCTCCTTCATCATAAATTTGTCTCATTAGCTAAAAACGAATTTTCAGAGATAGTAGTCCAAAATGTAAAAGGCCTAACTCAGCTCAGGCACAGAACTCCCCGACTGCAGATCCCAAGTGAGCTCAGGGACTATGGAGTCCTGTGCTCTGGGTCCAGGAGGCAGCCTCTGTGAGGCCTGCCCTGGGGACCAGTTTCCATTGTATAGACTCAGAATGATGTGGGATATTTACTGTGAGTCCGGCCACCTGCCAGCAGGGTGAGTACCTGCCTGCACTGTACCTCAGTGCCTAACTTCAAGTGCTGCCTCTTAATTAAAGTTCAAGTTGCTGAGTGTGAACGACTTCAGCTTGATGGACAACCTGAATCCTCAATGCCTAGAAATGTCCAGGTCGCCTCTGATGGAAAGCTTTGCCCACCCTTTCAGTCTGCTCTTTCCCAACAATGTAAAAGAAAAGAAAAGGAAAGGAAAGGAAAGGAAAGGAAAGGAAAGGAAAGGAAAGGAAAGGAAAGGAAAGGAAAGGAAAGAAAAGAAAAGAAAAGAAAAGAAAAGAAAAGAAAAGAAAAGAAAAGAAAAGAAAAGAAAAGAGAATAAAAGATCCAAAAAGTCCTCAGCCTCTAACCATACAGTGTTCATATCCCTTTCTGCTTCTCTGCATCAGACCCACGGATGAAGGAAAATAAATAAAGAATTCCCAGGAGCCCTCTGTAGGAGCTTTGAGGGTCCTGAATCGAACCCAGTGCTTATCTTAACTTGCCTATGTGAGATTTGCAAGCAAGAGGAGAACGAATAGGGAGTAATTTAAATTTTAATTTAAACCCTCATCTATTTTCTTATCCCTTATCAAACTGCCAGCATTTTGCCTCCTGACAATGAGGAAGTGTCACTGGAGTAGGCCAGACCCTACCCACAACCCAGGAATCTCTTTCATCTAAACCCTTGATCCCTTTAATAAACAAAATACGAAGAGGCGGTCAAAATTACACTGTGCCTTTATAAAAGAAGGCAGGGAAATCCTCAGAGTACAATCCCCTCCTTGTTATTCTCCAATGCCATGTGACTTGAAGTCATTCTGAAGGATAAAGAGACATGGGCTGCCACTAGGTCCCAGCCATGACTTCCCCAGCGTTCCCAGCCTGGCCCATCTGTTCTCCAAGGACAACATGAATGGCATATGTCAAGAGAGTTGGAGCTATGCAAACTGCCCAAAGAAATCACTCAGCCAACTTCCCTTTGCCTCTACAGCTTCAGAGATTGCTGCCGAGCCAACCACCATATGGCGAATAATTAGTTTTTTGACCCCACTCAAGAAAAATGTCCGTTTCATTGCCAAGCCTTAGCAATATGTGCAGTAATGAGTGGTGGGCAATGAATGCCTATACATTCACAGAGTTGAGAATGCTCTTTACTTTTTATTTTCCTTTTTCAGCTTCAGGCCCCAACAACTTTTGATTTGGTCCCCTTTGACAAGGTGACAGCATTTCATTCAAAACATTTGGGGATAAACCATCTTTTTTTCTTTTCTTTTCTTTTCTTTTCTTTTCTTTCCTTTTCCTTTCTTTTCTCTTCTCTTCTCTTCTTCTCTTTTCTTTTCTTTTCCTTTCTTCTCTTTTCTTTTCCTTTCATTTCTTTTCTTCCTTACTTCCTTCTTCCCTTCCCTCCTTTCTTCTCTTTTTCTTTTCTTTTCTTTTCCTTTCCTTTCCTTTCTTTTCCTTTCTTTTCTTTTCTCTTCTCTTCTTTTCTTTTCCTTTCCTTTCCTTTCCTTTCTTTTCTTCCTTACTTCCTTCTTCCCTTCCCTCCTTTCCTTTCCTTTCTATGTCTTTCTTATTTACTTTTGATATTCTATAATCCAGCCAGATGTGGATTATCACAACTAAGTGCCTTCCTTTTACCTGCCCTTCTAAAAGTGATGAATTCAACCCATATGAAGGCCAGAATCCTTGAGCTAGGCAATGGGATGCTTTCTGCTGTTATGTGTAGGGGGTTAATATGCAATATTGAATTGCAGCATGCTCTCTGACCAGGCAGAATGCACTATTGGCCTCCTTAAATAACCCCTTAACCCCCTCACTGCACCTGAAGACACATAGAATACTTCAAGCATGAATATCAAAGAACCCTGGTAGTTCGCCACCCTAAGAGTGTTCAGTTGTTACACTGCCTTAAAGATGGTGTCCACAGTGGGTCATGGGCAAAATGTGACCATTTTTGAATCACCATCAATTAATGAAACAGCAACATGTAATTTTCAAAATCATATATGTCCCTTTCACAATCTGAGGTAAAAAATATGTGTATGTGTGTTTGTATCCATTTTTGATTTGTCTGTCTGTTTGGAGGTACTGGCTGTCCACTCCACCCCCATCTTGATTTTAACTGCTTCTTGACCTTGGCCTTCACAGTCTTTGCATGCAGACATGTGAATCTTGAGAAGAAAAATGAGACAGAATTAAAACGCTCCTGATGCAGATCTCTGAGCATCCAGGCATCTCTGAGCATCCAGCCATAGATCAGTGGTTCTCAAACACCTTCAGTTTGCAGAGCATCATGCCAAACAGAAGAAACCTCCAAAAGTCCTTCCCCACAATTTGTAGCTGAAAGGAAATGCTCTCCCAGAATAAATTAGAAGAGAGGTGCCAAGGATGAGACAAGAAAATAGGAATTGGGGCCAGACACAATAACTACTCTTTCTTTTCTTATTTTTCTTTTATTCTTTTTTCTTCATTTCCTCCTCTATTTCTAACAGTCAAAAAGACATGCCTAGGATCTAAAGCCGCAGGAACATAGATCACTTTAGTGTCCAGCACTATCTTCTCGCTACCTAGAGCTCAGTACCCAGCTGACTGACTGTGTTCATTAAGCAAATACTTCAAATAATACTGAATCTTGTAAGCAGCAGTTTTTCTTGTTGTTTTTTTTTTTTGTTTGTTTGTTTTCTAGATTTGTTTGATAACCTTACCTGGAAGGAATTGTAAGCCAATATTGAACACAGCACCCAGTGACATCTTGAGTTTTATCTAATTTCTATTATTCCAATATACGGAGTCTGTCTTTCTGCTCTAATACCACTGGGCAGGCATGTTATATTTATGGTCAAAATGGTCCAATCAAGTGTTCTCCATATGTTTATATCCAAAACACTTGGAGACATTGCACATTAAAAAATTACACCCCCTCTATAATCCAAGATTCACTGTCAATCAAAGTATCTTTCCTCTACCCTCCCTCTCGCCCCATCTCTCTCTCTCTCTGTTCCTAACCTTCAGTTTCCTCCTGGTCTCAGAAAGAAGGGGAAGAGAGAAATACTCCCTCCTTTGTACTATTTGGTGGGTTAAAAACCAAGTTGTACAAACTGCCCAATGAAATTCATAGTAGGTCACCTCTAAAAAGTGACAATTTTTGAGTCATGATCAGTTAATACATGTTCAAAGTACTATCTGTTTAGTCCCAGGGACCACAAGGACTTTAGATGTTAAAGGAATTATTAATAAGCACTGACTTGGAGCTGAGCATGGTGGCTCCTATCTCTAATGTCAGCACTCTAGAAGCTGAGGATATATACATGTGCGTACATGTGTGTGTGTGTGTGTGTGTGTGTGTGTGTGTGTGTGTGTGTGTGTGTGTGTGTATGTGTGTGTGTGTGTGTGTGTATCACATAGGATATATGTTTGAAATATATTATATGCTTATATACTATAATATATACACATATAAAAACACAACGTTGGGATTCAAGAGTCCTTGACTACCCTAATATTTCTTTAATGGGAAATCAGTTTCTATTGCTTTTATAGGCATAAGATTAAAGATCTATTCATATTTTATGAATATGAGTGAGGGCTTGCATGAATGTCTGTGCATCATGTGCATGCCTGGTCCTCATGGAGGCCAGAAAAAGGCACCAGATACCCTGGAACTGGAGTTACTGATGGTTGTTAGCTGCCATGTGGATGCTGGACGGCAAACCATGGCCCCTTGATCACTGAGCCATCACTCTGACCCCCACTACCTTAATGCTTTTGAGCAAAGCTTTTTAAAAAATACACATATATACTGAAAAATATACTTTTAAAAATATTTTTACTTTTACCTCATTAGAAAAAAAAAACATAGAGTTTAAAGTAGCTTTACATCATGACTAGTAGCTAAGTAGAAATGTTTCTTACTCTGATGCAAAAAGCAAGGGGTTCTCCAGTCCCTGGAATCTGTCACTCCACATCCAACTTGGTTCTTGGTAGAGCCACAGAGGGAAGGATGGGATAACAATGTGGTATGTTTGCTGGTAAAATTGCTCTTGCCAGAAATACTTTTGTGGCCTAGCTAAAACTATCTTTCTATACATTAGAACTAGATTGGGCTGGGCTAATTAGAAATCACTCAGGGCAGAGTTGCTCCCATCAGCACATAGTCAAGGAATATATTCAAGGAGAAGCCAAAACGGAAGTGTAAAGTCAACTAGAAACTAAGAAGCAACCACCTGCAAAAGTGATCTTTTCTCTGTGCTACCTAGGTAGGCGTCCCTTTCCACCTAGCTGAAGCATATTCCTATGCAACAGTTTAGCAAGCCCAGCTGGAGGGCTTAGGTCAAGGCTGAGAGTCTGGCCCAAAGCATATAGAAAATCTGATGGACAGAGGATTTGAATCTGAGATGTGGCTATCCCCGGAGCTGGGCATACGCTCACAATTCACTTGCACCCTGGCACCTCCATGCCTTTCTAATCTGCACACGCCCTTGTACCTTCATGCCACTCTGAATCAATACTCTCTCTTCTCCATGCTCATTCATTGACCACAGCTAAGTAGTTGCTTTGTTTGAATCTTTCTCTCAGTGTTCTTGTGCAAAGCTCTATTCTGCTTCCCAAACTAAACAAGCTAGTTGGGTGAACAGAAGGTGACAGTCAGGGTCCAGTCTATGAGGATACCAGGGCCCTCCTACCTATGAGAGATAAGCTGAGGTTTCCCTTATGGAATCAGGATTACTGACTGTCCTGAAACTCTCAGTCACACAAACAGCATGTTCAAGGTTAAAATATTACCTACATCAGGTCTCCATCTAAAAGCATATATTTTAAATGGAAGGGATACATCTTTAGTCCTTAGGCCTGTTCTACTTGTGTAGTTACTAGAATAACACTTTTTTTTTTTTTTTTTTTTTTTGCAACGCAAGGAACTTTAATTCTTGAAGGAGATAAATCTTCATTGGCAAGGTTGACAACAAACTCAGTATTTTTAATTTGCCATTGGGTAATAACATTTCTTTTTTTATTGGGTATTTATTTCATTTACATTTCCAATGCTGTCCCAAAAGTCCCCCACACACTCCCCCACCCACTCCCACTTCTTGCCCAGGCATTCCCCTGTACTGAGGCATATAAAGTTTGCATGACCAATGGGCCTCTCTTTCCACCCAACTTATTCTATGAAGCCACAATTACTCTGATACCTAATCCACAAAAAGAACCAACAAAGATAGAGAACTTCAGACCAATTTCCCTTATGAATATCGATGCAAAAATCCTCAATAAAGTTCTCGCTAACCGATTCCAAGAACACATCAAAACAATCATCCATTCTGACCAAGTAGATTTCATCCCAGGGAGGCAGGGATGGTTCAATATATGGAAATCCATCAACGTAATCCAGTATATAAACAAACTCAAAGACAAAAACCACATGATCATCTCATTAGATGCAGAGAAAGCATTTGACAAGTCTTAGAAAGATCAGGAATTCAAGGCCCATACCTAATCATGATAAAAGCAATCTACAGCAAACCAGTAGCCAACATCAAAGTAAATGGTGAGAAGCTGGAAGCAATCCCACTAAAATCAGGGACTAGACAAGGCTGCCCACTTTCTCCCTACCTATTCAACATGTACTTGAAGTCCTAGCCAGAGCAATTCAACAACAAAAGGAGATCAAGAGGATACAAGTTGGAAAGGAAGAAGTCAAACTATCACTTTTTGCACATGATATGATAGTATATATTAGTGACCCTAAAAATTCCACCAGAGAACTCCTAAGCCTGATAAACAGCTTCAATGAAGTAGCTGGATATAAAAATTAACTCAAACAAGTCAATGGCCTTTCTCTACACAAAGAATAAACAGGCTGAGGAAAAAATTAGGGAAACAACACCCTTCTCAATAGTCACAAATAATATAAAATACCTTGGCGTGACTCTAACTAAGGAAGTGAAGATCTGTATGATAAGAACTTCAAGTATCTGATGAAAGAAATTAAAGAAGATCTCAGAAGATGGAAAGATCTCCCATGCTCATGGATTGGCAGGATCAATATAGTAAAAATGGCTATTTTGCCAAAAGCAATCTACAGATTCAATGCAATCCCCATCAAAATTCCAACTCAATTCTTCAACGAATTAGAAAGAACAATCTGCAAATTCATCTGGAATAACAAAAAACCTAGGATAGCAAAAACTCTTCTCAAGGATAAAAGAACCTCTGGTGGAATCACCATGCCTGACCTAAAGGTGTACTACAGAGTAATTGTGATAAAAACTGCATGGTACTGGTATAGAGACAGACAAGTAGACCAATGGAATAGAATTGAAGACCCAGAAATGAACCCACACACCTATGGTCACTTGATCTTTGACAAGGGAGCAAAAACCATCCAGTGGAAAAAAGACAGCATTTTCAACAAATGGTGCTGGCACAACTGGTGGTTATCATGTAGAAGAATGCGAATTGATCCATTCCTATCTCCTTGTACTAAGGTCAAATCTAAGTGGATTAAGGAACTCCACATAAAACCAGAGACACTGAAACTTATGAGGAGAAAGTAGGGAAAAGCCTCGAAGATATGGGTACAGGGGAAAAATTCCTGAATAGAACAGCAATGGCTTGTGCTGTAAGATCGAGAATCGATAAATGGGACCTCATAAAATTGCAAAGCTTCTGCAAGGCAAAAGACACCATCAATAAGACAAAAAGGCCACCAACAGATTGGGAAAGGATCTTTACCTATCCTAAATCAGATAGGGGACTAATATCCAACATACATATAAAGAACTCAAGAAGGTGGACTCCAGAAAATCAAATAACCCCACTAAAAATGGGGCTCAGAGCTAAACAAAGAATTCTCACCTGAGGAATACCGAATGGCTGAGAAGCATCTGAAAAAATGTTCAACATCCTTAATCATCAGGGAAATTCAAATCAAAACAACTCTGAGATTCCACCTCACACCAGTCAGAATGGCTAAGATCAAAAATTCAGGTGGCAGCAGATGCTGGCGAGGATGTGGAGAAAGAGAAACACTCCTCCATTGTTTGTGGGATTGCAAGCTTGTACAACCACTCTGGAAATCAATCTGATGGTTCCTCAGAAAATTGGACATAATACTACCACAGGATCCCGCAATACCTCTCCTGGGCATATATCCAGAAGTCGGTAAGAAGGACACATGCTCCACTATGTTCATAGCAGCCTTATTTATAATAGCCAGAGCTGAAAAGAACCCAGATGTCCCTCAACAGAGGAATGGATACAGAAAATGTGATACATTTACACAATGGAGTACTACTCAGATATTAAAATGAATGAATTTATGAAATTCCTAGGGAAATGGATGGACCTGGAGGGCATCATCCTGAGTGAGATAACCCAATCACAATAGAGTAGCACTTCTTATCTTCTCAATTCTGGTCACACTCATGAGGAACATCTTCCAGAATGAACCCGTTCAAGTCTCAAGTCTCTATGTGTCATCAATCCACTCCTTTTTCTGTCCCCTTTGTTTTTAAGTCTCAACCAGCCTCACGTGGCCTCCCTGGACCACTGTCATAGGACAATGTTTGTTTTCTAACTATGTTTCCATTGGAAATTCTGACCTCTTCTGCCACCCAATAAATAACTTCTCTTTAAGTAGCAATACTCTGCTATCCTACCCTTCTTTCCGTTTTTCATGAGACATGGAAAAACAGGACAGTAGTGGATACAGTGGCCATCAGCTTGTGGTAGGTAACAGATATACAAGTTGAGGCTAGAACAGGGGAACTATTACATTAACAATTCCTCTACTGCCTTTCATCCTAAACCACTCTTTGCAGATTTCATTTCCTTACAGAACTTTGAAAGGGAAGAGCCTGCTACAATGTCTGTGTTTCTTCCTCACGCTGCCAAGCTTTTCAGAGCACAGCTTTGCCCAGTCACAGCCAGTTCTGACTTTTCATGAACGAGGGAGGTGACCTCTAGCTTCTTTGGTGAATTTCAGAGAGACCTGGGATAGATACTGGTTTCAGAGAGACCTGGGATAGGTACATTTTCAGAAAGAGGTACATTGAAAAGCAGCTCTGCAGAAGTGGAAACAGGGAGGGAAAAGTTGCTTTGACTGACTCCAGCACTTGGCCAAACCACAGGTTTCTAGGAGGACAGTGCTACACTTGCCTGACACATGAGCGTTCTCCACCCCTCACCATCTCTTTCTCTGTATTCTGTGTGCATCTGTCTATCTGTCATCATAGTGATATACAAAAGGACACATTTTTATGAAAAGTCTAGGATATTTATCCACACGTCAGAGAATTGTCTCTGTTTCATCAACTGATTTATTTTAAAGCCACAAGTATACTGGAAAGAGTTTCTGTTATTTGACTTTTAAAAATTAAAACAACTCAAAACAATTATATTTGTGTTTTAGGTCTCTAAAGCAGGACAACACATTAGTAAGCACACAGTATTGAGCAAATTCAAATATGCATTTGAATTTATAGTTCAGTGCCCCCAAACAACTCTAAGAAGATTATAAAATTTAAAAATTATGATTTTTAGAATTCAAGAGATACATTAATATAATCTCCTGCTTTAAACAAGCACAGCCATTGGTGTATAAATGAATTCATTTAATGATGATTCATAGAAAGTGGAACAGACTTATTAAAAGCTGTTAGAAAATATTTAGCATGTCAACAAACAAAGATAATGGACCTGGAAAGAAAAAAAATGAAATCTTGAAGATTGTCTGGCTTGCTGCCTTGGAAGAGTTTCTGGCCGTGGAACAGTTCTGAAGAACGTAGACAGACTCTGAAGACTCCTTGAGTTAAGGAGAACGTACGTGTGTGTGCCTGTGAAGATCACCATGTGCAATGTTCTCAGGGACATGTGCTGGAGCTGGACAGCTGAAGAAAGATGGAAAAACTTCCCAGACTAGAAATCTAAGAGAAACTAAGCCTTGACTAATCAGAAAATGAGAACTCTTGGAATGGGGAGCCAAGGTAGAAGGTTGGCACTCTCAGGAAAGTGCTTGAAGCTTGATCATGAGCATCCAAGCTTGATCCCCACAACCCATATGAAAATGCAGATGTGGCGGCATCTGTGTGTAAGTCCAGCACTGAGGAGGTAGGCAGGCAGATCCTTGGAACTCACTGGCCAGTAACCCAGCCTATTCAGTGGTTCCAGACCAATTAGAGATATTGTCTCAAAAATGAAGAAGGAGGAGAAGGAGGAGGAGGAGGAGGAGGAAGAGGAGGAAGAGGAGGGAGAGGAGGAGGAGGAGGAGGAGGAGGAGGAAGAAGAAGAAGAAGAAGAAGAAGAAGAAGAAGAAGAAGAAGAAGAAGAAGAAGAAGAAGAAGAAGAAGAAGAAGAAGAAGAAGACAACAAATGGCTCCTTAAAAAGAACTCTCAGAGTTGTGCCCTTAGCCTCCACACACATGCTCATGCATTTGTGCATATGTGTGCACACATACACAAAGCTATACATATTCAAAATAAAGGCCAAACTTGTCTTTGTAGCTGTTTTAAAGGAGCAGCAAAGTCCTTGGGCCTCTTTCCTTGGGTCTCGCTATCAGAGGACCCTTGCCTTATTCCAGTGTGGATTGGGACTGGCAGGTCTTGGCTGCATCATTAAGTCCTTGGTGCTCTTTTTATCTTCAGACTGTATTTGGTATTTCTTTCTATCCAGCTTGTTTTCTCCATTAATAACCTCTTTTCTAGTCATTAATAATAACAAGACCATAGATTCAATAGTATACTGCCTTGAAATTATGTCCATCAAAAAAGTAGGCCATTACTTTTCAATTTAGCCTCTGGGAAGTTCTTTGGACAGGGGCAAAAAGCAACCATAGCGTTTGCTGAGATGTCTAACAAGAATGGCATCTAGACCAGTTGTTAGTACTGTTCCCCTGTAAAATCTCTTGTGAGCTTTAACAGTACATGTGCCTTTCTGCACTATTTTTCAGTCTACTACTACAATGGCCAATTAATCCTTACTTACAGCATTCAGCCACTTTTCTGGTCCACACATTCCTCCAAACAACAACATAATTAGGCTTGTCACAGCAATAGTCTACTCTTTGGGACCAACTTCTCTACTACTTACTTTTCTACTGCAACAATAAGATACCACGACTAGAAGCAACCTATAGAAAGGAAGTGTTTATTTGGGATTGTGGTTCCAGAGTAATAAAGGATCGACCATGGCTTGGAGGCATGACAGCTGGAGCAGCAAGCCGAGAGCACATATCTTCAGTAGTAAACTCAAAGCAGAGAGAGGGAATGCACGGAGAATGATACAAGGCTTTCAAAACCTCAAAACCTACCCCAAGTGACACACTTCCTCCAACAAGGTACCCTTGTAACCTTCTGAAACATGACCACCAACTAGGTACCAAATATTCAAATATCTGAGCCCACCAGAGACATTCTCATTCAAACCACCACAGAAATGTAATCAATGCTGCAGATAATAGCATCAACTTCGTCCACTTCCCTGTCTGAGGTATGCTTATAGAGTTATTAAAATATTGTTTTTGAGTATGTGCTGAGGGAATTTATAAAAGAGAGTAGCATTAGAATCAAGAGACTAAAGAAAGAAACAATGAAATGGAATCTTCCCATCTCCAATTTGTCAATGACAGAATAGGAAAACAACGAGATAAAGACTGGAAGCAAAAGACTAGGCTGCTCTCTATGCTTGTGCTGTGCCAGCTCTGATCTCCTGCCTTAGGACACTGAAGTCCCCACTTTGGTTCCTGAAATGCTGTGACTTATACCAGTGGCCTCTCCTATCCTGTCACCCTTGCTCCTCAACTGAGAGACACACCTCTGAATTTTTTAGTTTTCATGATTTCAGGTTCCACAATTACACCATTGGCTTTCCTGCTTCTACAGCCTGAAAGTGGCTTATCTGGGGCCATCCTGTTCTCCACAATCATGGAAGCCATCCTCAGAGCAAGTTTTCTTGTGTTCATTGGTAGGTAAGTAGGTAAGTAGATTAACAGACACTTGGGACATACCTACACCAAGGTGATTGATTTGCAGCCACGCCTGCAAATCTAGAGATCTTCCAGGCACTTGGAGAACTTAATTGGACACTTCTGTCACATGAAAAACCTGAAATGTCATCAGACACTCAAAATACTTGAAAAACTCCACAATCTAATAGAATTTTCTAGCATGTAAAGGTGTGTAGTTTTGTGTTGTTGTTTGTTTGTTTGGTTAGTTGGTTGGTTGGTTGGTTGGTTGGTTGGTGAGTTGGTTGGGTTTTTTTGTTTTTGCTACTTTGTGGGTTCTTCTTTTCCCACCCTTTTATCTCCCAAGCTTTACCTCCTATCACTAGATAAGAGAAAAAGAAGGATAGAGGGGAGAGAGCAAGACAGATCTAAATCTAATTTCTTTCTAATCCTTTTTCTTCTTTGAGCATGGCTACTAATTAAATGAAATTACCCTCACAGTCCCAAATGACCAACAACAACCAACCCTGCCTCTTGGCGGCCCTAGCATTTATATATCCTGGGAAAAGTTCCCAGAATTACAAATGTTACACAACCACGGAAACTATCTAAAGCTGGAAAAACCACTCTTCTGCTAAGGCACAAGGCAAATCATAGTCAGCTGTTGTAAAGCAGCCCCATATCCCGTACCTGGGATTAAAAGGAAGACATGCTCTTATAATATTTCTGATTTTAAGGAAACTAAAATTCCATCATTCTCACTACAAAGGTTTGTTCAGATTTTTTTAGATATTACCTCTCATTGCATTCAATCTAGAATAAGTAATTTCAAAAGACCTAGACATTGTTCTATCTTGAGTCCCAAAAAATAATTTACTAAAGAACCCACTCTACATGAACATCTTTTGGATTTTGCCATCTGTTTAAAATTCTGCAGTAATATAAGCAGTGTCTTTTAAATTGTTTTTCAAAAAAAACTTGAATGTAATACTTATATAAACTAAAAATAAACAAAAAAAAAAAAAAAGAAAAGTGATAGATACGTCAACTACCTACTACTGAGTACCTACTGTGACCCAGGCACTGTGCTAATTACTCTACTTACAAGTTCCCACTCAATCTGCCCTAATGTGATATTATTGCCCTGTAATACAAATAAAGAAGTTTAAACAAAGATAATCAGAAAGATTGTAAGTTAAAAGCATACTCAAGCTATTACATTTCAAAAAACAATCCAGATTGAAAGATTATATGCTTTTTCCACGTCTTTGTGTAGAAACAAGACCACACTTAAAGTTCCACAATGAACACTACAAACTGTAAATAAGTCTGGATGGCATTAGATTTTAATGATGCCGTGAGTTTTTTTCTGAGGTTTAATGATAGGAAAATCTCATTGTATTGTCACCATGGTCTCTGCTCTTCTTCCAGATGTCAAAAAGAAAATAGCCAGACAAGAGTTGGGGCTAATTTGAATGAATTTGAGAACTCTGTATCCTCACACAGTTTACAGCTTACACATCCCATCTACAATACAATTCTAAGGAACTGCCAGGCCCACTCAGAACACCATTCAGAACACAAAATAAGAACGTATAAGTCCAAGTACCATCATCCATTCTCAAAAGATCTATGTGTTCGGTTAATTCAATTTTACAGAATAAATTTCAAAGTTCACACAGACAATCAAATCTCTTCACCACCAAGAACCCTAAAGTGATTCCCCAAATGTCTTCTTCCCTTAAGAAGTGGAGATTTAGTCATCAGTGGGAGGAGAGGCCCTTGGTCTTGTGAAGGTTCTATGCCCCAGTATAGGGGAATACCAGGACCAAGAAGCAGAAGTGGGTGGGTTGGAGAACAGGGAGTGGGGGTAAGGGATAGGGAATTTTTGGAGATGAAAATAGGAAAGGGGATAACATTTGAAATGTAAATAAAGAAAATATCTCATAAAAAGGGGGGAAAAGAAGTGGAGATTTTAATATCTTCTTTTCATTCATCATACAGGCATTTAAATCACCAAATTGATTTCTTTTGATTGACTTCCCTTTTATGATAAAAACCATTCAAGGCAGCAAATTTAAAACAATGCTTTCATGGAGAAAACTAGCTCAAGTTCTCCATTTCAAACAGTG
This sequence comes from Mus musculus, assembly GCF_000001635.26. Classification (NCBI taxonomy): domain Eukaryota; kingdom Metazoa; phylum Chordata; class Mammalia; order Rodentia; family Muridae; genus Mus; species Mus musculus. Next base: position 87,184,167 of record NC_000076.6, on the reverse strand, counting down.
TAGTTATGGATGTCATTGTCTGACTGAGCACTCTCAAAAGAAGCCCTGCAGTTAGCCAAGGTACACTTTCTAACATATACTTGAAAAGTGTTTCAGAAGCTCAACGTTTTAGTAATGCCAAAATGGAAGTATATGTGTGGGGGCAGGGAAAGCTTGTCTTCCTCCAAGGCTATTGATCTTAAGGACAAATTTATTGAATTGGCACCATCATGAATGCTACCAATTATATTCATAAGCTCAGATGTCTGTACCCACAAGGAAATATTTTTATCTGCTTCATCTTTAAATACGAAACAGTAGATAATCTCAAGTGTGTTACCTAGAGTCACTTTATGTGACCAAAAATAGGGCAAAGCAGAGGGCCCTCTAATATATATACAAACTGGGTCATTTCCAACTGCTTTCATCTTCGTTCAAGCAAGAATAAAAGATGATGCCTGGACTCAGATAGAGCATTGCAGTTAGGTTGTCATGCCAGCACCTGAGACACCAAGCCTGGAAGAGTTCATGATCCAAACTGGTTTGAGCTTCAAACTAAGACCCTAAAAACTCAAGGGCTGAGTTATAGCTCAGTGGTGCAGCACTTACATAACATAGATAAGGCCCTGGGCCCAATCCCTAGCATCGTTTCTTGAGCCTCAACTACAATGATAAAAAGGGTTGCAATTCATGCTCCTCAAAGATACAGTTTAGTGCAAAGGTATCAGCTGAAATGGTGGTGCCAAAGACAGATGTTTACTGAGCATCTCCACGCACATTTGAACATGACAGTTCCATATACAAGCTGAGAAGCAGAGGTGCTGCCATTGGCTAAGAAGGCCCATACATTACTTTCTCCTACTTACAAAGCTGTAATGCCTTAGTCTCCTTCTCATAGTAGTGATGTTCATATCACTGCTCTGCTACCCAATCCTTCCTCTTAGAAACTGTAACCAACTCAGCACCTGTATGTACTATTGAGGCCTCACACCTCCTGCGCAGGTAAGGTAATTCATTTAAAATATTTAATCAAGTATGAGAAATGTTGAGAGGGGAGCAGAGTTAATTTTTAATTTTAATATTTTAAGTTAATATTTAATTTTCAATAAGTATCATCTAACATTATTGTTGTTCTCACTTAATCTTCAATATTCAAAAAAAATTTGCAGTCCACCAGTTACAGCATAAGACACAGCTTAGTGTGAACAATTCTCAATAGTGTTCATTGGCCAACTATGTATTAGCAGCAACTATGTTTAGTTATTAATATCATGTAGAATTACAAATTCATTTTATCCTATAAAGCATACTCTTGGAGCAGAAGAACCATGGTAAATATCTAAATATTGCTTGCATTTTCTAATACTACCTATTACCATATATGTTCTGTTAAGCAAACTAGTTCACTTGACATTGGTAAATAGAAGATGATTGTAATATAATGTAACAGTTTGAAAACTGCCTTTTTCATATGTACTTTTGCTCACTGTCTGAATATCTGAACCACCTCAAGGAGAAATATGTCAAGACATAGACACAGGCAAAGGTTTTTCTGAAGTAATACTACGAATTCTCCAAAGCTTCTGCACAACAAAGCAAACAGTTGTGTTCTTCTACAGCCTACAACCTACAGAATAAGAGAATATACTTTATCGCTAGCTATATGCCTGGCTGAGGATTGGTATCCAGAACATATAAAGAACTCAAAACACTAAACAATAAGTGGACAAATAAAATGGACAGAAGTTTCAGAAGTACAGTTACAAGAAAATTATTAAAATGCTCAATATCCTTAGAATCACAGAAATGCAAATTAACACTGCATTAAGATTCCCTCTCAACCCTGTCAGAATGGCTATAATTATAAATCCAGGCAAGACTGCGGAAGAGGGAGCTTCATATGCTACCGGTAGGAGTGTAAATTGGTCTCACCAGTATGGAAGTCACTCATGATGTTCCTCATAAAAACTAAAAATAGAACTAGTATATGACCCAAATCTACCACTCCTGGGTATATACTGAAGGACTCTAAGACAGCTATCACAGAGACAACACACACCCATGTTCACTGCAAAAGTGTTTATTATAGCCAAGTCATGGGATCAAACTAGAAATCCATCAGAAAGTGAATGGAGAAGGAAAATGTATACAGGAACAATGGTGTTTTACTCAGCCATAAGTAAGAATGAAATTATGTCATTCGCTGGAAAGTGATTGAAACTAGAGACACCCCATTAATGAAAATAAGTTAGATAATCATTTTGTATATTGTAATACTAAAATTAACATGAGATCTTGGAGAAAACAAGAAGGGAGGTCATAGGTTGGCAGTATTCTATTTGGAGGTGGAGTTGACAGGAAGTGAAGTGTTCTGGTTAACTGCCTGTCAACTTGACCCAGTTCTGGATGATTTGAAGGAGTCTCAACTGAGAGTTGCTGAGATCACAAGGCCATGCCTATGTGGAGTGGTCTTGACAAATGATTGACGTGGGAGGATCCATGCTACTGTGGGTGGTGCCACCTCCAGGTGATCTCCTGCTTTGGTTTCCGCGGTGATGAACTATAACCTTTAAGATGAAATACAATACAATATGATACACAACAAACCCTTTTTTCCCAAGTTGGTTTTGGTCGGCAACAGTTTTACTGCAGCAACAGAAGGCAAGCAGGAGCAGGTACCTTGGAGCTAGTGTTGGAAGCAGTTTTGAGCCAACCAATGAGGATGATGAGACCTGAACTCTGGTCTTCTTCAAAAGCAGTAATGGCTCTTAACCATTGAGCTATTTCTCCAGACCTCCTGGAGGTTTCTTGAGGATTAAAACTTGCAATCTCATAAGTAGGAGTAGATATTTAAGAAATTACATTAGCTATAGAGAATTTTACAGTGGATAAATGGATTGATGTTGTTCACTGTTCTTAAAACAAAACATGTCAAATGCCACTTTTCAGATCTACACTGGTGGATACATAGCAGAGCTTACAACACCCATACTAGATCTTCCTTTACTGAGAAAAGCATTCATGTGCTTGCTTTATTGCTTTAGGAGTGTGCCTGCCTGTCTCCTCAAGTCGGCAAAAGAACCTCATACGCCAACATGGCTAAAATTTAATGCTCTGGATGAGGCTACACTACAACACACTACTACTCTTGGCTTGTGTGGTTGTTGCATTATGCTTGCAGAACTTGACTCGTTACTATTGGTTTTGACCTCTAAGACATCTCAAAAATCAAGGAACTACACCTTTAGACAGAGGAGGAAGAACAATGTTAATAATGCATGGCATTAATTGTCACTGCAATTAATAAGGGAAAGACAATGAAATACTACAAAAAGCTAAAAGAAAAAAAAGGACAAGTCCCTTCCGCTCGACTCGAGCCCCGGGCTACCTTGCCAGCAGAGTCTTGCCCAACACCCGCAAGGGCCCACACGGGACCCCCCATGGGATCCTAAGACCTCTGGTGAGTGGAACACAGCGCCTGCCCCAATCCAATCTCGCGGAACCTGAGACTGCGGTACATAGGGAAGCAGGCTACCCGGGCCTGATCTGGGGCACAAGTCCCTTCCGCTCGACTCGAGCCCCAGGCTACCTTGCCAGCAGAGTCTTGCCCAACACCCGCAAGGGCCCACACGGGACTCCCCACGGGATCCTAAGACCTCTGGTGAGTGGAACACAGCGCCTGCCCCAATCCAATCACGCAGAACCTGAGACTGCGGTACATAGGGAAGCAGGCTACTCGGGCCTGATCTGGGGCACAAGTCCCTTCAGCTCCACTCGAGCCCCGGGCTACCTTGCCAGCAGAGTCTTGCCCAACACCCGCAAGGGCCCACACGGGACTCCCCATGGGATCCTAAGACCTCTGGTGAGTGGAACATAGCGCCTGCCCCAATCCAATCGTGCGGAACCTGAGACTGCTGTACATAGGGAAGCAGGCTACCCGGGCTTGATCTGGGGCACAAACCCCTTCCACTCCACTCGAGCCCCGGGCTACCTTGCCAGCAGAGTCGCCTGACACCCGCAAGGGCCCACACAGGATTCCACAGGAGATCCTAAGACCTCTAGTGAGTGGAACACAACTTCTGCCAGGAGTCTGGTTCGAACACCAGATATCTGGGTACCTGCCCTGCAAGAAGAGAGCTTGCCTGCAGAGAATACTCTGCCCACTGAAACTAAGGAGAGTGCTACCCTCCAGGTCTGCTTATAGAGGCTAACAGAGTCACCTGAAGAACAAGCTCTGAACAGTGACAACTAAAACAGCTAGCTTCAGAGATTACCAGATGGCGAAAGGCAAACGTAAGAATCCTACTAACAAAAATCAAGACCACTCACCATCATCAGAACGCAGCACTCCCACCCCACCTAGTCCTGGGCACCCCAACACAACCGAAAATCTAGACCCAGATTTAAAAACATTTCTCATGATGATGATAGAGGACATCAAGAAGGACTTTCATAAGTCACTTAAAGAATTACAGGAGAGCACTGCTAAAGAGTTACAGGCCCTTAAAGAAAAGCAGGAAAACACAGCCAAACAGGTAGAAATCATTAAAGAAAAACAGGAAAACACATCCAAACAGGTGATGGAAATGAACAAAACCATACTAGAACTAAAAGGGGAAGTAGACACAATAAAGAAAACCCAAAGCGAGGCAACGCTGGAGATAGAAACCCTAGGAAAGAGATCTGGAACCATAGATGCGAGCATCAGCAACAGAATACAAGAAATGGAAGAGAGAATCTCAGGTGCAGAAGATTCCATAGAGAACATCGACACAACAGTCAAAGAAAATACAAAATGCAAAAGGATCCTAACTCAAAACATCCAGGTAATCCAGGACACAATGAGAAGACCAAACCTACGGATAATAGGAATTGATGAGAATGAAGATTTTCAACTTAAAGGGCCAGCTAATATCTTCAACAAAATAATAGAAGAAAACTTCCCAAACATAAAAAAAGAGATACCCATGATCATACAAGAAGCATACAGAACTCCAAATAGACTGGACCAGAAAAGAAATTCCTCCCGACACATAATAATCAGAACAACAAATGCACTAAATAAAGATAGAATATTAAAAGCAGTAAGGGAGAAAGGTCAAGTAACATATAAAGGAAGGCCTATCAGAATTACACCAGACTTTTCACCAGAGACTATGAAAGCCAGAAGAGCCTGGACAGATGTTATACAGACACTAAGAGAACACAAATGCCAGCCCAGGCTACTATACCCGGCCAAACTCTCAATTACCATAGATGGAGAAACCAAAGTATTCCACGACAAAAACAAATTCACACAATATCTTTCCACGAATCCAGCCCTTCAAAGGATAATAACAGAAAAGAAGCAATACAAGGACGGAAATCACGCCCTAGAACAACCAAGAAAGTAATCATTCAACAAACCAAAAAGAAGACAGCCACAAGAACAGAATGCCAACTCTAACAACAAAAATAAAAGGAAGCAACAATTACTTTTCCTTAATATCTCTTAATATCAATGGACTCAATTCCCCAATAAAAAGACATAGACTAACAGACTGGCTACACAAACAGGACCCAACATTCTGCTGCTTACAGGAACCCATCTCAGGGAAAAAGACAGACACTACCTCAGAGTGAAAGGCTGGAAAACAATTTTCCAAGCAAATGGACTGAATAAACAAGCTGGAGTAGCCATTTTAATATCGGATAAAATCGACTTCCAACCCAAAGTTATCAAAAAAGACAAGGAGGGACACTTCATACTCATCAAAGGTAAAATCCTCCAAGAGGAACTCTCAATTCTGAATATCTATGCACCAAATGCAAGGGCAGCCACATTCATTAGAGACATTTTAGTAAAGCTCAAAGCATACATTGCACCTCACACAATAATAGTGGGAGACTTCAACACACCACTTTCTTCAAAGGACAGATCGTGGAAACAGAAACTAAACAGGGACACAGTGAAACTAACAGAAGTTATGAAACAAATGGACCTGACAGATATCTACAGAACATTTTATCCTAAAACAAAAGGATATACCTTCTTCTCAACACCTCACGGGACCTTCTCCAAAATTGACCATATAATTGGTCACAAAACAGGCCTCAATAGATACAAAAATATTGAAATTGTCCCATGTATCCTATCAGACCACCATGGCCTAAGACTGATCTTCAATAACAACATAAATAATGGAAATCCAACATTCACGTGGAAACTGAATAACACTCTTCTCAATGATACCTTGGTCAAGGAAGGAATAAAGAAAGAAATTAAAGACTTTTTAGAGTTTAATGAAAATGAAGCCACAACGTACCCAAACCTATGGGACACAATGAAAGCATTTCTAAGAGGGAAACTCATAGCTCTGAGTGCCTCCAAGAAGAAACGGGAGACAGCACATACTAGCAGCTTGGCAACACATCTAAAAGCCCTAGAAAAAAAGGAAGCAAATTCACCCAAGAGGAGTAGACGGCAGGAAATAATCAAACTCAGGGGTGAAATCAACCAAGTGGAAACAAGAAGAACTATTCAAAGAATTAACCAAACGAAGAGTTGGTTCTTTGAGAAAATCAACAAGATAGATAAACCCTTAGCTAGACTCACTAAAGGGCACAGGGACAAAATCCTAATTAACAAAATCAGAAATGAAAAGGGAGACATAACAACAGATCCTGAAGAAATCCAAAACACCATCAGATCCTTCTACAAAAGGCTATACTCAACAAAACTGGAAAACCTGGACGAAATGGACAAATTTCTGGACAGATACCAGGTACCAAAGTTGAATCAGGATCAGGTTGACCATCTAAACAGTCCCATATCACCTAAAGAAATAGAAGCAGTTATTAATAGTCTCCCAACCAAAAAAAGCCCAGGACCAGATGGGTTTAGTGCAGAGTTCTATCAGACCTTCAAAGAAGATCTAATTCCAGTTCTGCACAAACTATTTCACAAGATAGAAGTAGAAGGTACTCTACCCAACTCATTTTATGAAGCCACTATTACTCTGATACCTAAACCACAGAAAGACCCAACAAAGATAGAGAACTTCAGACCAATTTCTCTTATGAATATCGATGCAAAAATCCTCAATAAAATTCTCGCTAACCGAATCCAAGAACACATTAAAGCAATCATCCATCCTGACCAAGTAGGTTTTATTCCAGGGATGCAGGGATGGTTTAATATACGAAAATCCATCAATGTAATCCATTATATAAACAAACTCAAAGACAAAAAACACATGATCATCTCGTTAGATGCAGAAAAAGCATTTGACAAGATCCAACACCCATTCATGATAAAAGTGTTGGAAAGATCAGGAATTCAAGGCCCATACCTAAACATGATAAAAGCAATCTACAGCAAACCAGTAGCCAACATCAAAGTAAATGGAGAGAAGCTGGAAGCAATCCCACTAAAATCAGGGACTAGACAAGGATGCCCACTTTCTCCCTACCTTTTCAACATAGTACTTGAAGTATTAGCCAGAGCAATTCGACAACAAAAGGAGATCAAGGGGATACAAATTGGAAAAGAGGAAGTCAAAATATCACTTTTTGCAGATGATATGATAGTATATATAAGTGACCCTAAAAATTCTACCAGAGAACTCCTAAACCTGATAAACAGCTTCGGTGAAGTAGCTGGATATAAAATAAACTCAAACAAGTCAATGGCCTTTCTCTATACAAAGAATAAACAGGCTGAGAAAGAAATTAGGGAAACAACACCCTTCTCAATAGTCACAAATAATATAAAATATCTTGGCATGACTCTAACTAAGGAAGTGAAAGATCTGTATGATAAAAACTTCAAATCTCTGAAGAAAGAAATTAAGGAAGATCTCAGAAGATGGAAAGATCTCCCATGCTCATGGATTGGCAGGATCAACATTGTAAAAATGGCTATCTTGCCAAAAGCAATCTACAGATTCAATGCAATCCCCATCAAAATTCCAACTCAATTCTTCAACGAATTGGAAGGAGCAATTTGCAAATTTTTCTGGAATAACAAAAAACCTAGGATAGCAAAAAGTCTTCTCAAGGATAAAAGAACTTCTGGCGGAATCACCATGCCAGACCTAAAGCTTTACTACAGAGCAATTGTGATAAAAACTGCATGGTACTGGTATAGAGACAGACAAGTAGACCAATGGAATAGAATTGAAGACCCATAAATGAACCCACACACCTATGGTCACTTGATCTTTGACAAGGGAGCTAAAACCATCCAGTGGAAGAAAGACAGCATTTTCAACAATTGGTGCTGGCACAACTGGTTGTTATCGTGTAGAAGAATGCGAATCGATCCATACTTATCTCCTTGTACTAAGGTCAAATCTAAGTGGATCAAGGAACTTCACATAAAACCAGAGACACTGAAACTTATAGAGGAGAAAGTGGGGAAAAGCCTTGAAGATATGGGCACAGGGGAAAAATTCCTGAACAGAACAGCAATGGCTTGTGCTGTAAGATCGAGAATTGACAAATGGGACCTAATGAAACTACAAAGTTTCTGCAAGGCAAAAGACACCGTTAATAAGACAAAAAGACCACCAACAGATTGGGAAAGGATCTTTACCCATCCTAAATCAGATAGGGGACTAATATCCAACATACATATAAAGAACTCAAGAAGGTGGACTTCAGAAAATCAAATAACCCCATTAAAAAATGGGGCTCAGAACTGAACAAAGAATTCTCACCTGAGGAATACTAAATGGCAGAGAAACACCTGAAAAAATGTTCAACATCCTTAATCATCAGGGAAATGCAAATCAAAACAACCCTGAGATTCCACCTCACACCAGTCAGAATGGCTAAGATCAAAAATTCAGGTGACAGCAGATGCTGGCGTGGATGTGGAGAAAGAGGAACACTCCTCCATTGTTGGTGGGAGTGCAGGCTTGTACAACCACTCTGGAAATCAGTCTGGCGGTTCCTCAGAAAATTGGACATAGTACTACCGGAGGATCCAGCAATACCTCTCCTGGGCATATATCCAGAAGATGCCCCAACTGGTAAGAAGGACACATGCTCCACTATGTTCATAGCAGCCTTATTTATAATAGCCAGAAGCTGGAAAGAACCTAGATGCCCCTCAACAGAGGAATGGATACAGAAAATGTGGTACATCTACACAATGGAGTACTACTCAGCTATTAAAAAGAATGAATTTATGAAATTCCTAGCCAAATGGATGGACCTGGAGGGCATCATCCTGAGTGAGGTAACACATTCACAAAGAAACTCACACAATATGTACTCACTGATAAGTGGATATTAGCCCCAAACCTAGGATACCCAAGATATAAGATATAATTTGCTAAACACATGAAACTCAAGAAGAATGAAGACTGAAGTGTGGACACTATGCCCCTCCTTAGATTTGGGAACAAAACACCCATGGAAGGAGTTACAAAGTTTGGAGCTGAGATGAAAGGATGGACCATGTAGAGACTGCCATATCCAGGGATCCACCCCATAATCAGCATCCAAACGCTGACACCATTGCATACACTAGCAAGATTTTATTGAAAGGACCCAGATGTAGCTGTCTCTTGTGAGACTATGCCGGGGCCTAGCAAACACAGAAGTGGATGCTCACAGTCAGCTAATGGATGGATCATAGGGCTCCCAATGGAGGAGCTAGAGAAAGTAGCCAAGGAGCTAAAGGGATCTGCAACCCTATAGGTGGAACAACATTATGAACTAACCAGTACCCCGGAGCTCTTGACTCTAGCTGCATATATATCAAAAGATGGCCTAGTCGGCCATCACTGGAAAGAGTGGCCCATTGGACTTGCAAACTTTATATGCCCCAGTATAGGGGAACACCAGGGCCAAAAAGCGGAAGTGGGTGGGCAGGGGAGTGGGGGTGGGTGGATATGGGGGACTTTTGGTATAGCATTGGAAATGTAAATGAGCTAAATACCTAATAAAAATGGGAAAAAAAAAAGAAGTCAGATGTAAAATACTACATATTTTATCTTTCTTGCTGTTCCTAGAATCTTTATCGATCCACAAGTACAAACACAAACACACACACACGCGCGCGCGAGTGTGTGTATGATTTTATGCTTCCAAATACTTTTGCTTCCAAACTTTTGGTGCTTGAATCCTTCATGTATTTCCTTATATTTAACCCCTCAAAAAGTTTTAAGTATATACTGTACTGTTTTCTTTAATAGCCACTCACCTTGTCTTTTTAATACTCAGTACTTTCGTTAAGACTACCACTATCTTTGTAGTATTTCAGAGTTGCAAGTGTGATGACTGATCAGCCCCCCAACCTGGTTTTTCTCACTAAGGCATGCGCTTTTTCAGAACATAGGCTACTTCAAAGGCTCTAGTTATCATAGAAATCTAGTGCATAATTGTAGTTGACATTTCATAATACTATTCATAAATATAACTGATTCCTGACCCTAGCCATAGCTCTCTCCTGTCACTTCTAATACTTCATCAACCCCAGTTTATAAACAAGTGTAAAGAAACTAACCCTGGTGGCGATGTGAACTATTAGTACCCAGAGAAAAGAGCAGAGTGTATCCAGTGTTTGAATGGCAGGGAGACCAATGGTATGATGCAGCAATGCTCATCAGAACCTCTCCAAGCACAGGACTTTCTGCCTCTAAACTTTGCCTTTTCTCCCCATGTACAGCAGCTCTTCTCTCGTTCTCTAACCATTTCTTCCTTTATGCTTTTTTCCCCTATAAACATGAGTTTTCCAACTCATGAATAAGAACAACTCTGGGATGAAATAGGAAATTGTCTTTCCTGGGACCTTATTTCTTTGAGAGAGACAGTGTACTAGGAAACATTAAAACATAGTCTTGGATCAGCTTTATATAATTTTCTAAGACACATTGAGCCAAACATAAGCAAATAGGCTACAGGCCAGAAGGATCGCCAGTACCAGTGAAACATTGGGTCTAAGTGCCTCAACTCTAACCCAGTGAGATACTGACTACCCTTGGGATTCATTGTTTTATCATTAAAAAATGGAGGGAATAATAGCACAACTTCCCCATAGAGTTCCTATGAGGATTAAAATGATAGGACTCAAGTTCAGTGAGGGTTAGTTACAACTATTGTTTAATTAGACACAGTGTAACTGATGTTTTCCCAAGGAATACAAAGGTATAAACACACCTTGCTACATCATTACTTACCTCTCCTCTTGGCTTATGCCTTTCTTTCAGCTTTGGCTCTTATTTGCAACATAAAGAACTACCGTATGCTACTCTTAGCTCAGCAAAATGACACAGAACATAAACCCCAGCAGACACCCTAAATTGTCCAGGAGTCCTAAAGGTTAGTTACTATGCAGGCAAGAATGAAAGTTTTAAAACACTAGGAAATTCAGAGCATCCACCTTCCAGAGGGGTAGACCAGCAGGCCAACTGCCATGTTACTCACAAAACGCCATTGCTTCTGTTCCCATGGAGTTTCACAGAATTGAAGAACAAAGTTGGGGTCTGGGGTGGGGGATGGTGAGCACAAAGGCTCAGAGGCAGGAGTGAGCAAAGGTGGCTGTGTTATTAATCCATGTGATTAATCCAGCATGCTAAGGAAGACTGCAGAATCGAAACCTACATGTGGTTTTGATCCACACGGATTACAAAACATTGCTGAGCTCTTTCACTTGCCTGGGCCTCCTTTGTTTTGTGCTTCAGTCTCATTCTTGAGAGTCTGGCAGGCACAAAGAGGAGAGGGCATTCACAAGAGGACCATGCAACACAGACACTGTGATGAATGTCCTTCTCCCCTCCCTTTCTAGGACACTCCTCCTGAATTTCCCAAGAGCTAAGCCTTGGATTTGTATTTGCAACATCCCCCGCCCCCAAATCTGTTCCCCAGATGCAGATGTCTGTCAAACCATGAGAAATAGTTTTGCACCATGAGTAGGGCATCAACTCCTACCCCAAACTCCTTTGCAAGAAAAGTGGTGAGAAGGGTGGGGACATGCTTCAGATCCTGATGGGAGTCACCCTTTGGGGTGAGCAACCCCAAAGAGCCCCCACAAGTATCTGAGCTTTTTTTCCCCCACAAACCCATGGGAGTGGAATGGAAGTTCTTGGTTGCACCAAAGAAAGAGCCAGTAATCTTCAGAGAAAGAGAGGGAGGTGGCAAGAGACGCATTGTCATGCTGGGGTGCCTTCTGTCTGTTACGGTGTGATTCTGATGTATGTGTGTTCTCTGGGAGATAAAAGTGGTCTTAGCAGAGGACTCAAGATTTGTGATACTGTTGTAGAAAATAAATTCAGCTGAGCTTGTTATCAGCACTATGTCAACAGGATGGTGACTCTGGCAAACAAACAAACAAAAACCACACAAACCTGTATCGCTACGTGGGTCAAGCTTAGATCTGAGCTCTAGAATAGGGGCTCCAAATTAACAAGGTCCCAACTCTCCTATTCACTTTCTTTTCTCCTACTCTCCACAATCTGGTTTCTTACCCTACCGCACAGACAGATGTCAAAATTTGGAACAGTGCCTCTCAGGTGACATTCTGTGATCACCAGATCAACATCAATTGATCGAGTTTGTCAGAAACTGGATGTTTTGGGAATTCCCTTTTAGAATAACTCTATACACTATACTATATAACTATATTTCACTATGCCCTATAATTTATCCATATATACTTTTTGTAGGGCTGGCCCCCAGTGCCCTATATGGAGCTTGATAAAGAGGAAGCACTTCCTATGCACTATTGAACTGTATCATAGGAACTAATCTCAGCCAGTAACCATGGCCTTTAGATAATTCCCCATCTCCCTAACTGAAGACACTCACCTGATATTAGTATCTCCATTTTGCCTTAGGAAAATTGAAATAGGAAGAAGTTGGGTAACTTGTCCATGGTTGTACAACTCAGTGGTTGATAAGGAATTCAGACTTAATAGTCTCAATCCAGGAAGGGTACTTGTAACTGCAGAACCTCGCCTTGGCTCCTGGCCTCTCCCTGCTTTCCTGGACTGTGGGGACCCACGTCTCGTCTCCATTGCTGCTTTTGGAGTGCTCCTATGGTTCTAGTCCCAATTCTTACATCTTTGTATCTTCTTCCCTTTCCTCATCATTTCATACATTCCCTGTAGTCCATCATCTCCTAGCGATTCCTTAACTCTTCTCTAGTTCAGACCCTGACTCTGGGTAACAAGCCAAAACCTCTTAAACAACATCTGGCAGAATGCCCATTAGACACATCTAGTAGAAAGAATGTTCATTAGACACATCTAGTAGAATGTTCATTAGACACATCTAGTAGAATGTTCATTAGACAGGAGTCCTTTGCCAACATCTGTTCAGAAATAAGAAATTGCATTTGTCTTTATGGTTTTCTATTTTCTTCTTCCACTTGGGGCTGGTTTATTTAAAGTGGGGGGAAAAAGCAATCTAACCCCTACTTGTTACTTAAGGATATACAGACTTATTGCTTTTAACCCAAGAATTTGGAGTCATACAGGAAAAATGGTCCACCTGTCTTGCAGAACCTAAGTGTCCAGCTACACAGCTAGTTCTTGAACTCTTTGAAAATTGCTATGATCATACTGGGCTTGCATCCGGCTTCATGATCATGAGAGAAAGTTCAGGAGTTGACACTGAATGGTAATAGATTCAGTCTTGAACAGAAACCCCATCTCCCTGTGCATGAATATTATGTTTCTATGACCAGCCTGACTACACTATATTTGCTTCACTTCTCTTTGGGAAATATAGCTCAACCGGGTAAGAAAGTTATTCGTAGATTTCACATAGGTGATGGTAAGTCTAAAATTGGTTCCATACACTGAAACTCTGGGAAGTCTATATGTTAGCTCTTGATGCTTAATAAACCATCTCAGGGCACAGGAGAAAAATCATTTGATGAGGTGCATTTAGCTTCTTAGGTAAACATGAAGGAAAACCTGTCTTTGGTGCCCAGAGACACATTTCAAAGCCGTGCATGGTGGCACATGCTTGTAATTCCAGCACCGGGGAGGCAGAGACAAATAGACCTCTGGGGTTTGCTGTCCAACTAGCCCTGACTACACAGTAAGTTCCAGGTTAACAAGAGACCCTGTCACAGAAAACAAGGTGGACATTGCTAAAAGTTGATAGCTGAGGTTGACCTTTGGCCTCTTCATACACGCACACAAGCACACGTGCGTGAACATACACATAATTAACTAGTCAATTAATGAAAAATAATTAAATCTATAAATCATTCTAAAACCTTAACTAATCTCTAAGCACGTGTGCCTGTGTGCTTGCATGTATGAACACAAGTTCCCATGATTCTGAGGGTTGAGAGCTCTGTGTCATCTCACCCAAGGCTGAGGACTTTATGGTGAACACCCTGGCAACTCTAATGTTGAGGAGACTTGTCAGCCATTCACATGTCAGCTCTCAGCTGGGATGACAACCTCATGTTTCTTACCATTTATCTGTTAATTGCTAAACGTACTGTATGCATTCAGTCTAGGACAATGGTAAGGTTCCCAGCAGTGGCAAAGGTGACTCAAGGCAAATCACATTTAAATTATCTTCCTCTGTGGTACCTTCTAGAGTCCCATTAGTCAAAACTAGGAGAGTAGTTAAGCTGGGAGTCGACGTGTGGAGAAAGACTTCCCATTGATGGCAGGAAGGAACAAAACAGGAAAACACATTTCAAAGGTGCACGTTATCAAGAAGTCTGTGAAGTTTCTACAGCTATTTTTATAATTTTTGTGGCTGTTTGCCTAGTTTAGTCCTGAAGAGAAGAGAAACGGGAAAGGGGTGTGATAATTACTGGAGTTATTTAAGCAACAGCACCTGGGAGGAGCCATCCCACTGACACGAACAACCGATATAGCAGCCCAAACCTTCAGACCAAGTCTGTGGGGGACATGGAGTATTATTAGCAAGTCTGTGGAGGATGTGAAGTATTACTTCACTCTTTCTTTTTAAAAAAATATTTATTTATTTTATGCATGTGGGTACACTGTTACTGTCTTCAGACACACCAGAAGAGGGCATCGGATCCCATTACAGATAGATGGTTGTAAGTCACCATGTGGTTGCTGGGAATTGAACTCAGGACCTCTGGAAGAGCAATTCGTGCTCTGAACTGCTGATCTATCTCTCCAGTCCTGCTTGACTCTTAGCCTCTATAACTGGTCCATCTCCTTCTCACCTCCACCCTCTCACATCCTCACTGCCTCCCTCTGGTTCCCTGGGAACTTTTTCTCTAACTTTCCAGCTCTCTCCTTTGTTCCTGTTACAGTTTTGTATACAAACCACAAGGTGATAATCTTTAAAAGTAGGTGGGAAGAGGAACAGAGACTTCAGTGCCCCCGTGGAATTTAGGACAGAACCCAAAGCTCTTCCTTGCGGCTAACAAATAACTTCAGTACTAGTTTTCATTTTAATTTCCACAACACTTTCCTTTCTCCAGAATAAGTTTCAATTTTCCTAAACCCAATATATTAAGTAATTCCAACTCTTCTGTATTCCCTGGATTCCATTAGTTAGTCATTTTTTGGTTTGTTTTGTTTGTTTTGTTTCTCTTTAATTTATCCTTCTTTTTAAAAAAAAATTGCACAGAAGTTGCTTAAGAAGATTTACTCAAGTCAAATTTACATAGTTGTATAATTCATTGGTTAGCATCCAGCTATGTCTCACCATATATGCAGATCTGTGATTATTAGCATAATTAAGGTCTAAACTAACATTCCAGTCACATCAACAAAGTCTCTCATAAAAATAAAATAAAATAAAATAAAAAGCACATTTCATCTGATAACTGGATAAACAATAGTACATCCATACAATAAATAGCTTATTTCCCAACATAGATCTGGAGTGCATTAGAGTAAATGAAGGAAGTTAGATTTGGGAACCTGCATGTCAAATGATTCTGTTGATACAAGAACCTAGAAATGAGAGAACTATGAAGATATTAAATGGCCTGTCTCTCATCAGACTCTGTGGGTAGGCAGGGTCTGATGACAAAGGGACATAAGAAAATCCACCTGTTATTTTCCTTCATAGCTTTCATTATTATGTATTATCTATTTATTGCAACATGGATAATTTGTCTGCTCACTTATCAATTCTTACCTTACTTAAAAGGTACATTTCAAGAGGGCAGGAATCTTGCCTGTCTTATTCATGTCTGTATTTCCAAAAATTAACCTGATGGCAGTCACCTGTTCGATCATCCTTGACTGAGTAAACCGGTGGTTATGTAAACACTACCACACTGGCCTTCTATCTCAGCCCTCATATATAATCCACAATCATGCACTGTGAATTTCATCTCCTCCTCTGCCTTTCCTCCAATTTCATAAACACACCATTCCCTTATCATCTTCTTCCTTGACTGTCAACAGCCTCAAGAATAGTTTTCTTGCCTACATGCTTGCCTTTTGATCTGTCTTTAATTGCTACAAGAGACAACTCGTTCTCTCTCCCCTGTTGGCCAGCCTCACTAAGGACCTTCCCTCTTTCAAGTGTCCAACTCAGATCACCTTCATGTAAGGGAACCCAGAAACAAAATGCTATTCATTTGTCCTAAGGGCTCCATGGAACCAAATAAGTGTCCCAGCTCTAGAAAGTCCTTTATAACTACCCCTCCATCCATTGGTGACCCTTAGGCATAGCTTAACTGAAGATTTCAGGTCACCAAATGTAAAATGCATATTAAAGCACTTTAGAGCTATCAGGGGAAGGAATGTCATTTTAAACATGGCATTTCTCAAAAAGTTACAGCTGTAACCTCAGCTCTGAAGATCTCATGTGCTGAATTTTGAATTCTTACATTTTTTTCCAGATAGATAGGTGGCCAGTTTTGGTCTTTGGTTGTAATTTGAAAAGAACTAAGCATTTACTTTTATCAATTGCCTGAAATTAAGTGACTAAATATCTAGCAGAGTCTTTGTATGATGTTAACAAGAGTAAGATAGATCAGAACCCACTTTAGTATGTGCTACCACACCCCTGAAATATGAAATACATACTACCATTGTCTTCTAGACTCCAAGAAGACTAGTTCCTGGACTTCTTTTCCATGACCATCAAAAAGTAAGGTTGCCCATATCCCTTATATAAAAAGGCATTGTACTTGTAAATAGCCTACAGGACCTTCAACACAGTTTAAATGATCTCCGAATTACTACAATACGTGATAATAATGCATATGCTATAGAAACACTTGTTTAATATAAGAAGACAAAAAAGTCTGGATACGTTTAGAATAGAGGTACTTAGAGGCATAAATACATTTTGAGCTTTAGTTGGTTGAATCTACAGATATAAATCTTTGGATAAAGATTTCATCAAAAGTGTACAATCCAGGACATTGAAGATGTCATAAAACCAACAAAACCTTTCAACATACCTGATATCCAAGTATATTCAAGAAACTAATGAAGAACAAGCCTGCCTCCATCTTAGATGTAAAAGCCATCTTATAGTAAAGACAAACTATTGATGATTAAACCTCTGTTTCTCAAGGATCGGGCTGTGCCCCATCTGTAACCTTAGCTACAAATGGTTCTGTACCGCCTGTTCCAGGAGCAGCATTATGTCTTTGTTTCAAAAGTTTATATGAGCACCTCGGGCTACCTTGTTTTGACTGTCTATTGTGATTTCCTTGTTTTGACCACCTCTTATATTCTGCACCCATAACTCTTTTATTTTCCTCCATTTGGAAACCCTCTACCCCTGAGTCCTATAAAAGCCTTGTGTTCCTCACATCCAGTGCTGATCTCTCAAACCCTGCTTTAAGAGGAGGCAGCCCATATACACAAATGAAAATGTTTGCTTGAATTGCTTTCTTTAATTAATGTGGCCATGATGACTTGGGTCCGTGTTCTTTCTCCTTCCATCTTTGGTAGTAACACTGTATGAGTATATTGCATAAGTGAATAAACAAGTGAAAACTTTCTAACATTAAAAATTAACAACACAGCACACAAGTCAAAGCCCAACCATTATCTGCTTCATTGATTGTTGTAAAATTGTTGCTTTTTCTTGGATAACGAATTGATCATATAATTCATCTCCCTTTCAAGTCAGGGAAATACTCTTCAGAATAGAGTTTATTAATACTCTCAAGTTGCCATAATCGTCCGTAGTGAAAGAACATGGTAGATAAAAACACACATCACATTGGTCTCATTTTAAAAACTTAAATTCTTAACAAAAGTTTACCTCCCGTCAACTTAGTTTGGAAAACCATCCCTACCCCTCCCCTTCCTTTCCCTTTCCCTCTCTGTCTCCACCTATACACACACATTTGGTACAATTTGGGTACACTTTGCACAGTGGCCCATCTAACATTTCATTTTCCCAGATCCTTTTTTGTTTGTTTGGTTTGGTTTGGTTTTGGTTTTTTTGTTTGTTTTTTTGTTTTTGGTTTTTCAAGACAGGGTTTCTCTGTGTAGCCCTGGCTGTCCTGGAACTCACTCTGTAGACCAGGCTGGCCTGGAACTCAGAGATCCACCTGCCTCTGCCTCCCGAGTGCTGGGATTAAAGGCGTGCGTCACCATGCCCGGCTTCCCCCAGATCCTTAAGACCCAAATTTAGTGACTCAAAGTCATCAGACATAATGTGAAGACACAAATATGGGGAGAAATAAGGTTTTACTTTTGTTTGCTTCATTTTGGGTTTTCGAAACAGGGTCTCACTATACAGCCCTGGGTGGTCTAGAACTCATTTTATGGAGCAAATTGGCCTCAAACTCAAAGAGATTCTCCTGCCTCTACCTCAAGGTTTTATTTTTGAGACCATCCACTCTAAGAATGATACATGCCTCTTGCTACAATATGTTACCCCTTCTAAAAAATGAAAGCAAGAATTAAATAAAGCCAGTAATATTCGTGGAACAAAACCCTAATAATGTCCATGCACCATGGATTCATCAAACCATGAACCAAAGTCCCCCTGGATTCGAAAATTCCATAAACTAATGAAGTGCCTCTTTCATTGCCATGTTAGAATATTGCTAAAGTAGAGAAAACCTTATGATTTTACCTATATGTTCTATAGTTTCTTAGGAATCCATGGGATTTCTTAGGGTTGTTGAATTTACCTGGAAATGGCAGAAAATGCAATTTATCCGTTTTATGTGATGAGGAAAATGTCTCCATGTGAGTAAGGAATCTGGAGCAGGGTGAAGCTGTGGTTTTACAACGAGGGATAGGCTGTGAAGCAAAAGAGAAAAATAAATCAAACAGCATTAGCTTCGTGACTCCAGATATAAGGTGCGCCACCTGCAACTCTTGCTACTCTAAATGAGTGACCTTGTTAGAGCACTTTTGCCTCTTTATTCTTTAGAAGATACAACCCTGAAAAAAATTGATTCTAAATACCCTCAACATGTGCACACGTACACACACGCTCACAGACACAACGACATACACACACAGATACACACAGACACATACACATATACAAACATACACACATACACACATGCACACATACATAAAACATATGGACATGCACACATATATACAAACATACACACAGATATACATACAGACACACAGACAGACAGACAAACACACAAACACATATACATATTCATACACATAGACACACAGATACACACATATACACATACACACAAAAATGGACACATGCACATATATAAACACACACACAAAGGAGTTGAACATTTTCTGATCATGCAGAAAATTTTTTACTGCATGCGACAGAAATGCTTCATTAAATTGATGTTTTAGTGAAGGGTGACCAAAATAAAAACCACCAATATGTATCAATTTTGTTGTTGTTATTGTTGTTGTTGATGATGATGATGATGCTAAGATGAAAGATGCTAAGATAAAAACAAGCTAAGGTTAAAAGGAATAGGAAAATGTTAAGAGCAATACTCTAAATTTTTAAAATATTTATTTTTAACTATCTTAGCGTTTTGAGGGGTCTGTGTAAATCCATGCAGTGACTGCAGAGAGCATCAAATCCACAGGAGTGGAGTCACTGGCAATGGTGAGTCACCCAATGTGGGGGCTGGGAACCAAACTCCGGTCCTCTATAAAAACTCTAAGTGCCCATAATCATTGATCCATCTTCCTGGCCTCAATATATTTTTTTCCAATTTTTTATTAGGTATTTTCTTCATTTACATTTCAAATGCTATCCTGAAAGTCCCCTATACCCTCCCCGCTTAGTATATTTATATAGAAATAATATATGGCCTCTCAAACAGAGACATACTTCAGAATTAGAGTCGTGGGCAAAGGGAGTAGCTGCTATGGTGGTATCTTGTGAGAGGGTCATTGCAAGCACAGGGAGTATCTAGTAGTTCAGAAGGTCGAGAGGAAGAAAGAGGAAAGCAGTCAGGAGAAAAACAAGAGGCAAAACAAATACAGAAATAGAATAAACAACAAGGAATTAAGTCACCAAAAGGATGATTTCACAGAAAAGCTGTTTATTAAATGTTGTCTCAATGCCAATTGCCCATCAATGTTTGTGTATAATTATAATTGTTTCCATATAACTGAATATTATATCATTGCTTAGAAATTGGATACACAATATGTATTATTTATATATAATACTCTTGATATTGGTATTTGTGGTAAAACTAACTTGCTCCTGAATGAAGAATGAGCTCTTAGCTCAGCCAGCATTCTGCACAACTCTTTCAGCCCTCTTTCTTCAGGGAATAGTCTATGTCCCAGTCCACAAATATTATACTAAAAGGGAGCATCCTGTAAATGTCCTAACATCGAATCTTTTGCTTTGGCATGCATTGTTTTAAGCCAAAGAGGCAAAGACAGGAGCTTGAGAAGATACACACTTTTCAGCCAGGAGCAAGAGTTGGCAGTTGAGAGACCCAGACTAGGCATACTGGTCACAAGAGTACAGGAGATCAGCAGAAGGGGGGTCAAAAGACTCCTTTATAAGCCTTTCTGGTTGATCATTTTCTTTATTTGCTTAGCACCGACTGAATTAATCTTTTAAAACTCATAACAGGTTATCTAAGAAATGAAGGGGAATTACTTCCATCTAAATGGAACTTCAAGAGTGAATTCAAGACAAAAAAATGAGAAAGAAGCAATTTTCATGACCTATCAACCTCACTGCCCACCCCTTTGAAGTCCTCTGCATGTTGAAACTGTAGAATCTCAGGTCAGAAACCATGGAATCATGACAATCCATGTGTGACATAATTAGGTTGAACTCTCAAACAAATGCAACCAAAGTCATCAAAAAAATGTCTTAAAGAGTTTCTCAGATCTAATTGGCCTGTAAGCATGTCTGTGGAGGAGCTGTCTTGATTGTTAATAAATAGATAAAAGTCCAACTCACTATGGGAGGCACCATTCCCTAGGCAAGTAGTCCTGAGCTGTGAAAGAAATCTAGGTAAGCATGAGCCTGCAAGAGCTCTGCATCACAGAGCAAGTAGCACCCTGATGGTTCAAATAAGAATGGTCTCCATAGGCTCACTCATTTGAATACTTGGACTCTAAGTGACAAAACTGTTGAGAAGGATTAGGAAGTATGGTTTTGTTGGAGAAAAGCCACTGGGGTATAGGCTGTGGAATCTCAAAACCCTACCACAGTGAGCTCTTCCTACCTTGAGGTTATCTCAAGATATGAGCATTCACCTAGTGTTCTAGCTCCATGCCTGTTGCCTGCAAGCCTGTTGCCTGTTCCCTGACATGATGACATGAGACTCTAAACCTTTGGAGCCCTGAGCACCAAAGTCAATGCTTTCTCTCATAAGTTGCCTTGTTCATGGTGTTGTATCACAGCAACAGAAAAGTACCTAAGAAAAGAACTCCCCGTCTGTCAATCACAGCTTCTGATGTGCTTCCATGGCTGGGAGCCAAGTACCTTGGTTCAAGCTAATGCTGCAAAGAATAGCAAACAGGATTGCCTTCTAGTTCCTGCTTTGACTTCCAGCCTTAACTTCCCTCTTCCCTCAGTGATGGACAGTGACGTGTAAAATCAAATAAGCCCTTACGTTCCCCTTAGAAATGTTTAACCAAAAAATGACTGAAGCCCTGAGGGCCAGCAAAAAAAAAAAAAAAAAAAAAAAAAAGAAATGTTTAACCAAGGTATTCTATAGCAGCAACAGAAATCTAACTAGAACACTTTCTGGGTTTCATTCTTTCATTCTTCTCTATGGATGAGTGAGTCATCCTCTCTGCTCCTTGGTTTCTTGTTTTCTGTAGTGTTACTGTCAGCTGCTTACATGACCAAGGAAATTCTTAGAAGGACAACATTTAATTGAGGCTGGCTTACAGGTTCAGAAGTTAGTCCATTATCATCAACACAGGAGCATGGCAGTATCTAGGCAGGCATGGTGCCGGAGGAGCTGAGAGTTTACATCTTCATCTGAAGGTTGCTAGAGGACTGACTCCCATGTGGTCAGGAGGAGGATCTAAGCCCACACCCACAGTGACACAATTCCTCCAACGAGGCCACACTTCCTAATAGTGCTACTCCCTGGACCAAGTATATTCAAACTACCACAGCTACCTTCTCGGCAATCATTAAGCTCACTTTAAAATGGAAAACTAAGTAACTTTCCAAGGCTGTGGAAATGACTGCTGCAAAGAAGTCCCAAGTCTAGTCTTTCCAAACCCACACTCTTGATTTTTCCGAGACAGGGTTTTCCTGTGTGTAGTCCTGGTTGTCCTGGAACTCACTCTGTAAGCCAGGCTGGCCTCAAACTCACACAGATCCACCTGCCTATACCTCCCCAGTGCTGGGATTAAAGGCTCCCAAACCTACATTTTTAACCCCACATCATATTGCTTCCTTTTCTTAGTGTGGCACATCCAGTAATTCAAATGCACAAAGTCTTAGAAGTTACCCAGGTAACCTTGGTCATCCTCCTGACCTGCTTACCTCTGACTCTCAAATCTTGTACCCACTTCCTCCCTGACAATCCTCCAGTGCCCATTAGCTGAGCTACTGATAGCCTTGTTTGAAGTTTGCCTTCCTAGAATTCTCCTTTTCTTATTCTTTTTCTAAAATAAAAGCCTAAATGAGATACACTCCTACCTGTGTTTTAAACAGCTGTCCATGACTTCCATTTAAAAATCATCGGAGGGGAAATATATTTTAAAATATAAATACTGGCGTGAAATACTTATGGCAGAGTCTGGGAGTATACACTGATTTAAAAAAAAACCCTACCCAGATAAATATACAGATAATGAATAACTTCTTATTAGGGAGGGATGCTGGCTCGGTAGCACCAGCCAGAAGCCTGGTACACAAGGAGACTCTCTCACTCCACCTAGATCTACTCAATCAAGGACCTGAATCACAGCAGAGTTTCCAGCTGATTCTCCACACACATTAAAGGTATAGTCCACATTTTTATGTAAAGAATCCAATGCTTTCTATAGAAGGGGAAGCTGGTCATGAACTAGACATGTGCCTCTTCCTCCACCTGACCATCAGAGGTCGGCAATCTGCAACAAACGATCAAAAGCTTAGACACCAAGTTTCTGCTGCATGAGACCCTTTATTGATCTGTGTTGTATTGAACTGAATAGAATTTGATGTTTCAAAACATACACTGAAATACATTGTTGCCTTCTACTTGTGTGTTTCATGGAGCTGGGATCAAGCCAAAATTAAGGAATGGAGAAGAGGCCCCCGGGTGTTGTGAGACAAAGGAGCAGGACTCCCTGAAGAAGAACCATCTCATCAGTGGAAAGGGACTGCTCTCTACGAAGACCTGTCCCAGTCTCTGGATTCAGTGTCTGAAGTCGGCACGCGTTCTATATTTTAAGGCACAACCCCCAGCTCTTTTTTTCTTAAGGAAGAGCAAACTTTCACCACAAAGATACAAGAACAGTCAATATTGATCTTCTTGACAAATGGCCCACCTCATGCCACAGGCCGCTCAAGCATCTGTTCAATGCGACAGCCCTCCCCTTTGTCAGGAAAGAAAGCCAAGTGGCCTCACACGCTATCAGCTGCAGATCACAAATATTGAAAAGAAATAAATTTCTCTGAGTGAAAAGCACCTTTCTTTGTTTTCTAACCCTCTCTCCTCCCAAGTCATGTTGATTTTGGGGCCGTGCACACTCCCAGCACCTGTACTTTTGAATTGTTTGTGTGCCAAGCCTATTGTGGTTTCCGTGCTGGGCTTGAGGATTCATTCTAAGTACAGTAACCAATGAAATCGTTTTTTCTTTCTCTCTTGGCATTATGTAAGAGAAGCAGCCGCTTCGGGCCACCGACAGCAACTATAATTAGAAGACACGGGAGGACAGAATAAGAAACCGGAGCTCCTATACCTAGACTTCTCCCTTAGGATCATGGGAAATGCATCTCCCCTGCAGACCAAAAGAGGAAGCAAGGATTTCTGCAACAGCCTTATTATTTGGCCGAAAGCTGATATTTTCAAACTTGTTTTGCAGAAATCTGCAATTGTTCTTTAATTGAGAATTAAGACCTAAACAATAGCAACATAAATGATAATCTTGCAATATGTATGCTACAGTATGAATAATCACAGTGGTCAAGTGTCTGGGGTGGGGAAGGGGGTAAAGTGGAGAGCATCACCAAAGAATAGGGCAAATAAGATATATAATGTTATGGAGAGATAAAGGGGAAAGTTCAATAGGAGCAGTGTATGGGGAGGAGGAAGAGAAAGCAGGGTGCAGGAGGGGGAATATGAGGCAGTACAACTAACACCAGAAGCCTTTTGAAAAAGCAAATGGAAGCCAACTACTGTAGAATTTTCGTACAGACAGACAGACAGCAGACAGACAGACAGATAGATAGATATGTATATCTGTCTGTCTATCTATCTATATGTCTATGTCCAGATCTATATCTACATCTAGACATAGGCATAGATATAGATATATAAGCAATTTAAATGACATTAACATGTAATGGCCAAGAGAATGCCCCCAGTAAAACCCCAAGATGGTTTACATCCTGTTGAGTTGTTGCTCAAAGGGATCTGTTTCATAGACCTGCCCAGCAAGCATCTCAAACTATTGCAAGGGCTCTTGCTTGTTCTCCACAGCCTGATGGTAACACCCTATGGCTGAGGATAGCACTTACGTCATGAACGCAGAGACACTGAGTTAATGCTCAACTAGAAGCTTCACCTGCCACTGTCTTGTGTTCGTGGTGTTGGGAGGTATTCTGCACACCAACAGAGGAGAAAGGGAACCAACATCAAACCCAGCGACCTAAAACGCTGACCTGCCTGCAAGTCTACTCCCACCCCACAGAATGGCTTCTGTTGGTTCCCACCCACCCACCCCCATCCCACTTATATTTTACTTTCATGAATTTGGGAGTCCAGACTACAACTTTGGGTCATTGTGGTTTGGGTAAAACAAACATTTATATTTGAGCACAACACTGCACACTTCATCCTATTGGGCACAGAAACTAGTTCAGGACAACAGCAAACTGTGAAATTTTGTCAGAACTCCTTGAATGGGGGCTTCCCAGTGAGAGTACGGAAGCTGGGGCTGCTGCAGTCATCTGACCACAGCAGGGCTTGTCTGTCTCTCTTCAGATGAGCCAGCCTGAGCTAGAAGGACTGCATCCCGTTCTTCCTGGGGCTGCATTTGCTCTATTTGCAAGATGGGGGTTCAAAAAGCAACTACATTCGTAAACATCCATTTTACCCTCGGTAAAACTGGTTCCGATGAGAAATGGCACAGTTAAGGCTGGAATTCACTTTGCCTTGGGGGGAAATTTCTAGGTAACCCACCTCTCCCCCAAATTAAAGAGACATCACTTGCTACTAACCCTTATGCTATGATCAAGAGATATGTTGTTGTCGTTGCTGTTGTCGTCGTCATTGTCATGGATAGACATAGTAAGCCATAGAATAAAAAGCTAGAACTCTTAGGTATGCCTACTGCAGGCACTCTTGACTACTTATAACATTCAGAAGTTACAGGAAATTTTGGAGAAAACAAGGAAACACCACGGCCCTTGTTGAGCAGGAAATCCAGATTCGTGTAAAATGGATTTATAGCTAAAGACACTTCTTATAAAACTATTCTGTAGGATAGAGAAATTGGCAGATTGTTCAATGGTTAAAAGTGCTGGATCTTCTTCCAGGGGGTTGGAAGTCCATTCCCAGCCCCTATGTAGCAGGTCACAGTCCTCTGTAACTCTGGTTTCAAAAGGTCATATGGCCTCTTATGATCTTCAAGGGAACCAGATATGCATGCAGGGCACAGCCATACATAAAGATTTTTTAAAAATAAGTAAATTTAAAACTGCAAAACATTCTGTAGGAATAATCAACTCTAGATATATAAAAATTTATATTCCAAAATAATTTCTCAGAAATCTAGCCCAATGGTGTCAGAAACTGTAAAATACACTAAACAATGTCAGTAGCAGTGTAATTTCATATATAATAACATAAGAAAAGTTCTTCTGAAATTAAAAAATTATCTGAAATTATTTACAATGTTGAAAATGAAATTGCTAAAAGCAAAGGCTTTTTAAAATGTCCTTATATTTATAGAAAATAAGCCAAAAAAAATTTATGATCAATTAAGAGATAACATTAATGAAGCATTATTCACTATATTGTGCAAATTTGATACAAAAATATCATTTTTTAATTTTGTAAGTTCTGATTTATACTCCTATATTGGTATTATTTGTGGTGCATTTATATAAGATATTTTATTTAATGTCTTATATAATAATATTGATATTCATTTAATGAGGTATTTTAAAGCTAAAATGTTTAAGTTTTATTACCATTAAGAAGTGACATTTTCATTTTGCTCCAGGACCCACAAATTACTTACAGGTCTTGACAGTGTTTGTAAAAAACATTTTAGAATAAATCTTAAATCCTCATAGTTAATTAGGCAAGGATAAGAAATCCTGAGCCAACTAAATAAAGTCTGCATCGTTTCCCTACGTCACTTATAGAGAGCCTTTCTATCCTGGGAGATCACTTTCCACCACAGCTTAGAATACCTAAGACCAATATCTGGCCATATCACAAGGAAATGATAATGTCTGCCATCTACTGAGCACAGGTGTTTTCTAGTTAAAAGATTGCACAGTACATATGCACTCCTGGCTGTCTCTGACATTTGGCATCTCGGGCTGAGGATGCCTGGTGCCACCTGAATTATGTTCTTTTGTAATCTGCCCAAGTGATATTTGTTTTGTTGTATCATTTGTCATTTATCTCAACAAAACAAAACAAAAAACCGTTTAAGATCTCTTTGTCACTATTGAAATAGGTTTCACAATAAAGTACCATAGTGTGGCTTTTCTTTCATTACCCGGGCATTCTGATCCCTTCAACCTGGAAATTCCTGTTTTGCAGTTTTTAGGAATATTTTTCTTCCATTTTCTTTTCTCCTTCTCCCTCCCTCCCTCCCTCCCTCCCTCCCTCCCTCCCTCCCTCCCTCCCTCCCTCCCTCCCTCTCTCCTTCTCTCTCTCTCTCTCCCTCTCTCTCTCTCTCTCTCTTTCTTTCTTTCTTTCTTGTTTTGTGAAAATAACTCATAGTCTCTCACTGTGTGCATCCTCTCTCTTCCCTACCCCCATTCCCCTTTCCTCCCTCCGTTCTATACCCCCTCCATTTCTCATTTTAAGTTTTTCTTTCAACTTTCTCAGAACTTCCCGATCACCCTCATGTGGGTTATCACACAGTTCCTCTCCAGTGAGTCTCTTGTTCACATGGTCTCTTCTTTGTAAAAGATGGCTCCGTGTTTTGGATATTGTCCTCTTCCTCCTCATGGGTGTGGGGTCTGCGGGGTCATGTTTGAATGGGTTTCTTTGATTTCTCTGAACTGCTTCTCTGAACTTGCCACCTCTGTGTATGCCAGCCTATCCCTTGGGAAAGGCTCCCCTCAGAAACTCAAAGGGGTTTCGGTACCCATTCACTTTTTTCTTTTATTTTCTCCCCTTTACAACTATTTTGAGAATTTCCTATATAGAGAAAATATGTTTTCGCCATGTCTACCCCCTCTACACCCACTCCCACTCCTCCTGTGTTTTCTCTCACACACACTCCTCTCTAAGTTCATGGCTACTTCCTTCATAATTGTTATTGAAGGACGTATAAAAAGATAGCTCTATATAAACCACTCTGTCTTTATAAGAAACACTGAGCTAACCCAGTGAGGCTCTGCAAACCCAAGAGCAACTTGTCTAACATGACCAGGCTAGCCCAGGCTCCATGGGGCTCCGAGAAAGCTAAACACATCAGTATCCTAGCTACGTATAACCACTTTGCAGTGTGCCAATTAGAAGTCTCCGTTCTGCCACTAATTCCTTGGCATTTAAGGGGAGGAGACATGTAAGTGTGGGAATTCTAAAATGTCTGATAAGGTAGCCCTCACTCATCTTCACTGTCTAATGTAGATGGCTGTTTCCTGGAAGTGATCCATTGTATCGCTTCCAGCCTACTATTTCAAAAGCCATCTCCTGACCATAGGCAACTGGTACTATTCCCTATGGAAATAAAGGCAATGCTTCTTACCCCACCAGGACTACTCAAGGCAAATACCTGGCCCTATGATAGACCCCCTCAAATCACATGAGCCTGGATCCCAGAAACATTCATCCTGGGCTGGGTGACTGGGAAGAGAAGGCCTTCGAACCCCCAACCATAGAGAGCTGCAAAGGTTAAAATGACTGATTTGAAAGAAGCTACACAGCTTGGCAGGGAAAATATAACACAGTGGTCAGATCTCAAGACTGAGACTAATGACTGTTATTCTCTAATGGAGTTCTGCCTCCAACAGTCACTGGATACATGGTCGTCTCTGAGCTCCAGCATCCTCAGCTAGACACTGGGCATCCGACAGGGCAGTTCCTATTGTTGTGAATGATCTCTATGGGAATAAAGCACCAAACACAGAGGCAGTAAGGGAGTGGAGGAGTTGAACAGAAAATATCAATCAATGAACATTGAAAGGGAGAAGATAAGGATTGCAAAGTGGGCAAAAGTCCTTTTGAAACACATTAGAATGGAGAAGAAAAGAGATCTGGGCCTCAGTTTAGGAGAAACTGGAAGAACATCTGTGATATGTGTGACCACAACTCTTTAGAGTGTTTGAGGTAATTATAAGTGCTGTTGGTCCTAGAAGTGTGTCCTGTTGTCTTACAGATGAACAGAGTTAATATCTGTGCTTTATTATTAATTAGTCTGCCAAATGGGGTCAGTTTTCCTCACCTATTAGCCTGCTTTTTATGAGACCATAAATAAAATGCCAGTCCATCCATTATTCTATACTGCACATATGCACACACAAACACACATATACACACACATGCACACACAAGCACACACACACACACACACACACACATATACACATCCATTGTAAATATTTTAGACCCAAACACCGAGAAGACATATGCATACATAGGCAGACCATCACACTTATATAAACCATGTACATCAATATTCAGAAGGAAAAAAAACCAAAGTGAAATATATATATATATATATATATATATATATATATATATATATATATATATATATATATATATATATATTAGGTCCAAGATCTTCTTGATAGCTGTTGAGATATAAATAAACTTGAAAATGTTGCTTTTCAATACTGCATAAATTCCGGTTCCTTCCAGATCCTCCTTGGTGGTAAGATTCAAGAATGGTAGTTGTACTTGAACAAAGAAATCATAATTCAAGTATGAAATGATTTATTCTAAAACACTTTGTCCACATTGGCTATTTGGATGTGTAAACATCAGAGCACTACACCCCCATCATCCCAGGCTTCACATCTCAGATTTCATTAGCCAATAAAACCAGGTTTATTTATAATAAAGTTAAGCCTTTCAAACCACTGACCATGGAAACCAGATTTTGAAATAATTCAGATTTGTGTTTCTGCTCTTTCTAATTAAGGGTAATATCGGGAAGCGCAGACAGTGGGAAGCATTGTTCAAGCACCATGGATTTAAGCAAGAAAATCTGATTATCAGCTCATGTCAGAAGCCAAGCGATAATGCAGCTTAGCATTTGTTTGGGCTTTTTCTTTGGCCAAAAGATAATTACCGTTCATGAGGCCTTACGTAAGTGTATCTAATATCTAAGGCCCTAAAATTTATGAATAGCAAAAGCATACAATGAGCAAAGAAGAATTGTCATCCTTACTATTTCTATGCCTTGCTCCACCATGATAATTTCATTACCTAGCCAAGTCGAACCTCTAAAATCAAAGTATCGTTTCTTAAAGGACAAGAAGTTGAACAGGTTTTCTGCCTGACTTCCTCCGGTGAGAGTTATTTCTGACAGACAAGACGCAGATGAGGCAGAATTTTAATAGGAAATGTACCGAAAGGGGACTCGGAGTTACCTAACCAGGTCATTGCACAGACAGCTGGAGTAAAGATGATTTTTTCCACAGGCCGTTATTCCTCAGGCTTAGGCCACTGCTGACTGTGAAGTTTCCTGTTGAGCGCATAAACAGTGAGAGCAGGAAAGCTCTAACAAACAGGACAGTGTCTCGGGATGCACCGATGAGTGCAAGCCCTCTGAATACGCATCTCAAAGAAGAGAGGGCAAAAACCCAGAGCAGAAAAATGACATAAAATAGGCACTTGAAAGTTGGCACAGGAAGCCAAATCTAAGGGTGAAGACGGATGAAATCAGGTTGATATGTAGTGTGTATGTAAGGTTCAAGGTCATATGCAGGAAGTCTTGTCAGCAACCACCTTAGTGGGGTTTGTGACATCCTCAGCTATTTTCTAGCAAAATATTTTGCTCTCCTGTCACTACGGAACAGTAGTACTAACCCTTTGTTGAGTGCTTTCTATCCATAGAGAGCATCATCATAAACACACTAAACAATTCAACTCCTCATAGCAACCTTGCAGAATCAGGATGGTGTCTTACTACACTTTACATGTGATGAAAACGATACAGAGAAGCCATCTCGCCCCTGCCACCCTAAATTTTATAGAATTCTTGATCCTATTGCCTGTCATAATTAGAGGCAGCTTTATCTCTCACATTACTAATGGGTAGCTGAAACCATTCACAGTTCCCAGAACTGATGCTGCATGATCTCGTCTCCGTCTGCCTGTGTGGTGGTGACAGTCACCCAAGCAACATCCTGAAGCAAAGGGAACATGCTGGGTCTCTGAAGGAGAGTTACACTGGTCCAGATGTGAGCATCAGCAGGTCACCACACTCTCCCCCTGAGCAGAAGCCAGGTAGAACAGTGTCCTGAGTTCCCTGCCTCCTTCCCATGGTTCCTGGGGCAAAGCATGGGTCTGAAAGTCCTTCAAGAAGTATCAAGTGCCACGCGGGATTCACAGAGGTAGGCACCCCTGAGTTAACAATAGATGAGAAAATTAATTTTTTTGTAAAGACCAAAAATCATTTCCTGAACTTTAGAGATGTAGATGACTTGATTTAAAGAAAGGCCAGACAGTATCAAAACCCAACATCAACAACAACATTTATAACTATGTATTCTCAGCTGGGCGGTGGTGGAGCATGCCTTTAATCCAAGCACTTGGGAGGCAGAGGCAGGCAGGTTTTTGAGTTCAAGGCCAGCCTGGTCTACAGAGTGAGTTCCAAGACAGCCAGGGCTACACAGAGAAACCCTGTCTCGAAAAAAACAAAAACAAAAAAATATGTATTCTCGGATTAGAGATTCAATGTCTGTCGTAACCACAACACAGGGTGAATCCTGGCTCTACCAAGAGCAAACTGCCTGAGTTTTCTTTTCTTTGCCTCTGTTTTCTCACCTTAAAAGTAGCAAAAATAATAATTCTGCTCCAGTCTCTATGAGACCCTGTGAGCCCTGCTTAACTGATTTGGTGAGAATTGTTCTCCATCCCCTCTAACTGAAGTAGCACGCAAGGGTGTAAACCAGGTCCTTTCCATATATGTTATGGCAGTTAGCTGGGTGTTTTGTGGGACTCCTAACTGTGAGGCCAATGTTTCTCTGACTCTTTGCCTGGTCTTGGGACTCATTTCCTCCTGTTGGGTTGCCTTGTCCAGGGTTTGAGGGCTCTTGCCTTGCCTTATATTATCTTATAGTATCCCTTTTTGCCATATCTTGGAGGCCTGCTCTTTCCTGAAGAGGATATAGAGGGGAAGTAGATCTGGGGGAAAGGGAAGGTGAGGGAAGCGGGAGGAGTGGGGGGAGGGGTGACTGTGGTTGGGATGTACTGTATGAGAGAAGAAGCTACTTTCAGTAAGTTTTGTTTTTTTAATCAATGTTTCCTTCACACTTACATGAGACAGCCAGAACAGATTATGGTTTAAACTATACGTGGCCATTTCACCCACTTCTGATTACATTCACATTTGTTGGTAAACTGTCTTCTTACGAAGTGGAAACTATGTAAGACAACCAGGCCCCTAGAGATTCGTGAGGTTTGAGTTTATGGAGATGATGAAGCAGCAATAGCAGCGGATGAAATAGCTGACATTCTCAGGCACAAATCTGAAGAGGGAGCAGACAGTGCTTCATATCCCAGAATCCTCGGCCTTATCCCAATGGTCCTCAAGCTTCCTAACATGGCAACTTTAATACAGTTCCTCGTGTTGTGTTGACCCCAACCCTACGCTTATTTTAGTTGCTACTTCATAACTCTAGGTTTTGCTACTGTTATAAATCATGATGTAAATATCTGATATTCAGGGTATCTGACATGGAACTCTGTGAAGAGATCATTTGACCCAAAGGGGTTGCGATCCACAAGTTGAGAACCATAACTACCTTAGACTTTCTGCTCTGGCTTCTGTCCTAATAAGATGTACTGGTGAGGAAACACAAATACCTCATAAGTCGATGGTGGTCTCTACCACACTGAACTAGGGGTTACGTCAATTCATTGGATACATGCTACACATTCTATGAAATAAAGTATACTGTGTCCATTTTTACAGATACAGCAATCCCACCTAACAGTAGCTATCGAGGAATAAGAGAAACCGTCCGCACTGAAGGGAGAGCCCCAGGTTCCACAGTGCAGTGATGATATGACTCAGAGGGTGAAGAGCTTGCCTTACAGGCATGAAGTCCTTGAGTTCAACTCCAAGGAGCCATGTGAAATTGCTGAGCATGTCCAACCCAGACACGGGGAAGTGGAGCTAGACAGCCATCTTAACCTAGCTGGCAAGCTCCATGCTAGTGGGGGACTAAATCTCAACCAAAAGCAAAAGCAAAGTAAGGAATGAAACCAATAGAGCTATTCTCTAGCCTCCACATGTAAATACACACACACACACAGAGAGACACACACACACATACACACAGACACACAGACACAGACATAGAGACACACAGACACAGACACAGAGACACACACACACACAGAGACACACACAAACACACACACAGACACACACACAGACATACACAGACACACACACAGAGACACACACACAGACACACACACACAGACACACACATACACACATACACACAGACACACACACAGACACACACACAGAGGCACACACAGACACACACAGAGACACATACACAGACACACACACATACACACACACAGACACACACACATACACAGACACACACACACACACACAAACACACACACAGAGACACACACACAGACACACACACATACACACAGACACACACACACAGAGACACACACAGACACACACACACACATACACACACACAGACACACACACATACACACACACACACACAGACACACACACACAGACACACACACACATACACATACACACACACACACACACACACAGACACATACACATAGACACACACACACAAAGAGACACACAGACACACACACACACACACACACACAGACACACACACACAGCTTCTGCTAATAGAATGTCAACTCTAAATAAGACAAGGTGAGTTAGCAGTATCACTCTACTACCAAAGCTAGACTTAGATGCCACAAGAAAATTACAGGACAGTATCCCCAAGGAATAGAGGCTTGAAAATTCAACAACGAACATCTGGGAAACTTAATTCAATAGTACATAAGAATAATCGTGTATCATGACCAAGTAGAATCTATGCTTAGAATTCAAGGATGGTTCAATGTTTGGGTGGGGGGGGGGGGGGAACGGATGCAGTATATTGAAAAGTTTAACATGATTATCTCAGTAGAAACCAAACTAATGTATCTAATGATTCAACGAATTTCCAAGATAATGAACGCTCAAGAAAGCTAAGAAACTGCCTTACATGATGAAAACCCTTTTTGATATTCCCACAAGTAACATTATATTCCATATTAAAAGACTCATAGTTCGGAGCAAGACAAGCTCTCTCATCTATTCAGCATAGTATTAGAAGACCCATCCAACATAAGTAAGTTAAAGAAGAAAGGTAATGGAAGCTACACACGTTGGAAAGGACAATGTAAAGCAATCTCTCTGAACTAGTGATATGATCTCATATGTAGAAAACCCAGAAGATTCCTGCATCAGCCTATGAGTAGCTGAGATTGCAGACTTGTGCCAACAGGCCTGGTGACGAACTTTAAAGTAATGTAGAAAACAAAAACAATAACAACAAAACAAAATGAATTATTCAAAATAGATCCCATGGTTTCACCTGGGATGGAGAGAATGAGAATAAGGAGGGAAAGACTCAAAGCTCAGTGACAGAATCTCAGGATTCTGTGCCCGTGAGTGGCACACACACACACACACATACACACACACACACACACACACACACACACACACACGTGTGTGCCTTCACATATGTGTCCATAAGAAGGGGTCCACAGCAATGGCAGAGGCTACAAGCACAGCTCTACACTGCCTTCTGTAGCCATCTGAGAAGTTCTTCTCAAGAAAAACCAGGACTATTGACTGTGCTACAGAAAGCCATCTGTGCTACAGAAGCAGCAGTGTTTGAGTTTGTTGGGAAGATGTCTTAAGAGATTCAAACACGAGAATTAACAGAAAGAGCAGTACTGGGGAAAGGATAAGCCGCGGCAGTGTGGACGCGGCTTTGCCATAGCAGTGTGGACGCGGCTTTCTCAAGAGCTATTCGTGCTCAGTTGTTTTTTACAACTGCCTACATGCCGATTTGGGTGACTTGTAAAGTTGAATTTCAAAGGGTTGCTGAGGGAGTCAAATGAAACTATGTCATGGTTTCTCAGGGGTACCGGTTAGGATCATACTGAGAGAGTAGAACCCTGGGCTCCAATAATTAAACATAGAGAAAAGATGTCTCTAATAAAAATGAAAAATTTGTAGCTTAATTTATAAGATTTCCAGAAAAATTTAGTGAGTGGTAAGACAATATTTGCTTACACTTTGAGTATGAGCCATTTTAACTTAATGTAATTTAAAAGTTCTCTGTGCAAGGAGCTAGAGAGGTGGCTCTGCAATACCGAGAGGGTCCAGAGTTAGGATCCCAATGCCCACATGGCAAGCCAGAGTCCCACAGAACCTGTATCCCCAACTCCAAGTCGGGAGGGATCAAGAAGATTGCTGGGGTTTTCTGGCTTCCAGCTTCTCTGGGAAAACACCAAGAACCAGGTTCAAGGAGAGAACCTGCCTCAAAGACATAGAGAGAGTGACAAAGGGACACTCGCTGCCTCTTCTAGCCTCCATATGTGAGCACAAAACATGCACGTGCATGCACACTCATATACCCATGCATCCACACAAATAAGTGAACAAATGAAATAAATCATCAAAACACATTTAAAACTATAAAAATTGAGCAATGATTCTTTGAAGGTAACCTTCAGTGTAAGGGTTGTAATCAGGCAAGAATTCTTGCCTTTTTTTCTGGTGAGAGATAATCAGGCTCCAAGGTGAGAGGATGGGTTATCTTCCTGCGTCTTCATAATTTTTCTTGTCTGCCATCTTGCCTCAGAGCATCGCTCTTTCAAATCCAATTCACCCTGTTGCTCTCTTAGGTCACATTTGCCGTGCTCTGCTTTTCTGCTCATCCCGGGTGACTTCTCTCTTGCGTGTATTTTTTTTTATCTTTTTGTCATTTTGCTTTCCACTTTAGCAGATTTTCTACAATTTTCCTTCAATTGTCTATGAATTTTTTTTTGCTTCCAACAATCACATATTTGATTCTGTGAGCTCCCTCTGCTCACTGATTGCCTCTTTTTAAAGAACACAGCTGTTCTTAGCCCCTGCCTTCTTCTCAGAATCCCCCAGGGTACTAATTAGATGTCTTCTTAGAGTGAGGTTTTTCTCCTGGTTTCTGAATGCTGTCAGTGTTCACCATTGGCATCGTCTCTGTTGGATTCTCTTGGTTCTTCTCTTTGGTATAATTGGTTTTCCTTGAATTCTGCAAATCCTTGATATGCTGAACAAAATTCAAGTTGATGAGTCACTTCTGTCTTTGTGTAGAAGAGAGTCTCTTTTTAAAGAGTTCAGGGCTTCCCATGATGATGTGACCTTGGTAGAAGGGAAGTGTACAAGCCAACTGATTTCATTACAAGAGGTGGGCTAGCCTGCGCTCTTCTAAATGCTATAATGAAAGGACATCATTTGAAGGCACCAACTTCCATATCAAACCTCCTGTTCTCTCCTAAAAAGGCATTTGCTTTCTTTGAAAAACATACTCTTCCAGTTTTGTCCTTCAAAGGAAGCCTGCCTGCACACCACCCCTGCTCCCCACACAGCAGAGAGCCATCTGACTGGAAAATGCAGTGAAGCAGGTACCAGAGCACCTTTGACTCAAAACTCTCCTCAGTTTGTCTCTTGGATTCTACAACAGCAAGTGGTTCCCATCTTCATTTTGCCCTAAGGTAGGTTTATCAGGAAAAGCGCCTGTCGTCCCTGTCGTCCCCATGCTCCCAGGAGATCTGGATCTCAAAACTCAGGTTGTCCGGGAAGGCCATCACTCTGATGGTCAGGATGAAAAGCTCATTTTTGCACCACAGCTCTAAGTCAGTATTCCCAGCCAATCTGGTATTTTGATCGCTCGTGAATTGAAATTGATGGAAAAACAAAAAACCTGTTACACCTTGGCAGCTTAGCTCCAAAACCATTTTCCAGTATGGTTTGGCTTTTGTTTTATTTGTTTGCCTGTCTTGTACAACTTGAGTCCTACACCAACTCCTTCCCATGTGAGGAGGGCATTTCCCACCGGGAAGCAGCCTCCAGTGGATGGTCACAGTAGCTATCTTACAGACCCAAGCGTCATGTAGGTATCTGCTTCATAACCTTTAACACTGTCTCAGGTTAGACCTTCTAGACATCAAAGAGGCCCTGACGCCTAGGCTGCAAGCCAAAAGCAGGGGTTCTTCTCTGAAACTCTCCCAAGAGCTATGGAGATGAAATAAGCTGCCCCAGCACATGGCTAGACCCTCCCTGTGGCCAGTGTACTATTTCCCTGCCAAGACCCTTCCATGCTACTATGGTGATGTAAATTAGGCCCCAGAAGCAGGTGTCTCCAAAAGTATATGTATTTAAGCCTTTCTAGCAAGACCATGTAACTACTATTTCACACAGCAATTCCACCTTAGAGGAATGTTGCTATTCAACTTTTGAGAAATACAAACTATATTATTCAAGTATATAAGTATTTTATATATATATATAATATATATATATAACTATATATATCATATATATATATAATTTCATTTCTTAATTATAAAAGTGGTAACAGTTCACTCTAAAATCTTAAACCATACTCTACAGGGTGCAGATTTTACCACCCTTGAGATGATTAAAGGTGAAAGTGTTCCTAGGTGCTCTCCCCGTGGGTTCTGGTGTTCATGTATTAGAATAATGCATGCACTCTTTTCTGTAGATGTAGCAGAACCAGATGGAGCTGCTTCTGCATGACCCTAAGGAGTAAGGATGCCCCACTCAAAATTAAGCTTACTTTCAAAAGCCAGCTAGGAAGCAATTCAAGGTTTTACTGAAGTCATGCAACAAGTGTCACCTCACACAAAGCACACTGGGCTTCCTGACACTCTACATCTTTCACTTTCCTTCCTAGAGTCTGTTCTTGTGCCCCTCCCCCACACCACCATCCCTATCCTTCCAAAAGATCTGCATCCCTAAAATTCTTCTAGTTCTAGTATGCACACACACACAATTCTTCCCATCTTACCTACACATTGGTAAATCCTGTCCATTCCAAAGCCACTAAACCTTCTAGAATTCTTTTAGTTTTTTTCTATATCCATCATTTAATTAACCTAATAAAGAGGCAAGTGTGGCTAGAACCTCCAAGCAAGAGAGTATATCATTCTTCAGAGGCCACTAGAAAGATCAACATTAGCTGGGCAGTGGTGGTGCACGCCTTTAATCCCAGCACTTGGGAGGTAAGACAGGCAGATTTCTGAGTTCGAGGCCAGCCTGGTCTACAGAGTGAGTTCCAGGACAGCCAGGGATACACAGAGAAACCCTGTCTCAAAAAACAAAACCAAAACAAAACAGAAAGAAAGAAAGGAAGAAAGAAAGAAAGAAAGAAAGAAAGAAAGAAAGAAAGAAAGAAAGAAAGAAAGAGAAAGGAAGGAAGAAAGAAAGAAAGTAAGGAAGACAGATCAACATTATGGCAAGAGAGCAAGAGCAAGAGCTCTATTGCTTACATCTTTAGGAGCCAGAGCGCAAGAGAGCAAGAGCAAAAGCAAGAGAGCAAGAGCGAGAATGGCGAAACCCCGTCCCTTTTAAGGAGAATTATCCTCCGCCTAGGACGTGTCACTCCCTGATTGGCTGCAGCCCATCGGCTGAGTTGTCGTCACGGGGAAGGCAGAGCACATGGAGTGAAGAACTACCCTTGGCACATGCTCAGATTATTTGTTTACCACTTAGAACACAGGATGTCAGCGCCATCTTGCAACGGCGAATGTGAGGGCGGCTCCCTACATCTCCCCCTTTCCTTTTAATAAGAGCAATAGGCCACCCATTTTAATGAGAGTGGAGATAGAGGTCAAATTCCCAGTGTGCAGGTAAAGGAGCCGTACACATAACCTCCTCCCAGGCTCATCACCCAGAGGGGTCCTGGTCTGGTCCCGTGTCGTTTTTCCTGGGGAGAAGGACACTTGGACACTCAACCTTCTTGAAAGATGACATGTCTCCCTAGAATAGGCTCATATATGCCGCAGAGCCCTTCTACTGCAGTGCTTAGCCGTGCAACTCTCTCGGGCTGCTGAAGCACACTCACTCTATCCCGTGCAATGAGACTAGCCTCGTGGGGTGCAAGAGCTGAGTGGCCAGCGACCTATTGCTTAAGCATAGATATATCAGGGGAAGCACCATGTTCTAGTGCAGCAAGCGCCTGGGCAATAACCACCTTGTCTCTCCTAGTTTGGGCCTTAAGCTTACAGACCAACCAAAGAAGCAACACTAATCCACAGCAAAGTGTATCTCCAAATAATATCAATCCCACCCATTCTTTAAAGAAGGAAAATGCTGAGGAGATCCAATTGGGTAATCCTTTGATCAGGGACAGGTCCAAGCTCGTGGAGTTGACCTGAAGTCTCAATTCCCGAAGGGTCTGTTCAAATTCAGCCGTCCAATTCTGTAACATATACTGAGAAAGACTTTTTAACAAATTAGCTGCCCTAGTAAATTTCTCATACTGAATGGAAGTAACGCACAATCCCGGAAACTTTTGTTCACATCCCAGCTGAGCTATTTGCCATAATACATCTAGTTGTTCCTGGACAAGATCTATGCGTTGATTCATTTCTGTCCATGGAGCATTTTTGGGATTGGAGGATGGCGGTCGCTAAGCCTGCATTGGTGAGAGGTCCCCCGAGCTCCCGACAAACCCTGAGCCAGTCTTGTAAGCCTTTGTTCTTTCTTGGGGCTATGGCCGCTCGGCACTCCTGTGTGGCTTGCTCATAAATGAGCTGTTCTACCAGAGGTGCGGCTTGCTCTGAATCTCCAAAAATATGCTCTGCTGCCTCTGTCATTCTGGCCACAAAATCTGAGAATGACTCCTGAGGTCTCTGGACGATCTTTGTTAGTTGTCCAGTGGCCTCACCTGCTCGGGAGAGCGCCTTCCAGGCCCTAATAGCCGTGGAGGAAATTTGTGCATAAGCTCCCCAGTGGTAGTTTGTTTGATCAGCAGTATAAGCTCCCTGACCCGTTAACAAGTCAAAAGTCCAATCTCTCTGCTCTGGAGTCAAAGCAGCAGCGTTTGCTCGGGCCTGCGCTTGTGCAGCCTCTTGCCATAGAGCTCTCCATTCCATATATTTGCCCATACTAGGGAGAGCGGCTTTTGCAATCATTTGCCAGTCGGCAGGAGTTAGTGCCATGCCGGCAAGCCTGTCTAACTGCACCAAGGTAAAATTAGCATTGGTTCCATATTTACGGACCGACTCGGCAAACTCTTTAATCTGCACATATTCTACCGGAGTGTGGACACGCCCACCCTCGGCTCCTTCAAAGACCGGAAATGCCTGTTGCATTTTCCTTTGTTCCTCCTTTGGAATGAACGAGTCTGTGCATTGCCTCTCTGTCCATTGCCTCTCTGCGCAAGGCTGACGCACTACGCAGGGCGGGGGCTCCGCATAGGGCGGAAGTGCACTATGACCTTGAAGCTGACTGCCTGGAGGCTGAACAGCATGCTGGCCTTCACCAGCCGCTTTTGGCTTTTTCCTTAACTGATTAGCTAGCATTTTATCTGGCTGGTACTTTTTTCTCTCATAACGAGCTGCTTCCTCCTCCAAGTCTGTTTCTTCAGAGGAGAATTCTTCATCTGATTCAGAGCTACTAAGAGCTGGCTCCTTGAGCTCATCTAGTGATGAGTATAGGCTCCTTCTCCTAGAGACCTCCGCTAATTGATCTTTTTTCTTTTCTTTTTTCTTTTCCTTCCTTCTAATCTCTCCCCAGGTATTCTTACCTGACCAAAACTTTTCCTCGGGTTCAAGACCCTTGGAAAGGCCTGTATACTTATTTTGTGTACCATATTTCCTCTTTGCTCCTACTCTCTCTCCCCGCTTTACTTCTGATAGATTGCCCTGAATTTCATCCAGAATTTTCAGCCCTGCCTTAACCGCTTGATAACATGTGAAAAGGAACAAAAAGGCTCCTAACACTAGAGAAAGTTCAAGGCCAAACATACCTTGTAAAGCTATTTCCCACTTTACTTCTGATAGACTGTCTTGAATTTCGTTAGAAAGTTCAAGGCCAGACGTACCTTGTAAAGCTATTTCCCACTTTACTTCTGATAGACTGTCTTGAATTTCGTTAGAAAGTTCAAGACCAGACTTACCTTGTAAAGCTATACTTACGGGTACCCTGTTCCCCAGCTGAAGAGTTCTGAATTCATGCAGTTGAATCCTTCTCAACAGTCTGTTTTACGGGAACACTTCATTACCACCATTCCCCAGCTGAAGAGTTCTGAATCCAGGCTGGATCCTTCTCAACAGTCTGTTTTACAGGAACACTTCATTACCACCGTTCCCCAGCTGAAGAGTTCTGAATCCAGGCTGGATCCTTCTCAACAGTCTGTTTTACGGGAACCTTTATGACCGTGACCCGCAGTTCTGGTTCCGGAATGAGGGATCTTCCTTGCGCCGGTGATGGTAAATTCCATCCCGGGTTTTCTCGTCCCGGGATTTCTCGTCCCAGGTCTTCTCGTCCCGGGTCTCAGCACCAACTCTTATACGCGTTCTCGCGACCGGCCAGGAAGAACGCAACAAACCGGAATCTTCTGCGGCAAAAGCTTTATTGCTTACATCTTTAGGAGCAAGAGTGCAAGAGAGCAAGAGAGCAAGAGCAAGAGCTCTATTGCTTACATCTTTAGGAGCCAGAGCGCAAGAGAGCAAGAGCAAAAGCAAGAGAGCAAGAGCGAGAATGGCGAAACCCCGTCCCTTTTAAGGAGAATTATCCTCCACCTAGGACGTGTCACTCCCTGATTGGCTGCAGCCCATCGGCCGAGTTGTCGTCACGGGGAAGGCAGAGCACATGGAGTGAAGAACTACCCTTGGCACATGCTCAGATTATTTGTTTACCACTTAGAACACAGGATGTCAGCGCCATCTTGCAACGGCGAATGTGAGGGCGGCTCCCTACAATTATGAATACACACCTGCACATCACTGTGATCACACTGTGATACACAATGCTACACTACACTCTGACACTCTACAGCTTGCCTCTCAGTACAGATGCACCCATGTGGTCACAGCATCCTGACTCATTAAAGGCATACAGGATTATACAGTAGTAAGAGTGATCCTCACTGACAAGTGTAGGAGTTGTTTCTGACTTTTTTACAGACAAAAAGAATACTTCACCAAATAAATCTTGATGCGGGTATCTCTTTACATGTAAAAACTATAGATGTTTGCTTGATAAATGTTGATTTGTATCTCGTGGGCTCAACCTTATATTATTACTAATGTGCATGAATATATCTATATACTTATTTATTTTAATTAAAAATATAATTAACATAATAATATATAAATATATACATACTTTATATGCACATACATATTTTTAATTGTGTAGATCAATGAATATGGGATCATATAACTGAGGTATGGCTGTAAACTACAACCAAGGATGTCTATGGAGAGGATGTTCAATCTATGAAGAGAGGATGTCTCTGCTTAACTGCTTTAGAATTCAACTTTCCCCTCCGGTAACATGAGGAAAGCATGCTTGAGAAACTATATGGAATAAAATGAAGTGATGAGACCTGGCCCCAGAGCACTATGAGAGATTGCCACTGAGCTAAAATCAACATCCATGAAGACCACTTAAATAAGCATCTGAGTGCCATGAACATTTCACAAATAGAGGAAAACCCCAGAAGTGTTTGAAAGTCACGGTGTGAAAGACCTGGACCTTGGCAGCAGGCTTTGGGAGGTACTCTGGTCATAGCACTCAATCAAGGCACGGTAGCTGTTTTAACCTTCTGGTGATAACATCAACAATTCATTTTACAAGAACATCATTTCTGATCTTAAAAATAAAAATAACCTAAGATGGGCTGTGCTGGAGAGATGGCTCAGCAGTTAAGAACTCTTGCAGTTCTTCTAGAGGACCTGAGTTCAGTTCCTAGCATCCACACTGGCAGTTCATGAAGGCCTGTAAGTCCTGTTCCAAGGGATTCATTGCCCTCTTCTGGCCTCCACGGTCACCTACATCCAGGACAGACAGACAGACAGAGAGGTAGGCAAGGCAGGCAGGCAGACAGAAACACATACAAATACGCACACACACAAGCACACACACAAGCTCACACACACAAAACAAATCTTAAAAACAAAATCCCATGGTAACAGCTATGTATACATGCTAAAACACTAGGAAATTTAAATGCTGTCATAGGCAAATGTGTTCATTTTACAGTCGGTGACAATGCCGATTGATGGCCAAAGGAAGTGAATGCATTCCTGACCCTAGAAAATACAAAAGTGCAACTAATAGCAGGACTTTGAAAATGACTTAGATCAATGTTAAATCGTAGCATTCATTCATTCATCCATTCATTCTTCTCTCTATGTGATTTAAGTGATCTGTATTCCAGGCACCATTGCAAGCTTCTGGTGCACAAATCTTCAACATTTTCCCTTTAAAGATATTTAATTTTGCATGGTGTTGCCTATCGTTGTCTAGAGTATAATATAAGGCTGATAATTTATATAAAGGTATGTGCATGTAAAATACACAGCATATTTAGCAGACATAGGCTTCTTCTCTCCTTCTTGACTGCTACCAGGTAAACCGAAGATGTATTAACGTGCATGGATATGCTAAAAAACACACTAGCCAATCAGAGCTGAAAGATGGGCAGTTCTAGCCAATTAGATTGAACGACACAGAACCTAGCTGGTGAGGCCTGGTAACTAGACCTGTGTAACCTGTGTGCTCAAAAGTTCATATAAAGCCCTTCATTTGCGAGGTGGCAGCATGCCACAGTGGGAAGATCCTAATTAAAAAAAATAAAAATAAAAATAAAAAATGAAAAACCTCAGGGGACGCCACAAGTTCAAGTGTCCTTGGAGTAAATTGAGAAATTCCAGCCTCAGTTTCCTCTTCTAGGAACCGAGTGGTTCGGCCACATCTTCTCCAAAAATGTTCATCAAGGCAG
Organism: Mus musculus; assembly: GCF_000001635.26. Lineage (NCBI taxonomy): Eukaryota > Metazoa > Chordata > Mammalia > Rodentia > Muridae > Mus > Mus musculus. The sequence continues at coordinate 87,140,223 of NC_000076.6, read as the reverse complement.
CAGGTTTTTTTCTTTGCAATCAACTCGCTCAGAACTAAACAAGGAGCATCACTTGACCCTCAGAGATGGTCCAAGAGCTCCAGAGAGGTAGGCTTCCCCACATAGCTGATAGATGTTTTTTCCATTGCCAAATATATAACAGATGAAGACTAGTAAGTTAAGAAACAGTTAGTGCTGACTATAATAGCCCATTTGAAAAAAAATTAACCAGTCACTTCATTTTTTAGCAAACACTCTTACCATTGTGTGGCATTTTATTGTCCCCCTGGGTGAATAGAGCCTTTAAAAATGTATACGCCTGAACTGAATGCCGTGTCAAATCTATTGGCGCTGTGTGTTTAAACACCTGCATCTCATCATCAGCCCTTCATAATATTGTTAAACAATCATTATACTTCTGACGAGTGGTGGATCCAAATACATTCTTCCATGAGATGTGCTCATTCCTGTTTTATAAGTAACCCATTCGTGGCAAATAAAAGCTACTCAGGTAGACCAGGGCTCACCCAACCATCCATCTAATGTGCAATAAAGCCTTTAAATTGTTATAATAAATTGTCCTGTGTCATCTCCTCTATTAGACAATCCTCGCCTGGTTGTATAAGAATGATCAATGTTTGTTTACTCAAGTTCTAAATTTCACTTGCCTAACAAGATTAAAAATCTTTTCAAAAAAATGTTACTATGAAATTTGGCTGAGTGTAATTTATCTCCGTTTCTTCTTTGAATGGAAACTTTGAGGCAGGCATGGTGGTGTACACTTTTAATCCTAGCACTCAGGAAGCAAGAGAATAACCACAAGTTCTAAGCAAACCTGGGTTTCTCAGAAAGACCCTTCCCCAGTCAGTATATCAATCAATTTGAGAGAAAAGCTAATCCTGCCTTACAGGCCATCTGTATACTATTAAACAAAAAACAGTGTTTGATGATCAATGTGGAGAGACTATCAGAAGAACTGACTTAGCTACTTCCCAAGCAAACAACAAAAGACAGCAATGCTCCAATCATGGGGGCCAAAAGGGATGAACCCCACAACACGGAAGCCAAATAAAGAAGGTATTAATGAAATAAGGGACTGCCAGCCTCTGCCATCCTTGGGAGCACATGGCTGGAGTCACATCTTACTCACCGGGGCTCTACACTGCCCCTTGTGAAATTGATATTTCCATGACAAAGTTTTTGCAGATGATGAAGCATACAGAGTTAAGATAATCTCTCCCAAAGTCACCAGGAAGAAACTGGTTAAGGACAAGATTTGAACTCCGTCTGTCTAGTCTCTGAGTCTGGTTGGTCTGTTCATTTGTTTGTGTGTTTGTTGTTGGGTTGTTGTTGTTGTTGTTGTTGTTGTTGTTGTTGTTTCGAGACAGGGTTTCTCTGTGTAGACCAGGCTGGCCTCTAACTCAGAAATCTACCTGCCTTTGCTTCCCAAGTGCTGGGATTAAAGGCGTGTGCCACCACTGCCCGGCTGAGTCTGTTTTTATAATCAACATTCTCAACTACTTATTCAGTTTCCATCCACGAGAGCCAGGGCCACTGGAACACAGGTGCCAGCGATCTCAGTATACCACTGCTCAGTAACTAAGAATACAAGAAGGAACTCCATAGTAAAGAGAATCAGCCTCTGGATATCTGTAAAGCCTGGCCCCTAGACTGTCTCTGGCTACTGATATAAACTCATCCCTCTTCTCCCAACTCTGTAAGCTTTAAAATATTCCGATCAGCATCATGTCCATGTGGGGAAAGGAGGCTTCTAGATTTAATTAAGTACTCCATGACATCAGCCCATAGTAGCCTTCCTAAGTCACCTGTAACTTGAGCCTTTGATTTCCAGTCACGAAGTCATTGCAGAACAGTCTGTGATGCCGGGAACTAGCAGGACCCAAAGCGTAGCCCCTGCAGTGCAGGCTGGATGGCTGAAAAGACTCGTGAAGCAGACTGAAACAGCACTCCGTCTGTTGTTTCTGCTGCTGCGGCTTTTGCGAGAAGAAAAATCTTCTTTTTTTCTGAAAGAAGATTGAATACCCACTTGGACCATCGAGCGTTGACTCCGGGTCCTACACACAAGGTAAGATGTCCTGAAGACCAGGCCAGCATCCCAGCCATCAGAACCTCAATTATTAAGAAAATTTCCTCATGGAAATTTTATATCTTCTACCTCCAAGAAGTCACACCAAGGCACCCTGTTGAACCATAGTCCCACACTTCAGTCAGAGCCCAAATGTGTTCCCACGTCTCAAGCAGAGATGCAAAAAGTGCAACCACAGTTGATACTGGGTGTCATCTTCCTACTAAGTTGAGAAGGATGTGGGGGCCACATATATTTCTTGGGTAATTCAGAAACACTTCACATAAAGAGGGCCATTGTATCAGTCATCATTATGAAACTATGGGTAGAGACAACCGGCCACCTTCCTGGTCAGAGCACAGGTGTCTGCCTGGCCTGAGAGGCTTCTGCCTCAGGTTCTGCGGAAGCCACCTTGGTTCCGGGACTCCACGGAGGGCAGTCTGCACAGGTGAGAGTGTGGAATACAGAGGCCAGCAGTTTCTGGGACAGGTGAGAGCCACAGAGCTTCTGAGGCAGTGCCATTTTCAGCTCCAGACAAACGGCCTCCTTCCTGGTCAGAGCAAAGGTGTCCGCCCAGCCTGGGAGGCTTCTGCCTCAGGTTCCGCAGGAGCCACCTTGGTTCCGGGACTCCGCGGAAAGTAGTCTACACAGGTGAGAGTGTGGACTACTGAAACAACGGCTTCTGTGACAGGCCAAAGCAACACAGCTTCTGGGAAAGATCCTGTTTTGGGCCTTCATCTTCGGCCAGGAGGAGGTCCAAACACCAGATAACTGTGCACCTTCCCTGAAAGAGGAGAACTTGTCTGCAGAGACTGCTCTGACCACTGAAACTCAGAGGAGAGAGCTAGTCTCCCAGGTCTACTGATAGAGGGTAACAAAATCCCCAGAAGAACAATCTCTAAACAGAGACAACTATAACAACTAACTCCAGAGATTACCAGATGGTGAAAGGTAAACGTAAGAATCTTACTAACAGAAACCAGGACCACTCACCATCATCAGAACCCAGTACTCCCACTTCGCCCAGTCCAGAGCACCCCAACACACCTGAAAAGCTAGACCTGAATTTAAAAGCATATCTCATGATGATGGTAGAGGACATCAAGAAGGACTTAAATAACTCACTTAAAGAAATACAGGAGAACACTGCTAAACAAGTAGAAGACATTAAAGAGGAAACACAAAAATCCCTTAAAGAATTGCAGGAAAACATAACCAAACAGGTGATGGAATTGAATAAAACCATCCAAGACCTAAAAAGGGAAGTAGAAACAATAAAGAAAAGCCAAAGTGAGGCAATGCTGGAGATAGAAACCCTAGGAAAGAAATCTGGAACCATAGATGCCAGCATCAGCAACAGAATACAAGAGATGGAAGAGAGAATCTCAGGTACAGAAGATTCCATAGAGAACATCGGCACAACAATCAAAGAAAATGGAAAATGCAAAAAGATCCTAACTCAAAACATCCAGGAAATCCAGGACACAATGAGAAGACCAAACCTACGGATAATAGGAGTGGATGAGAATGAAGATTTTCAACTCAAAGGACCAGAAAACATCTTCAACAAAATTATTGAAGAAAACTTCCCAAATCTAAAGAAAGAGATGCCCATGAACATACAAGAAGCCTACAGAACTCCAAATAGACTGGACCAGAAAAGAAATTCCAAGAACAACAAATGCACTAAATAAAGATAGAATACTAAAAGCAGTAAGGGAAAAAGGTCAAGTATCATATAAAGGCAAGCCTATCAGAATTACACCAGATTTTTCACCAGAGACTATGAAAGCCAGAAGAGCCTGGACAGATGTTATACAGACACTAAGAGAACACAAATTCCAGCCCAGGCTACTATACCCAGCCAAACTCTCAATTACCATAGATGGAGAAACCAAAGTATTCCACTACAAAACTAAATTCACCCATTATCTCTCCAAGAATCCAGCCCTTCAAAGGATAATAACAGAAAAAAACCAATACAAGGACGGGAACCACGCCCTAGAAAAAACAAGAAGGTAATCCCTCAACAAAACTAAAAGAAGACAGCCACAAGAACAGAATGCCAACTTTAACAACAAAAATAACAGGAAGCAACAATTACTTTTCCTTAATATCTCTTAATATCAATGGTCTCAACTCCCCAATAAAAAGACATAGACTAACAAACTGGCTACACAAACAAGACCCAACATTTTGCTGCTTACAGGAAACTCATCTCAGAGAAAAAGATAGACACTACCTCAGAATGAAAGGCTGGAAAACAATTTTCCAAGCAAATGGTATGAAGAAACAAGCTGGAGTAGCCATCCTAATATCTGATAAGATTGACTTCCAACCCAAAGTCATCAAAAAAGACAAGGAGGGGCACTTCATACTCATCAAAGGTAAAATCCTCCAAGAGGAACTCTCAATTCTGAATATCTATGCTCCAAATACAAGGGCAGCCACATTCATTAAAGAAACTTTAGTAAAGCTCAAAGCACACATTGCACCTCACACAATAATAGTGGGAGTCTTCAACACACCACTCTCACCAATGGACAGATCATGGAAACAGAAACTAAACAGGGACACAGTGAAACTAACAGAAGTGATGAAACAAATGGACTTAACAGATATCTACAGAACATTTTATCCTAAAACAAAAGGATATACCTTCTTCTCAGCACCTCATGGTACCTTCTCTAAAATTGACCACATAATTGGTCACAAAACAAGCCTCAACATATACAAAAATATTGAAATTGTCCCATGCATCCTATCAGATCACCATGGACTAAGGCTGATCTTCAATAACAAAATAAATAATAGAAAGCCAACATTCACGTGGAAACTGAACAACACTCTTCTCAATGATACCTTGGTCAAGGAAGGAATAAAGAAAGAAATTAAGGACTTTTTGGAGTTTAATGAAAATGAAGCCACAACATACCCAAACTTATGGGACACAATGAAAGCATTCCTAAGAGGAAAACTCATAGCTCTGAGTGCCTCCAAAAAGAAACTAGAGAGAGCACACATTAGCAGCTTGACAACACCGCTAAAAGGTCTAGAAGAAAAGGAAGCATGTTCACCCAAGAGGAGTAGAAGGCAGGAAATAATCAAACTCAGGGGTGAAATCAACCAAGTGGAAACAAGAAGAACTATTCAAAGAATTAATCAAACGAGGAGTTGGTTCTTTGAGAAAATCAACAAGATAGATCAACCCTTAGCTAGACTCACTAGAGGGCACAGGGACAACATCCTAATTAACAAAATCAGAAATGAAAAGGGAGACATAACAACAGATCCTGAAGAAATCCAAAACACCATCAGATCCTTCTACAAAAGGCTATACTCAACAAAACTGGAAAACCTGGACGAAATGGACAAGTTTCTAGACAGATACCAGGTACCAAAGTTGAATCAGGATCAAGTTGACCATCTAAACAGTCCCATATCACCTAAAGAAATAGAAGCAGTCATTAAGAGTCTCCCAATCAAAAAAAGCCCATGACCAGATGGGTTTAGTGCAGAGTTCTATCAGACCTTCAAAGAAGATCTAATTCCAGTTCTTCACAAACTATTCCACAAAATAGAAATGGAAGGTACTCTACCCAACTCATTCTATGAAGCCACAATTACTCTGATACCTAAACCACAAAAAGACCCAACAAAGATAGAGAACTTCAGACCAATATCCCTTATGAATATCGATGCAAAAATCCTCAATAAAGTTCTTGCTAACCGAATCCAAGAACACATCAAAACAATCATCCATCCTGACCAAGTAGGTTTCATCCCAGGGATGCAGGGATGGTTCAATATACGGAAATCCATCAATGTAATCCAGTATATAAACAAACTCAAAGACAAAAACCACATGATCATCTCATTAGATGCTGAGAAAGCATTTGACAAAATCCAACACCCATTCATGATAAAAGTCTTGGAAAGATCAGGAATTCAAGGCCCATACCTAAACATGATAAAAACAATCTACAGCAAACCAATAGCCAACATCAAAGTAAATGGTGAGAAGCTGGAAGCAATCCCACTAAAATCAGGGACTAGACAAGGATGCCCACTCTCTCCCTACCTTTTCAACATTGTACTTGAAGTATTAGCCAGAGCAATTAGACAACAAAAGGAGATCAAGGGGATACAAATTGGAAAGGAAGAAGTCAAAATATCACTTTTTGCAGATGATATGATAGTATATATAAGTGACCCTAAAAATTCCACCAGAGAACTCCTAAGCCTGATAAACGGCTTCAATGAAGTAGCTGGATATAAAATTAACTCAAACAAGTCAATGGCCTTTCTCTACACAAAGGATAAACAGGCTGAGAAAGAAATTAGGGAAACAACACCCTTCTCAATAGTCACAAATAATATAAAATACCTTGGCGTGACTCTAACTAAGGAAGTGGAAGATCTGTATGATAAGAACTTCAAGTCTCTAAAGAAAGAAATTAAAGAAGATCTCAGAAGATGGAAAGATCTCCCATGCTCATGGATTGGCAGGATCAACATTATAAAAATGGCCATCTTGCCAAAAGCAATCTACAGATTCAATGCAATCCCCATCAAAATTCCAACTCAATTCTTCAACTAATTAGAAAGGGCAATCAGCAGATTCATCTGGAATAACAAAAACCTAGGATAGCAAAAACTCTTCTCAAGGATAAAAGAACCTCTGGTGGAATCACCATGCCGGTCCTAAAGCTGTACTACAGAGCAATTGTGATAAAAACTGCATGGTATTGGTATAGTGACAGACAAGTAGACCAATGGAACAGATTTGAAGACCCAGAGATGAACCCACACACCTATGGTCACTTGATCTTTGACAAGGGAGCTAAAACCATCCAGTGGAAAAAAGACAGCATTTTCAACAAATGGTGCTGGCACAACTGGCGGTTATCATGTAGAAAAATGTGAATTGATCCATTTCTATCTCCTTGTACTAAGGTCAAATCTAAGTGGATTAAGGAACTCCACATAAAACCAGAGACACTGAAACTTATAGAGGAGAAAGTAGGGAAAAGCCTTGAAAATATGGGTACAGGGGGAAAATTCCTGAATAGAACAGCAATGGCTTGTGCTGTAAGATCGAGAATCGATAAATGGGACCTCATAAAATTGCAAAGCTTCTGCAAAGCAAAAGACACTGTCAATAAGACAAAAAGGCCACCAACAGATTGGGAAAGGATCTTTACCTATCCCAAATCGGATAGGGGACTCATATCCAATATATATAAAGAACTCAAGAAGGTGGACTCCAGAAAATCAAATAGCCCCATTAAAAAATGGGGCTCAGAGCTGAACAAAGAATTCTCACCTGAGGAATACCGAATGGCTGAGAAGCACCTGAAAAAATGTTCAACATCCTTAACCATCAGGGAAATGCAAATCAAAACAACACTGAGATTCCACTTCACTCCAGTCAGAATGGCTAAGATCAAAAACTCAGCTGACAGCAGATGCTGGCTAGGATGTGGAGAAAGGGGAACACTCCTCCATTGTTGGTGGGATTGCAAGCTTGTACAACCACTCTGGAAATCAGTCTGGCGGTTCCTCAGAAAATTGGACACAGTACTACTGGAGGATATCGCAATACCTCACATGGGCATATATCCAGAAGATGTTCCAACTGGTAATAAGGACACATGCCCCACTATGTTCATAGCAGCCTTATTTATAATAGCCAGAAGCTGGAAAGAACCCAGATGCCCCTCAACAGAGGAATGGATACAGAAAATGTGGTACATTTACACAATGGAGTACTACTCAGCTATTAAAAAAATGAATTTATGAAATTCCTAGGCAAATGGATGGACCTGGAGGGCATCATCCTGAGTGAGGTAACCCAATCACAAAGGAACTCGCACAATATGTACTCACTGATAAGTGGATATTAGCCCAGAAACTTAGGATACCCACGATATAAGATATAATTTGCTAAACGCATGAATTTCAAGAAGAACGAAGACCAAAGTGTGGACACTTTGCCCCTTCTTAGAAATGGGAACAAAACACCCATGGAAGGAGTTACAGAGACAAAATCTGGAGCTGTGACGAAAGGATGGACCATCTAGAGACTGCCATATGCAGGGATCCATCCCATAATCAGCTTCCAAATGCTGACACCATTGCATACACTAGCAAGATTTTGCTGAAAGGACCCAGATATAGCTGTCTCTTGTGAGACTATGCCGGAGCCTAGCAAACACAGAAGTGGATGCTCATAGTCAGCTATTGGATGGGTCACAAGGCCCCCAATGGAGGAGCTATAGAAAGTACCCAAGGAACTAAAGGGAACTGCAACACTATAGGTGGAACAACAGTATGAACTAACCAGTACCCGGGAACTCTTGTCTTTAGCTGCATATGTATCAAAAGATGGCCTAGTCGGCCATCACTGCAAAGAGAGGCCCATTGGGCTTGCAATCTTTATATGCCCCAGTACAGGGGAACGCCAGGGCCAAAAAGGGGGGGTGGGTATGGGGGACTTTTGGGATAGCATTGAAAATGTAAGCAAGGAAAATACCTAATAAAAAAAGAAAAAGAAAAAGAAGCTATGGGTAACCTGGACTATCCTCAGCAAAAGAGATGCAACATTAATTTCCTCTTTTACCCTCTCCTGCTCTGCATGATGGAGGAAAGTCTGGACCCATCCCAGACCATTGATAAGCTGAATGCAAACTGCGGTGCCTGACAGACGCCCTCACACATGTGTTTGCATGCACAATCACTCCTTGAAAATAAACAAGAATCAAGAATCAATCCAGTCCGCAAAGTCTAGGTTTCCATCCCTAGGGCCAGATCTAGCCCCTGGTCCAGAGGAGAGGAGTTAGCAGTTCTGTGAGGTTAGTCCAAAAGATGTAAGGAGAAAGACCAACAACTCGGATTATCATAGCCAGATTAATTACAGCAAGAGATTAATTAAAGCAATCTTTTTTACTCATGTACACAGGCTGCCTCCCCCTAAGGAGGGATTCAAGAACTCAGCATTGAAAGTGAGAAAGACAAGGCTTTTATAGCTCAGGGGTACGTGGGGTTGCAAATGAAGGATTTAGTGGGGAAATAGGCGCAGTTACAGGAACAGAATGAACAAGTTAGTCCTGATGACCTCTTGAATCAAAGACGTAGTTGCAAGGTGGACATAACAAGGTAGTCATAGCCATAACAAGGTAGTCATAAGTGGTCAGATAACCTTTTGAAACACAAGTAGGGTTGTGAGATAGTTATAAACAACTTTCTGAAACAAAGCCATGCTTGCCATTCCTGGAACAGGCAACACAGAACCATTGATAGTTAAGCTTACAGGTGGGGCAAAACCCAATCCTTGAGAAACAGGTTTAACCATTATCTGGAATGACCTCAGTTTGTCTTTACTATAAGATGGCTTTTAAGCCAAAGATAGAGGCAGGCTGGCTCTTCATCTGGAAACTCGACCATGCCAGAGGGATTATTTCATCTACTCTAAGTCTCTCTTGCTAGAGCAGGATACGAGGACTCCTGAGACAGACTTGTGGGGAAGGAAGCTAGGCCAGGAAGGACCAGGCTCCTCTTCCCATCACTGAGTTGGACAAGGTTTGGGTTGGAGACAAGCCAGGCAGAGAAAACTGCTGCAGGTCTCCTCTTCTAAACCAAGAAGTGTGGACTGAGACTCGACTGTGTGCTACTTATTATGTTGTCAGCTCTACCATGCATGATTCTGTTCTCTATTTGAAGATGTAGGGTCTCCCCTCCCAGGGAAGAAGCCAAACAAAAGTAGAAGGAATGGATCTTTCTCTCCCAAAAGTCAAGACCAGGAGAACTGGAAGCATCCCATACCCCCTCCATGGCTGTTTGCGCGACCTCATGTTTGAGAAGCCAGCATAAGTCGTGAGCACTTCCTTCCTTTCCGGAAGCTTCGTATATTTGGCTGTTATGTTTAAGTCTTCTATTTTGAGTTGTGTTTTGTATCTGATAACAGTATACAGTTTCATTTTATTGTAGCTACGTATCTAGTTTGCCTAGAACAACTTATTTAAAACACTCTCCATTCCCCTCAGTGAGTCTTAACACCCCTTTTGAAAAATCCATCTGCTGCCTGGGTTCAGGTCGGGGTTAGTGCTAGCCCCTTGATTTAGGTCTGTTTATATGCCAATGCCACTCTATTTTGATTATAGTGCCTTCAGATTCAGTTTGAAATCAATAAAACTTTATGAAATGTTTTCAAGTCTCTAAAGTTTCCATTTTGCCTCAAGGTTGTTTTGATTTTTAGGGGTCTCTTGAAATTCATGTGAATTTTAAGGTTCGGGAGGGGAAAAAATCTCCATCCATATTTTGATAGATATGCATTGAATTTATAGGCCACTTTGGATAATGTCATATAAGCCTTGTTTAACCTTTTGATCCATGAACACGTGAAGCTTCCCATTTGTTTAGGCTGTTCCCAAAGTGGCATTAATAGGTACTTTCCAAAGTTCCAACATTTCATTCCTTTAGCTAAATTTATTCATATTTTACTACTTTCATGTAAAGGGATTAAAATGAAGTTGTTTTATTTCTGTTCAGATTTCTCCTTGATGGATGACACAACCCCTAAGTCTGTTGTATTTGTTGTATTTCTGTGATACGTTTAGCTCAGAATCTTAAACGAGATCTATGCAGTGACTAGGGCCCATGCCCAGACACTGGCATTAGCAGACCAACTTACAAAACCAATAACACATGAGAAAACATTGAGAAAACATAGGAAGTTCCATGTATGTTTCTGCCTTCTATGCCATGGCAGAGACTGCAAACCCAAGTACCTGGCAGAGAGCAGCAGGACCGGAAGCTGAGATAGCCAGAAGCTGAGATAGCCCGAAGCTGAGATAGCCCGAAGCTGAGATAGCCCACCGTGGAGGAAGTGTTGGGAGCAGGCAGCATGAGATCACTGTTCTTAGAGCTTTTCTCCCAGAATCCCACCCTGGCTCTGATTTCCTGGCTCTCCCTATAATGCTGTGAACGGCTCCGTATTTTTCCTTCAGTCTTTTCTGTGTATGGGGCCGCATTTGCTCACGTGTAGGCATGTGTCTATGGAAGAATACTGAGTGGCTCCCTCCATTGCTTTCTACATCATGTTCAGAGATACGACCTCCAACTGATCCTATAGCTCAGTAATTCTGCTTAGCTGGATGGTCAACAAGCCCAAGGAGCGCCTCCTGCCTCTACTGTCCTTCCTGGCACTGGGATCGCAGGTGTACACCAGGGCGCCCAGCTTTTTATGTGCCCACTAGAGAGCTAAGTGCAGATTCTCGGGCTTGTGCAGAGCAAGAGCGTTACCAGCTGAGTCATGTCCACAGCCCCTTGTTCAAACGGGAACCCTATCTAATAAGCTGTCAACTGGTAAGAGATCTTATTCTTTTCTCCGGCTTTTCCTCTCTGCTACTTAGTACAATTTTAATTATCTTCTTTATTTCCCAGTTTCCATACTGGATTGAAGGCTCCGTGAAGTGAGAATCCTTTGTTTTGTTCATTGCCCTACACCTAAAGGAATGCCTGGTATATATTCTACTCCATAAAACTCGCTCATCATCCAAAAACAAAACAAACAAACAAAAAGCCAGGCATGGTGGCACATGCCTTTAATCCCAGCACTTGGGAGGCAGAGGCAGGCGGATTTCTGAGTTCGAGGCCAGCCTGGTCTACACAGTGAGTTCCAGAACAGCCAGGACTATACAGAGAAACCCTGTCTCAAACAACAACAATAGCAGCAACAAACTTGCTTATCGTAAGATTTTTAAAACACCTTACAAATCCACTTAAGCAGGTGCGTGCGTGCGTGCGTGCGTGCGTGCGTGCGTGCGTGCGTGCGTGCGTGCGTGCGTGCGTGCGTGTGTATGTGTGGCTTGCTCAGCTTGCTTTCTTATAGAACCTAAGACTACCAGCCCAGGGATGGCACCACCCACAAGGGGCCTCCTCACTTGATCACTAATTGAGAAAATGCCCCACAGCTGGATCTCATGGAGGCATTTCCCCAACTGAAGCTCCTTTCTCTGTGATAACTCCAGCCTGAGTCAAGTTGACACAAAAACCAGACAGTGCAGAAACCAAAAGCATTACTGATCCCAAAGCTCTAACAACAGTGGCCTCCTGCTGCCTGCTCCCTCCACTTTCTCCACCGTGGGATATCACGTCTTCTGGTCCTGATGCTCAGGACCAGGCACTCGAGTTTGCAGTCTCTGCCATAGCACAACTGCCAGAAATGTTTGCTCTTCAGGCAAGCAATACATCTCAGTTCTATATGCTACCATCCTGGACAGAGGAGAAGGGGGCATCACTAGCAGGACCTCCCCCAGCCCCCCACATTGTTTCTGTATGACAGATTTGCCAGCTTTTGCCTATGCTCATTATTAACCATTTCACCAAAGTGGGTGTGTCTTTCTCCCTTTCTTTTTTTATTCTTACATGAGATATTGGAAAAGCCCAGCATTTCTAAACATCTTTGGAACCACTCGTTAACATCTAATAAAGATGTCCTCCGGCCACCTCAGCCACAGTAGGAATTAATCCCTTTGTGAGGTCACAGGAGACACACAGTATGAGCTTAGCACCAGGTCACACTGAGAGGGAGACTTGCCGCTTCTCAAATTACTTTCTTATAAAAGATGCTAAAGTGCCTCACACTCCCCATCTGCCTATCTGCTGGAAAAGTGGCTCTCCTCTCTAGCACATGATCTGCTCAATAGATGATTCCTTACAGTCCTCAGAATACCCTCAGCACAGCTCACTTTCCAATGTCCACTTACAAACCAGCTGTGGAAAAGCGTGTGTTTGCACAGTGCTTAACGGTTGCTAGTCGCCTCTCCTGAACCTTCCCCTTGCTAACCCACAGCTTGTCTATAAGACTTAAATGTCACACAATTTAAAAGTATCTATTTCATGTTGGTCATAGATTGGGCAATTATCTGACATGTAGGACCACTTGGAAACACACACTCCAGAAACCAATATGTTTTCCCATAAATACTAACACTGTCCGGGTGCTACGCTGTTGGGAAAGTCTCCAGTGTTGAAAGGGAATGCAAGCCCTGGAGAGTGGTGCTGTGGACAGCTCCCTAGGAGGCGCCTAGAGAGTTCCCCTCCTGATAGCCAGGCCCCAGGAGGGACCAACAACCAAGGCTGGTTCCAAATTCTAACCAAGCAAGTCCCATCCAGCCTGGGAGCCAAGACTAGGGAGAGAAAGAATGTGTGGCTGAGGCAGAGGTGTGCACAGTGCAGATGCGGGAGCTTCCAGGTCGAAGCAAGTTTGCTCCAGGAGCTTGGCCATGGGGTGATGGAAAAGCAGTGGCTAGAACTCTTTAGAGCATTTCCATCATGTGAAAAGTGTTCGCTCACTCACATAATTACTTGGTAAATGCCTAGTGTTTACTGCGTGCCGGAACTGGAGATACATCGAAAGTAAGGTGCACTTGCCCTTTCTCATGGAGTTTATATTCTGGCACAGAGAGACACTGAACAAATACTCGTTGAATTGGTCAGTTGCGGAAAACCGCTAAGTCAGCAGTCTTCTGTGCTTCAGTCCACTTCTCTTCCTCCCCCTCTAGAGAGGGTAATAGGATGTTGGCATCAGATAGGCTGTCAAGAGACTTGCTGCAATATTTGGAATTTAGTAAAGGAGACTAATAAAACTACAATTTCACAGTCACCATTAACGATAACCCTTATATAAAACATTTCTTTTTTAAAATCTGCTTGTGTATCTGCGCACCGTTTACATGCAGTTCCTTTGGTGGCCAGAAGAGGGCGCTGAATCCTCAAAAGCAGGAGTTAGAGACAGTGTCAGCTAAAATGTGGGTGTTGGGAACTGAACCCCTGTTCTTTGGAGGAACAGGAAGTGCTCTCAAACACTGAGCCATCTCTTCTAGTTCCACATCGTTTTCTTAAGATTACAGAACATTTTTTTCAAACTTATTTATTTTCAATAGTATATAAAACAGCTATCCTTCCAGTATTTCATACATGTTTAAGTTGTTCGCATACATACACTTACATCATACACTCACTACTCCTTTCAGTCAAAAATTCTATAAATTCAGGGTCAACAAGCATAAGGCCCTGGATTTAGTCCAGAGCCTATATAAAGGCATGTGTGTGTGTGTGTGTGTGTGTGTGTGTGTGTGTGTGTGTATGTGTGTGTGTTTGTGTATGAAAACATCGTGGTAAAATATGAAAAATATGTCTTCTACTGCTTTCATTCACTTTTATATTTTATGTTCAGTTTAAATGTAGTTGATGTTATATTTATAATTTATAAATATAAATATAGTTTATATGTAAGTATAAAGTTATAATATGGCTTGTAATGTCATTCTGAGTACAGTTGATATGAACATAAACATAAGCAGATTGAATATGAGCACCCGATTTTTTTCTCCCTGTGAAGTGTTTGCAATTAGAATTTAAACAGCATTGTTCTACAATCCTTTGATACATTCGGACTGATCAGTCCTTCCCACCAGAGTTGTTCAGATCACTTCACCCTTGACTGTCCCACAGACCAGTTCTGCTGATCCTCAAAAGGGGGGCTGGCATCTAAGAGAAACGTTAATCCATCATTCTAGGTGCATTCGTCTCAGGCAGGCAGGACAGTGGGGCTGAAAAAGGACGCATGCCTGGGGAGCTGAATGGAAACAGACTAGGAAGGAGAACATGGTCCTTGAGACCAAGAGGAGAGTGGGAACCAGCCCATGGATGGCTTTGGGGCCAGGATAACATCTTTGAACTTAACTGTTAGTGAAACTGAACCCTGTTGGTGACTTGAGCCGAATATGATGCTTTTGTGGTTGTGGAAACTCACTAAGTCCTTCAATCCAGTTCTGACCCAGAATGTATTTTTACCACCATCTGTTTCTGTTTTCTGTGTCTCAGATATCTTTAAACTAGAAAGAAAATACTAAAGTGTATAAATGTATCCCTCCATGGACACAGTTATCATATAAAACAACACACACTTGTTTCTCTGACTTCATTCAGTCGCACAGGGCAGATGCGGGAACTTCCAGGTCGAAGCAAGTTTGCTCCAGGAGCTCGGCCATGGGGTGATGGAAAAGCAGTGGCTGACACTCTTTAGAGCATTTCCATCCTGCTCACCCACATACTTACTCATTAAAAGCTGAGTGTTTACTGCGTGCGGGAACTGGGGATACGTGGAAAGTAAGGTGCACTTGGCCTTCCTTCATGGAGTTTATATTCTGGCACAGAGGGACACTGAAAACCGCTAAGTCAACAGTCTCCTTCTGTGCTTCTCTTTCTCCCCCTCTTGACATGGTGTAGGAATTGCTTCCACTTGTTGCTTCAAACCAGCTGTAACACTCCATTATTTAAATATTCCACACTGAATTAAGCCGTTCTCCTGCTGATGGACACTTGTATCTTTTTAGTGTCCCTTCACAAAAGTCACGCCTCAGGAAGTCAGCTTCCATCCATCTTTGCCAACTTTAACTTCATATGCTGGTGAGGACTACTGAGTCACAGCGGTTTGCAGCTGCACTGTGTTACATTGTTAAATATTCTCCAACGTGATTCTGCACTATACAAAGGTCCGGTTTCTCTGCATCTTTATAAGAGCCACATCTTTATAAGGTGGTAGATGACTCCAAGGAAACTATCTTCCAGACACAACAGGGCTGATACACATAGGACTCAGAGAGACTGTGAAGGCACTCACAGGCCCTGCACACGTTCACAGGCAGACTAAATCCTAATACCGAGAAGGGGAAGTGGACACAAGTGGACCCCTAACCAAGAAGCTATTTGCAATTGATCCCTGCTGGGAAAGAAATGTTTCCTCCAATGCAATGTCACTGGGTAAATCAACCATACTCTAGAGCAGGCTTCCTGCCCAGGAGTAATTGACCAACATAAAATGGACTCCATGGTTTTTTTGTGGAGTAGTTGTTGTTGCTATTGTTCTTGCTGGTGGTGGTGGTGTGTGAGTGTGTGTATGTGTGTTCTCTTCCTTTCATCTTCCTGGGGTTTTTTTGGAGAGGGGTTGGTTTATTGAGAGACAGAGGAGAGTGAGAGAACATGAAGTTGGGTTTGTATGGCGGTAGGGAAGAAATGGAAATGGGGGCGTTGGGGAGGAAAATACAATCAAAATACATTTATATATCAAAATGTTTGTGTGAAAAAAATTTAAATAAAACAATTTCTTTTATTTCCAGTTTTCTAAACAAGTTTTTCTCCTATAAATTAGTGTTAAACTAGTAAGTGTCCATAGAAATGGGAAATTTTTAGTGCATTTGTTTTGTTGTTTATATGTATTTTGAAATTTTTTTATATTAAACTATTCTTTCATCATTAGAATTAATCCTAATTAGTTATGATGTATTTTTATTTTATAGATGGCCAAATTTGAATTTGCTAGCACTCTATTTAATATATTTTATAAATTTTAATGGTCTATAATTTGTTTCCTTTTTAAATAAGGATGAGCTACATGTTTTTCTCTTTCTCTTCATAACAATTTCTGGCATTCAGTGTTTTTATACTATTCAGCCACAGTTACAAACCTTCTTGGCAGGCTCTTTGGGAGCAATAGGAATTTTTTAATTTTAATTGAAAAATGGGGGGGTTTCTTATCATGTTCTAATAGAAAATACACATTGATACCTGTTCTGACTCCTGACACGGATTTCCAACAATGCAAAGTTTTATTTTTATTTACTGCTGACTTTATAACAACCATTTGACCATTTTCTTGGTGATCAACCAACACAATATAAAAAGCATGCTACTGAAGTGTCTGCATTCAGATGCAGGAATCAGACAGAGGGTATCCAACAGGTAATATGATAGCGCCCCATATTTGATATATGTTGTTTAATATATGATACATGCTATACAATATTTGATATAGGATACAGAATACCCCAAATAAGATATGTAATAGGGAATAAAGCACTCAGTAGTTAGAATATAGTATATGATATGAACTATGACAACATAAGTGTTTTTTTTTTAAGAGACATCTTTAGAGTTTTATTCCTGTCTCCGTGATTCCTCCGAAGCACAAAACCACACACAGATGGAAGAAAAAAAAAGAACAGAAAGAAGGAGTGGGCACAGCTGAAAGAGAACCCAGGAAACACGAAGACCCTGGCCTCAGACAGGACTCCGCTACCCCCATACACACTCGCTGAAAGCCAGAGAGGGAAGGAGGGGTCAGTTGTTGGCAGGCTTGAGGGACGCACGACTATAATGTGTACCATGCCTCTCCAAGTGGAAGGACTCGTGGCCCACCTTTAGGGAGTTTTGCCTTCCTGGGGTCTCTCTCGGTACACTAATGGGATGGCCTCGATAAAAAAGTTCTGTTCATCTCCCCTCCCTCCCCTCCCCTACACCTGTGAGTCACATACTCCATTAGCTGAATGGATTATTATGAGGCCAACAGCTTAAGTCCTAGTGGAAAAACAACGACAGAAACCCAGCACTGCAGATGCCTTATTTAGACTCAGCCCACCCCCACCCCCACCCCCTGCTCCACTGCAGAAAGATTCAGCAGAAAATCAGGTCATGGTTTTTGTTTGTATGTTTTAAGTAGGCCACGTTCTAATCTTCTCTATGCTGGCCTTTTTCTTTACTCTTAGAACGTGAGTTGATAACTCTGGATGCTTACTACAGTTCTATTTCCAGTCACTGAAACCCTACTTGGGGCAAACCCAGTCACAAACTTTTGCTGGTGTTTGACTTTGTTTTTCTTCTTCAAAATATTCTTTGTCCTATTGGTTGGTGATCTGGTTGTTGTTGGGTGGGCTGTTTGTGTGTTTGTCTGTGACAGGGTCTCACCATGTAGCTCTGACTAGCCTGAAATGACTATTTTGTAAATGGAAGATTAGAAGATAAACTATCTTAGAATCACCCCTGCCCAAACCCCTTCATCTACCTGGGACCTAGTGGCTCCATCAGTATTCCTGGACTCTAGGCTCCTCTTTAGGAGACACTGGGATCCCCTTCATGGCAAAGAGACATGTTCAGTACATAGAGACATGTTCAGTACAAAAGGTTCCTTCTTTTTCTTTTTTCAGTCCTGCTCTTGAAAACAAAATTTGTATAGATCTGAATCTTGGATGCTACTATGGCTCCATAGCAATAGGGCTGGCCCTCCAGTGATGGTCACCATCTCTGGGCACATATCATAGTCACTTAGAGAGCCACAAATTCATATCACAGGGACAGGCATTCAAGGCCTTCCATGAGTGGGCTATTTGCAACCAAGGAATAAAGGGCAGCCTAATAAGAGGCCACACAGAATATTAACATTCTTCAGTGTTCAGGTTTTTATGTATGAAACTACTTACTTTTTTATATTGTAAGACAAAAATTATCATGCTAGACCTTCTATGTTGTGACACATAACAGGGAGTGAAAAGGCACCTAGCACACATTTCTGTCCTTTCGGATCAAATAAGTCTTTCCTTAGTGCACATATCTATGTCCTCAAAGAACACAGAGATCGCACGATTCTCAGACAGATTCAAGGGTCTATAGGAAACATCACATCCTTCTTAGTTGGGAATTTAAGATACAAATATTTTACAGTTATGATTTCCAAAGTAATTTCCAAAGTATGAAGGACTAAATGTCGTGTTGAGCTTTGGAACACAAAGAGAGGACAGTACAGATGCAGTCTTAGGCAACAGAATCCTGCTTACTCACACTTGTATTAGGTGAGCCTCTCTCCCACAGGGTCACACTGCTCACAATGGGAATATAGCAAAACGACTTCTGGAAGAGAAGAGACAAGGCATTTATTTAGCATCGCACATTTCATCACTGAGAGATGAGCTATAAGCAGCCCAGAAGTTAACCCACTCTAACATTGGCTGTTTACACTGAGTCTCTGATAATGCCCAGAGCACTAGCCTAGTACCATGGAAACTATGGGAAACTCTAAATGTAGTTGCCACTGTTAAGAGTCCAGATGAAGTCACATGTAGGAAGTTTAAAAGAAAAATTAAAAGACAAACAAGACATCATGAATGAATTTAAAATTTTGATGCTGGTGTATTATATGGTAATAACTCTTGAGGTTTAACAGGATAAAATAGAGTTAGATCGGTATGCCCTTTGCCACATGCTTTTGATGTGTGTCAAATAGTCTTCAGCCATCCCGAACTGAACCATCCAAAGCCAACCCGCATACCCAAGAACATTAATAAGAAATGAATACTGCTTGGTAGACGTCATTAATTTGGAACTGTATGTCATACGGAATTAACATGGCAGAAACCTGCTCAAAGCAAATGCTGTGCATTTAATATGACTGCTCTCAGCAGTCAGAGAAGGTTTGCTGAGGATCTGACAATGAGAGAGAACCTTGACATTTTATATAAAATGTCAACTCTTAATAAGATTATCTCAGGATTGACTTCTTGTTTTCAATTTGATGGTTTTCATTTCTGTTAGTCACAGTGTCCAAGGGCCCTTGACTTATTACGCAGCGTTTGCTAAACTCAGTCTCGGTACCTTGAAGGACTAAAGCCACAAGAAGCCCAAGGCCAGGACACAGGTACGCATCTGAAAAACAGTGGTGCTTCTGCTCTTCATCGGGATTTAAAGATTTTATTTATTGACTTAATTTTATGTGATGATGAAGGCACTTGAGTGTATGCATATGGACCATGAACATGCAAGTGCCCACAGAGTCAAGAAGAAGGTATCCGATTCCCTGGAACTGGAGATCTAGGTAGTTATAAGCTGCTTTGTGTGAGAGTTGGGAGTTACACCCGGGTCCTCCGCAGGAACAGCAAGTTCTCTTGACAGCTAAGCATCTCCCCAGCTCCAAGTGAGCAGAACTATAACAGAGAGAGTTATAAAGACTCGTGCAGGGAAAGCAGGTAAGTGGAATGTTCTGCAGGAGGGAGCCAGGCATGTGCACATTCACATGCGGTAGGTGATGTGGACTTGGAAAACAGACTTCCCACTCAACGAAAACGGAAGAGGAAAGGATGGTCCTCCTGAAATCCAGAACCAAGACTGAAGGACACAATAAATAAAAGTCTAAAATTAAGTCAACAGAAAAATAATAAAACTCCTGGAATCCAGATTAAATATACGGGTGAGTAAACTGATTTTCAGAGCCTGAAAGTTAGGATCATAAACATATAATATTTCATTATTTTATATATTTGTATTTATATTTGTATTTATACATACATTTATATAAATATAATATACAGATATATAAATTTTATATGAATGTGTTACATTCATAATATAATTATATTTTATGTAATTATAAATATGTGATTAATATTTAGTTATATTAGATATACCATGAGTATAGGCATGAGCATGACCCCATGAAGTCAAACAAACACATCTTTTACATGGTAGCCTGGTATCAGTTCTGTACATGAGAAACATACAGCAAAAGGCCAGGAAATCCCCTTTGGGCTCCCCAATGGAATTGGAATTTGGAGCAGGAAGGAATCCTAAACTCTCACCATTGGCATGCTGGGTAAAGAAGCTACTTCAGATTGCACCACAAAGTGAACAGCCCAAGATCGATGACTATGTAACCCTCTGTTGAGTCACCAGGACACATACACAACCTTCAAACCCTGGGTGTCTGGTTTGACCTGGAAAACCATCTCATAGGTGCAGGAAGGAGAGACTCCAGTTTAAAGATGCAGACCATCGGGTAGAGTCAAGCCCTTGCCAAGCACACATCTCAGTTTCCTTCCTCAGTGAAATCTCTGCAATCATTCAATCACACATTTAGTCTGCGGTTTTCCAACTAGGCAACCTCTGTCTGAAGTGGGCGGGACCCTCAGTACCCTGCTCAGTACATTGATTGCAATGGAGATTTCTTGGTACCACTGTTCAAGCTATGCCCATGGCCAGGGGCTCAGTGAGTAGCATCATTCAGAGAAACTGTAATGGGGAAACCACTGTCTCCAAGGTGCCCAGTGCAGCACATGAACACGTGTACACAGCAGTCCTGTGGTTTATAATTTCCAAAATGTGGACCGCGTTGTTGAGGTATAGCTGACATGCAAATGACTGTGTATATTTGATATCTACCATTTGACAACTTTAGAGGTATCTAACAGAGAAAAGAAGCAGAGATTAGGATTAACTATCAACTCTTTAGAAAAGCTTCTCCCTAAATCTTCTAAAGCAGGTAGAATTTCTTTTCAAACACAACGGTTATTGTAATCCACAAGCCGAAGGTGGCAGAGAGACTTGAAAAAATGAAGTAACTGGGATATTTGTTGTCAGTCATTAACCTGATTTTCTAATGAATATGGCATTAGGCATTCATTAACAATCATCTGTGTTTATGTTGAGCAGTTGATGTATGATGAAGGTTGGGAAATGAAAGCAAAATTAAAGCAAGGAATTCTGGACACTTATAAAGCAATTAACTTGTTTGGCAGTAATTACACATTGAAAACTAACTCAAGTGCAATGAGAAAGCCACAAGAGTCACCACAGAAAGCAAGGTGCTTTGTTCCAAAATACCCGGAATAAATAACAACAACAATAATGATGACAATAATAACACCCAGTGTTTTTTAAACATGAAGAAAAGGCAAAAACATCCATACGTGGTGAACAAAAGGCTCAAGTCCAATGAAAAGAAATAGAGTCATAACCCAGATGTTGGAGACGAGGAAGGTTACCAAAGTAAGGACAGACCAGATCCATTTAATTTAGAATTTTGAAAACTATGTTGTGACACTGTGGAAACAGGTGTCGTGTACTCCAGGATACAGGTTTTGCTCCAATTACACTCAGGCTCACTACATGCCTGGTGAAAACTGAGCCTGCAGGCAGGATCTCTGGGGACCATTCTATTGCAGATACAGGTTTTACCAATGACAATTTTTATCTGCAGATGACATTGAATGTCCTGAATTCAATACACTTCATGACTAAGAGATGCAGTCAATAAACACAGTCTCTTTGCAGAAGTGAATACTGACAAGAAGTGGTGGCACATGCCTTTAATTCCAGCCCTGGAAAGAAAAGGAGGAGGAAGAGGAGGAGGAGGAAGAGAAGGAGAAGGAAGGAAGAAGGAAGAAGGAAGAAGGGATGGGAGGAGGAGAAGGAGGAGGAGCATGGTGGCCTTAAAGAAAGAATTTGCGAGATGACTAAACTAGTGAAAGCTAAGGAAGGGAACACAAAATGTCATATAAAACTTATCACAAAATTTATCATCAGAAATGTCTCTGCAGAACTCCATGCAAACTTCACTAAAGCTTTCAGAGACATTTCACTGTTTCAGAACTTCCAATATCTAAGATTTAGTGGAGGACTAGAAGAGGCACAATGTGCATGCACATGTGCGGGCATGTGCCTGTGTGCATGCATGCATGCATGCGCTCCCTCTTAGATCAGCAATAAGGTGAATAGGCTGCAGAAGAAAATCTTCAGATAACCCTAGAGGGTTGACTATAGACAGAAAGATTTTCAAGCTGGAGTCAAGGTCTGGATCACCCTCCTTTGAAAGATGGGAAGTGACAAATATCTTCCCAAATAAAGGGTTGCATGCACTTGAGGGTTGGTAACCAAAGGAAAAGTTCCCAGGAGGCTCTACAAAGGGCAGCTGGCCTTGTGGAAACATTTGCAAAGTGCTTGGGTGTCAACAATGCTAAAAGCAAATACTTGCTTTACCCCTGGGATTGGAACAGAAGCAGAAGCCTAGAGCTCCCTGGTTAGGTCATTGAACTGCACCAAATAAAAAGATGTGTTTACCATGGTGGGCACTGTTGCTTTTTAAAGGCTGTACTTTGACTGTAAGAGAAAAACCATTTTACTTTTAGACATAAAATGAAGACTTCAAGCTCAAAAACTCATTTCTTAAATTAGCTGAACCCTTTTTTTAAAAACCTAAGTTGTCTACTTGGCTCTAACCTAAGAGGGGGTGCTTTGTTTGGCATGTTCTCGGTCGGCAGGTTGCTTCCTGACTTAAGCAATGCCTCAACGATGTACCAACACATCACTTTATTCCCTCGGCTGCTGTCCTGGGCCCTTTTCAGGAGTCTTCATAGCCAAAGACATTCAAATATCAGAAATGTCAGGGAATCCACTCTTCCTGAAGCAGTTTTTACTACTGATGATTCTTACATTTTAATGTATAGTCAAGGTCACCTGGGACCCACTGGTTGAAATGCACAGGGTAGGTCAGGGGTCTACTTCAGGCCTAAGTCCCTGCTTTTTCATCAAGCTTCCGGACAATGTGGTTCCCAGATACCACATTGTTGAACCACTAATCTTTACCATGTTTGTTGTCTTAAAGGGGTTCTAAGAGGGCAGGAATGGTGGAATACGCCTATAACCCAACACTTTGAAGGCTAAAGCAGGAGAATTGCCAAGAATAACCTGTGTGTGATAGATAGCCACTAAGAGGTCAGCCTCTTATTAGCAAGACCTCCATCTCAAAAAAAAAGTAAAATAAAAAGATTAAGACTAAATATAACCAAAGCTTTGGAAATAGATAAACCCCTCTCCAATGAAAGTCCTACAAAGTATTATGAACCAAGAATTAAGCAATGTCCACTAACAAGGAAACACAAAGACATGGTCTAGCCACCATGTAGTGGGGTTTCCAATTGTCATAACTATGCCCAAGGTGTTTCTGTCCACTTGTCTGGTTATTGCAATCAAGATAATTATTGAATCACACTGGGGTGTGTTCAGCACCAAAGAAGTAAAACTAAATGGTGCACAATCTCCATGGTACTCCCCGCAGGAAGCTCCAAGCCCAGCAGGATAAAGCCCCTGATGGAAGGATAGATGGAGTACCCAAGAAACTCCTTCCCCAGACATCGGTAGAAACACAAAGAAGAAGCAGCGGCCACTTCTTGAAGCATAGATCCATTGAGCTAAATTTGGAGGCAGAAGCAAATATAGATTTAATGGCAGAAAAGGGAGCAAGATGCCAGTTGCAGAGAAGAGGTGTGGCCAAGCCTTTACTGGAGAACATTCTGACCAAGTGTTAGCTGCCTGACAGTGACAAGAACAACCCTGTCCCAGCAGTGTCCCTACAGTGTCCCTGCAGTGTCCCTGAACCCTCAAACAAGGTACTACTGGGTATCTGCCATGTTCAATCAAGATTTATTTTGGAAATGAGAAGTCTGAAACCTAAAGAATTTCATGCTATCCCAAGGTTGGGATGCCAAGGGGAGTCTGCCTGGTTGCAAGACCTATGTTCTTCTCGGGGTGCCCTGTTACCTCACTGAAATATTCCAGGTCATCTAGATTGTGGAGCATGAAGCAGCCTGTGAGAAAGGAAGATGCTGATATTGCATTTCTGTATAAACATTGCACTATTTTTTTCTTCCCTCAGCTCATACTTTGAGTCTTTAAATACACAGAAAAAAATAATTGATTCCAGTCTGATAGTGACCTAATATTTTATCAGCCTTGGGCAAACTTCCTATTGACAGTGAATTTTTGACCTTTTAAATAGCTATAATTTTATTCTCGGTCTTTAAAGCATCTTTACCTTCGAAAGGCCTCAACTTTGAAAAGTACAGGCAAACAAGAAAGGCAGACACTGGGCCAAGAATGTATTGGCAAAGATACCACTCCTCCCATGGAGCTTTAAATGAACTTCAAAAACAAAAAGGCATGGGACCCTCTCTAGGCAGATAGGGCCCCTTGACAAGACTTGGTTTAGTCCATAATGTCCTTGTGTAGAGTAAAACCTTCCAATGTCACACAGCAGCTGTGATTTCCACTGACGTTACCTATAAAGTGCAGTACAAGTGAGTGTGTCTAAAAACTCTATTCCAAAATGATAGCCAAGAGGAACCACAGGCTGGGTGTAGTCTACAAAGCTTTTAGGAGTTCCAGGATGAATGGAGAACAAGAGATAAAACAGAAGCCAAAGGGGGCAATGGGTCAAGTGCTGACGTTTTATCCTCCTAAATAATTAGAGAGATCTAGGAAAGCTTAGAAATGGAGAAATAAGTGAGGGGTGGGGCGTAGAGGTGAGGAGGAGGGCTTAACACTTACAAAGCACCAGTTTCCAACTCTAATCCTCTCTCTTCCAGGAAAACAAAATCATCTAAGTCAAAAGATTCCGAGTCTAAGAAGTAAATCTGATTCCCCTCTAGGTAAACAGAAGGCTCCTAGCCGAATAAACTCACTCACCCTGCGGGTATCAAGATAAATCGACTCTCCTCATTTGCTAATTGTCAGCCACTGATTCCAGAAACTCAAGAAAAACAATGGACACTTTATTTGAATTTTTTATGAATAGAAACTTTATTTAAGTGACATTATTCGTAGCTGCTGCTTCTTTTGATCAAAGTATTACCAGGAAACAGGTTGCTTATTCAACTTTGGATAGCCACGGTCAACTGTGCAAAAGCAACAAGTGAATATTCTTTGTCAACATCTGTTTAAAGTTGTTCTCAATCAAACAGCACTGACATGACTCTGCAAATATCCCTTCCTTTGGCTGCAAGAAAATCCAAGAAATGGACAAATTATGTTATGTACAGCCAAATATCAGCAACTTCACTATAAGTCACTGATGAGCATATTTTTTTCAGTGTGGCTAGATACAGGAAGCCTTACAATAAAGGGCCTGAGCAGGGTTCTTGGGGGTTGGAATTTTATGGATCATGCATTCTATCTTGGCATGTGGTTACCATTTCAGAAGAATCATTGAATTTCCAGGAACCAGCCAGTCTAGTCAAAAGAAATCACAAATCCTTAACTAACATATGCTAACTTTTCTTTGAGGAACAAAAGAAGCATCTTTGTTTGTTCCTCGCCAGCAAATACCCAGCCAACTCAAAGGAGTCCTTTCACTGGGCATGTTAGCAGGGAAATTCAATTGTATTTAATTAAGTTCACCCCCCCCCCAAGAAAAAAAGCTTCACATAGAAGCATCAAAGAGGTTATCAGGGGTCAGATGCCTGTCATGACTTTCTGACCCTCCCCAAATGCAAAATAAAAGATGGTGGTATCCCTGCTGGCAATATGGATTTCCACATTTGTGTCTCTCCCTTTCTGCTTTAATTTAATAGCAATCAGCACAATATGGCCAGTTCTTTCTGAACAATACTATGGGCAGAAGTTAGATTTAAGGCTCTGCAAGGGGGAAGATGGGACACAAGAGGGGCTTACTGTGGTTTTCAGGGCTCAATAAGAACATCGCTTCTATACCCATGAGACACACACACATACACACACACTAACTTGAAAATCTATTTAACATTCATTGTGCTCAAGATGGACAGATGTGTGCTTCTGAAATCTCATATTCAGAAATTCTTTTCAATAGTCAGCTGCCCCATAGATGCCTTTGAAGAGAGAGGTATATACAAATAAGTATTTTTTTTCCTTTACCAGAAAGTAATTTTGGGGTCTGGCCATTGCATCTATCAGCTCTTTAATTTGAAAATCTTAAATATTTATAGTTTCACTTCTCTAAATTACATCATTTTCACCTTATACTGAGCACTTATGACCATAACCAGAGTTCTAAATATATTTCATGGAAACCAAACGTAAGTTTATTAAACTAAATGTTATTTTAAAGTCTTAAATGTCCAATTTCAAGTGAGCCCCAGACCTGGTACTTACTTCCTGGGATTCATGTTTAAGAAATTATATTCTTAACTGATATAATAAAAAAATTAACCTAAGGATCTAGGGCTAGAAGACATCTTGGAGATCATGCAATTCAGCATTCCAGCTGATGCTTGAATCCCTGGTCACATTTCTACCTCACTGTATCCAATATGTCATCAGAACGTGAACAGATTCTTCAAACCTGCTGTTTCCTGGGGCCACCCACTTCCAAGGACACAATCTTCACAAGCAAACATCGAAAACAGAACTAAAATGATACTCAATTATGAAGTCAAGCATTTCAAATTTTGATTCTAGCTCAATAATTCACTCAAGCGCCTTACTTACATGAAAAGAAGGTAAGTATGATGAAGAACCATCATCTCTGACTCAAGGTCCCTGTGGCTGTGTGTGCTTGATTTTTCCAGTGTGACCGCTAGGTCGGGCAACTGAATCATCTCTGACTTGAATACATGTTCAAGTCAAACCAGAGCAACATGACTGCTCTGGCAAAGATCACATCCAAAGACCTTCTTAGGTCTGTGTGATCCAGCTGGAATGTACACAGGACTCACACCTTTAATCCCTCTGGCTGGGATACAGACACACCCTTAGTGCAGATGCTCAAGTCAACAAGCAACCACTGCCTGGAAATCCTTCCAAGCGCCCCCATGAAAGAGTATCAATGCTGTCAGGATGGTTTTCATGCTCCAAGCAAGTCCCAGAGCTGAAGGGAAAGAGACGCAGCATCTATCTTCTTTTTCTAGCCAGTGCTTTGAAATGAGCTGCAAGAGGGATATTTAAGACTGTAACTTGGTTCCAGCAAGAAAAAGAATCGAAAGAATGGGTGGGAACAGGAGGCAACTTCCAGAGTGGTTCTTATCTAGGGTTGAATGCAACTGGCCTCTATCCTTTCTAATGAGAAAAATAGGTGCAAAGCAGAAACCTGTATGCTCTGTACCTTCACCCTCCTGGAAGCTGAACCGGTAGGAGTAATAAATGAGATAGGTAGTTACTGAGCTCATCTCAGTCATCCTGTAGAAGAGAAACTGTGGTCTTTAGTCATGTAAGAAAACTGATGGATGACTGGACAAATTGACATGTCCAAGAACACACAGATACAAAACAAAGAAGATTTGGACCAAGACCTGTACCCAAGACTCCAAGCTCAGTTCAAATTGCATTGACTATGGAATCTATCTACCTTTGAGAAAACCTTTGAGAAAAGGCATATTTGAGTTGTTTCCTTTCTCCCATCTGTATGGAAGCACACAGAACATCTGCAGATCCACTTGCCATCTATTTTATCAACCCGAGATACAGTGAACTCATTCACCACATAGCTAAAAAGAAATCTGTCTCTTTTGTTAATAATATTATATATTAATATGATGTATAATATTAATATAACTATATCAAATAGTTAATGCAATATTAAATACACACCTTATATTTATTTGGTATTTATTTCCTTAACAAAGTCTATTTAATCATTTTAAAATATTTTTACTATTTGTGGGTGCATGTGTGTCTGTGTCTGTATAAGAGAGTATGCCCATGTGTCCAGAGGCATCATATTACCCTGGAGTTAGAGTTCTAGATAGTTGTGTGCTGACTGAAAGAGTGCTGAGACCCACACGTGGTTCCTCTCCAAGAATAGAAAGTACTCTTAACCACCAAGTCTTCTTTCTGGCCTCTAATCTTAATTAGTATGAAAGTTTTTTAAAGAAATAATAAATACAAAGGCTTATAGTCCCTTTTATTATGTAATACTATAGCAATTTATTCTTCCCTTAACAGTCCCCTTTGCTATATATGATGTGATAACAGTGGATACTAGAAAATACAAAGATAATATCCAAAAGTAAAAGCTGATGCAGACAGTTATTGCCATAGTCAGGGTGCTTCTGTTGTTCCTAAATCCCTGCATTAAAATCCATAATACCATTGTGTTGGTATCAAAATATGGGGCCTTCAGGAGATGACTTGTCCTTGTGAATGGGATTAAAGACATCATAAAGTCCTAAGGGGACATTTTCGCCCCTTCTATCATAGAAGGGACAGCAATAAAGGATCATATTCAGAGAACACTGGATCATCTAGTGTCTTGACCTTGAACTTCAAAATATCCAGGACTGTGAGCAATGAATTTCTATTGTCTATACATTACCCAGTCCAATAATTTTATTATAGCAACCTAAACATACTATGACAAGTACACACACACACACACACTCACACACACACACGAGAGAGAGACAGAGACAGAGACAGAGACAGAGACAGAGACAGAGACAGACAGATAGGCAGACAGACAGAAAGATTGAGTGACTTAAGAACACATTGCTGCCTGCTGCAGCCCCCTTGTAGTCTTAACTATTACTCATAAAAACCTCGATATAGTCCCGGCTGATCACAGACTGGGAAGCTGATGCCAAAAGCACTAATTACTGTACTCTGAGTTTGTTGAGCATAATTAAGTAGACTATACTTATACTCAGGTGTATGTCACATCTGGGCATGTTACCAAGGCAACAAAACACCATCTGACACTCCAAGAGAAAGCACATGTTCTAGAATTCTTTCTGCAAGCTAACATTTTAAGGAAATCCAAATTTTTAACCTTTGACGAGCATAAGAAAAATGTTATCATGCAGAATCAGTTAGAAATCCACTGAACCCAGAGACTACTTCAATTTAATTTTACTCGCTTCAACGCTAAGTACATTTTAATTCAGCCAAACGATAAGGACCAAATAGTCCTTCTATGATGCAAGTATATGCTGTGTGTGTCTGAAAGACTGTATGCAATAACTTTTCAGAGAGATAAATTCTTCCTACCAAAGAGAACTTTGGATGAGGACATATCGTAGTTGGTAGAGAGCTTCCCTAGCCCGTAGGATAAGGAAACAGGAAGCCTGTGATAGATTCCACAGGAGGAAGCAGATAGCCTGTGGCCCTGGTGCTTGGAGTTGGAGACAAGATAATCAGAAATGAAGAGGATCATTCTTGGCTACTGAGTTCAAACCCAACACAGGCTGTAGGAGATGACATCTCAGAGTGTGTGTCTGGGGATAGAGTGGACTTGGCTTTCCTTGTCATGGGGTGGGCACGTTGTTTGCAGAGAATACAGACTAAACTCAAGAGTCTAATATGCTACATTTGTCTTATCCTCTCTTAGCCAGCCCCATGACCTTCAGGACAGAATGACAAAAGCAGCCACTTAGCAAATCCCCAAACAATGCCAAGCATTTTATACATGTTAAGACATTTAGTCAGTCTTTGGAATAGGAGTTAGACAATAACCATGATAAGTAAAACTCACAGTGGTTTGAGTATGTGTAGATATTACTGTTAATATTGTGTTTTAGAATAAACTATTTGAACAACCCGAGGAAAAGGCAACCTTACCCAAAGATTAAACCCAAATATACAAGGACTAATAGGAAATAATGCAGATCAGGTAATGGTGGCTACAAAATATAATGAAACCAAATAATCCTTGTGTGATCCCAACCACACAGCAGCATATAAAAATTGTGTGTGTTTGGCTTCTCACACAGAGAAGAACATGGCTAGGAACTAGTATAGCCCAAAGCATCATAATGCAAAGTTGGCAATAAACAATCTACTTTGTTGAAAGAATTAGACAGCTTAATAAGACCCTTAGATAAGTTTCATGAAGATCAAAAGGGGGTAAAAATAACAATGTAAGGGGAAATTGAAGCTTTTAGTTGAAGTACTCATGTTTGGAAAAATATACCTTTTCTTAGAGATTCTGGTCAAATCCTTGAAATTAGTGTACTTCAGACAGCCTCATCTAGGCCACAAATGTGCCATCAATGAGAAAGAGCCACAAGATAGCCTATTCTTCAATATTTCCTACTTTTGATGTACCTCCTGTACAGCATGGAATTAACCAGAGCTATTATTGTCTGATTTTCTAGGCAAGCAAGAAGGCTTTCATCTAGCCAACTCTGGTAAGAGGGGAGGCCATGGGTGATGTCGTCATTGTATTCCCTTGAATGTGACACGCACTCCCTTGCTGTGCTTACATAGTGATGGTCCAAAGATCACCCCAGCCTCGGACTCATGATAGGCATAGATAGTAGATTTCGCTCTTTGCTTTGAGTTTTCCTTTTTCCAGACAACCTTTCTGCGAAATATCACAGAAGCCTGCGATTTAAGCTTTACGGTAGCATATGCTTTAGGAGTTTAATTTGGTTTTGAACAGGATTAAATATGCCAAAAATCAAACCACAAGATATTCCTAATGAGGGACAGAACACAATAGTCACCTTAAGTGAAGAGTAATTATATAACAAGAATTCGCAAATTGCTTGATGGTGTTTTCTTGTGGAGACAGGCACAGCTGCCACGCTGAGAAAGTGCCAAATTTTATTCTTTTCTCCCTGTTTCCAAGAAGAGAAATCCCCTCTGCCTGGTGCAGGCTTTCTGGTTTCTCTCCAATGTATTCACATGTCTTAACAGGTTATCTCTGGGGCAACTTGGTCTTTTCCTCGGAATATGTCTTGGCCTTTGTACAACTGAGTGTGTAAGGTATATGTGTGTGTGTGTGTGTGTGTGTGTGTGTGTGTGTGTGAGTGTGTGTGTGTGTGAGTGTGTGTGAATGTGTGTGTGTGTGTGTGTGTGAGTGTGTGTGTGTGTGAGTGTGTGTGAATGTGTGTGTGAGTGTGTGTGTGAGTGTGTGTGTGTGTGTGAGTGTGTGTGTGTGTGTGTGTGTGTGTGTGTGTGTGTGTGTGTGTGTGTTAGAATGTCATCTGGATGTCTGTTCTGTTCTAACTAAAATTTGTATTTATTAAGGGGCATGTATGGTTATAAAAACTAATACAGAATTCTGTAGAAAAGAAATGGAGATGGTTAAAAAGTATTTCTGACTCCGATAGATTTTCAAGTTGACCTGTTGAGCTTATAAGACATTCAGAATATATCAGAATCTTGAATAAACTAGAAGGTTTAGTATATCAGGAAGTCGGGAGGGGTGAGTAGCATATAACACAGGCAGAGTTTCATATATGAGGAAATACACCTTTCCACACACACACCGGGGTGGGGGAGGGGTGAGTTTAAAAATCTAGTGACAGACAGCATTGCTACAGAGAGGCTCCGATGGATAAGTTTCAATGAAACTCTGTAGGAATGATGGTTTCATGGACCTAAGACACTCCTGAAGCTAAAGAAAGCACTCCACATCTCTGGTGCATCCTACCCATGAAATCGGAATGAATTCACTCATATAACACGCTGTGTTTATGACTATGTGTAACAGTGATCTTGGGGTCTGCTTTGTAGAGCACAAAGATAGTTAGCCCTAACCTAACAACTCTATGCACTGGGCACTCCACTAAAGGTATCTTTCATTCCCTACTTTGCATTATCATGTTTAATTTTAAGATGGTGACCCTGAGAATTACAGAAACCTCTGCTTTACCATTCTGTTCCCTGAGCACCATGCTTTAGAGCAGTCTGTCTCGCTGAGGCAGATATATATTTGCATACTAGTTACATAAAAGATATTACAACTACTATGTACAAGGACAGCAGATTCATTTTAGTTTTCCATTATTTTAGTAAGAAAGGAGCCGTACCCTTCCATCCCCCACTCTTAAATTTGGACACATCTGTATCTTCCCCTCTTCACTCTGCCACCCACATCTTTTTAGGCCACTATACCAAAGCACCAGGTTAAGAACAATCTGAGTATATAAATTAATCTTCTCAACAGTTAGGAGAAAGTCAACATTGAATGTGAACTAAAAACGAAAGCAATATAAATGCAACTTCTCTTTTCTGCCCCTGAAATGTGAACACGACTGAGTAGTTTTAACTGGAAAGCCCCCTCGCCTCACTATGGCAACCGTCTGAGTGTTGGAAGTGACCCAAATCTGAATAACTAGCTTGGACGGAGCTGTGTCTCTTGTCTCCTCAGTCTCCCTCATTCCACTTTCCAAAAACAACCTGGATCGACCTTCTAAGGGA
Organism: Mus musculus; assembly: GCF_000001635.26. Taxonomy (NCBI): domain Eukaryota; kingdom Metazoa; phylum Chordata; class Mammalia; order Rodentia; family Muridae; genus Mus; species Mus musculus. The sequence goes on along the minus strand of NC_000076.6, from coordinate 87,107,597 downwards.
GAGTCCGAATTCATATCACTTGCCCTGCTCAGAAATCACAAAGGCTTTCTCAACACCTCTCATCAGCATGAAGGGTGACTCCTTTATCCAAACCACTCTCTCAACCTTGGCCAGCATTCTCCCGTCCAAATACAATAACCAACCTTCTCACAAGCCCCACCGCCCCCTCTAGTCTCCACACTTCCCCAGTGTGGGGCATGCACAATCTTTCCTTCAACTCTCATCTTTCTTTAACTGCCTCAAGGTCCTAATCATAATGATCCAAGACATATTTACAGAGACACTGGGGTGTCAGTCCGTGCTGATAATTAGGCAAGGTGATCACAATATCAATACGAGCCTGGGCAACGCAGTGAAACCATGTTTCAAAAAACAAAAACCAAGCACCAGAACAAAAAGGAGTCGGAGAGATGGCTCAACAGTTAGAAGTGCTGCTTTCTCCAGAGGACTTGGGTTCGATTCCCAGAATCCCCATGGCAACTCACAGCCATTCCATAGCTTCAGTTCTAGGAGATCTAACACCCTCTTCTGTCCTCAGCATACAGCAGGCATGCATGCAGTGCGTAGACACGCAATGGACACAAAACACCAATGCATATAAATAAAAATAAATAAATCTATTGTTAAAATAAAAGCACTAAATAAATCAGGCTTTGAGCACTTTGAGAAGAAAGATAGCCTTATCTGCTCTTAGAATCCTCCCAATAAGGAGAAAACTTTGTACTGAATAGAACCTACATAAGATATATTGAATAAGGGAATTGTGGTATTGACAATGGTGTTGTTGGGAAAGAGGATAACAAATGAATATATAAATGGGTGGATACTTGAATACTTACTTATTTGGATGGAGAAATGAATGGTGTCATTGCATAATAAATATCCAAGTGACAGGGGCTACATTGAATCAAATTCTGAAATAGAGCATCAGTTAGGTGTATAACTCTGAGCTAATTCAGCTTTGTTCACAGTGATATTTGAAGTCAACTTGCTTCCTCTGTCTTATAACCAAGAGCTATTTATCCGCTCACACAAAATCGTGTTAATTAGTGACAACCCAGATCTAATTCTTGAGAACCATATATCTAAAAACTCCTTTGACCGACTGAGAAAATAGTTTTTCTCAATAGTTATTTTTTAATAGAGTAATCTTTATATCTGTGGAAAATACAGGTTTTGGAGCCATTCATCCCTAAGCATGGTTCTCTTGCTCTCCACAGCCACACCATGAAATCCAGACCCCAACAAGCTTGTGTTGTTTGTCGTTAGATGCATACAGCCTACTCCTGTCTACCACTAAACACCAGGACAACCAGCCATCAGCAGATCTCAGGATGCTACTTTGTATCAGAAAGGGGATGACTCACACCAAAGCATTTTCTGCAAGAAGCACTCATGGATATAAATCAGCTCAGGACAGGCTAGAAGCAATGCTTTAAAAGTGGCTGGAGGGACACACAAGATGAACAGGGGAAGTCACATAAGGCCACCCCTAGATGAAGAGTCACAGATAACTGCCAAGAGAGGAGAGCCAGTCTTTTCCAGGGACAAGGCCACTGATGGGTTATTCTAATGCTAAGTGATAACCTCTAAACACATATACCTATGAGCAACACTAAACAGGCTCACGGATTGTATTTATGCACGAATAAGCATGCGGGGGGTGGGGAGGGGAGGGGGAGGGAGGAAGGGGAGAGGGAGGAAGGGGAGAGGGAGGAGGAAGGGGAGGGAGAGAGAGAGAATAATTAAATAATTAAAGAAGAAGAGGTCATGAATTTGAGAGGAAGTGTGAGGCACACAAGAGGAGTTAAGGGTCATGGGGGAGCGATGGAGGTGGTAGTCACATATGAAATTATCAAAATAATTTAAATTTGTATTTAAAAAATAATGAAATGGTTATGGAAGCTCATTTTAGTATAATATTTGGTTAATACTTTGTACCTCCATATTGCGTATCTTGTTTATATCTACATAGGGAGTTATTTCTCTATGTGCTTCTATCAGTCTGAGCCCATTGTGGAAACAGAATAAAGAGGTTGAATCACAATCGTTAAGAAAAGATAAACAACCTATGTGACTTCCTAAAATAAAAGTCACTGTCCACTTGGGTAAAAGACGTAAATTTCTTTGAATGGGAATATGAAGCTAGGCAGGGAGCTACGCACATGGCAGGAAGGAGCCGGTCCATTCAGAGACCACAGGCAAGCTGGAGAGGTGGCAGCACTTGCAGGAGAGAGACCGTCAGGGTGGATAACAGCTGGAGGGGATGCATGAATTGGCCAGTGACCCAACGCTAACCATAAACTCACTTCAAGCATAAGCCTTTAAGCATGCGCAGTTCTTAAGGGTGTCGTTTGTGGGTGACAGCAGAGTGCTACTGTGTCATGCTTTGTGTGGCAAGGAACCAAAAAGAAGTTAGGAGTTGAGTTGGGAGACACTGGCTGATCATTAAGTTTTAAAGAAAAAAAATGGGGGGAATTTTCATGAAAAGCACAACTTAGAAGAATCATGTTCATGCTGGTCTTACTGCAGAAGGTGTGTGGGATACTTGAACTAAAAACAGCCAGGACATGGGACACATGAGCAGTGGCTTGGGGAAAGCTTGGAAAAGACAAGCCCTTAACCTTCCAAAGCTGCTTCATAATGTGGCTAAGCACTGTGGACCATGGTATTGACAGTGGCAAAGACCTCAGTGACATCAACTCTTCAGATGTTCCCTACCCAGAATCCTCCAGAGTACACTTCCAAACTCCTCCAATCTGCTCAGAATAAATGCCAGTCCCTTGGCAATATGTTTTTCCAGGTGTTTTTTTGTTTTTTTTTAACGTGACTGTTCCATCCTGACCTTTGACCTTCTTAGAGACTGTAAACTAAAGATCACCCTCTGGTCGTCTCCACTCCAGATTCCCCTCTGACGGATACTTTGTCGTATCTCATCAAATGATGCTCAAATCCTTACGTTAACTTGTAATCGTGTATCTTATGTAAGAACTTTATACAAAGAGTCTCCTGCCATTAAATTAAGTTTGTATAAGAAAAGCTTACTATAAAATTGTCCATAATTATGAATTACATATTATATTAAAATATTATTTATATACCTTGGGTTTGCCTTTCTCATCACTGTGACCAAATAATTGACAAGAAGTAACTTACAGGAGGACTTATTTTGGTCCACAGGTTTGAGAAAACATCACTCCATGATCCTTGAGAATGCATGAGGCAAGAGGCGCCCCTGGGCAACAGTAGATGAGGACACTGGTTAAGATGTGTGCCTATGTAAGAGTCAGGAAGCCTGGGGGGAGATAACAGGCTGGAAGCAGGAACCTAGAATCCCTAAGATCTAATCAGCAGCCTTTCCCTCTGCCCAGCCTCTTCTCCCTGCTATCCGCCATTGCTCAGAACAGCACCACCAACTGGGGACCCAGTGATGTTCAATCAGGTGAGCATAATAAGGGAGCGCTTCACACTCAAAACGCACATATATGTTATATAATATTGCATAAAATACATATGAAATATGATACATATTTTACTAGTTTAATTTAATATTGTAATATATAATATATACAATATATTATAGAAGTGTTTTTTTCAAACCCAAAGAAATGTTAAGGCAGCTGCACTGGCCTTGTGCACAGTCCTTCCTGCCACGACCATTTAATTATCCACATATATTTGAAAATATTTTCCAGTTTCTACGGATTTCTCACTAACATCTTAAGCACATTGGTTCTATGCTGCTAGCGAAGATTGTTATGTATGTGTCCCTAGCTAAGCCTTGAGCACAGACAAAAGCAGGCAGCATGTAGGAAGTCTCCTTCCACGGAGGCTTGAAGATCAGTTCGCATGATCTGCCACTTCCGGTCATTGAAGCCAGTTTCTTGTGAATTGCTCACAGAACAGATGATAACTTCCAGTTTGGGCCTCTTGCACTCTGCTCTTTGTTGCTACTCAGTGTCTGCTTTAGCCTCCCTTTCCTGCTGTAGCGTCATAGCAGAGAGGGGAACCCACAGGGCCTTGTGATGAGTGAGAACCAGAGACCGCGGAAGAGATCATAAAAGTGAATTAAGGGGGCCTTCAAAAGGCAAACAGGACCAAGTAAGTGTAAACTTTAAAACACTCCAGAGAACAAAATTGACTGAATGGATATGATAGATAGAACCAACCAGAGGCAGTAGCAGTGAGAGAAGTAAGTAAAATTTGAAAAACGTGGGGAAACCCCCACAGCCTTGCTTCAGCGTGGTTCCAAAGCCAACTGTGCAACCGAGGGATGCACAGGAAATACGCAAGTGCTTCCGCAAGAGACAGATTAATTAACTAAGACGGTCAGACAACAGCCTTCCAGGAGGAATGGCTAATCATGATATATTTCAGCCCTGTTCTCCTGTCCTGCGTTTCTGGTACACATTTCTTTAAAAAAAAAAATGGGGGGGGGGGGGAGTGAGTAGTAGTTAGAAATGATGTTTGTTTCTAAAGTATATTCATTGAAACCAGAAGGGTACATTTATGTATAATGAAGTTTTTGAACTTGATTAGATTTGGTGCTGAATTATTAAATAACTTCTTAAATAACGGGAGAAGGAAGAGGTGTTTCAGGAAGGGCAACAGTGGGCTACAGAGCCTGGGTGGAGGCTCTATTTTCAAAAAATTCCTTGTTCTAGTCAAATCTGTTTAAATTCATTGAAATAAATTTGAGTCCTGTAAAGGTCATGACTCAAACACACACACACACACACACAAAATTGTCTTAAAGGGACTAACCAGGAAGGTTTGCAGTCCCTTTTAGGTCTGAAACAGAAGAGAACTGACCGACGATTCTGACTGTGCCACACGTTAATATAACAACCAATTATCGTTCCGCAAACACAATCTCCGACTTCATTCTTGTTTACAAGGTAACAACTCAGGGCTGTGAGTTAGGAAAATGAAATGATGGACGGGAGCCACCAAGGAAAACTCTGGGCAGGATTTGGGGCTTTTTACTGGATGCGGTCCGTTTCATTAGTGGGTCTGCGTCCCCCGCTGGGCTCTTATTTCTAAGCCTTTTGTTTGGGATTTTCCTTTTAAAATGATATCTCCAACGCAGACATCCACATTTGTGTAAGAAAACACTTTGCACATGTCCGAGAAGCCTGTAGAGTGGTCCTGGAAAGCACAGAAATCTTTTTCAAAGATAAATAAATAAATTAATTAATTAAAGAGAAGAAAATGGATTTTTTTTTTTAGGCTTCCCTAGCAGGTGGGTTTCTGGTGGCTAAAAACCTGTTCCCAAAAAGAAATAAGCCTTTAACTGTGTCGAGAGAAAAGACACACAGGTCCTGATAATCCTGGCAAAACTAAATTGCAGACCTGGGAACATTAAAAAAAAAAAAAGACACAACACCCTTCAAAAGAAAAATAAAACAATACTCCCAAAATAGGCCCGATTATGTGGGTCACTGCATACTGTGTGTTCCCCTGTAGCATTTTATCCCAGTTACTGTTGCCAGGGGACACCTGATGCTCTCATTATATATGTTTGTCTTTCACATCTACATTGGAGCCAGTTTTCCCCCCTTCCATGTTCCCAGAACTGTAACAGAAATAAAAAAAAATAAGGAACGGACCCCATTATTACACAAATACCTACAAAGCAGAGAGAGTGACCCCTGGGGCTCCCCGTGTTGTCCCTGGAAGCATTGATGCCCTCGCCCCCAGGGCCTCTAGCCTTTTGTCAAAAGGTCAAAGCCAGAACCTCAGCTGAGTACCCTCTGTGAAGAATTAACAAGTTGACAATTTGGACCCCCCCTCCACCCCCATCCCCTGGCCCAGCCTGCTTGAATGCTATAAATAGAGACATCTGGATAGAGCCCTTTCACTGCAGTAATTGAAAACGAACACGGATCAAGTTCTGGCCTGTTGTATTCATAAATCTTGAGGCTTAATTACATTAAAGGGAAATCTAGGGCCCAGCACTATGGTAACTGCAGGTTCTATTGGCCGCTTGAATCATGAATCTTTAAGATAAGTGGTTTTTTTTCTCCCCCCCCCCCAACTCTTTAGTAGAGTTGAATGGGAAAATTTCAAACCAGCCTTCTAGTATTAAATGTGCCAGGGAACTTCTGAGAACATCCTGGGCCCCCTCTGTTGGAACATGAGCTTCTACTACATGCCGCTGACAACGTGTGTTTCCTTTAAGCACACTCCTCTTCCGGGGCTTAAAACTAGACGTATTTTTGAGAGTAACAACATACCTGACAGATATTTATTTCAGATATGTCTTCCCCCACAGGTGAACACAGAAAGTGTGCATCTAGCTAAAATTTAATGAGTGTCAGGAGGGAGGGAAATAGCCCAGACTGTAATAGCTTAAAATTCTCAGTGAAGTCAGAACTCTCAGCATCCCCTTTAATAACAAGTTGAAAATGGCACCCTCCAGAGAGAACCACAGACGTGTATAAACAACCTATGGTGGGGTTTTCTTTATTGTTTCATGTAAAGAAAAAAAAAACAATTATTCTATTCTATTTCCCGAAGCTGGATTTCAAAGTGCATAGCATAATGGTTTATAGCTTTGTCTTCATTTTTTTTACACAGGGTGAGTGACATCTGGGCCACTTTGACTGGTGAGGAACACTCATGATTCCTCATTTGGAAATACATGCACACCAGTCACCCTGCGGAGAGGAAGCCCTGGCAGGACCATCTCCAATGGGATCAGAGCCTGTACTGTCCGTAGTTCCTCCCCGTTTCTTCTACATCCTGAGCACATAAGATGCTGTGCAGGGGCCCTGCTCAATGAGCAACACACTGGATGGGATCTGTGAGCTTGGAAGGAATAGCTTCAGGAGCCTCCGTGCCTTTATGCTTGCTTCCCCCCCCCCCCCCCCCACACACACACATCTAGTAAGAATCAACCCATGTGAAAACATGCCCAAGGCTGGGCAGAGACAGCCACTTCATTAATATTTATCCTGAATTTCATCACTCAGACACAGTGTCCACCTAAAGCTACCAACCACCATGCTTACAATAAGGGAAATGTTTCTGCCTTCTGCCTTGGGAAACTGTGTTCCAAAGGAATCAGAAGACTAATACCACAGGACACGGAGTGGTGGGGGAGACTGTTGTTTTTTGGGGTTTTTTTTGTTGTTGTTGTTTTGTTTTGGGGGGTGCGGTTAATCTAGATTTCATGTTATTTTCACCAAAATGCATTAGTGGGAAACCTTTTATAAAGACCTTTTATAAAGCATTTAACTAATGTCTAGAGCAGAATAAAATAGGATGAGACCATGAACTCTCGATTCAAGCCCTGCATCCTGCTCCAATTTGTTAAGACACCTCAGACCATTTGCCTCTCCCGCCCCTCATACCTTAAGCAGGAAACTGAAATAACAGCATCAACATGGTCAATGCTCAGTCACGCCAAAGGTAAAGTAATACAGACACACACTGTTCAGCCTACCGATTGAAAATGCCCAAACGGTAATAGCTGAATTCTCTCACACTTTATTATTTCACTTCCTGTCATTTGAGCTATCTAATCTGTGGTGTTTTTATAGCACCTCAAGCCAATGGATGCTCTATGTAAAATAGATCAAGGCAATAACAGCCAATCACTTGGAGCTAGGAGGGCTCAAATAGAACTCAAATAGACTGTCAATCTCACATCGTATGTATTGTATTTGTTTATCAACTGCATTCCCCTGCTAGACACTCCCTGCAGTGGAATGTAAGAATCCTTACTGTGTGTCCCTAGCACCTCACATATTCTTGTCACCTAGTATATATATATATATATATATATATATATATATATATATATATATATAAAGAAAAGAAAAGAAAAGAAAAGAAAAGAAAAGAAAGAAGGAAGGAAGGAAGGAAGGAAGGAAGAAAGAAAGAAAGAAAGAAAGAAAGAAAGAAAGAAAGAAAGAAAGAAAGAAAGAAAAATTCTCTATTCCTATGTTATAGGGTAAGCAGCTAGTTTATGACAAAGTCCACTGGAGAAGTACTATCACTTACTGCAGAAGTATTAATAGAATGTGGCAATTGTTGTCCTGTGACCATTCACACAGACACTGATGTTAAAGGGTCCTAAAGTCGCTGATGAATCGCAGGTAAGGGGTTTACAATGTGAATCTTGTGCCGCTGCCTTCCAAACGCGCTCACCAATCCTGAGATACAGAAAGGTGTCTAGATAAGATGTTAAGTGTCTCCCAACATTAAGTAATAAGTTCCTTACAAGCCAGTGAAGATAATCTCTAAGACACTGTCACGGCCTCTTATTGGGCCACTATGTGTTTTGGGAGTTTTTAAATATGTATTTATTCGGGTTGGAGATTGACCAGTGCCTCTGTACGAATGTGGAGGTCACAGACAACCCCAGGCCCTGAGACTCCAACCCAAGTTGTCAGGCTTGGCAGCAAGCACCTGTACCTGCTGAGCCATCCGTCAGTCCAGGCGTCACAGTGTAATGTTACTTGTAACTCAATCAAGCTTTTGAGCCAAATCTAACAGAAATTTGTGACTATTTTTTTTTCTCTACACATCAGACATTCACATTGATACGTACTCACGTATAAGTAGCTATTCCACTAAGTACAACACAACCATGCTACGACCCACAGACCCAAAGAAGCCAAATAACAAGGGGGGTCCCAAGGGAGGACGCTTGAACCATTCTCAGAAGGGGAAACAACATAGATATAGGAGGTGGATGGAAAGAGGGAAGTGGGTGAGAGAGGGGGGAGGGGAGAGTGCCAGGTGGGGAGAGGCCCAGGAGGGGAGCGGGCTGGGAGGGGAGGGGGCTGGGAGAGCAGGGGAGAGAGAAGTTAAACCTTCAAACTGAAACCCGATCAAAAGAAAAATGGAACAACAATTTCAAGGTAGGTTATTTTAAGAATTGTTTCCCATTCATAATCAAAACCTCCTTGCCTCCTCCTGACCCTCCTTGCCTTCCTGTTATTCATTTCTAAAGTCAAGCGTGGCAAAGCTCTATAGCGCTTGCTGCACAGAAGCCCCAGAGAGCAGACACCAAGGAAGTGTCAGATGGGTTCAAATGATCAGAAGCCATTATGACAAAGTCCTCAGAAACAATGACAATGGAAAGGGGCCTGGAAAACTTGTGAAGCAAACCCCATCCTCCAATGGGCCCGGCAACCACCTCTCTTGTCCCCTGCACTGTTCAAGTGGACAGTTGGGAAACCAGGAAAGATGCTATCAAAAGACAAACATTTCTCAAGAGAAAGGCAGCAACATCATTCTGTTTTAAATAAAAATCTCTCTTAAAAATAAATATGTGATTCTGGTCATTAACAAGAAAAAAAAAAAAAACTACCCTCACTAAAATTTCCACAGGATGCTTCTTTTCATCCTGTTTTGTGCTTTCCCAACCTCTTTCAACATTAATGCTTTATAGCACTTTTATTAGAAACCTCTGTAATATACATCTGATATCCAAGAAGTTCTCTGGGTTTTTCCCATTAGAGATGCTAGCCACTAACCATAATAATTGTGTTCACATGGCTGCCGTTTCCATACAAAGGCAGAGATGTGACTGATGAGGTCGGCCCCCAGAGGATGGCAGCCTGGGGACAATGGTGTTCTCAACACAGCTGTCCAGGTGGAAAGACGGCCACTCAGGGCGTCCATGACCTTCAGAGGGCTGAGGACAAGGTGGTGTTCCTGGAAAGTGTTCTCACTAACATTTCAGTCGGACGAATGGGTTCCAGATTGTTCTGTCCTTGCCCCTTGTGCAGTGATCTGAGAGCCAGCCCTCTATTCTGCCAGTAGCTCTCTGGATGCCCTGGCACAAACATTTTATTCCCATTCCAGCATACACTGAATTATTTTTCTAACAAATCAAATCACATGCTCCACGATTAGAGAAAGCGAGTTAAACGGTAATGGGCATTTCAACTGGGAAAGAAATGTGATTTTTCAGATTGTTTTATAGGGAAATTGTCTTGGAAGTTTCTCTCTCTTTTCTCAATCATTCATTCATTCATCCATCCTTGCAACAAACACTTTCTAAGTGCTTATGAGATTCCGGCCTTTGTCCAGGGTCTTGAGAGCAAAATAGCCAATAGGACAGAGGCTATTGGGAGATTATAGGCTAACAATAAAAGGGAAGGGCAAATGAAGATGAGGTAGAAGAAGGCGCTGTTGAGTGGCCTGGCTGAGAGTGTGGCATGAGCTTCCTTTTCCAAACACCTAAGCAGGAGAGATTAGCTTGATCGAACACCTGGTCACAATAACTTTACTGCTCACCTTGCTGCTGAAACGAAATAACAGCAGGCAACAGCTCATACTCTGTTTATACAGGAGGACGACACTGAAGCAGAGCCCTGAAGCCAGAGTCCTGGAGATGCCTCTACCATCATGATCATAGCCGATATCCATCCACCTTCACAGCCACTCTCCAAGACCTTCTCCTCCATCTTGCCAACCAGAAAAACCAATGCATAGCATTTTTTACCCTTTCGAGCAATGTAGCTGTGTTCTTGAACATTGACTCCTTGCATATATGCGCAAGGATTTCCAAGGTTTGCAAACTTGGGGTGGAATTAATAAGTCATAAAATCTTGCAGAAATTTATATATGGCATACAATACCTAGTTACTCAGAGACACATGAATTTATACTGATGCTGGACATGCCACGTCCTGACCAACATTCTATTAATTTGACATGGTGGAGGGGGAGTTGGGGGGGTGGAGGTGGGAATTCCTATTTCTATCTCGTTTTAAATTTCACCTGCATTTCTTGACTACATACCTGACTGTCCTTAAATCCTCATTGGCCACCATTAGCATAAGGCTGTTCACTAACAGTTTCTTGCAAGTCCTTTACCCATCTTCTTCTTGCTGCGAGCCAACTCTTCTCAGATTCTTCCTCCCGTTGCCTCTCCCATGTGGAGATGACTTCTGCCCTCTTGATTTTTGTTTGGTTGGGTTTTGTTTTGGAGCTTAAGTAAACAAAACTAATTCCTCATGTACTACATCTATTGGGCCTAAGAGCTCAGGTCACCAGGCTTGGTATTGTGAGACCTTCATTGGCTAAGCTGTCTCAGAAACACTACGTTGCCTTCTTGAAGATCAAAGATTCCCATTTTTATGTTGAAGTCTTTTAGTAGGAGGCAATTTGGTATATGAGTGTGAGGTGAGTTAGTATGAGATAATTTGGTATTTGAGTCTATGGTGTGAGGTGAGGATCAACTTTCTCTGTCCTGTGAGGTAATGAGTGATCCTATCATTATAGTTTAGCCCGTAGTTTCATTACCAATCTGCAATAATAATATTGATAACACTATGCAAAGCAGCCAACTTATGTGTGAGGCCACTGTTCTACACGGCTTACCCGTGATGCCTGCTCGATACTGTGTTCTGCTATATAAGGCAAACTCAGTCAGACAGTGGGCTTCCATATGTATGGCTTTCTCTCCTATTCCACTGGCAGCTAAGACACTTCACTATAATGGCTTTTTAATTGCTAACAAATCCTGACATCTGACAGAAATTCTCCCGAAATTATTTTCATGTAGGAGTGACTTGAACAGTCCTCACATCCAAACTTTGGAATGTTTTTCTAGTTTTTTGTTTTTTGTTTTTTAAGCATGTACACTTGAGTGGAAACCCATCAAGTCTAAATGCAATGCAAAGAATGGTTGTCAATGCAATAGGAATAATTATAAGTCTTCCATACGAACATGCTTTAATTTCTGTGTTCCATGTGAACATGTTTTAATTTCTGTGTTTTGATGTTCTCCAATGAACTATAATTTTCTCATGAAATTGAATCTTGACTTTTAAACTGTGATTAATTATAACTGTCCATTCTATGGGGATGTTTCGATTGACTGACTCATTGAACTTTTGATTTTCAACATTGCTAAATTTTTTGTTTTGTTTTCAAAAATCTTTTTTTTTCTTCTTGCTGAATTTTTCTTGCACCTTGCTTAATTTTAATTACATTGGAGAAAAGAAACTGTTCCAACAGTAAGAACCTCAGTATATGCAGGATATACAAATACATTTAAAATTAATTACAGTTCCCTAAAATATCATCAATGACTACAAAACTGAAAACTACTGAAGAATATGCTGTAAAATTAAAAATCATTTGGATAGTAAAATTAAAAACTTTTGGATAAATGTGAAATTTAAAAAGGGAAGGAAAAGACTCCCTGATGGTGAAAACGATTTTTAAGTTAGATAAATATAAGACGAAAGATAAAAAATAAAACTGTAAGGAAATTCTTAAATCAATAGGGTAAAGTCAAAATACTACTAAATGTAGTTTTTTTTTTTCAAATCTCCAGAGCAAAAAGGAAAAAAGCTAAGAAAAAAGAAAACACATTGCCCAATAATTTTTTCATTTTTATTTTTTAATTATTTTATTTATTTACATTCCCATCACTGAAACCCCTCTCCCAGTCCCCCCTCCCACAGTTCCTCATCCCATTGCCTCCAAGAGAGTGCTCCCCCATCACCAGGCCTTTCCCTTCCCTGGGGCCTCAAGTTTTTTGAGGGTTAGGTGTATCTTCTCCCAGTGAGCCTGACTAGGCAGTCCTCTGCTACATATGTGCAGGGAGCCGAGGGGAAGTGTAGTGGTCTGGACCCGACCAGCCCATGTATGCTGCCTGGTTGGTGGCTCAGTCTCTTGGAGCTCCCTGGGGTCTGGATTTGTTGAGACTGCTGGTCTTCCTAATTCAACCATAGGGGCCCCTGACTTCAGTCCAATGGATGGCTGTCCTCTCAGAGGCCCTGCCCAATAATTTTTAAAATGTAAACAAAATTAGGTGGATGGACAATGGGGAGTAATAACTGAAACATAATTTTAAAAATAATAAAAAGAAATATAATTTGTTTAAATAATGATAATAAATCCTGCTGAAACTCTGGTAAAACTTGGCAGTGGAGAACCACAAGGGTCCCAAAAAAGAGGGCAGTGAGCGGCTAAGAATGTAACAGCATTACATTCATGGAGCCTAGGGCAGTCAGTTGATCTTGTGGCTCCTTGTCTTTCTGTGGTTTATGCTATTGTTGAGTCTGTAGATGGGCAATGATCTGAGGTTCCCCAGAGCTGTCTCTTCATCTTGGTAGGTTTCCTTCTTTACATACCAGAGACCTCTGCTGGTCACAGTTAGCTTTGCAGACTGAAGGCTGGGGAGGTTCCCCACCCTACCTACATGGTATGCCCTGAGACAAAGGGCCTCTGATCCCACAACAGTGAAATCAGTCCTGCCTTCTTACATTCAACACTGCCTAGGTACTCATCACCTTATGGGGGAAATGTGGCTGAAACCACAGAGTTCTTGGGTTCTACAGCTGTGAATGACAGAGTGATGACTCTGGGGTTTTGTTTGTTGTGTTGTTTTGTTTTGTTTTGTTTTGTTTTGTTTTGTTTTCCCTCCTGCTGGCCTCAGCTCACCACTTTGCATTTATTTGCACTTGATAAGATCTGCTCCTGGCCACCAAGGGTGAGGCTACTGTCCTTGTGTACTTTCCCACCTGGCCAGCCCCTCACCCTTCAGTCCTCCTGCTCCTCATACCTGGCTCTCTGGTCCTCCCTTGTCCTGAGACTGTGGCAGGACAAATTGAGACTCCCTAATCTGCTGTTGTTCGCTGAGTCTCAAGCTGCTGTGTAGCAGTTCTCTCTAATTCAAAACCTTCCATTTTAGAGAGGAGCTCATAAAGACACAAGATGTTCTCAAGGAGGTGAAACTTTTCATCCTGCAGGGAAGTTACTCAAAAAGTAAACAACTTAAGAACATCTTCAGGAAGTCCCTGAAACTAACTAGATCCATTAGGCCCTGCCCCCAACCCCCAACCCCAAACACTGGAAGTATTAAGACATACTGAGACAAGACAAGCAGTGTAGAAGTAGCCACCATCTGAACTGCCTAGAGGAAACAAAGACCAGCCAACTGCCTGGAAAAGGCTAAAACCAACTGAGCCACCTGGAAAAGACACTTTTCAACCTGCTGAGCTGCCTGCAGATTATGCAGTGAACACCAGCTTTGATGGCTGTCACCCATACTGGGGTAGGCTTTGGTAGTACAGCTTTGAGCCCTTTCAGCTCTGTGAGGAACCCTTCACCTGTATTCCTGTAAGTAACTGCAATAAAAATCATGGGGTCACCAAATTGGGCTTTGGTAGTATTTGTGCTTTGGGTTTTCAGCTTCCTGTCTAGAGTAAATAGATAATCATACCACAGGAACAAGTGTCACACAATATAAGCTCTCAAGGTAGCTGTTTGTGGTAGTTTGTTTGTTTGTTTGTTTGTTTTCTATTTTTTTCTCTCTCAGGAGAGGGCAGGTACACATGTAGAAGGTCAGAGGACAATCTCATGTCTCGGCCCTCACCTTCCACTTTGAGACAAGGGCTTTTATTATCCATCTCTGCCCAGACCAGAGTAGTTGGCCTGCAAGCTTTTGGGCTTCTCCTAAGTTTGGCTCCCACCTCACTATCTCAGTGCTGGGACTGCAGACATGCAGTACCATGCCCGGTTTTACATGGGTTCTAGAATCCAGTCTAAGGTTCTCATCCTTGCTTAGCAAGTACTTTACCCACTGAGCTATCTCCCCAGCTATCAGTTTTACTCTCTCAAGATGGCACCCAAGCACTGGCCTCCACATCTTTCAGCACGACAAATGGGATTCTTCTTCCCCATGGCCCACTTGAAGGTGTCTGCGTTTCACCAACATCCACAACTGGATTTGAGTTGTGCGAAGGCTATAGGCTTTTCCTGGGCCAGGCCTGCCAGTCTTGAACCTGGTTCACCTTTGGGAGGGGCTTCTGCTCTCTTCCATCTAGAGACCATCAAAGCAGAAGCTGTGTTCATCATATTCCTCTGTGTCTTCGAGTCTTTTTATTTTATCTGTTTTCTCTTTCTTCCAGGTATTCCTGCAGTTCCTTTGTAGATTTCTGAGAGTCTTCTCTTTTGTCTTGGGAAGAGTCTATTTTTTTCCTTACTCTAACACCTTCCTTCATCAGCCCAGAAGGGGCAGCTTCTAGTGCACCACAATTACCCAGGGGCATATTCCCTACATTTCTAGCTTAGTCTTGAGTTTGGCAAGTTCCTTGGCTTTCTCATGCTAAGCCGTCCTCGCTTGTCTGAAATATATTTGTTGTGATGAGTTTAGCTTAGTAGATTTGTGCTTAGAATTTTGCATTCATGCTCTGCAAGATAACAACATTGTTCCTCCATGGTTTTCATCTATACTATCCTTTTACTTTGAAACCAGGCTGTACAGACTGAATTTCCAGCCTCGAGTCCCCATGGCACTGTTGGAATAAACTCTGTGTTCTCAGGACAGTTTGCGAGACTTTGGATCAAATTCTCAAATTGATATTCTTTAAAATGCTCTATAATTTTTATCACTTGTTTTTTTCTTTGACCCATGTCAATATAAGGATTATATTAACGTCATGATTTAGGAGAGGGAGGTAGATCAGTTGTCTGTATACTCATAGTGATGTTTTATAACAACTGTGAAGACTTACCAGGAATGTTGCCAGGCAACCGCATCCCTTGCAGTAAGGAAGGTAGCTTTGATTGGGTTTCATTACTTCAAGAGTGGCCCCCAGTCACTGCTGTTCTTGGTAATTATTTGTCTGCCCAGTGGCTCTGCCATGATTTCCTGCCTTTCCCTATAGAGGAGCATTTACTATTTCATCACTATCTTAAAGTGTTGGGGGGGGGGCATGGTGGTTGATACTGGACACTAAAATCTTCCCCCACCCACTAGAAGCTAGGGGCCCAGAAGTCATTTTGAAATTTACCCAAAATCAGTCTATTTTATCTAGGATTAGTGGAACTGACTCATACAACTCATGAGTCCAAGGATCAACTGGAAATTCCTATGATTTAGACTAGATGTGGTTGGGCTTTTCTGACAGGTCTGTGTGCTGAATATTGGGGGTCGTGTAAAAGCCCTTATTTATCTGCCTCACAGCTGCCTGGCCATGGGATGAAATGGCAAGGATGGCTGAGTTACATGTTTTTTCACATTCAACAAGCCAGCTAAGGCGTGCACGCATGATGGGTCAAGAGCATGGAAACGCTTTCAAGGCACTGGCTGAGAAACAGCACACTACCATTCCCAGGGCCATCCCTTCTGCTACCTTTTATAATCACTAGAGTAACTGATGAAACCAACCCTGATGCAAAGATTAAGGAAGTGGACTCCACATCCTTGGAGACCAGCTATCAAGTCATATCACAAATGGCGTGCATTTATGGAGGAGCGGGGAACTGGAAATGCAAATCTTTCATTGTCAACGTGATACTAGGAGTATCCCAAAGTTTGTGGGAAGGTTTCCATAAGATTAGAATAATTCTTTGCATTTACAGTATAACTTTCCTGGAGAACGATGCCAAATTCAAAAGGTTCGTTTTACCTTAAATTATTGTATTAAAGTGTGAGCTAATATAGCTCACAACCATAAAATTTTCTGGATTTTCTAAGTGTTTTGTACACTATTTATGTAAAGTTGCATTTGCACGTAAAGGCTTTTTACATGCTGTGCTCTTCATTATATTTTCATTTTAATTGTTAAGCTATTGACATACACTTGTTTTATCTTCTCGTGGTCATTCTGAGAGCTGCTACATGTACAGCTCCAGCCTCTTTCAATTTCTAATTTTATTTGAACTTTGTTTTTGTTATCCTTCCAAGCTTAGAGTGACTGCGGAATAAAGAGAACTCTTAAACCATCTGTTTGTTTTCTACTGGAAAAAAATTCACTTGCAGAATTCTGTCTATTAAATCCTTTTATACATCGATTGAGTGATTGATTTAAGGTATTGTGTGTGTGTGTGTGTGTGTGTGTGTGTGTCTGTGTGTGTGTGTGTGTCTGTGTGTGTGTGTGTGTCTGTGTGTGTGTGTGTCTGTGTGTGTGTGTGTCTGTGTGTGTGTGTGTGTGGCACGCACAAGTGTGCACTCCTGTACACATACACACGTGTGTCAAAGGAGGTCAGAGGATAAAGTGTGAGAGTTAGTTATCTTTTTCTACCATGTGGGTTCTACAGATAAAACTCAGGTTGCCAGTGCCTGTACCCACTGAACCATCTTGTTCTTTTTTTTTTTTTAACATTTTCAGAGATAAGCCTCCACCACTGAAACACCCTCCCCGCCCCCAGGCTTCCTGTGCTTTCTATGGGGTACATTCAC
Source organism: Mus musculus (assembly GCF_000001635.26). Classification (NCBI taxonomy): domain Eukaryota; kingdom Metazoa; phylum Chordata; class Mammalia; order Rodentia; family Muridae; genus Mus; species Mus musculus. Next base: position 87,090,436 of record NC_000076.6, on the reverse strand, counting down.
TGCACACCAGTTGCCCTATCCCCATGAAGGGGTCTGGTAATACACAACACACACAAGTTAATGGAGGCAGCTTCACTCGTCAAACATCGACAATGGCGGACAGTAGAAACCTGGGATCCACGGCAAACTGGTCCTCCTCCAAGGCGTAGAAAAATGTTCTAGTATAGGTCCAGTGCTATCTACAAATGTCCCACACCCCACTGCAATGGAGACTCAGAAGCACACTGGACCATGGGTTTCATGCCCAGGGAAAACTGGACTCTCTGAGCTAAATTCCTCCATGGTAGGAGGAAGGAAAGGAATAGGAACAGGAAAGGAATGGAGCCATGGCTGCTCCAGCCAGCTCCTGCTGGTCTCAGGGTGCCACATTCCGCACATCAATATTTAGAACTACAAACAGAATGGTAGGAGGAGGCGACCGTCAAGCCCTGCCTTGTCCATCTTATCCAGCATGTCCTCCTCTCCTTGAGTTGGTGACATTGAAATCTCCAGAACGGAGTCTCATGGCGTATGGAGATTTCTGAAGTCCTCTATCTAGAGGGTAGATAGAATTCCTAAACCATGTCAAAAGCTAAATTCAGTATAAAAATCTCTCTATGAGTGATGTGGCACACTAATATTGAGACTCAAAAGTCAATAGTTTTACAGAATGCCTTATTTTCTATCGGAGAGAGTGGGGAGGGGGGCTTTTGACTTATTACTTGCTCTGTTGGCTGTGTCAATAGCCTGTAACACCTATGAGGGAAGAACTAGTAACAAACTATGAGTGAATCAACACTGGGCATGCCTTGAATGACAGCCTGCTTACAGGGCACAGCCTACATTTCCATGAAAACCACTAATTGCTGAAGGCTTGAGGTTTATCACCCAACCTTAGAAATGGGACAGTTGCCCAATTCTGTCTAAATCCATTTGTCTTTTTTTTTTCTCCTGAAAACATCTCATTAAGTTAAGGGTGTTTCTTACACATTACTTTATTACAGTCTAGGAAAGCCCTCAGTTCAGTGATTTGTCTTGTTTTCTTTCTCATTTTCAAAATTAATTTAATTTGCTTTGAAAATTGCACCAGAAGAACGAAAATATTTGACCCAACCACTATCCTGAGAATGTATTTCCTAGAAGCCTAGAAAGTCTGCATCTAGCACAGAGGAAAGGAGCCTGCCTCAGTCTAATGCCTCCTCGTGCTTCTGTGGGCTTTCCTCGGATACCTTGTACATAACTATGTGCTAAAGACCTACTGTGTTCATTTGCTTTAAAAATGTGGAAACTGTGCTGAGGGCAGTGAGGATGTTTTACTCCATAAAGTATTTGTCTTGCAAGCAGGAGGAGCTAAATGCAATTCCCAGAATCTATGTTTTAAAACTCCGTGTATGTTGACCTGGGCTTATACTCTCTGGGAGAACAGAGACAGGCAGGTCCCTGGGGCTCGATGGCTGGCGGGTGAGCTCTAGGACAATAAAAGATCCTGTCTCTATGATGACACCAGAGGTTGTCCTCCAGCTCCACATGCATGTGCACACAGATGAACACCCATGCATGTGCACAAACACATGGACATATGTGCATACACTTATAAAATAAATAAGCAAAAACTGCAGACGCTTGCTTTTATCTATTTGCTTTTTATTTTCAACCTACAATGTCTCCTAATAGGAGGAGAAATCTAGAAGTTTATAATTCCAACTGAACACGCAGATAAGACTAAATTTCTACATCATTACCCAAAGGAGGGAGAAAAAGTAATTTTAATATAGTTGATAAAAGTTGTATTTCTGTTAGGAACTGCACTTTCCCTTTTCCATGCTGTGTCCTCAAACTGTAGCCTGCCCCTTTCTTAGTGATTTAAAGATGCAGAAAAGGTGAGTCCTGTTTTCATTCTGCAAGGGAGCTATGAGCCCCATATTGCTAACCATCGTCTCCACTGCAATGAGGATCTGCAGTCTCCTGCCTGCTTTCCTGACTGAGACCATTGTTTCTAAGCTATATTCTTTTGTGTAAAGCCTCTGGTTGTCACAACAATGCCTAACTGTTGTGTCACCTCGGTCACCAAATGGGATCTGCGTGTGTCTGTTTTAAAAATATATTTAGCTCCCATACTGTCAGAAACATCTAGTAAAGTTGCCTAAATGCACGCTGGTCTTTCTAGCGTTTGAATTCATGGTCGTAGTAACATGGTCACAGATAGGGACCTACAATTTTATACTAAAATATGCTTTCCTACACTTCCCAAGAACTGCACATTTGTATACTAATCTACTCTTTGTATACCTCTGTGTGATAGACTTTAAAATGAGATGTTTCACATTGCACTCAAAAACCTCTTATAACATAATTTCATATCATTCCAACTGTTTAACAAGACCTGAAAATATTGAAATAGCGGTCCCAGTAACTAAGCAAGAGAGAAAGAAAAAAATCAGTAGGCTCTGTTGCCCCTTCTCCCACTGCCCTTCAGATGAAATTAAAACCACACAACTCCATTGACCAGTCATCTTGAGACAAAGAACAAAAGCTTAGCCACATATCTAGACGGGGCCATTAAAGTCAAGACCACAGAAATCTAATTCCAGCCGCACATCCATGCATAATAACCACTTTTGGAGTCTCGGTCCTGGCTCAAAAGGCTCAGTGTCCGTATAGAGTCTGTACTTTTTAATCAAGAGACATTTCACATGAAGACAGGGGGTGGGGGGAGCCTTGCCCATTCCACACACTCTGAAACTGGTTTGTCTGACTCGTTCTTCTTTAAGGAAAGAAGGAAAAAAACAGACAAAAGTTTTTGAAGAATTCACTACAAAACTTGTCTACCAAAAAGACATTCAGAAAAGAGAGTCTTGGGGTATGGGAAGGCAAGATGGTTAATACAGGTTCTGCCTCCTACTAGATGTGTGAGGTTGCCACATTGCTTACTCTATTGAGTCTCAAATCATCAAATCATCTGGCTGAGAAAAAAATTCCATTTAGTAACAGACTGAGGTCTCATTGGGAAAGCATGGAGTTTAGAGAGGGCTTACAAAATAGCCCGTATTTCTTGCTCCCTCGACTCCACCAGGAATCTCTGTGTTTAAAAATAAGATCTCAGCCCAGAAAGATGTCTCAATAAAGGGTTTGCCATGCATGAGAACCTGGGTTTGGGTTCTAGCACTCACATAAAAGGCCAGGTGTGATTGGTGCACACCTGTTATCCTATCACTAAGAAGGCAGAGACAGGAGGAGTCAGTCAGCTGGCAGTAAGCTCCAGGCTCAGTGAGGGGAGGAGTGTGAATGAGGAAGACAACCAACATTGACCACTACCCTACATGCATGCTCAGACACATATACAACACAGAGAGAGAGAGAGAGAGAGAGAGAGAGAGAGAGAGAGAGAGAGAGAGAGAGAGAGAGAGAGAGAGACCTTTGAGACCTTTTAAAATGTTTGCTTCTGTAATGGCTCTTGCAAGCTGACTTCCGGGTTCTTGCATGGACCAAAGGGCTCTGTGCAGCCATGGCTTACCAAGGAGTCTATAGACTATCAACAACTCACTGTCGGAGAGCCAAAGCAGGTCACCTTCACACTGAAAGATTAGAATGACAGTGGCTTCTGGGAACATTCAGATCTTCTGAGAAGCAACAACCAAAGACATAAAAATGGACAATTTACCAAAAGTGCCACTGTAAGAGGAAGTGGGGAGAGAAAAATCTCACCCCATGGAAAGGAGAGGGGAGAAGAGCATGATGGGAAGGAGGCAGTTTCCTAGATTGTCCCCCTCAGGAAGCTTCTGCGACTGGCACCAAATGCCCAGTCCAATGTTCCTGCTGTGCTGGTCACTAACCAAGAACCACCCTTGGGCTGCTTTGCATAAAGTCCTCATCAGTCCACAGACTGGTGTTCTATACCAAAGTATTTCTTTCTGAAATATCTGCTTTAAATTAAGCTTGTCTTCACAGCTAGAGAAAAAGTGAAATGTGCCATGACCTTGACCCCTCCAGATCGCTCAATTCTAACCAGCACTCTTCCACAAGACTCCCCGAGCTCTGCCTGATGTTTGGCTGTGGTTCTTTGCACGAAGACATGCAGAATCGACCAGTCTGGGCCCATGGGAGCTCACAGAACCTGAACCACCCACCAAAGAGCATGCAGGGGCTAGACCTGGGCCCTCTAGGCTTTTGTAGCAGATGTACAGTTTGGTCTTCATGTGGGTCCCCTAACAATTAGAGCAGGGACTGTTGCCTGCCACTGGATCCCCTTCCACTACCCAACTGCCTGCTTGGGCCTCAGTGGGAGAGGAGGTGCTTAGTCCTATAGAAACTAGATGTGCCAGAGTGGAGTGGTACCCAAGTGGGAGCTTCCCCTTCTTCTCAGAGAAGATATGGGGATATGGGGAGGGACTTGCAAAAGTGGGACTGGGAGGAGAGGAGAGGGGGCTGCAATTGGGCTGTAAAGGTCCACAATGAGGCTATGGCAACTGATACTCACTTTGCTCTCCCTGGGCCTTTGCCACACTATCTCTGCTGAGGTTGCAGTACTGGGACCTGAAGTTTGCAGTCCCAGGCTAACTAAATCCTTGCACAGAGAAATACCCTTCTCAGCACCATAAGGGACAGTGTCACTTTAAAAGGTTCCCTGGGACTGTGGACAGCTCTGTTGATTAAGCACCTGACTTGCACGGCCAAGACCTTGAAGTCAGTATTTCAGACCTCACATTTAAAATAAAACAGGAGTGACAACAAAAGCTATAGTCCCAGTAATGAAGAGACAGAGGTAGGTGGATCCCTCTTGACCACTGGTCAGATAGCCTTTTACTTGGTACGCTCAAGATCGGTGAAAGAAACTGTCTCAGTAATCAAGGCGGGTGGCTTCTAAGGAACAACACTCCAGCTTTGTCTTTGAGCTTTCACATGAAGTAGAATCATATGTGAATGTGTACATATACAGTATATACACACACACATGCACACATACATACACATTCATACACATACATGTACACATAAATATATATTTATACACAATACACATACAGATATGCTCACACACACACACACACACACACACACACACAAAGTGTCTAAAGTTGGCTTCAGAACCCACCTACACAGTTGAGATGCTCAAATGCTCAGTTTTGAGCATTTGGTAAATATTTTCAGGCAGACATTTTTCTACGAGAAAATGTGTTTTGAGTTATAAACAAGCTATTTATAAACAGACTGTAAGAAGACCCATCTGTACATTAATCAGTGAATATACATGTAAGTGAGCATAAAGGTAAATGTCACGTCCTGTCAAACCTGGAGAAGGTGTGAGATTGAATGCAAAGTCACTAGCACTTGGCTAGGGTCCTCTAACAAGACCGCGTGCTTAGCATGAAAGAGGAGCAGGCCAGAGGTGTGATAGGGAGACACTTTCAGAGACCCCTGGAATTCTTTACTTATAATCTCTAGTTTATTAAAGATTTGCTGCAGGTCAGCTTAACCCCATAAAGTCGATTCGTTATTCCTGTGGGCTTTGGGGTGGCCACCAACTAATTTAAAACTTTTCCTTTTATTAACCTCCAAAAAGAAGTAATACAATGTTTTATTGAAAACAAAGTTATGTGCTTTATTGAATGAATTATGGTAATGTTTTATTTTTGACACTTACACGTATTTGAGTGGCAATCTCCACAGTCCCCCCCCCCCAACAGTACACTTCTGCGCCACACTGTCCACTTCGGAGGATAAGCAATATCATGGGCTTAGAGATGCGAGCTAAGAAATATTAGGACCCCCTAAGAAGTTGGACAATAGGTTCCTGATTAGAGAAATTTTCAGGCTGCACTGGAAAACATTTCTGTTGCACTCACAGATGTGTGGACATCAGTGGTAGAGTATTCTTGGTGTCTGTGTTTACACTCATGGAAATGGCGCTGCCGGGGTGTGGCAGAAAGAGTTTTGATGTAAGATTCTAAGAATACAAAGGCTCCTCGCCTCAACTCTGCATTTATTTTCTGTGTGATCTCAGAGACACCATCCAGCTTGTCTGTGCTTTGCTTCCTCCACTCCAGAAAATGCGATGGGGGTGGATGACGTCACCCACACCCGCTCCTCCATATGATCCCTTAGAACCTTTCAGACTTTTCCTTTCCACAAATAGAAAGCTGTTTACAGAACTATCTGGCTTTCTTTCCTCCCAGGGCTGTCTTCAGATGAAAATGTGAATGTATGTGGATGGCAATGGGTATAAGTCAGTGATAGAGCCCTTGCTTAGCATGTGCTAAGACCCCGGGCCCAATTCCTACAGAGAGAAAGAGAGAGAGAGAGAGAGAGAGAGAGAGAGAGAGAGAGAGAGAGAGAGAGAGAGAGAGAGTCCTATCCAAATTTAGGATCTTTGAAAGAGAAATAAAATAATCTCATCACTAATGTCTTTTGCTTTTCTACTTAGTCTAGACCCAAGTAGTTTCCATTGATTTAAGATTCAAATGTGCTAATCTTTCCTAAGATCATTTAGAAAGCTGAGAGTAACTTTGAACTGAAGAATACAGCCTAAGTCCAGATGAAGAAATACTCCCTATGCTCAGAAAATGAAGGACCTCATAATTTCATGGTATATAACAAATTATTGCGTTCTGCCTTTTCTACCAACCCAAACCAGAACGTGCCCTGAAAACCCACACATGAGGTTATATGGAGTTTGGAGAGATGGCTCAGCGGTTATGAAAACTTAACTGCATTCTCAGAGGACCAGAGTTCAGTCTCAAGAACCCACATCAAAGGGTTCACAACTGCCTGTAACTCCAAATCCAGGGGATTCACACACCCTCTCTGGCTTCTGCAGGCTTCTGCACTCAAGTACACATAACCTCACAGAGATACACACACACACACACACACACACACACACACACACACACACAAAAGTTTTAATATTGTTTATTTAAAGATTAACTGTATAGCAATGCAACCTCAATGCTCTACTCGCATTGAAAACCCACTTGTAGAGACTGCCCTAACATTGGTAATTTGACGTCTTTGTTTCTTATCTCCTGTGGTCTAGGCAGAGTTATGGGCAAGATTTTGACAGTGGCCAAGAGCTAGGTCTATACAGCCATTGATGGCAAATTTGAGTACTGATTATATCACTTGCCATCTATAAGAGATCAGGCAAACAGGATAAATTCTAGGAGTCTGAGTTTCCTCTGTTTTAAGGAAATCATCTGATATCCTTAGATAGATGTCATGCAACTGGGTCATTGTGAAAAGCAGACAGGAAACAAACGCCATACATAAAGGCTTAGCATGGTACCTGGCACACAGTGAGTGCTTCAAAATTGGGAGCTGCTAATTACTGCATCTAGCCGGACTCCTCAAGTCTCAACATCACCAAGGGTAAGTCTTTCTCCCTCTTCATCTAACCCCTTGCTCTTCTGATTCTTAACTTTCTTAAATAGCATTTTTATTTGGTAGGTGTGACCACGGGGTCCATTATGAAGTCAACTGGGTGTAATGGAACTATCGATTATCTAAATGAAGCAGAGTGGAACTGTACCGGGGTGGAATAAACTAGAATGGAAGGGAGTGGAACAATGTAGGATGGAACGGAACAGAACGGAATGGAACAGAGCTGAACAGAGTGGAAAGGAGCAGAACAAAAAGAGGCAGAATGGAATGGAATGGGGGGAGGGGCAAATGTTCACACATATAAACACACAACACATCAAATGAATAAGTTGCTGGGCCCACTGAAACATGTCTCGATAGTATTTGGGAGCTGAAACCAAAGCTTTTGCATATCTTTCAGGGGCCCTGCTTCCTCTGTGGAACTTTATGGTGCGAGTTCAATTTAGGGGTCACTCTTTGTCCCACAAAGACCACTATACACATTCTCTTCTACATGTCTTCCAACAGTCTCTACTATGCTGCCCTTTGGGCCTTTTGGGTGTTTTGGGTCTAAGGGTCCAAACACTTCTCATTTGGCAGTACAAGAGTAGGAGATTTGAAGCTCTAAGCCTTACCAAGACCATGACACCCCACTGCATATATAATTCAAAATAATATTTGCTTTTTAATGACAGGGAACTTCATGTATGCTGAGATCAAGTTCTCCTAGCTCATAACTTCCTAACATATTACTAATAAAGTCATTTTCCTGGAAACTTTAGCAGATTTGAGTTTGGGTTTACATTGTATATTTTGGTAAAGATTTTTCTCTGTATAAGTATTTAGCCCATAGCTTGGGCATTACACTATATGTGAGGCAGAAGACTAATGTCAAGTGAGGTCCAGAAAATCCTATAATAAAGGCCACAAAGTTAGCACATGAAGAGAAGCAGTTCACAAAGAAGAGGGAACCCCCATAACTGTCTGGAGCTGTGGAGCTACTGGCCCAGGCTCAGAGGTACTCCAGAGTGTCTGAAGGTAACCTAGAGATTCTACATTATTGCAACGCACAGCTCTGGATGGAAACCTAAGAGGCCAGGGAGACACATGAGTCACGTAGAAATACCACATGAACGGATAGAGTATGTCTGAAAAGGCCATGCTGTGCAAATATCCCTGCTACTAAGCAAGGAATCTCAGTCCAATTCCTTATTCTGAGACACAAGAATCTGGAACCCCTTTGGAGGAACCACTTGACTCTGATACCATCTGTACCTTAGAGAAGATCCCAAGAAAGCTGGATTCTTTTCTAGTGGGACACTGACTGACTTCTAAACAGGTGTATCTGTTTCAAAAGACTATCTACAGCAACACCAAGTTTAACAAAGACAAAATGAGTCATTTTTCATAGCATTTGCCTTGGAAAGCACCTTATTGCATTAGGAGAATGGACCCTAATCTGTCAATTCAGTGCACTAGTAGTTATGCTGAGAGCCATTGTTACTTAACAAAGTTTGTTAGTTCCTGGTTTTATTGTGACTCCCTTCAATAATTAGACATAATAAACAGACAATACAAAGAGCTAACTAACATTTTCATATTTTCAGAGGAGCCAACTAGGCCATTTGATTGCCATATGTTTAAAAAGCTATTTATTGTCCAGATTTGCACGCATTAAGGCATGTGATTATTACATCCACGGAGGGCAATTGAATAAGTAAATGTCTTAATGCAAATTACCTACAACTTGTAACCTTCAGTCCTTCCCTGGATCGGAGTTTTACATTCATTAATTAAATTAATTAATAAAAGGCAATCTCTCTCATTCTTCAGGTTCAAGAGGTGGGAGCCACTTCACAACACTGTCCCACTTCCACCCACACAACCCAGATTGCCTTTCAGGGGAATATTGGACAGGTTTGGATACAAGACAAACCCTATGGGGACCGGGAGCAGGGTGAAGGAGGTGTCAGAACAAGCACCCTAAGAGAAAATTATCTCGAGATTCCAGATTTAGTTTATGCTTTTTGTAAAGCTAGCAGGCAAGTCTTGAGTTGAAACCAAAAGCTCACACTGAATTAAGCCTTTCCAAAGATGTGTGTGCTATGGATAATAATTCTTTCATGTAATTCATGGTAATTCCTTAATGCTCTTGCAAAGCAAGGCAGTTTACTTAAATAAAATCCAGTTAACAGCCTGTAGGCTTGAGGTCTTTAAACAGGAGGTCACATGGAGGACTGAGGCTGCCCTATGGCTGCAAGCTCCCATAGCCTCTCAAAGATCAGTCCAGAGCCCCCAGCTGCCTTTGTCCTTCTCAGAACCATCAACCTTCTACAATCTCAAAGCTAATCTCAGCGTGAGAATCACTGTTGGAATCAGAGGAACTAGGGATGGAGAGATGTCCGCAGGGCATCAGCTACTGGTGTTTGGGTGAATAGAACTCAGGAAGGCATTAGCCTGCTGAGCCTCCTTTTGGACAAGGTACTAATAAGAAAACGATGTTATGTAAGGCAATTACACATACCATTCATTTACTTTCCTGACTGTGAAGATCACACACATAATGCACATTAGAGTTTTTAAAAGCAGAAAGATGAGCTGGAGAGGTGGCTTAGTGGTTATAATAACATACTGCTCGGAAGAAGACCTTGTAACTCCAGCCCTAGGGGGATCTAATAACCTCTTCTGGCCTCCATAGGCACATGCAGCATGTACACACACACACACAGAGAGAGAGAGAGAGAGAGAGAGAGAGAGAGACACATATACATAGCTACAAAGACACACATACACACAGAGAAACATACACAGACAGACACACATACACACATACAGAGAGAGAGGAAGAGAGATGCACAGACAGATCAGTACATATACCCTTTAAAAATAAAATAAATCTTTTTTTAATAAAAAAAAAGAAAGACATCCCTACCAAAGGGTGTAAGATTATCTTCAATCAGTCCTTGCCTATTCTTCCTCTACGTTTTAATTTTTACATATTTAAATTAACTTACGCAAATCATATACAAACATGTTTTTAGAAACCCTTGCATTTCGTTTGTCTGAGTGTACTGTAGGTTATAGAAAGTTCTATTACTGAAACGTGCAGGTGGTTCCCATTATTAGGTAATGACAAGTAGCCCGGCGGTAGAGATCCTCTTGACCTCATAATCTAGAGCTGTGTTTACGATAGACTCTCGAAGTGGTTCATCGATATATCTAATGCACAAGGTCAAGTCAAACGGCCTCGCCAGGAGAGCCCAGCAACCAGCCAGTGCGCTCAGCAGCAGCACAGGGACGCTCCGTATTTATTACACACTCCCACCCATATTTATTACACACTTCCACCCACGTAGAAAGTTTAGTTGGTGATGATTTAGCAGGCACCATTACAAATCTAAAGGCACTTGTTTTGGCTTATGATTATGAAATACACTATGGATTGCTCAGTTTGTGCATAGAGTTGGCCCATGTGCCAAGCCATAAAAATGGGCCATTGGAAAACTTAAGTGCCCTCAAAGAGAATGTAATAGGCCGAAAGCGAAATTATCTGAAATTATTTACCTAGGCCTCTCTCTTCAATGATGAGCTGAGGACTAAAACCAAAGTATTTTATTTCTTATCCACTCCAGGGTTCCTAGTGGTTTTCAGTAGGATTAAATCCTGCTTTAAAAATGAAGGCATACGGAAAGGTAGAAAAGGCATTTGGTAATGTGTGTTCCCCACTGGCTTTTCAAAGTCTTCAAGCTTCTCCTGGCAGGAATTTCTACCACAAAGCAGTTCTTTGATCTTACCTTTTAGAGGGAAAGAAACATGGAATATAAGTTTGTTGCAGGATGAACTACAGCAAAGCGGCACTGGGTTTGATCAGAAGCTGTATTAAGAGGCTACCTGAGTTCAAAGACGGGACACTTCTGAGGGGTCTCTGTCTGCATCTTGCTGAAGTTGAGGGACCATCGGAGGAGGGCCATGCTCAAGCACTTTCTGCAAAGTCACCCAGCACATTCAAGTCTCTTCTCTCTCAAAACCCTACTGTAATTGTACAAGGCCCCGAACTCTTCATAAGGAAAGGAGCCATCTTTGCTCCCTTCCCTTGAACCTGGTTGCCATACGCAATAGAATTTTAACGTGACGTGCAATAACTCCACCCTAAGTGATTACAGACGATGAAGCTTGCTCCTTCCTGGCTCCTTGCTGGGAAGAATTCTTCTCAGAGTCATCAGCCACCACCTGAGAGAGTCCTGTGCCTTGAGACCAACAAACTGTGAAGAAGTCGACAGCACATGAAAAGGCTGTGGGTAGAAAGGCTGGGTGAAGGTTTCAAATGTAGCAAGCCAACTCAGGTGCCAGGAAGGAGGGAGGGGGTCTCCATTGACCTCAGTCCAGACACTACAGGGCAGCAGAAAGCCACAGTGGACACCTTTGCTGGATAACTGACTCACACTGTAACCTGGTGGATAGGATGCTCCCGGACAGATGAATAAACAGACAATTCTCAATGCTTTTGTTTTTTCAGTTTGAGAAGCTTATGAGAGCTGGAAAATTTTTCTGACACCACTACAAACAGTGCTTCCATGTTGCTCCTGATCCTTGAGTGCTAAGAAGAAGAGGAGAGGAAGACAAGAATGAGTCACAGAGGGAGCAAGTGTAAGACATGGGTCAGAAAGCAGCATCCGTTCAGACACCACAAAGCAGGGTCACAGCCACCGAAAGGAGACACTGCAAATGCCACCCCGTTCCCTTCCTGCCTGCTAACTCAAGAGTGTCTGCTAGATTTAAAGCAAGATTTATTTATCAATGCACACAAACGTGTGTGCACACATACACAATGGGGTGGGGACAGACAAACCAAGAATGACTAAGCAAAGTCTCTGTGGAAGCTTTCAGAGACTTTTACTGGAAATAAAGTGTACCATAAAGAATGGGGTTCGAGTTGAGATTCGAAATCACCGATGCTCAGAGAACCTATCAACCAGAAATACATTTTTAGCTTTAATTGAAGCCACCACTTCTTTGTTTCTAATATAACTCATCTCCATAAATCCAGAGAACAAATTTGAATCAAAACAGATTTCCCCTAGGACAAGGCTTGCAATGTCAACAGAAGATGCCCTTAGATGCCCAAGGCTCTACCTTCGTGGCTCAGGAGGAGGGAAGGTGGCTGGATCATTCTAAAATTTCATGAAATGCTAAACATTCAGTAGTAGGCAAAGCATAGGTGAAGGTTTAGAGACCTTCAAGATAAATTTTCTCTCCTTCAGCACAAGTGAAAAGGATCCGCTGAGGAATTCAGTCCGTTTGAAGTTTTCATGTGGCCTTCCCATTTGTATGAGATTTAGCCAGCACCCTGCAATGGCAAATGTCTCCTCCTTGCCAGGACAATCATGTCGACTCAGAAAAAGCCATCTTCTATTGAGAAGACAATTGTTGTCTATAGAGATGAGAAACAAATGCTCATGACCCGGTTCACCTCATCCCAGCAGGCTTTTGCTTCAGCTTCCTCTGAGCAAACACAACGAAGTCTAGAGCAGTCAATCCTGCTGCCCCACACTGGGCCCCTGCAGTTGTTGCTATTTACCCTTCCTATTAATCTGTCAATGTTCTGGTCAAACATGCGAAACAATATGGCGGGCACATAGTTAAGCTGGCCATTGCTAAGTAACTTGGACCAGAGATGGAGAAAATGGGACACCCCCCCCCCAACCAACAAAATGTGAGGCCTAAATGCAATTGCTCAAAAGGTGCAACAATGCGGGCATATGACAATTTTTTTCAGAGTGACTCTGATTTAGCACCCCTCTTGCCAAAAAGAGTGATCCCCACAAACTATTCAGTTCCAGAATCGAAATGCAGATCATGTCACTGTCCCTGTCGTCACAGAGTAACACTGTCTGGGCGTGTTGTAAAAGAAGCAGGTTGTTAGAAGATGCCTTTGCCCTGAACTGAACAAGCTATTGAGTTCAGTTTGACACACACAGATGAGCTCACAACAGAAATACTCTTTGAGCCGAATAAGTTAGAAAGTTCTCCATTCAGCATGCTCCAGAAATTAAAAACATGGAATTTCATTTCTCCAAAATGTAATCCAAATGTAGTCCAATATTGTTTAATACATTTAATAACTTGTTTCCTTACTTCCCTTTCCTGCTAGCCCAGAGAAGGCTTCAGCTGTGGTTTGAATATGAAATGTCCCCCAGGGACTCACATGTCAGAGCTCTTGATTCCCAGCTGGTGGCACTGTTTCCGGAGGCTTCACAACCTTTAGAGATGAAGCCTTCCTGGAGTGGACAACTAGGCCCAGATCGACTTCCTGTCCAGTCTTTGCTTCCTAACAATGTGACCTAGCAAATGCACGGTGACCAACTTGCCTCCCACTCCGACTATCACACAGTCTCTGTCATCTTGGAGTGCATCTTCTCAAACTGTAATCCCAAAGTCCTCCTCCTGTTAGCTGCTTCTTTTCAAGCATTTGGTCACAGCAGTATGGAACGTAGCTAATGCCTTCTCAACCCAAAGTTCCAAAGAGCCTCCTCTATTCCACTGGAGTTAGCAAAAACAAACAAACAAACAAACAAACAGAAAATGGAACCCACTTTACCCACTAGCACTGGCCATAGAACCAAAAAATAATCAAGTGAAAACAGCAAATGTCTAACTAAGCCAGGCCCTGATGAAAACTGCAGCGTGTGTGTTCTCCTGCTGTGGTTTCAAGAACAGGTCTGAATGGGAGTGGTTGACTTATCATCACTATGGGATGTCAGGACACAGCACAGAACATTGACAGAGACATGGTTGAAGTCAGTCTGGGTAAGTCCTAGGTAAGTTCCCCCTGTGTGGGTATGTAGTAGTTGTTTGATTCCTGAGATGCAAATAACTTCTCTGAGATTTGTCTGTTCAGCTATGTCTAAGTCATATGTTCATCTTGACAGTCAAGACACTAGGGGACCTTAACTGAACTATATCCTCAGAACTAGAGGAAGCAAAGAGAGTTTCATAAAACATGCTTTGGATGACAGGAATATTCTTGGGCTGGATAAACAAAACAAGAAATGTTCCATGACTTCATGGGGTAAAAAGATAAAACAGCATATGTGTAAGTGTATGTATATATGTACATCTATATATGCACATATGTGTATATTTCTATGCATATGTGTGTATGTGTATGTGGGTGTATATGTAATTATGTACATATGTATGAAGGATTTAGAAGCTAACACACAGTAAGTATTCTGTAAGTGGCAGCACAAATGATGGGGCACTTTTGTCATTACCAATCTTTGTTCTCAAAAATATCAAGTAATGGGGCTATTTATAGAAGGACATAAAATAGTGCAGATGAGTCCATCACTAACTAGTGTCAGCTTAAATCTGACTAATAAGGTAATATGATACCATATATTGAGAGAGAGAGAGAGAGAGAGAAATTAGTGAGTCTCAGTAGACTAATCTAAGAAGGGATACACAGGGCACATAGTAAAAATTACAAGTTAAAATGGACATCTTAGTCTTTATTATAAAATAATTCCACATAAAACTCGATCTTCCAGCAAGTTTTGACTTGTATAAGTAGGCAGACAACTACTACAAACCCAGACAGGATGGGACATTCTTGTCTTGGGTCAGTTGAAATGTGGCTTTCAACAACCAAGCTGATATCTCTCTTTAAAAGACAGGCTTCTTTAATTTATTTTTTTTTATTTTATGTGCATTGGCATTTTGCCTGCATGTGTATCTACGTGAAGGTGTCAGAATTCCTGGAACTGGAGTTACAGACAGTGGTGAGCTGCGAATTGAACCCAGGCCCTCTGGAAGAGCAGTCAGTGCTCTAAACTATTGAGCCATCTCATCACAAACATTCTATACCACATCAGCTCATATCCCCTAAACAGCAAAGGCTACTGACTGCTAAGCAGTACGAGAAGACAAGCATCCCCCTCATGCATTTGAGCTGATTCTGAGAAGCTACCAGTTATAGCACGAACATGTACTCCAGTTTCTAAAGAGCAAAAAAGGAAGTGTGATATTTTGCACACACAGGATTCTCTGACATGCACTTTCTTTTCTAGTACAGAGTGGTAGCTCATCTTTATAAAATACTTTGCTGTGCTCCAGCTTACTGAAGAACACACCATGTTAGGGTGCATAATGACAATGATTCATTCATGCTACTTGTTAAGTATTTGACTAGGTTCTGGGTGGCACATGGAAGCAAAACTATCCCACTCTTCACCTCCAGCAGGAGACCCAGACAGAAGAGGGAAGAAGCTCTTTGGAGAAAAATGATAGTGTGAAGTGAGAGGGCACAGAGTGAATAGTAGACGCATGGCTCATTGAAGATCCTCTGAGCAGAGATATGAACTGTGGAAGAGGGAAAGCCATTCCTCACCAAGGAGGGACAGTGGGCACAAGGCTCCGGTGTGGCAAGATGGCCAGAGCCAGATCAGAACAAGCTGAGGAAGTGGGAAGATAAGCTAGGAAGTTCGCTTTAGTCCCTAGCATCCTTCTAGGTACTAACACCCGCTGTCTGTACACGATACCTTACCTGCCCAAAGGAACTTTGCGACTGTAAGGTGGGATTATCCTGGGAGAGTTCAAGGGTCCCTAACTGTTGAAGGGTGAGGCAGAAGACACCAGAGCAAAGCCACTCAAGAGGGAGTCAATCTATGGATGCTAGCTTTGAGGAAGAGGAAAAGCTGCAGGAGCCAAGCTCAGGCAGGGTCAAGAAGCTGGAAACGATGAAGAAATGGATGGTCCTCTGGGATGGACCAGTATAGTGTTATGCCAAATTTTTTTAATCCAAAAGACGTGTTGGTTGGATGTCTGACCTGCAGGGCTGAAGTGGCCAAAAAAAAAAGTATTTTCTAAAGGCATACACAATTTGCTCTCATTTGCATATTTCACACATCATTGCAGCCTAATGAATAGAAACTAGCAGGATGTTTCACACTGTGAGAGCAGAATCACTAATTCAAGAATAAAAATGAATGGCTGACCTGGAGCAAACCCGCTGATTCAAAAAAAAGTAAAAAGTTTCTTTCACACATTACCTGCATCCTGTTTTTCAAGAGTCTAATTATTTAGAAGGCTTCTCCCATTCCTCCACACGAGTCACTTTATGCATTTATCTGTACTTTTAGTCTCCTGTAACAACAGATGGAGAAAGGACCAGGTATAGAGATGGAATGATCAATTAAGACACTCCGTCATTCGATTGAAACATATTACTTCTTGATGATGAATTCTAATAATACTTTATACTTTTCCAAAATGTAAGACTATCTATTTGCAGGGTGAGGGTCTAGGGGCTGCTTGGGTCTCTATTAGTTTGTGGATTTTGTTTTATTTTTTGCACTGAAATCTTTTTTTTCCTTTGACAAAGGATGGGATTATGTTGGGCCTCAAACTCAGAGAATCCCCAAGACTCCAGTGTGGAATTACAAGAGTGTGTATCTTTCAAATCATTTCCACGGTACAGAAATGCAACTGTGAGCAAAAATTTCTGTTTGTGGCCTACCATACTCAGGAATGTTAGGAAAGTTTATAGACTTAGAGAGTCTATCAACCCAAGGACTGAGAGTATCTTCCAACAGTGTGAGGCCTATAGCAGAAATTTCCCCGCTTTGGTAGTTTGACCAATGCTTGGAAGGTTTCTTACCTCAATTTATGACATTCTTTATTCTGTTACCATAAAAGACTCACGAAACTGGTGCCTCATTTAAACATGAAATTTGAAGTAACCTACAGCTGTGTCCCCAGACCATGGTCACTCCCTTTTGGCTCCAGATAAAATGTTCTCACCCCTTTGAAGAGAAAGCTGTTCTTTATGTCACCATCATCTTAAATGCAAGCTAGCCAGTGCTCATAGTAATGATTAAATATGTGTCTGTGGATTACTGGCGATCTTTAATGTGAGCAGCTGCCCACCTTGCTACTATAGACAGCTATTCTTTCTTCTTCCTTTAAAGTTTTCTTGCCTTTAAAGTTGTTCAGCTAACTGCACTAGCTTGCATCTCCAATTATGTAAAGAGCTATGGTGGTATGCATGACTGTATTCCTCCAAAATATATTTATTATGAGGTAAATATAGTAAATCCATACTTGTGTGTCCCTCACTGTGGATTCTAGGAGATTCTAGATTGTCAAAGTGCTCTAAGTAGACAGGTAAAGCTAAGTATATCAGGGAAACATTCAATTAAAATGTCTTAGAAGACAGGCATTGGTGGTGCATGCCTTTAATCTTAGTACTCCTGAGTCAGAGGCCAGCAGATATCTAAGTTCAAGGACAGACTGGTTCTCAGAGCAAGTTCCAAAACAGCCAGAGCTGTAACACAAAGGAACCTTGCTTTTGAAAACCATATATATATGTGTGTGTGTCTATATGTATATACACACATAACTGGTTACAAAGGGTTGAATATGTAGGAAGGAAAAGAATATGGTGCAGGAAATCAGAGGGGGGAGGGGAGATACTGAGAGATCAATCCTCCCACACAAGGGATGGAGGCCACAAACATTCAGCCTGCCCACAAGTTGGCTCTTCTTTGTTATTTCTGATAATTAAAAGAATTGATGTATTCTCATGCTCAGGTACAATATGTGCTATCTTTTTTTTTCCTTTTTGGAGACATCTTTATAAATTTGAGCAGACTCCCTTCTAGTCACAGTTTGTAAGAGCCTTGTTTTTTATTTTAAACCAGGAGCAGATGGTGAGTCTGTTCAGTGTTTTAAGATGATCACATTTGCATTTTTTACCTGTTAACGTGGTATTGTGCTAATAAAGTTTATGACATTTACCTGTTAACATGGCGTTGTGCTACTAAAGTTTATGACACTGAGCCAGTTGAGCTTTCATGGCCACGGCGTGTTCTTTTGTCAGCGCTGGAATGTGTTACTCTCACAGTATTTTTTGTCAGTGACCATGAGTGAAACTCATCCTACACCCACTCCCACCTTGTGATCTTTACATTTTTATCAAGGTTGTGCTAGTCCCTCAAAAGGATTTAGGATATTCACTTTCCTAAACCACTGATAGGAGTTTATATATAACTGAAATACTTGTCTTATAGACTTGAACAACTGTTGATTAAACAACTTATTCTCATTGTTGGTGTTGGACCTTTCTGGACGTGCTTTGTTTTAATTTGGAGAAAAGATCTTGCTATATAATATTGCCTGGACTACGACTCACTATGTAAACCAGGCTGGCCTTGAACTTGAAGATGCAACTGCTTCTGCCTCTGCCTCCTGAGTGCTGGATTAAAGGTGAGCTCCACAGGTACCTGGATGGAAAGCGCCTTGCACGTGAAACCCTCTACTTTGTTTGCTAACCTAAAGCATTAATTACAAAGACAAAAGGAGACATCCTACAGCAATCCATTTCTGTAGGGTACACTTTCCTGGAAATCTTTTTTTTTTAAATTCTTGATCTTTATCATTTCTGTGTCTCATCTTGTGTGTTTTCCCCAGATTTTACTAGTCAGACATATTATTTGCAACTAGTAACCTTGTTCATTTCAACTGGCTCCATCTATTATTTCTGTCCATGACTCTTTATGTTTAAATTGCTTATAACATCCAGAAGAGATCTTGGTCCGGGACCCGCCGAACTTAGGAAATTAGTCTGAACAGGTGAGAGGGTGCGCCAGAGAACCTGACAGCTTCTGGAACAGGCAGAAGCACAGAGGCGCTGAGGCAGCACCCTGTGTGGGCCGGGGACAGCCGGCCACCTTCCGGACCGGAGGACAGGTGCCCACCCGGCTGGGGAGGCGACCTAAGCCACAGCAGCAGCGGTCGCCATCTTGGTCCGGGACCCGCCGAACTTAGGAAATTAGTCTGAACAGGTGAGAGGGTGCGCCAGAGAACCTGACAGCTTCTGGAACAGGCGGAAGCACAGAGGCGCTGAGGCAGCACCCTTTGTGGGCCGGGGACAGCCAGCCACCGTCCGGACTGGAGGACAGGTGCCCGCCCGGCTGGGGAGGCGGCCTAAGCCACAGCAGCAGCGGTCGCCATCTTGGTCCGAGACCCGCCGAACTTAGGAAATTAGTCTGAACAGGTGAGAGGGTGCGCCAGAGAACCTGACAGCTTCTGGAACAGGCAGAAGCACAGAGGCGCTGAGGCAGCACCCTGTGTGGGCCGGGGACAGCCGGCCACCTTCCGGACCGGAGGACAGGTGCCCACCCGGCTGGGGAGGCGGCCTAAGCCACAGCAGCAGCGGTCGCCATCTTGGTCCCGGGACTCCAAGGAACTTAGGAATTTAGTCTGCTTAGGTGAGAGTCTGTACCACCTGGGAACTGCCAAAGCAACACAGTGTCTGAGAAAGGTCCTGTTTTGGGCCTTCTTCTTCGGCCAGGAGGAGGCCCAAATACAAGATATCTGCGCACCTTCCCTGTAAGAGAGCTTGCCAGCAGAGAGTGCTCTGAGCACTGAAACTCAGAGGAGAGAATCTGTCTCCCAGGTCTGCTGATAGACGGTAACAGAATCACCAGAAGAACAATCTCTAAACAGAGTCAACTATAACTACTAACTCCAGAGATTACCAGATGGCGAAAGGTAAACGGAGGAATCTTACTAACAGGAACCAAGACCACTCACCATCACCAGAACCCAGCACACCCACTTCGCCCAGTCCAGGGAACCCCAACACACCTGAGAACCTAGACCTAGATTTAAAAGCATATCTCATGATGATGGTAGAGGACATCAAGAAGGACTTTAATAAATCACTTAAAGAAATACAGGAGAACACTGCTAAAGAGTTACAAGTTCTTAAAGAAAAACAGGAAAACACAATCAAACAGGTAGAAGTCCTTACAGAAAAAGAGGAAAAAACATACAAACAGGTGATGGAAATGAACAAAACCATACTAGACCTAAAAAGGGAAGTAGACACAATAAAGAAAACTCAAAGCGAGGCAACACTAGAGATAGAAACCCTAGGAAAGAAATCTGGAACCATAGATTTGAGCATCAGCAACAGAATACAAGAGATGGAAGAGAGAATCTCAGGTGCAGAAGATTCCATAGAGAACATCGGCACAACAATCAAAGAAAATGGAAAATGCAAAAAGATCCTAACTCAAAATATCCAGGAAATCCAGGACACAATAAGAAGACCAAACGTACGGATAATAGGAGTGGATGAGAATGAAGATTTTCAACTCAAAGGTCCAGCAAACATCTTCAACAAAATTATTGAAGAAAACTTCCCAAATCTAAAGAATGAGATGCATATGAACATACAAGAAGCCTACAGAACTCCAAATAGACTGGACCAGAAAAGAAATTCCTCCCGACACATAATAATCAGAACATCAAATGCACTAAATAAAGATAGAATACTAAAAGCAGTAAGGGAAAAAGGTCAAGTAACATATAAAGGCAAGCCTATCAGAATTACACCAGATTTTTCACCAGAGACTATGAAAGCCAGAAGAGCCTGGACAGATGTTATACAGACACTAAGAGAACACAAACTGCAGCCCAGGCTACTATACCCAGCCAAACTCTCAATTATCATAGAGGGAGAAACCAAAGTATTCCACGACAAAACCAAATTCACACATTATCTCTCCACGAATCCAGCCCTTCAAAGGATAATAACAGAAAAAAACCAATACAAGAACGGGAACAACGCCCTAGAAAAAACAAGAAGGTAATCCCTCAACAAACCTAAAAGAAGACAGCCACAAGAACAGAATGCCACCTATAACAACTAAAATAACAGGAAGCAACAATTACTTTTCCTTAATATCTCTTAACATCAATGGTCTCAACTCGCCAATAAAAAGACATAGACTAACAAACTGGCTACACAAACAAGACCCAACATTTTGCTGCTTACAGGAAACTCATCTCAGAGAAAAAGATAGACACTACCTCAGAATGAAAGGCTGGAAAACAATTTTCCAAGCAAATGGTATGAAGAAACAAGCAGGAGTAGCCATCCTAATATCTGATAAGATTGACTTCCAACCCAAAGTCATCAAAAAAGACAAGGAGGGACACTTCATTCTCATCAAAGGTAAAATCCTCCAAGAGGAACTCTCAATTCTGAATATCTATGCTCCAAATACAAGAGCAGCCACATTCACTAAAGAAACTTTAGTAAAGCTCAAAGCACACATTGCGCCTCACACAATAATAGTGGGAGACTTAAACACACCACTTTCACCAATGGACAGATCATGGAAACAGAAACTAAACAGGGACACACTGAAACTAACAGAAGTGATGAAACAAATGGATCTGACAGATATCTACAGAACATTTTATCCTAAAACAAAAGGATATACCTTCTTCTCAGCACCTCATGGTACCTTCTCCAAAATTGACCACATAATAGGTCACAAATCAGGCCTCAACAGATTCAAAAATATTGAAATTGTCCCATGTATCCTATCAGATCACCATGCACTAAGGCTGATCTTCAATAACAAAATAAATAACAGAAAGCCAACATTCACATGGAAACTGAACAACACTCTTCTCAATGATACCTTGGTCAAGGAAGGAATAAAGAAAGAAATTAAAGACTTTTTAGAGTTTAATGAAAATGAAGCCACAACGTACCCAAACCTTTGGGACACAATGAAAGCATTTCTAAGAGGGAAACTCATAGCTCTGAGTGCCTCCATGAAGAAACGGGAGAGAGCACATACTAGCAGCTTGACAACACATCTAAAAGCTCTAGAAAAAAAGGAAGCAAATTCACCCAAGAGGAGTAGACGGCAGGAAATAATCAAACTCAGGGGTGAAATCAACCAAGTGGAAACAAGAAGAACTATTCAAAGAATTAACCAAACGAGGAGTTGGTTCTTTGAGAAAATCAACAAGATAGATAAACCCTTAGCTACACTCACTAAAGGGCACAGGGACAAAATCCTAATTAACAAAATCAGAAATGAAAAGGGAGACATAACAACAGATCCTGAAGAAATCCAAAACACCATCAGATCCTTCTACAAAAGGCTATACTCAACAAAACTGGAAAACCTGGACGAAATGGACAAATTTCTGGACAGATACCAGGTACCAAAGTTGAATCAGGATCAAGTTGACCTTCTAAACAGTCCCATATCCCCTAAAGAAATAGAAGCAGTTATTAATAGTCTCCCAGCCAAAAAAAGCCCAGGACCAGACGGGTTTAGTGCAGAGTTCTATCAGACCTTCAAAGAAGATCTAACTCCAGTTCTGCACAAACTTTTTCACAAGATAGAAGTAGAAGGTATTCTACCCAACTCATTTTATGAAGCCACTATTACTCTGATACCTAAACCACAGAAAGATCCAACAAAGATAGAGAACTTCAGACCAATTTCTCTTATGAACATCGATGCAAAAATCCTTAATAAAATTCTCGCTAACCGAATCCAAGAACACATTAAAGCAATCATCCATCCTGACCAAGTAGGTTTTATTCCAGGGATGCAGGGATGGTTTAATATACGAAAATCCATCAATGTAATCCATTATATAAACAAACTCAAAGACAAAAACCACATGATCATCTCGTTAGATGCAGAAAAAGCATTTGACAAGATCCAACACCCATTCATGATAAAAGTCTTGGAAAGATCAGGAATTCAAGGCCAATACCTAAACATGATAAAAGCAATCTACAGCAAACCAGTAGCCAACATCAAAGTAAATGGAGAGAAGCTGGAAGCAATCCCACTAAAATCAGGGACTAGACAAGGCTGCCCACTTTCTCCCTACCTTTTCAACATAGTACTTGAAGTATTAGCCAGAGCAATTCGACAACAAAAGGAGATCAAGGGGATACAAATTGGAAAAGAGGAAGTCAAAATATCACTTTTTGCAGATGATATGATAGTATATATAAGTGACCCTAAAAATTCCAACAGAGAACTCCTAAACCTGATAAACAGCTTCGGTGAAGTAGCTGGATATAAAATTAACTCAAACAAGTCAATGGCCTTTCTCTACACAAAGAATAAACAGGCTGAGAAAGAAATTAGGGAAACAACACCCTTCTCAATAGCCACAAATAATATAAAATATCTCGGCGTGACTCTAACGAAGGAAGTGAAAGATCTGTATGATAAAAACTTCAAGTCCCTGAAGAAAGAAATTAAAGAAGATCTCAGAAGATGGAAAGATCTCCCATGCTCATGGATTGGCAGGACCAACATTGTAAAAATGGCTATCTTGCCAAAAGCAATCTACAGATTCAATGCAATCCCCATTAAAATTCCAACTCAATTCTTCAACGAATTAGAAGGAGCAATTTGCAAATTCATCTGGAATAACAAAAAACCTAGGATAGCAAAAACTCTTCTCAAGGATAAAAGAACCTCTGGTGGAATCACCATGCCTGACCTAAAGCTTTACTACAGAGCAATTGTGATAAAAACTGCATGGTACTGGTATAGAGACAGACAAGTGGACCAATGGAATAGAATTGAAGACCCAGAAATGAACCCACACACCTATGGTCACTTGATCTTCGACAAGGGAGCCAAAACCATCCAGTGGAAGAAAGACAGCATTTTCAACAATTGGTGCTGGCACAACTGGTTGTTATCATGTAGAAGAATGCGAATCGATCCATACTTATCTCCTTGTACTAAGGTCAAATCTAAGTGGATCAAGGAACTTCACATAAAACCAGAGACACTGAAACTTATAGAGGAGAAAGTGGGGAAAAGCCTTGAAGATATGGGCACAGGGGAAAAATTCCTGAACAGAACAGCAATGGCTTGTGCTGTAAGATCGAGAATTGACAAATGGGACCTAATGAAACTCCAAAGTTTCTGCAAGGCAAAAGACACTGTCTATAAGACAAAAAGACCACCAACAGACTGGGAAAGGATCTTTACCTATCCTAAATCAGATAGGGGACTAATATCCAACATATATAAAGAACTCAAGAAGGTGGACCTCAGAAAATCAAATAACCCCCTTAAAAAATGGGGCTCAGAACTGAACAAAGAATTCTCACCTGAGGAATACCGAATGGCAGAGAAGCACCTGAAAAAATGTTCAACATCCTTAATCATCAGGGAAATGCAAATCAAAACAACCCTGAGATTCCACCTCACACCAGTGAGAATGGCTAAGATCAAAAATTCAGGTGACAGCAGATGCTGGCGAGGATGTGGAGAAAGAGGAACACTCCTCCATTGTTGGTGGGATTGCAGGCTTGTACAACCACTCTGGAAATCAGTCTGGCGGTTCCTCAGAAAATTGGACATAGTACTACCGGAGGATCCAGCAATACCTCTCCTGGGCATATATCCAGAAGAAGCCCCAACTGGTAAGAAGGACACATGCTCCACTATGTTCATAGCAGCCTTATTTATAATAGCCAGAAACTGGAAAGAACCCAGATGCCCCTCAACAGAGGAATGGATACAGAAAATGTGGTACATCTACACAATGGAGTACTACTCAGCTATTAAAAAGAATGAATTTATGAAATTCCTAGCCAAATGGATGGACCTGGAGAACATCATCCTGAGTGAGGTAACACAATCACAAAGGAACTCACACAATATGTACTCACTGATAAGTGGATACTAGCCCAAAACCTAGGATACCCACGATATAAGATACAATTTCCTAAACACATGAAACTCAAGAAAAATGAAGACTGAAGTGTGGACACTATGCCCCTCCTTAGAAGTGGGAACAAAACACCCATGGAAGGAGTTACAGAAACAAAGTTTGGAGCTGAGATGAAAGGATGGACCATGTAGAGACTGCCATATCCAGGGATCCACCCCATAATCAGCATCCAAACGCTGACACCATTGCATATACTAGCAAGATTTTATCGAAAGGACCCAGATGTAGCTGTCTCTTGTGAGACTATGCCGGGGCCTAGCAAACACAGAAGTGGATGCTCACAGTCAGCTAATGGATGGATCACAGGGCTCCCAATGGAGGAGCTAGAGAAAGTACCCAAGGAGCTAAAGGGATCTTCAACCCTATAGGTGGAACAACATTATGAACTAACCAGTACCCCTGAGCTCTTGACTCTAGCTGCATATGTATCAAAAGATGGCCTAGTCGGCCATCACTGGAAAGAGAGGCCCATTGGACACGCAGACTTTGTGTGCCCCGGTACAGGGGAACGCCAGGGCCAAAGGGGGGGAGTGGGTGGGTAGGGGAGTGGGGGTGGGTGGGTAAGGGGGACTTTTGGCATAGCATTGGAAATATAAATGAGCTAAATACCTAATAAAAAATGGAAAAAAAAAAAAAAAAAAAAAACATCCAGAAGAGTCCCAGACAGTGGTGACATTGTCTTATTGTGTGAGTCTAGTTTGAGTTCCTTAGCTTTTGTTGTTAAGTATGACAGTGACCCTCGGTAAAATGGACACTTTATTACCTCAATGGGGGATGGTAAGAGAGGATAGTGGGGTAAGAATACTAAAACGTGTTATATGCATGTATAAAAGTGCCAAAGAATACATTTTAAGGTATTTTAAGTTTTTATAAAGAATAACTATTGGACATTTGTGTCTTAGTCGGGGTATCTATAGCTGTAGACTGGCCAAAACCAACTTGGAAAGGAAAGGGCTTATGTGCCCTTGCAGTGATCCAGTCATACTCCATCAGGGCAGGAGCTCAAGGCAGGAACCTGGAGGCAGGAACTGAAGCCAGGGTCACTGAGGAGCATTGCTTACTGACTTTCTCCCTGTGGCTTGCTCAGTCTGCTTCCCTACACAGCCCAGAACCACATTCCCAGGAATGGCATGGCCACAGTAGGCTGGGCTCTCCCACATTAATCATTAAGTTAAGAAAATGTCCCTACAGGCTTGCCTACAGGCCAATCTTATGGAGGTATTTTCTTCATAAGATTGTGGTCCCCCTTCTCAGATAATGATAACCTATGTCAGGTTAACAAGAATTAACTAGGACACACCTTATGTTTGGAATTTAACAGGGGTTGTGGGTGAATATGTTTATCCTACCTACTCTTGTGATATATTTCTAAAGTGCTTAATGCTAAACTACCATTAAATAGGATCCACTTAATATGTACACTCATGATTTAATATATTCAAGACGTTTTCAAAACAGTAACATGCATATTTATGAGTAAAGTAGCTTGTTGGCTTTGTTTTGTTATTCTTTTCCAAGTGAAAATACCATATGAACTGGGAAAGTCTCATCAGCTATTTCATTTCGTAATTGATTGTATTATCATGAATTTCTACATAGCAATCTCTTTACATTGAAAGCTCTTTTACATTCTAAAGCAAGAGAAAATTAGTTCCTGTATTCTGTTTCCTTGGGATTACAGGTATCACGGCTTCAACTGTGCTCTGCAGAGGACAGACTGAAACAAATACCAGGGCTGTAGAGATGGTTCAACAGCTAATAACATAGCTGATCTTCTAGAGAACCCAGGTTCAAATTCCTGTATCCACATGGCCACTAACAACCTTCTCTAACTCCAGTTCCAGGGGATTTGACACTGTCTTCTGCCTCCATGAGCACTGCACAGGAGATCCACAAGCATACATGCAGAAAAAAAAACCCATAAACCATATTATAAAACTAAATAAGTCTTCAAAAAATACAATTCCTCCTTTCAACAGATAATTGGTGAGACTGAAGAAAACCTACATCTATTGGGATAAATTTACCAGGACCTTAAAAAAAAAAAAAGTGGTAAGAAGACCAGAGAAATGGTTCAGTAGTTAAGAGCATTGGCTGCTCTTTCAGAGGACCTGGGTTCAATTCCCACCACCCACATGGCAGTCCACAACTCTAGTTCCAGGGGATCCAATGCCCTTTCTGGCTTCAGCAGGTGCCACGTGCATGTGATGTACATGCGTGCAGGCAAAACACCCAAACACAGAAAATAAAAATAAATAGTCGTATCTTAAAAGAAAGTAAAATGGAGTAAAGGTCTTTGTCTCAGCCTTCGTTCTTGTCCTGTGTCCTTCCCTGGGCCCAGATGTTCATACCTAGAGCTCTTGCTTCTCCATGACAACCAGACTTTGTGAATGCAGTAGCTAGCTCTGCCAGATTCTCCTATCTAATGTAGGTCCTGTACCTGTAAGTGATCACCATCGGTTTTAATCACCAATACTAGGAAAACCATTCTGGCTTCAAACAGAAACCTCATTCTTCAGTTCATCTTTTCTAAGTCCCTTTGCATACATCAATAAAACTGATAAGCTGATACACAATAATCAAAATGCTCCTTCGGTCTATGATCCAGAACTCTGAAGAGAAGGGAAGATTTAGCTGGGTGTGATAGCGTACTCTTATTCCTGCACTCAGGAGACTGGGGCAGGAAAACTATGATTTCAAAGTTAGCCTGTAGTGGTGGTTTGAAAGAAAATGCCCCCCACAAGCTCATAAGAAGTGGCAGGCACTATTAGGGGGTATGGTTTTGTTGGACAA
Organism: Mus musculus; assembly: GCF_000001635.26. Taxonomy (NCBI): domain Eukaryota; kingdom Metazoa; phylum Chordata; class Mammalia; order Rodentia; family Muridae; genus Mus; species Mus musculus. The sequence continues at coordinate 87,062,719 of NC_000076.6, read as the reverse complement.
AGCGTGTCACTGGGGGTGAACCTTTACTTTCAGAAGTTAAAGCCAGGCCCAGTGTCACCCTCTCTTCCTGTTGCCTGTCGGTCCAAAGCAGAACTCTCAGCTCTTTCTCTAGCACCATGTCTGCCTGCACACTGCCATGCTCCCCACCATGAAAGTAATGGACTAAATCTCTGAACCCAATTAAATGGGTTCAGCCCTAAATATTTTCCTTGCCGTGGTTATGGTGTCTCTTCAAGCAGTAGAACGCCTACCTAAGACATCTAGTCTGCATAAAGCAGAGAGAGACAGAGGAGAGAGAGAAAGAGAGAATGAGGTAGAATTTATCTCCTGATTTCTCAATGACTCCTCCCTAATTTCAGTTTTATGTCTGTGTTCATGTGTAAGTTTGTATGTGTCTGTGTATGTATATGTGTCTGTGTTTGTGTGTGTGTTTGTATATGTGTCTGTGTGTGTTTGTGTGTAGGTTTGTATATGTCTGTGAGTTTGTATGTGTATTTGTGTATATGTCTGTGTGTGTCTGTGTGTATGTGTGTCTGTGTGTGTATTTGTGTGTGTGTGCGTATGCATGTATGTGTCTGTGTGTATCGGTACATTTTTGTGTGTGTTTGTGTGTATGTGTGTGTGTGTTTGTGTGTGTGTACGTGTGTGTGTGTATGTGTTCTTAAATGGACTTGCCAGTCATTTGTACATTGTTTCCTGATTTCCAAAATGCTGCATGGTGGAAGGCAACTATAACTACCCTAGCTGCATGTCATTACAGCTGTATGCCCCAAATACCTCTAAATCCATGACACAGCTTCTTTGCTTCTCCCTGTCGGCCTCTATGACCTCACACAATGTTTCTTCTCTGTACTACTTCATACGCTCCTACTCATTCACTCCATCCATTCGTTATAACCCTTAATGCTTTCTTTTCCAGGATGGTTCCTAGCTTCCAAGTCTTTCTCTGGATTAATCTAAGCTCAAATCACGTTTCTGGTTCCTGTGCAAAAGTTGGCAATCTTACTGGCCTAGCTAATCTCCTTATGTCATGTCAAATCGCAGGTCTCCAGAAAGCTACACAATGACTGCCCCCATGCCAGAGAAGTCAGCTGTTTGACCCTACACCCAGCCATTTAGCCCCTCAACAATAGCTCAAAATGAACACATTGGAAGAGAGGTCTTGATTTGCAGGTCGCATGCTGGCTCACACCTGCCTTCTCCATACACCACATGTGGAGCTGAGCTCACCCTTGCTGCTTCCTGTCCCAACCACAATTATTCATTCCACAGATCTCATTACTTTTCTCTAAAACAGATCCGAAGGCCACTCGTTCCCTTCATTTCCATTAACACAATTTAATCTAAGACACCATATATACCTTGTCTGAATGATGAGGTGGCCTCTCCACAGCTCTCTAACCAGCCATTGCATGTCTAATCTTGCCCGTCAATCCGTAAGGTCTCTACTCTGATCTCATGAATTGGCCAGTGCCCATTATAAAAGAGCTTCAGACTCTGAGTTCTCTCTCTCTCTCTCTCTCTCTCTCTCTCTCTCTCTCTCTCTCTCTCTCTCTCTCTCTCACACACACACACACACACACACACACACACACACACATTTTAGCAGACTCTTTCCCATGTGTCTTGCATGATATAAGACAGCACAGTGCCAAAAGCATAAAGCCCTTGAAACAAGCCATCAGAACTACATCCAAAATAAGTTTCCATTCATTAGTATTGGTGGTATTCTGTTGGGGCATCGCAAAGCAAACTAAGAAAATACTCCGCATAGCAGTAGCGATTGTCTTAAAAAGGTAAGCCCAATCATAAAAACAAAACAAACAAACAAACAAACAAAAACAACCAAGTCCTTAGCAGCCCTAGCTGCTCTCCATTTCTTTAGAGTGAAAGCGCTTCCTTCGCAATGCCCCACACGAGGCTTTCCTGATCCAAGCCTAGGCGTGCTCTCTCTGGTCATCTCACAGGACCCTTCCCAGTTCACACGGTCCCAGCCTACTGACAGTGACTTGAGGCTCTTGTAGCTCCTCTGCTGGTCACAAACACATGGCTGATTTCTTGGTTCCCCTGCTTCTTCACTGGCTTCAGGTCACAGTTGACTCTGGCCTCCTCTAGTTTTATCCTAAGCAAAGAGAAGCTCACCCAATTTAAAACCATGCTATTGTTTCATGGTTTTATATGCTAGCCCACCTTTCTAACACATTGGGAAGGGAATGACAAAAACCAAAGGAAACGCCAAAATGGTAAACAAAAAAAAGAAAAATCTTCAAACAATATGACTTAAGTTATAAAATTAAGGGACGATAAGCAGTCTTGTGTGGTGGTGCACACATTTAATTCCATCACTCAGGAAGAAGAGGCAGAGGCAGAGGCAGAGAGATCTCTGCGAGTTCAAGACCAGCCTGTTCTATATGACAAGTTCCAGGACAACTGGGGCTACATAGAGTAACCTTGTCTCAAAAATAGAAAATAAAATAAAATAAAAAAGAAAAGAAAAGAAAAAGAAAGAAAACAAAGAAGATAAAGATAAACATAAAAAAGATAAACATAGCATTCCAAGAGAAAGAAACGCAATCTCACAATTTTTCAAATAAATGCAAATGGTATATATCCTTTAAGTGAATGAACATCGTAACCGTTTTTTTCTAAATATTAGGTAATTATTACTAATTCTCCTGTCTAGGAGGTTTGTATAAATTGACTATGTTTGAATTCTAGTGAAGTCCACTGGTTTAAGAATGTGGCAAAAACACTGGCTCAAATTGAGTAAAAAGCATTTGAAAAAGTCATTAAGAGCCCTCAAAAGAATCGCTTTTTTTTCTGGTTGTAAGTGTGTATAGCAAGGATCTAAGACGTGTTTTAAAGTAAAACAACTCTCTCATACAGCCTTGGCTACATGAAGCATCGTTCTCTAACAATGGCCTGGCCCTCTTGGCCTCTCTTTGTCCTCCAAAATGCCTCTTTGTAAATCACAGGTGTTTGTGGGCAGAAAGACCATCAGAGGGGAGTTTATTAAGAGTTTTTTTCTTTCCCACTTGTTCTAAACCTGTTCAGAGAGCGCTTCATGCCACACACCAAATCTCCATAAAAATCAAGAAACAAGAAGTTTTCTGTACGTCTGCCCAACAGCCGCACTATGACATTAGTTTCGACAGCTCTGTGACCCGTATTGTCCCAACTTTATTCACTAGTCTCTCTTTCTCTTTCTTTTTCTGTTGCTTTTTTTAAAAAAAGCCTTTATTGGCATTTGGCATTTTTTATCTACTGTAAAATAAAAAGGAGAAGGATGGCTTTTTTTAAAGCACTCCGTGTGACAGTTAAAAAAAGAAAAAGAAAGCTATCTACAGTTACTGTAGTAATGGTTTAAAGGAGGGGGGTAAGCACCTGCAAATCAAAGAAAGATGCCGTGGTGCTGTCATCGGACTCCCCCTCCCTTTTCTTAAAGTTATTTCGTGGCCATTATAGAGTAGACCTGGCAATGAATTTATGTGACAGCTATGAAGTTAGTATTAAAATTGTGAATACTCCCTAGCAGTTTTCATGGCCTTACTATAAGATAGTCTCAATTTGCCACACAGCGGTGAATAGGGTACAGAAGGGGGTGTGTGTGTCTAATGAATGGGAGGAGGGTGGGTGAATGGGAGGGCTTCCCAGGAGGGGCAGCACAGTAGTCGCCAGAGAGTGATTTATTTTTGCCCTTCCAGAAAGGAAAGTCCGAAGAAGCAGCAGCCTGAAAGGCCCTGAAGCATTGATGATGGTGGGGGGGGGGGGCATGGGGGCGGGTCCGGGCGGGTGTCTTTACACATTTTACCATTCCAATGCCAGTTCTAGAAGCAGGGATCAAGGCTGGGCTGTGGTAAACCCATTCCTCTAGTCTTCCCAAATCAACCATGAAATGCCAGCAGGGAGCAAAGGTAGGGCCTGCTACTACTGAATGGGAGCAAGGCAAAAGAGGGAGAGTGTCAGCCTTGATCCACTCGGGGAGAGTTCGGAGAGAGATGAAGCGTGCTGGGTGTGAGGTGGGAGAACTCTTCAGAAGCAGGGAGGATTTAGAGAGGGCATTCAGAGGGAAAAAAATGAGGTGAAGTCACTGCAAAGAGCAAAGGGGCGTGCCCAGGGCGCACGGCCCCTCCCCAGACCCCTCCCCCGACCCCTATTAGCATGCGGGCAGCGCGGGCCACGGGGCGGGGGCGGCGCAGTGGGATCACAGCGCTGGGCGCTTTGTGGGCCGCGCTCGCCTCCACGGGGGACCATCTGCTCGCTGTCAATGCATCACCTGCTCGTCTGGGCTGTCGCCCGGGCAACCGAGGGCGGGGGAGATTAAGGAGCGTGTGCGTCTTGGTGTGGGTACTGGCTGTAGGGGCGGGGGCTGGGCACAGCTCTGTCCTCCTCCACTCTGAGACTGGTCAAGCCGGATGGAGGGGGACGGGGTGACGACCACCAGGAGCGATCAGGCTCTGCTGCTCGCAGCCCCACGGCCCCTCCCGAGAGCCACCCCTACCAGAGGTGGCTGGAGTCTATAGAAGCCAAAAACACGGGGTTCTCTTCAAAGCAACCTACCTCCTCTGTGACCAGACAAGACCCACGACTTGTCTTCTGCCTGTCTACCTGCAGCTGCAGAAGCCCTATCCTGTGCCCGCCGCTGCCTTCCAAACGAGTTGGCCCCACACTGCCCCACCCTTATGGACACCTCCGGGCACCGTTCCGAGAGCCCCTCAGTCTCCCGGCAACCACAATGGGACCAGCATCGCAAGTGGACCCTGCCCCGCCCTGCCACCAAAGTCAAAGACAGTGACCACATACATCTCTTCTCCGAATCTGCTCTGCCACCCAGCCCCAAGCCCTGGACAAGCCTTCAGCTTAAAAAGATGAGCATTACTTGATTATCTTTTGTTAACAAGTTGGTTTTTCACAAAGGAGGTAGTTCTAGGGGTTATGGAGGGATTTTATTTTTTACTGAAGTCCCCTACCAATCTAGGCCTCTCCCTTGAATCCCAAGTAAAAGGAGAATGGTGCTGCAGCCAACAGCAGGGGGCATAGCTATGCCATAGATGGGAAGAGTGCCCTTTTCCCTCTTTGAGCCATAGTCTCAAATTTCTTGAAAGTTCAGAAACTTTCAAGTAATTCTATTCCAACCAGGCAAGGATTTAGCTGTGCCCACAAAGGCAGTTCACATCTGCCTGGGGATTTTATTCAGCTCGGCAGAAAAAAAAAAAACACACACACACACACACACAAAAAAAAACCCTATGAATGCTGTGTAAGGTTCCATGGACTGCAACCCAAGCCAAGGTCTAGGTTTAGGTTTGATTTTGCTTTGGGTTTTGAATTTGGATAGCGATGGTTGGATTTTTGAAACAATGTTTCATCTGTTTGCTAACACATACTGGCCTCAAACTCACTAACCAAGTGTGGCACTGAGTGCATTGTGTAGCTTAAGCTAGCCTGGAACTCACCAGTCTTCCTATCTGATTACCCACATGGGAACCTAATGCCGGCAACTAGTTAAGATTTTGTTTGTAGGCAGTGTCTAATAAATTCAAAACAAGGTTCTAAAGCCAGGAATCCCAGCACTCCTTGTGAGGTAGAGGCAGGCAGATCTCTGAGTTCAAGGCCAGCCTGGTCTATAGAGTGAGTTCCAGGATAACCAGAGTACACAGAGAAACCCTGTCTTGAAAATCAAAAACACAAACAAAATGTGTGTGTGTGGTGGGGGGAGAAGTGGTTTTTGTTTCTAATACTTAAAATACTCTTAAAACAAATCCAAAAGCAGGCATAAAGACTTACAACTCTAATCCCAGGTTTTACAAGGATGAAGCAGAAAAATCTCTAAGTTCCAGGTCAGCCTAGGCTATGGATCAACAACAAAACAAGTCAAAAGACCAGGTTAGACTCTGGATGATTCTGAGCTGTTGCTCCCAGAAGCACTTAGACAAGCAAATAAGCCACATCAAAGCTATGACAGTATTGTCAAGATGCCTCTAGACAAGAATGGCAGCACAGGGTTACCTGCCATAGCTCCAACCCAGAATGCTGTTCGCTGAAATGAATGGCATTTCAGGTGCCAACCATGGGAAATATGTTTCAGTGTTAGACTAGCAATACAGCTACAAAGTAGATGTGAGATTCCAACTAAACCAGGACCCTGGAGTTGCAAATTTTGAGGTAAAGACAATCATAATACAAGCACTCTTCTGTTTTGCACTTTCTGTTTTCTTGGGACACTCTGTAGCCCAGGCTGGCCTCAGATTCTCAAGCATCCTCTTACCTCTGCTTTCCAAGGGTTAGCTACCAGCTACAGTGCAGACGTGGTAACCTTGGGGCACAACTTCTATGTCCAAGTAACCAGACAATGGAGGCCACTGCCTGCAAGCTAGCCTCAAACAGAGGGAAGATACTGGAGGTAGGGGAGAGGTGAAGTCTTATTCACAGCTCATACTGGGTAGAATATTCTCATACCGGCCAATTATGGGGCATTGGTCTACAGAATAAGGTCAAAGGAAAGTATATATTCAGCATCTATACCAGAACTCTAAGCTGATACCCAGCCACCTCTCAAACTCTTTTGAGTATCTTTGAGCTGGAAAAGCCTTATATGTCTTAGGAAGAACTCATTACATAGTCTGGCAGCTGTTGAAGAGACAAAGGTTGTTATACTATTTGCTTGCTTGGTGGCTTTGCCATGTACATATTGGACAATCACAAACGCACATGCACGCACACATACACACACACATGCATGCATACATGCATGCAAAAATTTATCTCTTTCCAAATCAATTCTTTATGTCGAACTACTTACCCCAAATTTTCTCTTGGTTTTCTTCATCTTTTCTAATGGAGCTTCTATTCCTTGCCGTGAAGTTTGTTATCAACTTTGCTCAGCTTCTCTAAAATCCAACTAAAGTCTATCAGCAAGTACAGTTTCTATCCTCTAATTTTTAAATACAACACGTGAATCAGATTAATGTCTGATGAACTTTTCTTAGTTTGCTGTCACTGGGTAGCCAATGACAGTCCCAAGAATGTAATTTTCAGTGACTCCCCAAGAAAATGACCCACGAAAGTGTCACTAATATGTAAGATAAAGGTGAGCTATCAAAATATCTGTGGTCTTGATAAAATAGGTACACATGAGAAGGTATACAAACGTCCTCAAAAAATAAAGAAAATTCTACTTAGCCAAAACTACTTGTAATTGTGACTCATAAAGGAGAATTCTGAGAAGCAAGAATTCTCTTTGAGATGCACAATAATTTCAATATATAGAATCAGTGTTCTCTAGAGCAACATAATTGATAATATATGTATATATGCATATGTATTCTATTACATATATATGGGATATGTATTCTATTACATAAATATGGGATATTTATTCAGTTGACTTGTTATTCCATAGAGATCATGCAGTCCAACAAAAGTTCATTTCACAAAGCTGGATACCTCAGCAGTCCCAATGTGGCCCTGAGGGCTTGCAGGTACTTAAGTCACTGATCTGTTCATCTGGTACTTAAGTCCAGATTGGAAGGCCAAGGAAGCTGGAGTCTGGTGACAGAAGCAGCAGCAGCAACTACAGGCAGACACACTCACCAGCAAGAATGGAATGCCGGTAAGCAAAGCTCTAATTTTTCCTTGGACTTCTTTCCATCTGGGCTGCTGCTGGAAGATCCTATCAACACAGCGGGGTTATGGGAGGCATATCTCCTCCCTCAGCCAATCCTCCCTGGAAATGCCCCCTCACACACAACTAGACACAACAAGTAGTTTCTCAGTTGGGTCCTGATGCAGCCAAATCCATAGATGAATGTCCACATATGGCATCCTAGCCACTTAGTAAGACCAGTTTGAGTCTAATTATCATATCTGAATACAAGATAATACATGGTCGAAGTGGGTAAGACTCCTCCAGCCTCTCAGAGGTGTCCCTCATCTTCCTACAAAAAATTATATATATATATATATATATATATATATATATATATATATATATATATATATATACATACACACACACATATATATATAATTATATATATGTGTATATATGTATATATGTGTGTATATATATGTATATATATACATATATGTATGTATATATACCACTCAGCTGCCACTCCTAGCATGTAGCAATAAAGAGAGTTTCTCATCACTAACAGACCTCAGACTCCAACCTTATGTCAAGCAGGTGGAGAACGATCCCTCTCCTCGCTGCGCTAACACATGCTGGCATCGCTGAACTGATGCTTACCGGGGTGCACAAATCCTTTCCTCTCTCTGGACGTGCCAGTTCACTCCAGCAATCTCTGATGACTCTAGCTAGTGTCAAGCTGCCAAAATTAACCAGCGCAGACATACTAGGTGAGGCAGAAATAGTTTCTAATGCCTTGTCTCCTGCCTACAGCCTCATCAAACAGGCACTGCTGCCCCACCCCACCCCTTGAGTTCCTTAGAATGCTGTATACCTTGACAAGGGATGGCAAGTCCTCATCAACTGTATGAAGACTGAGAGTGGAAAGAAGTCAGGGCAGGCAGAGTGCTAGGGGACTACAAGTGAATGAAGGGAAGAAGGCTGCTGAGATCAGCAGTATCACTTGGGCTGGAAAACGAAGGAATTCTGAAGATAGACCTGATATATTGAATATGGCCATAGGTATGGCCTTTCTGCTTTAAGGTGATTTCACCTCTAGAACACCTAAGTTTGGATATTGTAAAATGATTGATATATGTGACAGGCTGAGCCACTCTGGACACTAACAATGACTGGTGTGCATGTTAAATGACAAACATAGGCTAGCTTAGGAAAAATGCAAAATTCCTTTGCAGTCTGCCCTTCAGATGCTGAGAGGAAGAGCTAGAAGGTAATGGCAGAGCGGGGGATGCACAGCTAAAACCTTCAGCTCATTGTGATCTGGGGAACTTAACTGCTGATTAATGATCAGCGTCTTCATGACCTTTCTTGAAAGTCTTTCAAAAGTAATCTCTCCAGTAAGGTTTACTTAAAAGTCATAAAATCCGTCCGTGTTCACTTACAGTTCGATATGGGTGCTGGCTGGTTATGTCAACTTGATACAAGCTAGGGTTATCTGAAAGGAGAGAGCCTTCACTGAGAAAATGCCTCCATAAGATCTGGCTATAGGGCATTTTTTTATTTAGTAGTTAATAGAAGAGAGCCCAGCCCATAGTGAGAGGGGCCACTCCTGGGCTGGTGGTCCTGGGATCTCTAAGGAAGTAGGCTGAGCAAGAATGGAGAGCAAGACAGTAAGCAGCACTTCATCGTGGCTTCCGCATCGTCTCCAAGTTCCTGTCCTGTTTGGGTTTCCATCCTGATTTTCCTCAAGGTGATATGGAAGTTTAAGCCAAATAAACCCTTTCCTCCCTCCCTCCCATGCTTCAGTCATGGCGTCTCACCATAGCAATAGTAACCTAAGATAAGATGATATGAATATGTTTGCCTGTTCTAAGTTCCTCATGGGCCAAAGGTTGTGGTTTAAAGAATCTAACATGTCTGGGAAGGGTATAAGATAGGTGTGTCCACACAGGTAAGCTGATGGAAGAGAGGGGCAGCAAAGAGAACCATGAAGCAAGAGAGATTCTCATGATGAGGACCACCTGCATTTATCCCAAAGTAAAAACTATAAATATTGATCAAATAGAAATCAGTATCTTTACCGCAAGAATGTTCTGCAAGTAAAAGGTCAGGAATTGTCCTGTTCATAGTAGTATAATTGCCACCAATGATCCTGGGTGCTAACAGCTCTCCAGTACTAGAGAGAACACAGACCCTCAAACATGTCACTTAGCAGAGTGTGACACTTACCATCAAATCCACATGATCCTTCAGATAACAGGGGAAGAAACAGCAGAGTACTCAATGCATGTTCCTGTCTTTCAACACCAAGAAAGGTCCAGGGAAGAAACAGTTATTGGATCGCCATTCGAGACAGGCATTTGTCGGGCACTTTGTATAGAGAGAAAGGAACGGGGTGCCTTGGCCGGCTGGCAGGAAGGGTAGGGAACGGGAAGTGGAAGCAGCTAAGGGTGGGACACGGAGAGGAGAGGCGGTGGTGTTTCTCAGGCGTGAAGAGATGTGGTTTAATTCTTGCTTCAAACCTGTAGTGGGGGGAAAAGTCACTATGACATTTCAAAAAGGAAGCTATCCCAAAGCTGGGTTTCTTGACCAACATAAAGCACCTTGTAGTTGGCGAAATAAGACCATGTAAATGCTTAGAGACTCATCCATGAGGGGAGACTCTACCAGAAGAGTGATGGGTGTTGGCAGGGATACCAGGGCTAAGTAGTTTCCAAGATTCCTATTTGGGAAAATTGATAGTAACTATGCTAAGTAATCTAGGAAATGGGATTAAGAACAAGGACATTTCAACATTGAATTACAATGTTGAAAGACACAAAATGGGGACAAAATGTAGCCGCTCCTTCCTCTGTCCTAAGACAAGACAGTGTCCTCCTTCTACTCTAAATAGGTGAAAAGGAGACCATGTCTTAGCTCAGCCTAGTGGCTCTAATTGTACTTCCAACATTCAGGAGGCCGAGTCAGGACTGATGTGAGTTCATGATCAGCCTAAGTTATGGAGGGAGTCCCTGACTCAAAAGAAAAGATTCGGTTTGTATGGTTCATGAGTCAGAAGGGTTTCAAATGCAGATGTCCTGATTGCAGAGAAGTTGTGATTGGGTAATTGCCTGGTCTCCCCCTTGCCTACAGTCTAAAGTCTAAATCCTTATAGGTTATGCAAGATTTCTTCTTATCCAGCGGTGTCCTGGTAAATATTGAGTTAGATAAGGCTCTGACTTGTAGTATTTGCCAGTTTCCCTAGTGTAAATATTTCCACTGTGGCTGATCTCAAGCTGCCCGTCACTCAGTGTGGGGTCAGGACAATGTGTGCATAATCAGTCAGTCATGTGGAGGGCTCTTGCATCCATCACCTAGAGTCTGCTAGATCTCGTGTCTTTCCTTCCTGCTCTTCCCTCCCAGAGAGCTGCTGGGTTCTAGAGATGGGGAGGAATTGAACAAGGCGCCTGACATTAACATCTGGCCTTCACACATCCATGCACAGTCATCTGCAGCTGCACACACACACACACACACACACACACACAGAGAGAGAGAGAGAGGGGGGGGGTGGGAGAGACAGAGACAGAGACAGACAGAGACAGAGACAGAGACAGAGAGAATAAACAAATTCATTTGAAATATAAGTCAGGTCAGTGATTTTAAAAAAAACCACAGATTCCTTAAAATATCCCTAGACAAAAATTGGAAAGCTGCAACCAATAGTTGAAAATAGAATTATGTCAATATCAGACTGAGAGTATTAAAACTGTCTTTGGGACTGACTGAGACAAACTCTGATCTCACAGAATCTGTCCGAGCACTGTATTTATTCATGATGCATTTATTCATTTCATTTACTTTATATATTTGTAGAAACTGCCATCACCTATGAACACGAATGCCTTTCTGCAACTGCAAATTCCTTTAGGGAAACACAGCGCTGGAAGCCAAGCAGTCAACACAAGGGACATACAGCGCCTGTTTCAAGCCGTTGCTCTGACACTTACCAACTGCGTGACCTTGTATGAAGTACCTGAGCTCTCTTGATTGCTAGTTTCCTCACCTGTAAAAAGGTATTACTTGTTTAAAAATAATAATAGCTGATGTTTATAAGTGTTTAAGTATCAGGTAGGAGGAACTGAGCTTCAAGTGCTTTGCGCGTAACATCTTAGTCTGTTCTCATAAGAACCTTTGAGGGACACTAATATATTTACTACTATTTTGCATATGAAGTAGACTGAGGAGGAGACCCGGTTCAGTGATTTGCTCAAAGCTTCGAAACTCATAGGTGAGACTATGCCTGACTCATCCTCAGTACAGGAGTGCTGTGTTTGCAGCTCCTTCTCACTCCAGGGCTTCTTCAAAAACCCTCTCGTGTAGACTCAGATTTTTCAAAACCTACTTTGATAAGGGTTCTCAAACACTCCAACCCCCCTGCTAGCCCAAAGGGAGGGGAGAAAAGATGGTAAATAGGACAGGGGGATGTGGACCTGTGTAGAAGTAGTTCTTTGGTGTGACTCTGATCTACATTGTCAGGATACCAGTAGTCCAGTCCAGTAGTGCCAGGGTACCAAACATGAAACAGCAGGGGTGATTTCAACAGTGATTCCAACAGAAACAGCCAGGCCTCCACTGAATTGGCACAAGTCAGCAGAGGTGACCACAACCAACAGAAACACCAAGAGTTCTCTGCCATGCCTCTCTCTCAACAAAGTGATGATCAGCGAAGATGAGAGACCAAGGAAGCATTGCAAAGCTAGCTATTCAAGCCTGCTGTAACTGTCCACAGACTCTCAGGAGGCCCACAGGCAAAGCTCTGCACCTTACAATCACAGAAGACTAAGTTGGGGTTAAAATGAGAGCACACTGGCAAAGATAATCATATCCATTAAAGAATATTCTCCTCCACACAGGTTGTATACTTTCCTGTGTGCAGCTGTGTGTGTGTAATTCAGACCTCAAGAAAGAGGCTTAAAGAGCAAAACATGAACACCTGGGAGACAGTTCCGTCATGCTTATCACACAAGCATGAGAATCTGAGTTCAATACCCAGCACCCACATAAAAATATGGGTGGAATTTGAAATCCCAGCACCGGGAAAGAGGAGCCAGGAGGATCCTCTGGAGCCTGTTGGCAAGTCTTTCTAGCTAAATCAGAGAGCTCCAGGCTGGATGAGGGAACCTCAAAACTCATCATCATCATCATCAATCTAAAGAACAACTAAGGAAGAGCGTTAATATTACCTCTGGCCTCCACACAGGTACATGCACAAGCATATATAAGAGCACACATACAAACACACATACACAAAGGTGAATGACACACAGAGCTGAAGTCTGGCTTCTACACTCTTATGCGCGCATGCACACACACACACACACACACACACACATATATACATGTGAAAGGTGCTCTTATTACAATCTTATATTAGATCCCCTAATTGCTGGAAAGTCTAAATGAAATGAGACAATGTGTATGTATTTATTATATAGTTAAAATCTATATTTATGTCTTATGTAGTACAGGTTTATCTAACTTAGAGCTGTAGTATATAGCAATGCCATTTATAATAGCCATATATCATACATATAATAAAGTTATATGGGATATATATATATACATATATACATATATATATACATAAAACACAGAGATATGTATTCATGCATGTGTATGAGGATAAAGGTAATGTATAACAAAGCATAGGTGCACTATAAAAAAAGCCACCTTTAGCCTTCAATACCCAGTAACCATAAAATACTCATAACCATAAAATACTTCATGTTGGCTCACTCCACGCTGTCTCTCTTCCCTCCCAACTGCACTCCCACACAATCTAGAGAGACAGAGAGTGCATTCGTTACTTCAGAGGGTCACTGCACTGTCACCACGCTTTGACACCAACAAGTGGGAATGGGGTCAGGTGGAGGAGACACTTCCTTGGGTTCCCATTGGCTAATGAAGCAGCATCCTTGGCAAGGATGAGAGACTTGATTACTCTTGAAGAGGCTGGGCAGTGTTACGAGGACACAGATCTAGGGCCACTTCTATTGGAAAGCTGAACGTTCGCCTCCAGTATTCTCCCATCAGCTGTGACAAGCTGAAGTCCTGGAGGTAACCAGATGGGCTGTCATCAGACACCAGTTGGGGAATGATACAGTTAATATCTGAGAGACCTTGGCCCCTATTTAAATAAAGATCCTCTGGAAAGATTCTGGTAATTTTGATTCTCTCCCTCCCACTACATTTCCCATGAGGCTTTGCTTCCTTTTAGGTCTTGGGAAAATGGTCCATGTCACATGCCCTTTGGTGAAACTTTGGGGTTTGTAATGATTTGAATGATGGGCTGGAGGTGAACTGGTCTATAATCGGTTAGTGGCCACCACTGCACCATCTGCCCAGCATCCATTTCACCCACAATCAACAGGTGAAGATTTGTTGACGTTTTGTGGGGGAGACCCTCTACCTTTGTGGGTTCCCATTTGCACTGAATTTATTGACAAAAGATACAACCCTTCAATGACTACTTAATAAGTAACAAATGCATGCTGGGTATGTCAGTGCCCTGGGTGCTTAGACATGTGACCTGGAGCATGTGATCGGGTATGATGACCGGATCAGAAAAGTATCTGTGGCCTCAGGCAGGTCATGGGGGACCAGGCTATCTCCATGAGCCCTAACAATGGAAGAGTCAAGTTTCTACATGGCTTTTCCTGCCATCATATGGAAAGGGAACAAAGTCACAGGAAGAGGAGCAGAGAAAGAAAGAGGGGAAGGAGGAAGAGAAAGGAGAGGAGAGGACACAAGATAAGACCAAAGAAGAGGAGAAGAGAAGGGGAGGGAGAAGGGAGTCATGCCTGCCAAATGTACCTCTGGATTTCACTTTTATGAACAAATTTCCTTTTTTATTAGGGTTATATGAGATTATTTGCCTCTTACAAAGAAAATAATTCCAATTATTAAAACTAGCTCCATGATTATTAGACCCCCCCTCAACTGAAATAAGATAAACATTTCACCTGAAACTGAGGAATGGGATCTTTATCTGAAGATGTGTTACAGCTCATCCCTGGACCCCTGGACTCTAGGAAGGAAACTGAGACTGAGAACCAAAATCCGTTTTGTACCAAATATATTGACAGATAGTCAGTTCTTGGATGAATACTTAGTAAGTAAATGCATGGTGGACAGGGCAGGCGGTGCTCTAAGTCCTGAGACCTTGTTGTAAGTGAGGGACAGTGCCCACCTTGTGACACTCATGTTCCAGCACAGAAAACCAGACTACAAATATGCATTCTGCTGCACGGAGGTGACATCACGCACTTCCGGGTAAAGGCCTTCTGAGAGGCAGAGGGCTGATGGGAAAGCCTAGGTGGGAGCCTTTCCCTCAAGACAATGTGAGTAGAGAGACAGGGGACAAGGAGACAAGGCTGAGTTAGAAAGAAGGTCAGACCTTGTAGGGCCACACCAGCTTTGTAGGGACCTTAGTTAGTGGACTCCCTTGGAGGTTTTTTGGGAACCAGGGATAATAGAATTTGACTTCAGTTCCTTGCTTTAAAGGGTCATCTGTGGGATCTCAGTGCAGGGAATGGACAGAATCTGAAAGAGGATTTTCCTGGAGAAAACTCTACTCGATCTTTTCTAAATCTAAACACCTTGTCATAATCTACCGTAAATATTTTAAAAGGAAGAGACGGGCACTAACAAACTATTCCCAAACGCACCTGCAGAGAAGGAACCCAACACCATTGTTCACAAATCAATTTTGTTTTCTTATACTCCCAAACTACCTGTACCCTCACCACCCAAGAGCTAAAGTGTCTGGAGAGGCTTTCTGGGGTCCTGTCAGGCAGAGCGGGCACGACACTGCCATCTAGTGTGCGGAGGCCAGAGATGCTGCTAATCTTCTACAGTACATAGGACAAACTCCCTCCACCCTCCATTGCGCATACACAACATTGAATTATCCAACTCAAATGCCAATGGTGCTGAGACTAAAAAGCTCTAGTCTGGACTTGGGAGAGGCATTGTTCTCAGACTTTCTGCTAGTGATTCTTAAACCTACAGTCCATATGAAATCAGGAAATCATACCCCGTCCCCGCCCGAGTTTGGTCATCTTTTGCTTTGGCTGAGATTTGTAAAAAGCAAATATTATGCTTGTTGTTTCGCATTTAGGAACAACTCCTAGTGGAGAAAGACAAAAGGCAGTCAATGCTCTCAAACTAAAGCAGGGCACCGTGAGGGAGGGGCGTGGCTGGAAAATACTTCTGAGTTTGCAATGGCAAAGCTTAAATTTAAATATATAGATAAAAGTGTCATTCCAGAAAAACAGAAGGCCCAGGTATAGACCATGCTGGAGGGAGGAGAACGCCTTTGAAAGCCCGACAGGCTGTATAATTAAGTGATAATGAATGCAGAGCTGAGCTTTGTGCCCCATTCCAGCACATTGGACTTGAATCTGAGCTTCCAATGCTAAATCCCTTGGTGCTCTGGCCCCTCATCAGTGAAGTGCAAATCAAGGCCTTTGACTGCTCCCTAGGGCAGTCCAGAAAAAGAAAGCTGTGAACTGCAGACACGATGTTTTCAAACTGCCAACCGTCCAGTGGTGTGGGCTGCGTCAGACAGACAAACCCCAAGTCGCAGGTACAAGACTGTATTCAATAAACAATGTTTCCCTGGAGTGAGAAAGTGAGGTTAGCGGGTGTGTGGGGTTCTTCATGCAAAATAGAAGAACCGTTTATTTTAAAAGCGAATTAATTTCCATTTCATATGGAAATCAGGAAATCTCTCTAGGTATTCAGTTCACTGATAATTTCACTTAAGAGAAAAACTACACTTTGTTTTTGTTTCTGAACTGTAGCTAAGATTATACAAAGGATGTAGAAAGGTGTGTGTGTGTGTGTGTGTGTGTGTGTGTGTGTGTGTGTGTTAACTGAGCTTTGGTTATGAGTAATAAAGAATGCTCAGCAGCCTGTTTGACAAAAATCATGGAAGTTTTTTAAGACTCAGGGGCTGAAGAGAAGGCTCGGGAGTCAAGGGCACTTGTTGCTCTTATGTAGGACTCAAGTTCTGTTCCCAGCAGCCCCATGGTGATTCACAGCCATCTCTAACTCAAGTTCCAGATGTTCTGATGTTTTCTTCTGATGCCTGTGGGCACCAGGCACAAGCATAGTGCATGTACATACATGCAGGCAAAACATTCATGTGCATAAAATAAACTTAAAATCTTAAAGCGCAAGGTTACTTTTAAAAAGCCATTGCACCAAAATCACAATAGAGGTTCTGAAAAATGCAAGAAATCTGTTAAGTTGGGCTACTCACCATTTTACCAGCGTGTAATGCAAGCAACATGAGCTTATCGCATCATTCAAAAAGCCGCTTTCCTGCTGTGCTCTTACTATTATGGTTTTTTTTTAATGAAGTTAAAGAGAAACTTTTTGATTTTATATAAATTGACTTCTTTTCAAAGGCTTAAAACAGAAATTACACACACACACACTTAGAAGGGAAAGTTGGTGGGAACTCCAAAGACAGTAGAATGAAGGCTCACACTCATCCAGCACTTTATAAACAAACTTGACTCTCCTGAGAAAGTCAAGACTCAGCTAAGGGAGATAAGAAGGGAAGGAAACACACTTGCTGGCTTAGCTAGCCCCGCCCCTGCCAGGCACACTGCAGGATGCAGGCTTTTGCACAGCACCGGACTGTTGTCCATTCTGGTTGATGACATGGTAAGGGAGCACTGAAGGACACACAGACATCCAAGCCTGCCTATGGACAGTGCCTGACTTACAATCTTACAATGGATCAGCTTAAGATGTGGGGGTCGGAGAGACTTTACAATTAAGCAAAGGCAATATATACTCAGATGAACACATAGTTTGCCATTTTGAATTTTGATCTTCCCACACACAAGTGATACAGCCTATGAGACTGTTATGG
This sequence comes from Mus musculus, assembly GCF_000001635.26. NCBI lineage: Eukaryota > Metazoa > Chordata > Mammalia > Rodentia > Muridae > Mus > Mus musculus. The sequence goes on along the minus strand of NC_000076.6, from coordinate 87,045,200 downwards.
TTTGTATATGTAGTGTCTCTGGTGTGTTAAGAGCTTTGTGTACAGACTGTGTGTCTCCTGAGCAGGGCCTGGATCATGGGCACTGATATCTAGACAGAAATGGAGGTAAGGTTCATTAGGAGAAAGTAGGTCACTGTCACGGAGGAGTATGCTGTGTCTCTGTATTTGCCGCCTCTCCTCCCTCTCCGCTTTCCACCTGTCACAAGGTGAGCAGCAGCGTCCGCTGCTCTCTCTTACAGCTCAGATGTTCTGTCCAGCAACAACAGAGTCAAGTGAAACATTTATCATTCCATCTTTTCACCCTTAAAAATTATCGCAAATCAAAAAGAGAAAGGAAAACATTTGTAATTGAAGCCTGGAAGCACTGTAATATCAAAGGCCAACAGTAACCACAGAACTGAAAAACTAAATATAAACACATGTTAGTGTGGACTCCAAGACAACTCGAAGCCACGAATTAGGCAGAACAGTCTATTGCTGTGTCACCAGGAATTTTGGTTACAAATAACTGACTATCCTAAGGCCAGCTAAGGTGAAAAAGTTCATTAAAAGACACTAGGTAGCCCACAGAACCCATGAGAAGACAGGGAGCCTCATCCTGATACCCTCCAGCCAGGATCTCCACCCATACCTTGGGTTTTCTAGTGAACCTCCACTGTCTGAAGCTCTGCATCCATCTCTGTAGTGCCAGACCACAAACTTTCCCAGAAGAAGCAGACACCATTGCACCCAACCAAGCTGACTCTGACGCTCCTCGCATATCTGCTCCTTGGGTAGTGTCTTATGGAGGGTTACCCAATTAATAAGCCAAGCCACGCATGCATCTGAATGCCCTCTTCCCACGTTTATAATATGAGGATTGTTTCAATAATTTACTCAGAACCTTCTAGCCACTGAAAGTGAAAAATCTAGATTTGAACCCAAGCCCCTTCTGAGATCCAAGCTCTGCAGTTCAACTCTGGGTTAAAAGTAGACTTCAAGTCTACACTTTATACGGTGGTAGTTCAATTCCATCTCAGTATGTTTTATGTGCCCAGAATACAATCATAACACCACCACTGGGAAATCACAGAAGGTCAGACAACTTTCCTAGCCCTCGAAGTCTGTTTCCATATTTGCAGAGAAGGTATGGCATGATTCTCATAGAGCTGATGGAACAGTATTTTTACAAATGAGGCCTGAAACTTGTGGGCTACAATAGGTACATAATAAGCTCACAAAGAAAGGTGAGTCCGGGATGAGGCTCAATAGAATAAGAGGCTGTCCAATTGCTCTGTTCAATGTCCTAGGAAGCCTTTCCACCTCCCAACCAGCTCTCAACCCAGCTCCACACAAGCACACACACACACACACACACACATGCCCCACTGGTGACTGGAGCAGGTAATCTGGGCAGAAGAAAGAGGATGAAGAGAACCCCCTGTCTTTGGGAAGAAGGAAACGAAGGAAAGGGATATAGGACAAGCACTGACAATAAGCACGATATGACCAGGTGTGTCACACTCCTACCATCACATCTTCCCTGCCACACCGCATTGTATCCTTTCTTAAACTGTAAGTCAAAATAAACCCTCGATCCCTTCTATTGCTCCTTGCTGAAATTTGGTCATAGTAAAATAAAATAAAATAATAGGCTAAGGCACTCACTCATTCTTGACCAGCTCTGCCCCAGCATTCCCTGACAACCTTGAGTCGCTGCTGTATCTGAGCTGTCTGCAGGTCTTTCTCTCTGTCCCAGGCATCATGACAGGTGTACAAACCTGGAAGAGAAGGGGTGTAAGCATCCATATATTAGAAACCCTTGGGCACTGGGAGATGGGAGTTGATGAAAATGTCCCTTTTTTCATGTCTGAAGAGACAGTTTTGAGGTGCAGTGTACACAACTTCTTCAGAGTCCACGCAACAGCCTCCCCCTTGCCTTCAGTATGACCAGCTCGCAATGACATAGCCTCAGATTGCCTTTTACTTCTTCCATCTTGAAACTGTTTCCCCAAATATGCTGCCTGCCAATAAGCCTTCATCCAAGGCTTTGCAAAGATACAACTTCCTGGTGATTTGGGTAGCAGAGGCCAGCACACGTGGGAGTCACTCCCACAAACTTCTGTCCTTCCATAAGCAGCGTGAACCCGCACCCACAGTTCCGAGGACTTGGAAAGGGGATCATAGCTAGCATGCTTTGTGGCTAGACAAGCACAAAGCCATCTTCCTCGGAGATGGAATGAATCCCAAGATGGTAAGATTTAAATGAATCTGTGTACAGCAGAGCCAGCTCCTACATCTAACCAAGCTTCAGATCATTGGCTAAGATACATGAGACCTGTCTTGGATGTTCACCTAGAGTTTTGTCCACACCTTGGCTCACAGTCATTGAGAGAGCTGTGGGGCTATCATGAGGGCCTGTGAAAACTGACTTGATCATTTACCTTGCCAACAGAGGGATTAAATGGCTCTTCGTTTGCATCAGTCTGCTAATATGTAAAGATGCTGTGGAAACTAATGAAATAGAAATTCATTCTGAAATACGTCCTATATTTTTTTAAATAGCCTCTGGCCCTTGTATGTCCTCTGTCAATAAACACAACACACACACCTCAGCCTGAAGGATACCTGCAAATCAGGTTTGTATCACAAAGAGAAGCTGTGTTCCCGGAACCTCTATGTGAAGTCACACCCAATAAAACAAAACTTGATTAATGACAGATTCTAGGTCTCAATCACCTACGTTTGATCTCACACACACAAGTGTATGATCTTATACACCTGGCCTGGAAGCTTAATTAATTAATTAATTGTCTTTTAACCTACTTTATAACAACCTTTCTACTATCTTGTCCCGTTTTCAAAGGGAAAAAACCAGATTTATAGCAGGGCAAAAACTTGCCTGAGGCTAGACACAAGTGATTTAGCCAAGTCCAGGATTGCAACCTGTGAGACCTTGCTGTCACATAATTCTATTGACATGCTGGGGACACGTTATGCTATGTACTCTGTGTGGAACACCATCATTATTCAATCCCGGTCTGTGACATATTTTCTCCCTACCAGTCTCATTCCACTGTTGTGCCTTTCTGCTTGCTTTAAGCAGATTTAAGGTATAACAGAATCTGACTTCTCCTGCCTATGGTTTCCTTTTTGTTGTTGTTGTTGTTGTTGTTGTTGTTGTTGTTTGTTCAAGACAGGGTTTCTCTGTGTAGCTGTCCTGGAACTCACTCTGTAGACCAGACTGGCCTCAAACTCAGAAATCTGCCTGCCTCTGCCTCCCAAGTGCTGGGATTAAAGGAATGTGCCATCACTGCCCGGCTCTGCCTATGATTTCCAAGGATTTCTTACTCTTTAAACCAGTGAGTCATTCTCTGGCCTTTAGCTCACCCACAAAAGGAAGTGCAGGGGGAGACAAACTCCATTCACTATGTCTCCACAGCTGCCCCAGTCTATTCCATGTACCAGGGAGGGCATCTTGGGCATCATAGAGGAATCAGAGAGCAAGAGTAGAATCCCACTACCTCCAGCTATGCTTTCTAAAGGTGCCAAGTGGCTGTAAGAAAGAAATGCATGGTCACATTTTCTGAGTGTGCCCCTTTGTCCCAAAGTCAGAACAAGCTGCTTTCCGAGCCTCCACATACCCTCCTCTGCTTGCATAAGCGCAGAAGCCCCAAGAAAACCCTCCTTTGAAATGCCAGCCATACCCCAGCCCCACTCCTGTAGCCCCAGGCAGCCATCAACCTTGTCATTTGTTAGAATGACTGTAGTGACACAGTGAAGCCGGACCCAATCAACCTTGGCTGATTTGCATATGTAATTCACTAAGTCTAACTATCCGGCACAATGCAGCGAGCCATTCCTTGACAGGGTGGGCCATGATGAATGGCCAGGAAGGGGCAGAATGAGGAGACGTAAGGTTCCCAGGTCCATCAACACAGAGGACCGAATGTCAATGCCAAAGGGGATACAGGACATCTTCCCAGGAAAGGTTTCCAGGCAAGCCAGCACCATCATAGTCACGATGACAACTCTGAATTACAGTACCTGCATCTGGACTGCATCTGGGCTGTCTTTTCCTGCATCTAAAGAAGGCTAATGCTAAGTCACAAAGCGTACCTGTCCCAGAAATTTAGTTAATTATTGCTTATCTAAAATTATTGAGCCTCAAAGAAGTGGAGCGTCGCCTGCCCTTTGACCTAGCAATTGAATTACCTTAGGACTCTGTGCAAAGATCTGGTTCATCCTGTTCCTTATAGATGACTTGATTATAATAATGATAATGACAAATGAAGTTTGGCACTGTTATATATGCCCCATGTATAATAACTTGGCTAATCTTCACATTGTTTTTATGTGATAAATTGTGAGTATTATTATTGAGAGTAAATATTATTATCAATATTTTTATTAACACCAATTTATGAATGTAGAATATGAAACCCCTGACAGTCAAATATTTAGAGGCTGCCTCTAGAAACTACAAGAAGCCAGACCCCTGTTATGCCTCTCAGCTTTTCCGAGTGTTCCATACACTCTTCAGTGTACAACGAAAATGATAGGAGACCCATAATTATAATCATACTCTTGTACCCTCGGGTGGGATGGAGCATGCCTTGATTTTCTCAAGTTCATGAGAATGTAGTTGTTGAAATCAGTACACACTACAGAAATGAAGCCTCTTACCTCAAAAACTGGGATGAGAAGAACAAAAGATGATGTAACTAAAGCCTTTGGATACATTTGATCATGCACGTTGTTTTAACAGTAGGATGAGTTTATAACCGGTCCTAATTACAAGGAAAGAAAGAAAAACTTAAAGAAGTAATTTGCCCAATACTGTGAGCTAAGTTGTGTCCCCCAAATTTAGACATTGAACGCCAGCACGATAGTATTTGTAGTATCAAGGAATTAAGGACTTTAATTCAACATGACTCTCATAAGAAGAGAGATGGGAGTAGCCTCTTCCTCCCATTGTCCCTCCTTCCTTTTCTCCCTAGCCAACTGACACTTCAGTCTGGAACTCTATCATCCATAAACAGAGTAAAATAAGTTTCTGTTGTTCAAAACATGCAGTCTATGGCATTTCATCATGGCAGCTTGAACAGACAGGTCACATGGCCATCAAATAGCGGAGCAGAATCTAACCCCAGGCTTCCTTTCTGGGTCTGGCTGAATGCAGCTGGCACTGTTAGTTCCCTGTATCTTCTCCACTTCCCTTCCTCCCTCCCCCAGCCAATACTGGCTGAATTCTCACAGCCTGCATGCTGGTCCTGTTCTTATCAGAGATTGACCACATTTGCTGTTTCCATTTGAACAATGGGATGGAAGTGAGGGTCTACCAAAAGATTTCTTGACAAAGAGCGGTACGTGGGAAGAAATGGCCTTTGTTCTGCTGTTAGGCATGAGCATGCCTGCTCTTGAGAGCTGGGATTAATTTCGAGAGCTTGAGCAAGTGACCTTAAGGAGATGACGCTAAGGACCACAGAGTGGCAAGAGGGCCTGAACATCACGCAGAGTCTCTCACACATCTTGCTGATGAGCTGATGTGCTCTTGCTGTTCGTGTCATTGAGATACTGTTTCCTGGTACTTGTAATAGACATGCCAACCGAAAGCACAATCACTGTAGGAAGCCCCAAATATGGCTACCCACACGTACCAGAGGGGAGAAGTCTGACAGGCCCAGGGCCTGAAAGCCACTAGACAATGATGTCACCCTTGCTAATAGACAGGCGCCTTCCTAGTGCCAGATTCACTTACACCAATAGGAAAACACAGCTTGGGTGCCTCTGGCCAAATGTTTCTTCTCTGTAGAGATGCTGTCATTTCTACTCTTGAACTTTTTAACGTATTAAGTGAAGGACTGTGTGGGCAGAGTCCCCGTTGGAACATGAGCTGAGTAAGTTACAGCCCTTACACCATGTTAACTGGTGACTCGTAATTCTCACTATGGATATCCAGATTCTTAAAGGCAGCCCTCTCACCTGAGGTCTCCAGTAAAACTGGCAACTCCCTGAAGACACCATCTTTATATTTACTTCTAAGGCATGGTTGGCTTGTTAAAGCATACTTCAGATTTCATTGAATGAACAGATTAATTAATGAATTAATTAGAGCATTTAATAAGTACCAAATACAGGGCTTCGTATATGTACTGCTCATGTAAGAAATCAAGAAGAGAAAACAGGAGGGGGAATTTAAAAGCTAAAATAACTATAAAGCACTCTGTTAAATGAATTGCACTGAACAGAAAGAAATTCTATGCCTTGGGTGGCAGATATGCCAATGCCTTCATCAGACCATCACACATTGTGTTCATGTAACAAAACACTACACTGTAGCCCATAAACCTGCACTTTACTGGAAGAAAATGTACAGTTGCTTGAAGGAGGTGCCTCAGGGGATAAAGCACTTTCTGTGCGGGCATAGGAACTGGAGCTGGGATTCCCAGCACCCGGGAGAAGCAGAAAGCAGCTCAGAATCCCAGCCCTCCCATGGTGAACAGAAGGTAGAGATGGGAGAATTCCCAGAAGCCTGCCTGGCATGTATACCAGTAAACAAGAAACTGTCTCAAACAAGGTGGAAGAAGGGCACTGTCACCCAGAGCTATTCACACACACACACACACACACACACACACACACACACACACGAGCATGCACAAACACATGCATTGTACACATAGAGACACAGTTTTTAAAGTGAAAAATTAATAAAAGCTTAGGAAGAAAATTGCTCCATGTAGAACTATTACAATAAGCAAATAAAAATACATGAATAAAATAGAATTAGTACCCATGCCCTATAGGCACTATCATGTGAGCTATTAATTGACATTCAAGACTAAGTATACCATTGGAAGAAAATTAAGCCAATTGACTACCATGTTAGCTTTTGTTTCCATAATAGTATGCTTGAGGTAATATATTGAGACATAAGAGTTATGCTTGACACACATTTCTGAAGCTTCCGAGAGATCAAATGGGGCCATCTTGCTAGGAAAACGGTAGGAGTTCTGAGTGGCTAAGGTGAGAAGAAAAAAGGCAGAGAAATAGACTAAAACCCTTGAGGGGCGCACCCCCCAAAGGCTCCCGGATCCCCTAAAGTTTCACAGCACCTCTGACTTGTACAACCATGGAGATGAAGCCATTGGTACACAGACCTCTGCAGGAGGCTTTGCCCAACATATAGCACTTACTTTGTACCAAATACAACAGACATCCTTGTATTTAATTCTCCAATAACTGAGACAGGTACTTTCTGCTTCCTTGTATTTGAGCTACCAGACAAGACAGGTTCGAAGTCACACAGCCAGTAAGTAGCAGAGCCAAGATTTAAAATTTTCTAGTCGCTGGATCACATTCTTTGTTCCCACCATTTGCTGTACGTTCTCACCATTTCCAAAAGTATCTTTCCATCAAAACACCAATGCAAATCATATTTACTATTCTAAGGTCTGGCCTTGTGGAAACTCATATATGTCTGAGTACTGAGATCAATGGGTCAGACACGATTTAAAAACAGAGATGATTCTCAATGTCTACCATGTCTTTTCCTCTCTCTGGGCATCCCAGTGAAAGACTTGTCTGCTCTCCACCCTTGCCTGCATTTCTGTTACTCTTTCTTTATGAGACATGTGGGGCGCGCCATCAGAGGCCACAGACATTGGGTGCTAAGAGAGTCCATAGGATTTCCTTTAACAAACAAGGATTCAACCGGAAGTGCCTTTCCTCAGAGCAGAATTCCTGAAATATTAATTTTTCTTTATCTCCTCTTTAAATGCCCTGGTACCTCAGCATCAGAGCCTCTCCCAGCTGACAGCTTTTGTGGCTAAGAATCATTTCCAGGCTTCTCAGATACAGGTTGCCAGGTAAACACACAGCTTAAACAATGGCCTGTTATCAGCAGACAGGCACTGAATTAGCCCAGTGAGCCACAGGTCTGGGCTGACAGCTGGAGATAGTCAGGGGTGGGAGATCTGCGAAGCTCTGCAGACTGCTGGGGTCCTGTTAGAGTGGATTAGTGAATCTGCATTCGGCTCACAGGAATCATAGCAGCTGTAATTTCAACCTGCAATTTGCAGACCCGATGCTTTTTTATTGTGGTCAGCTATTTGCACAGCGAGACAAAATCTCCCCCCTCGTGTGGTCATGGAAGTCTCACCATTGTTAAACGAGTGTTTCTGCATGCCACCCGTGGAAAGTAACCCACAAAAGTTCCCTCTGCAATCAATCGGTTTTTTTTTTTCTTTATTAGATCACAAACTTCCAGATTCTCCCCCCAAGGACCACAGAAGGGATCTTGGAAATCTCTCTTGTAGTTAGCTTGGTTTCTGTCAATACGTGAGCTTAAGGTACAAGTTATTAAGATGTATATTCTTATGTTAACTCGGGCTTTAAAAGTGCAAAGTCTCTCTGCAAATGGTGGATCCTGTATGGGATAGTCCCCTTCTCATAGGAGTTTTTTTGTGGAAGAGCCTCTGCATCAAGATGAGCAGCGCCAGGACCTCACGTTACCCGGAAGATGTGCGGAGACTCCCGGGGACAGCTCATCAGAATCCAACCTGTCAACAGCACATGGCCGGTCTGACTTATGAGGCGCGTCACGCGAGATTGTTTGGTATTCTGAAGAGGCAGTGGTGTATGTTGGGGGCCAAGGCGTGCAAGACACTTTGGGGTCTGCCAGACTTTCATTCCCTCCAGATCGCCCCCTGCCTCCCAGCAGGAGCTGACCCAGGCTTGGAAAAGGTTAACGAGCACAAACAGCCATCATTTGTGGCGAGTGGGAAAACCCCATGTGCTACCCAGCTTCTCTTTATGAGGCATGCGGGGTGGGTCTGCTCTGTTGTTCCATGGTTGGCACTGGGTAAATGCCCAGCGTGCTTCTGCTTGAGGGACTGGAAGGGCCTGTCTCCAGGACAGAGCCTAGGAAGAAGAAAAGAAGCCCACCCCATGCCATCAGTACCCTCCGTGTCTACAACTCGGGGGAAGCGAAGGGTGAAGGACGGAGGGACAAAAGTTGGGGACAGAATGACTCCGGAGGACTGAATACAGGCGTTCACCTAGACCTAATCGGTTCAAATGCTCTGTTTCAAACCCCATCTGCTTATCTCAAGCGAAGTTTGGGGACCGGCTCCTGTCCTATTGTGAGTCCATCATTTTGCAAATCTATTCCTGTCTACGCTCTCATTATAACAGATGTCAGCAGAGGAATCCGAGCTGTCAGGGAGCCGCCAGCCATGAAAAAGAGTAGCAGAGGCAATAGGCCAGGCAAACAAAACAAGTCGCCGCCACTGCAAGGGTAAACAGCAATGTTTGTCACAATATTTTCCCACATCGCCCAACAATTCCAAGAGATGGTGTTTTGCAAAGAGAAGGGGGAAAAAGTCACAGGAGCAATAATAAAGAAGCAGGATGGAGGCGTTGGATTCATCCTCAGTGGTGAACGCTATGTGCTGCCTAGGCCTACAATCAACTTTCTCTGTAGCAGAAATTAACATACGTCCAAGTCTCATGGCTTCTTCTCATATTAAGAACTCACAGCAGTTAAATTTTAGGTTGGGCAGCAATGAAAAGAGCTCAAGAATTCTGTGGTTTGGTGGTTTAGTTGGGGGTCTTCTACATCCCCCTAGGTCTCTCCCTTTTCTTTGACTAACCCTGGATTACCATCCTGGATGGTAATCAACAGGAGTTAACATCTTGCCTAATGCAAGGAGACTAGCTGGTGTAATTGCCAGCCTCTCCCTCTTGCTGAGTATTAAGCTAACCTGTGAGGCTACCTGCAGCGGGAGGCGATCAAGGGCTGTTATCCTCGATGAGGAGTTGGCTAAGCCAGGCTTTCTTGTCAGCAGAAAGCAAAGAACTGTGTTTGGGAACTGGACGTATTGAGATGCCTGGATTGTCTCCCAACTCCTGAACTCACTGGTTTGAGTGAGTCCTTTTCATTGCATTAGGTAAAGAATGGAAAGCAGGGAATTAAGTAGCGTTAGCATCCATCAAAACACACTAGTTGCTGGAATCCTCCACCCTCTGGGGGCCATTGGCTATGTCCTAGTCTCAGAATTACTGGAGTCAAGAAGCCATATCTGCCTCCCCAACCAGAAGTAAAGGCCACCCTCAGTTTTAATTCAAGAACAAAACCCTCACTGCACCTGCAAATGGAGCATCCAAAAGTAACCCAGGCTCTTGGAGTTCTTGTTGAAAAGCAGAAGAAAAATCACTGAGCGGGTCCACTAGCTCTTTAGAAATTTTAATTGACCCTAAATTTTAAAAGTGGGTTGAAACTCGGTGGCAAAGGGTTTGACAAGCAAGCGTGCGGCCCTGGTTTCGACAGCTTAGTGCCACAAACAAAATCGATTTAATAAATAAAGGGCAGCAAAACAATCATGCATTAAAATCTCTATGTGTAGCTCAGGCTGTGATGTCTTCTGGGGTACTTCTGTTTTGTACGATTTAGATGTTAATGCATACCATCCGTGTAGTGGCCTACCTAAACCTCGTGTCATCAGACACACCTTTAAAAAGATCTGAGACATCCTACTGTGCTCTGGAGAAACACAACTTACTTTCCATCCCAAGACAGCCAGGCAAATGTCGCTACCCCCGCCCCCTCATTCTATGACTGAAGAAATTGAGACTATTGGAGAGCTGAGCCCAAAAGCTGTGTCTTCACATCTGCCTCTCTGTGCCTTTCCCTGCACCTTATGTATGAAAAGATCCATCAACGTCACAGTCGCTCATGTGGTGGGGAACCATGACATCATGAACAAAGAGTGTGTATTAAAGCTTGTAAATGTTTGTAAGGTATAAAAATGGAAAGAAGGCCAAAAGGCAGAGGGTAAGGTAATATGGCCCAAATTCGTTTTAAGTGGGTTTCTTTTTGTACCTTGCTTAGAAATACAAACAAAATATTAACCATGATAGTTATAGGATGGCGAAAATGTTGCCTCTTCTTCCAATTTAACTTCTACTTTGAACATTTTATACAACGTGCATGTGAAAGCAGTATGGTGCCTTACAGAATAAAACCAATGCATTTGCTTGGTAGTACATATCACAGAATATGTTCTAAATTAGATACAATAAGGAAGGAGGCCGGGCATAATGGTGCAATATCACCAGCACACGGCAGGCTGAGGCAGAAGAATCAGAAGTTCAAAGCATTTTCTATGTAACATTAGCTCTGTCGATTTGACATAACCTAGAATAACCAGGAAAAGAGTATCATGAAGGATTGTCTATACTGGGCTAGCCTGTAAGTTGTCTGTTGGAGTTAATTGGTGTGGAAAAACCCAGCCCATTGTGGGTGGCACTATTCCTTAGGCAGGGTATCATGAATTGTGTAAGAGTGGAGAGAAGCAGAAAAGCTTTTGACTGTGTATGTGATGTGAGCTGTTCAAATCTCCTACTCACACACTGATGAACTATAACCTGAGACTGTAAGCTGAAATAAACCCTTTTCTCCCTAAGATTTTTTTGTTTGTTTGTTTTGTTTTGTTTTTTGGTCAGAGCATTTTAACACATCAACAAAAACACAGCAAGAACAGCTACACAAAGAGTTTGAGGCCAGCCTAGACAACAACCAAATAAATTCAGTGTAGTAAGAAAAGAAAATAGCACCGTGTTTAAGGATTATTTTTATTCCATTTATTTTATACGTATGAGTGTTTGCCTACAAGTATGTCTGTGCACCTCATGTGAATCTGATGCCATCAGGGGACATCAGATTCCCTGGAATTAGAGTTATAGAAAATTGTTAGCTGTCGTGTGGATGCTGGGATCCCAGATCCTCAGCGCTCTTCATCACTGAGCCATCTTTCCCAGACCCACTCTGCTCTATCTTTAATCACTCAGCTATGATTGATATGACCCTGTAGACTCCCTGATCTACTATGCTCTCTGGGGAGTGGGGAAGAGGACATTGTCATCTGCCAATTTGGTGACACAATTGTTAAATGTTCGTGATGCATTTGATATAGTCTGTGAGAGAATGCAGGAACATGAAGACGAGAGACACTGAAGTATTAGTATCTGGCTCGCTAGACTCCTCTAGCATGGGGGTAACGCACAGACACAAGTCTTCAAAGTGGTCGCATCAAGCCACCCCTCCCCACAGCAAGGTATAGCGCAGATCACACGACGATGGGAAATTGTGTTCCTACTGATGGAACAGGAATCAGCTACCTGTCATGGGAAGCTCAGAGTTCAGATGGTTCCTTGGCTCCTTGTGGACTCTGTCTCCTGTCCAGCAGACGTGACTGGCAGTGTGACCTCCTGGAAAGTTCTTGGCTATGTGTCATAATATTGATGATGCAAATGACTCTTTAGCCAAGAATGTTAAGTTCAGGCAACAATGACAGCTACATCCTCCGGCTCAGTGATTGCTTCAGTGTCCTTGTCTGTCACCACCCCAAACTGCTCCTTCATTTCAGGGAACTTGAATGTTCGTGAATAATCTCTTCAGGGCACAATTCTGACAGGATAAAGTTTATATTTACATTTACACGTATATTCCGTCTGAGACCTTACATCTAATTTGATTTCGCTGTGCTCAGTTGCTTCAGCAGCTCCTCTGGCCTTCATTGCTGGCCTTGTCCTTTCTGCTTGTATTTCTTGTGGGTCTGAGTTCAGAATCTCTCTTTCGCTAGTTATCTGCTTTCCACCGAGCATGTCCCCTGGGTACCAGTGACCAGTGACCTCTGGTACCAGAAGTGATCTGGGTTCTACAGCACACACTGTGTTGGGGACAGTTAATATTTCCAAAGCGGGTTTTTAAATGAACTATCTCAAGAAAACATTGTTCGTGGCACATATTTTATATCAAAATGTGTGAAATTGGGTTTCTATAGATCTGTGGTTCTCAACTTTGCCAACGCCCTGGCCCTTTAATAGAGATCCCCATGTTGTGGTGACTCCCAACCATAAAATCATTACCGTTGCCACTTCATAACTGTAAAGTTGCGACTGTTTCAGACTGAAATGTAAAGGTTTTGTGAGCTGGAGGTTTACCAGAGAGGTCACGACCTTTGAGAACCCTAGCTGTAGCTCAAAGGATGCAAAGAGCAGCAGCCTGCTTTTGTTCGCTCATGCACTGCTTGACAGGTTCCAGACTTTCAAGAGTTAAAGAAGATGTACCAAATGTGCATCTGGGGGTTGGATGCTCTAGCCCTGCTTCCCATGAACCCCAACACTGGCATGGTTTTGAGCCAAGGCCTGGCTCTTGTTGATGTTGAATCATTGCCTTGGTTTGACCACCAGCTCAGCACTTCCTAACAGATAAGTCTTTATTTCTCTCAGGCCTCAGTTCTTCACACGAAAAATGGGACAGCATGCTACCTGCTTTGTAATAAGCAGTTTAATTTGAATTAGGTGTTCTAGTTCATATTAGATGTTTTGCTTTCTTCCTGGGTATATAAGTGAATGTCAATGAAATTTTAATTCTTTAGTTTGATCCACAAAATTGTTTTATGGACCTATTGTCTCCAAAAGTACTTACTGTTATGAAATGTGTATTCTAGTGAGTGCTTCGCTTACAACAGATTTCTCTAATGTCTGTTTGCATGGTTTCCATTTGTCAGTCATCATCTTAGAGTCAGAGGTAGGATTCAAATAAAAAAAAAACCCCACAGAAGTCATTCTGAGGCTTTGCACATCTGGTTACATGCCATTTCTCTTACTTCTTAGTGTGTTGATGGTCTCGTCCTAATAGGATGAGAATCCCATGCTCTAGAATAGAGAGGAGAGGAGAAATGTTGGAAAGTTGTAATTTATGCTTTCTAACCGTGTAATTATGTCCTCAATACTTAACAAGCTCTTTAAAGACCCAGGACTGAGGACAGAAAGACTACAGAAGTCACAGGAGATGGAGGACACCAGGAGAACACGGCAGGGCTCACAAGGGCTCACAGAGACTGAAGCAGCAAACGGGATGCCTGAAGGTGTAGCCCCAGGTCCTCTGTGTATGTGCTGTGGCTGTGAGCTTGGTGTTTTTGTGGGACTCCTCACTGTGGGAGCAGGTATGTCTCTGACTCTCCTGCCTGCTCCTGAGACTTTTCCTCCTTTAGGGTTGCCTGTCCTTTTCTGGTTCTATCCTGTTTTGTTCTGTTTGGTTGATGTCTCTTGAAGGCCTGCTCTTTTCTGAAGAGGAAATGGAGGGGGGAGTGGATCTGGGAGAGGAGGTTTGGGGAGCTGGGGGGAATGGAGGGAAGGGAAAGTGTGGTTAGGTTGTATTGTATGAGAGAGGAATCTATGTTTAATAAAAATGTTTTAAACATCCATGACTAGGAGGCTAAGACCCCTTGTTGCTCTTGCATGTGACTAGGCACGGTCTTCTTTCCAGTGTTTCATTTTCTTATGATCAGTCTCTCCCTGCTGAGAAAGCCCACAAGCAGGTGTCTTTATCTGTTTTGCTCATTTATTATCCATTATTTTACTAATTATTTGTCTCCCCAGAGTCTAGCACAGTACCCACAAATACCAACGAGATAAATAATACTTTCTGAATGGATAACTAAGTGAATTAATCTGAGCAAACACATTTCATCTGGAACAAAACTTGGTGGTTTTGATTTATGCTCTCTTGAGCAAAGGCAACCTTTGACTCTCGGCACCAAACAGGAAGAGCTAGAATATTCCAGAAAACAATCCATCAATGTAGCTTTTCTCTTTTTCAGAGAGATTGATGAATGTCCTTTTTCTAAGAAAATGATTGACAACCAGACTGTTTGAATCTTCCAGGTTAAGAGACAATCCAGTGATCCTTAGTGAGTCCTTTGGGGGGAAAATAAAAATAGCTCTTTGACTTTTAAGGCTTCTAAGAAACCAGAATCAACATTTCAAGAGTTGGTGGATACCACACAGTGGCCTGTGGGAATTATACACTCTACAACCAGGATCCAAGCATCACAGATGCAGGAGATCCCAAGCCACTCCCAGATCTCTACTATGTACAATAGCTACTATGTGGACACACAGGAGCCCCCCCACAGGGGAACCACATCCATTGCTCAAGAACAAAGCAGAGAAAATCCTACCGTCTATGCTCGGACCTCCATGAAGGAGTCCATTCTTGGCCTGGAGGAACTGGGTTAGTTTCTTTTCTGGTTGCTGGGAAGAAACACCCTGACAAAGGCCCCTTAGGAAGGAAACTGGGATTTTTAGCTCCCAGTTCCAGGTTACACTTCACCACAGCAGGGGAGTCACAGAGGTGGGAGCTTGAGGGGTTGGTCATATCATTTCCATAAGCAGAATCCAAGAAGAATGAATGCATGCATTCTCACATTAAGCTCACTTTCTCTACTCTCACACAGTCCCAGGCCCAAACCCAGAGAATAGCATGGCCCACAGTGGTAGAGTCATCCCATTCCAATGAACATAACCAAGCTATTCCCTTATAGACACACCCACAACCGGTGTGATCTAGAAAACCCTCATTGATGCTCTCTTTGCAGATTACTCTATATCAGCAGTTCTCACCTGCTGTGGGTTGCAACACACACATCGTCGGAGCTCATCAACCTGGTAGGAGCTCCTGAATATCAAATATTTACATTATTATTCATAACAGCAGACAAACTACAGTTATGAAGTATCAACAAAATAATTCTATGGTGGGGGGGGGGGTCACCACGACATGAAGAACTATATTAAAGAGTCGCAGCATTAGGAAGGCTGAGAACTACTGGTCTAGATTGTGCCAAGTTGACAGTTCAATCTAACCACCAAGGGACTAAATCAGGCTTTCTATAGTGATCATCTCTGGCCAACAGGACTTGGGGCTGCTGGAAGCAGGAGTAAATCAAGGACTGAATGAACACCAGTGATTCTCCAGCCTCGATATTTTTTTCAGCCTTCAAAATAGTTGAAGGATGGAATGCCAACAGACTCAAGAAAAACATATAATCAATTTTCTGTTAGCTAGGCATGAAGGGTATCATTTAGAAAAAGAGGTCTCACGATTAATTCTATTGTAAATCTGTAGACCAATTATTATTAGTTTTGTGCAGAAGCTAAAAAGAATAGACAATTTGATAAAGAACAAAGTGTTCGGCATTGTTAAATGCTATAGAAAAAAATGCAGATCGAACAGTGAAGGTCACACGCAACCCTGGTGCTAGCTTTCAAGACAATTTGGGTATAGAAGACAAACTGAGTTGAGGGGAATAAATGGGAGGTGAGGAAGAACCTACGGTCTGTGTGGATATTCTGTCCAAAAGAATTCTAATGAAGAACGTGAGAGCTCACCCAACCAGCACATGGAGGATGGGGCTAAGAAATTTGCTAAAGTCCCAACAGGGAAGTATTGCTGGAAGAAAAGGGATGTTAAACTCACAGTTTTTGTCTTGTTTCTCTTTAATTCTTTAGCAACAAGAAGTATCCCCAACTCCTTCATTGCTAATTTTACTTTAGAGACTAGAAACCTAGAAACCATCTCTCCCAGAATCCCTTAGAAGAGACTTTAGATTTCACCCATGAGAGAACAGACATGACATTGAAAGGTCCGAAGTCAAGCAGATGCCATTACTGACTGCCAAAGGGGACTGAAGGAGCGGTATGTATGTCTGTCCTTCACCATTTTGTGGCCTGATACTCACAGAGGCCAGAAGAATGTACGGATCCCCAGTAACAGGAGTTGCAGATTGTGAGCCATCGTGTGGATACTGGACATTGAACCCTGGTCCTCTAGAAGAGCAGCCAGTGAGTGCTCTTAACCACTGACCCATCTCTCCAGCATCTATTTTTATTTTTAAAGATTTTCTTTTTATCATTTTAGAATGTCATACAATGAATTTTGACCTTACTCTCCCTCCCCCAAACCCAGATCCACCGACCCACACAATTTCAACTCTTCTTTAAAAAAAAAAAGTCCAATTTTACTGCCCAAATATTCTTGGGTGTTGAGGCTATCCCTTGGAGTGGCCAACCTACTAGGGGTCATGCCCCCTTATGGCTTGGGCTTGTACAGATCTTGTACATGTTGCCATGACCACTAGGAATGTATAAGTGCACCCACCATGCTATTTCATTATATATAATGTATACACACACATACATATATATCTTTGTAGCCACCTACCTTGGCTCTTACACCTTTCTCCCCTCTCTTCCACGATGTTCTCTGAGACTTGGGAGGAGAGAGTATGGTCTAGACATCTCATTTAGGGCTCAGCACTCCAAAGTCTCTCGTTCTCTGAAAGTTGACCAATTGTGGGTCTGAGTTCACTGCCAGCTACTGAAAAAGAAAAAGCGTTGGTATGAGGGTTGAAAGATGCACAAGTCCAGTGGCTCTCAGCCTGTGGGATGCAACTCCTTACGGTCACATAATAACACCTTGCATATCAGATATCTGCATTATGATTCATAACAGCAGTGAAAATTACAGTTGTGAGGTAGCAAAAATAATTTTATGGTTGAGGATCACCACAATATGAGGAACTGAACTAAAAGGTCACAGCATTAGGAAGGTTCAGAACCGTTGTAGTAGGATGTTGACAAACCACGAGGAGTCAGTTAACTGTAGTACCATGTCTATTTAGAAGAATAACTTTAGTAGGTTCTTCCCTAGGGAAGATCCAAGATCTAAAAGATGACAAGACTCATCTGATTTTTAAACCATCATTCCTTCCCTAGTTGCCTTTAATTTTGTATAGTTTTGTTGTTTTGATAAAACATTGATCAGAATAAGCACTTAAGGGAAAGAATATGTCATGGAGATCTTTAGAGACATGGAAAGGGTAGGAAACAGTAGGACTTGCCTCCTAGTTACATGGCTTGACGGGAATAAATAAATAAATAAACAAGCCTTTGTGACTGAGGTCTGTGTAGAAGTGAAAGGCTTTGAAGTTTGAAGATATTAGAACCTAATACTTGTCTAGATTTTCCATGTTAAATTACAGGTTGAGATATGATCTTCCAGTATGTGCTGTCTATTAAAGTGTGCGTACCACGCTGAAGGCAACTGAGAGAAAGCGGGTGTAAGACTTTCCAATCTCCCCTAAACCAGTAGCTCTCAGCCTTGCTAAAGCTGCGACCCTTTAGTTCATACAGCTCCTTGTGTTGTGGTGAATCCCTCCCCCCCATCATACAATTACCTTCATTACTACTTCATAACTATGATTTTGCTAGCTATGGAGTATAATGTCAATAACTATTTTCCAATGGTCTTAGTCAACCCCCAGGAAAGGGTCATGCAACAGCCCCCTAAAGGGCCTGGCTGCAAATGTGAAACAAACCCTCATGTGAGAGGTTTGGCACAGAGAATCAGAAAAACTCACCCCTATCCCTGAGAGAGACTGCGGCAAGCAGATGTGGCTCAGCACTTACTGGACTTGGCCAGTTCCTTTGTGCTATGATTAATTCTCAAACCGTTCTGCACTCTCCACCAAGCCTGTGTAAAAGCAGGGCACTTAGCATCTCTTCAGCTCCTTACTTCTTTGCATGCCTCCATTTTCATGAAAAAACGTACATTCACTGAGTATCCACTCCTTCTGTCAACTGCCTTTCATTACAGACGTCCCAGACGGGAGTTCAGAAAGTCGTAACGAAGTGAGATTTCCCTCCCCAAAGTGTCCAGCATGTCCACCTCTAGCTATCTGCAGCTGTTTTCATTAATTTAATTTAAACAAGAAGTTAAACGCCTCAGTCTTTCGCCATGTCATCATTTCAAGTGCTCAAAGGACACTGTGGCTAACAGTTAATATAACTTGGACACCGAACAGTCTCACTACTCTAGAAAGGTCAGCCATGCTGAGCTTGGAGCTAGCAGAAAACCATCTCCATTATCCTCCACGTGTTCAAATGTAATGGTCTACGCAGGTTGTCTTTGGTGTTCCACTTCCATAACCATTTTATTAAATTATTCTCCAGAGAGCCAGTCATTGAATCAAGTCTCAAGAGAACTTTCCTTAACCAAACACGGTTGTAAGAAGTTTCTGCTGTGGCTGGGGGTGCGGCTCTGCAATAGAGCTCCTCCTAGTGTGTGTAAGGCTATAATGTCTTGTACTACTAAAAAAATTATTTACTTATTACTAATTATTAAATTATTAATTAATGAGGAAAGTATCTCTGTGGCTGGAGAATGTAAGCAGTGTTTCCTCAGACCTGAGTTCTGCCCATTTGAGTGCTGTAAAAACTCCATTTTCAGCTTCCTGAGAGAAGGAAGGCCTACAGAGTTGGGCCTTGGGCTAGTCGCTTATTAAAAATGAACACACTGTCCTGTGAAATGATTCGTTTCAACGAAAAGAGAGCTTGTCTAAAAGGCTTGTGCATTTTTATCTGAAAATATAAATGAAAAGAAAATAAAGGTTTTACTAATCTGAGTTTGACCCAGGAGTCACCCGGAGTCTGCATGCAGAGTGTCTATAGAAAAATCGGAAATCCTGCAAGAGCAAAAAAAAAAATCAACAAGGAGGCGGGGTGCCACAGCCTTTTGCTTTCGGTGTTTTGTGGCATCCTACAGTTGTGGGTCAAGTTAGTAGACATAGGCTGTCTTATTTCTATAACCAGTTGTCTTAAGACAAATGTGGTTTTAAAAGTCACCCAACGATAATGCTCAAAGCACAGCTGCAGACTACGCCGTATGAAACTGTCGATATCTGTTGCTGTTACATTAAGAAGGGCCACTTGAGAATAATTCTGACTAGTGCTTACAAACAAGAAAATGATACTGAGCCGGGGCAGTGGTGGTGCACACCTTTAATCCCAGCACGTGGGAGACAGAGGCAGGCGGATTTCTGAGTTCCAGGACAGCCTGGTCTACAGAGTGAGTTCCAGGACAGCCAGAGAAACCCTGTCTTGAAAAACCAAAAAGAAAGAGAGAGACAGAGAGAGAGAGAGAAAGAGAGAGAGAGAGAGAGAGAGAGAGAGAGAGAGAGAGAGAGAAAAGGCAAAAGAAAAGGAAAAAAACCGAAAATGATATTGATCCAGGTGTTCAGGCTAACCACATCTTAGAACAGAAAGTATGGATGTATAAAAGAGTAGGCTCGAGAAAAGCCCAAAGAAGGTAGAATTATCAAGGAGATAGATGCTCTGGAAGTCTGAGGGCCTCAGAAAGAATAAAGGCACTGCAAACGACCAGTTTTCCTCTCTTTACAGTGACCCCTGGTGTTGGGGCGTGTTATATGACAAACGCAGTAGCCAGGATGGGTTGCCCTGGGGACTGCGGATGCCTTGGGCTCTGCTGCCATCTCGTGGCCGACGCTCTAAATAGCTACCTCTGGTAATAGCATGAAGAAAATCCAGAAAACAAGGATTGTCTTAGGATTCAAGAACCGTCAAACTGTCCGAGAGAGAGAGAGAGAGAGAGAGAGAGAGAGAGAGAGAGAGAGAGAGAGAGAGAGAGAGAGAGAGAGGGAGGGAGGGAGGGAGGGAGGGAGGGAGGGAGGGAGGGAGGGAGGGAGGGAGGGAGGGAGGGAGGGAGGGAGAGAGAGAGTTCTCATGACCATGTCCCCTGCTGCATAGAAAGCGTCATAACTCAAACCAGACTACCATCAGGCACGGGAACTCATCAGGTAGCCTTACATCTTTATATCTGTTGATTCTTTCGTAGCCTCCCCTCATGTGCTGAGCTGCACAAACCGCCCCCAGGTTCCCGAACATCTAGGTAAGTAACCAAGAGTTGCTGTGCGTATCTTACGAGCTCCCAAACCTTTCTTTCCTTCAGTCATTTATTCCATGCAAAGCTGTAAAGGTCTCAGGTCATCCCTGTTGACACTCTTTCATGGAAATTATTAGAGTGGGTAGGGGTTTTTGGTGGTGGTGGTGGTGGTGGTGGTGGTGGTGGTTTGTTCTGTTTTGTTGTTGTTGTTTGTTTTCTGTCTTGCTTTTGGTTTTGTTTTTCTATTTCTTTCTTTTTTTCCAATTTTTATTAGGTATTTACTTCATTTACATTTCAAATGCTATCCCAAAAGTCCCCTATACCCTCCCTCCGCCCTGCTCCCCTTACCCACCCACTCCCACTTCTTGGCCCTGGCGTTCCCCTGTAATGAGGCATATAAAGTTTGCAAGACCAAGGGGCCTCTCTTCCCAATGATGGCCGACTAGGCCATCTTTTGATACATATGCAGCTAGAGACAGGAGCTCCGGGGGTACTGGTTAGTTCATATTGTTGTTCCACCTATAGGGTTGCAGACCCCTTCAGCTCCTTGGGTACTTTCTCTACCTCTTGGGGGCCCTGTGTTCCATCCAATAGCTGACTGTGAGCATCCATTTCTGTGTTTGCTAGGCCCCGGCATAGTCTCACATGAGACAGCTATATCTGGGTCCTTTCAGCAAAATCTTGCTGGCATATGCAATAGTGTCTGCATTTGGTGGCTGATTATGGGATGGACCCCCAAGTAAGGCAGTCTCTAGATGGTCCATCCTTTCATCTCAGCTCCAAACTTTGTCTCTGTAACTCTTTCCATGAGTGTTTTGTTCCCAATTCTAAGAAGGGGCGAAGTGTCCACACTTTGCTCTTCGTTCTTCTTGAGTTTCATGTGTTTTGCAAATTGTATCTTGGGTATTGAAAAAAATGTTCAACATCCTTAATCATCAGGGAAATGCAAATCAAAACAACCTTGAGATTCCACCTCACACCAGTCAGAAGGCTAAGATCAAAACTTCAGATGACAGCAGATGCTGGCGAGGATGTGGAGAAAGAGGAACACTCCTCCATTGTTGGTGGGATTGCAAGCTTGTACAACCACTCTGGAAATCAGTCTGGTGGTTCCTCAGAAAATTGGAAATAGTACTACTGGAGGATCCTGCAATACCTCTCAGCAGTTTTGAGTAGTATATCTTTTTCAATTAAAATTATCTTGAAGGATTATCTATTATAAAATATGATTCTAATATTTGGTAAGTACTTCATCATGCTCCTATGATAATATATTAATATTAATATCTTATATTTATGCATGCTGTTATATATTTATTGTATTCAATATTTAATTAAAAGTTCAATTTTTTTCATATTGTTAGATATTTAGTCCCTCCTTTCTTCCTGTCATGTAAACCTGTAAAAAGTGTTATGATTATCGGGTCAAAGTTTCTTCATATAAGCCTAATCTGATGAATTATATTCCAAAACAGATGTGCTTTGCTCAAATTAGATAGAGTCAAAGTGTGTTTGGACTAGCTGTGGCACTGAAGCCATCATGGGCCTGCCTCACTGAAACACAACTAATGCAGTCCTGTTTTGTGGGCTGGGGGACTGGATTAAAGATTTATGTGAGGAAGGGCACAAGGTGCCTTGTGTCCGTGACTACCCAGGATGTCTTCAGTATTAGAGAAAACGGTGGCAGTGCTGTGGAGGAGAGGTGTCTGCCTGGCAGGAAGGCCCATGAGATTGCTGGGACAGCCTCCATTTGAACCCAGGCCTATTGGCTGTCCGTGTCCCTGAACAGAGCATCTGCATCAACCCTTGTGGTCGTTTGAATGAGGATGGGAACATGGCCCCCGCAGGATGATATGTTTGAATATTTGGTCCCTAGTTGATAGAACTATTTGGGAAAGAGAAGGAGGCGTGGCCTTGTTGGAAGAGGTACGCCACAGGAGGTGGGCTTTGAGGTTTCAGAAGCCCATGCCACTCTGTTAACTTCTTCTGCTTCATACTTGTGAATCAGATGTAAGCTCACAGTCCGCTCATATAATCCAGCCTGCCTCCTGCCACGTTCCCCACAACAATGATATTCAATAGTGTAAGCAACAATAACCTTTTTCTTCTATACATTGTCGTGGCCATGGTGTCTTAGCACAGCAATGGAAAAGAAAGTAAGGTAGACTTACTAATCTGAACTGTATTGTAAACAAAACCTTGGGTTTATAGGTGTATGAGGTCTTAAGGAGCCTTGACACACATGCATCCGGATACACAGAAACCTCCAGAGCAATAGAGTGGTTCTACGATCACTCTCTACGTATCAGTGATGACCCCGGGAGGGCTGTGGTTAATCCATTTCTGCTTCAAGCTCATCCTAGACACTTCCACCCCTCCCATGGGTCCTGTGTCTGGCAGAACAGCCCTTGACAACTTTGGAGGGAGCTTTCAAGTAAGCAGACACGGAAGAGGCTGGAGTTCAGTTCTCACAGACTCAGGTTGTCAGCAAGTTCTGCTACTATCAGATTCTATCTGCTAATGGATGATATATTCTAACCGAGTATCCTGTACTGCACGGAGATGCAACCGGTAATAGCGGGAGTGAGCACAAGCTTTGTAGTCGCTTGACCTTGGATTCAAACCTGATGCAGATCTCAACATATTTGATGTTAAAAGTTACATCCGTTTTTAAAGTTTGAGACTTCATCTAAAAAGGGTGCTATTCATGTCTTCATTGAATTCTCATTGTTTGGAGCACTGTAAGTTCTCCAGAGGAGGAGGAGGAGGGGGAGGAGGGGGATTGGAGGAGGGGGGAGGGGAAGGAGGGGGAGGAGGGGGAGGAGGGGGGAGGGGAGGATGATGATGATTTCTTTTAAGGTTTTCATCTCCGGTGGCATAAGCCCTCAGCAATGAAATCTCAAAGACTATCAGGTCTCGGGTACAATGAATCAGGGCAAAACATAGGAAAATAGGTCAGCAAAATGCCAATGGCAGCCGCTTGCTTGCATCTTGGATGTACCAGCTGCAGGTTTGCACCATCAGGAAGAACATCCTAACAGAAGCCACCTGGTCATGTAGAGACACCAGACTGATCTTGGAAATGTTCCATCTGCTACATTTAAGTAAGAACTATCAGCCTATGTGTATGTCGTGGGATTTAACAAGTCCTATGCGTCTGCAGTGCGTTGTGAGACAGCCCCCATAAGGACATGTCCATGTCCTGGCCTCTAGAACCAGCAAATGTGGTTCTAACATCAATACTTTTTTTTAATGTAGCTAAGTCAAAGGTTTTGAAATATCACCTTGTGCTATCCAGATGAGCTATAAACCCCATGACAAATGTCTTCAAAAGAGGCAGGCAGTGGACAGGCAGAAAGGGTGAGAGAAGTGTATGAAGACAGAATCAGATGCTCGCTTTATATCTCCATAAGCAAAGAACACCTTCCGGCAAGGGAGGATTCTCCTGAGGAGCCCTTCCGGGAACCGTAGCCCTGCTGACACTATGAGTTCAGATTATGTTCTTTAAGCCACCAGGTGTGAGAAAATCTGTTCAAACGGACTTAGGAAAGAAATCGGTGTGCAAATGAAGTGATATTCAGTAGCAAGGCAGCGGATGACCTCATCCAGACCTGCGCAATAGATTGCAGAGGATGGAGAATCAAGCGGGGGGGGGGGGGGGGGGACGGACACGGGACGAGACAAGTGGGTGTGTAACTTGGATGAAGCTCCAGCAGGGGGTGCCAGCCGTTCTTGTTCAGTGTGGTGTCACCCTCATACAGTCTCGTGTCTGGCACATTGTAGATGCCAAGGCAGGGTCTCTAAAACAAACGAATGCATAAAAAATAGGCAGCAGGATAAACGAGCCGATGGAGGAATCTGTAATTTACGTGATGCCATTACAGCAAATGTAGCTATCGGTGATTATTTTTACCCGTAAGCATAGGTCAGTTCTGCACATTTGCCTTCTCAAGTCTTATGACTCTAACTATATCATAATAGTCAAACACCAGGGGGAAATGCTTCAAACCAGCACCAAGCTTTCCAGCATTTTTTGTGGATTTTATCACAGTGATGTGGTAATTATCAAATGTAACTGCAGGAAAGCATGCAAGAATTTGTGCAAATTACAAAGTTCTCAAGTATACTAGTCACTAGTTGTGCATTTTCTAGATAAGAGACAGAAAGGTTGCTTTGTCAACTGTCACAAGCAAACCAGTGGAAGAATGAAGAGGACAGTTTTGAGCTGCTCAATGCCGCTCCTGAATCGATTAAGAAAACATCTCCCAGATGTGCCTCCAGGCCTGTCTGATAACAGGGATTCCTCAGTCAAGACTTCCTCTTCCCAGGTGTGTCAAGCTGACTACCAAGCTTTACCACAGGATAAATCCATGGTAATTCCTATAAAGGTACCTACTGCTCCCATGAGCCAGCCCGAAATCTGTCTTTACTCGGTCATCTGATTTTCACTTCAGACTCCACTGACCATAGCCACATCTTTTGCCTGTCATGAGCTTCCCTCTCACTCCCCTTGCCTCTTCGGCTGGAATTGTACTTTTCAAATGTTTTGGTCCTAGGAATCCTTTCAGTTTTAAAGAGCATTAGGTTGTACTTTTATATATCTTGTTTCCTTCTAATAAACTTAAATGTATACTTTTTAAAAGCATTACATCTGATGTTTTACTTTCCAAGGACCATGAGTGTGTGTGTGTGTGTGTGTGTGTGTGTGTGTGTGTGTCTGTGTCTGTGTCTGTGTATAGGTCTGTGTATCTGTGTATGTCTGTGTGTCTGTGTGTGTGTCATCTATGTGTGTCTTTGTGTGTCTATGTCTGTGTGTGTCATCTATGTGTGTGTCTGTGTGAGCCTTACGTAAGCTCATTATTGTGCAGTGTTGGCTATCAGAAGGGCAAGATGAGCCAGCACGTGCTTCTCTCTGGGAGGCTCCTAACTAGCAGAGCCCCAGCTAAGCTATGAAAAAAAGAATCAGTTCATTAATTTTGTGCCCCTTGCTGTGGAGCTGCGTGAACATGATTTTGAGTTCTGTGCCCTCACCTCCTGCAGTGTCCCACCCTGCTGAAACTCGTCTGCAGGACTGGGAATATAGAATGTTTGCCCAGTTTGCATAAAGTCCCCCCACCCCACCCCCACCCCACACACACCTCTGGGAATTAGATCCCCAGCACAAACCAGGCATAGTGGTGCATTCCTGCAATCCCAGCATTTAAGAAACAGAGGTGGGAGTTTCAGAAGCTCCCTGGCCACATAGGGGGCTGGAGATGAAATTGGGTACATGAGAACCTGCACCCCCCCCCCAAAAATTACTGGTGCAGAAAACCTGTCTCAGGCTCAGGCTGCTGGGTTCTCTTTCTCTTCTCATTTTGGTAGTTGGAGGAACCAAAATCACACCCCTCTGGACTGCAGCTAGAGCCCTGTCTGGTAGCTGGAACCTGACAATGACTTTATTTCCTAGGTGTTCCTGTTCCCTGGCTCTGGGTTGGCATGACCAGTGCTCTGTCTTCAGGCCACAGCAATGACGAAGGGGACATGCAGAGAAGTCACCTGACCTTCCAGTGCAGTGAGAACAGCCTGCTGGCTCTGGGAAGAGAAGGGCGTCTCAGCTTCACGATTCGCTTCCCCGGGACATGGCTTCATCCCGCCGCAGCCAACACCAATGACCTGTTTCAGAAAAACAAAGATAAATAAACATGTCGCTTGCTTCCAGGATGTCCTGAAACTCCATTCGTCTCCACTGTGGAGCCTTTGACTCCCCACAACAGTGAAAGGGGCCTGTTCAGAACTCTTGTTGGCCTCGAACTCAGAAATCCACCTGCCTCTGGCTCCCAAGTGCTGGGATTAAAGGCATGCACCACCACCGCCCAGCTAAGATTTCTCTCTCTCTCCCTCTCTTTCTCTCTCTCTCTCTCTCTCTCTCTCTCTCTCTCTCTCTCTCTCTCTCTCTCTCTCCCTCTCTCTCTCTCTCTCTCTCAGCTTTATTATTACTATTATCTTATGTGCATTAATGTTTTCCCTGCATTCATGCCTGGTGCCTAAGAGAGGTCAGAATCACCCAGAGCTAGACTTACAGACAGTATAAACCTCCATGTGGGTGCCGGGAATCCAACCTAAGACCTCTGGGAGAGCAGCAACTGCTCTTAACCTCGCGCCATCTCTCCGGTCGGGGAAATTCTTATACCTATCAGATACGTGTCTTGTTTTACATCTCTGACGATTACCTTTGTCATTTCTACAAGAACCACAAGACAGAAAAAAACTCAATTTGGGCCACTGCAGAGGACAGATAAGCCATCTTTTGAAGTCTTTGTTCGGTGTGTGTCTTCAGTGTCACTCGTACCATCAAAAGTGTTTAGCTTGGAGACCTTTATTTAACTCTCCCCATTCCCCTGGCTGTTGAGGTTTGGTCTGTGCTGTGTACTGAAAAGCTGAATACTGGCCCTGGTTGAGCTCAGGGTGGATGAATCATGAAAGCGCAGCCATGAGGGCTGGCCAATTGGAGTTAAGAGCATCCCAGATGTAACCCAACAACTGGAACTCAGGATTCCTGGCAGGGGAGGAGACAAAATAGCTTAGAGGGTAGATATCTGCGCAGCTCTAGCGCTTTAAAGGCTTATTATAAAGATAAGAGGTTGTGTGTCTTTTATCTGAGAACTGAATGATTAAAAGCAGGGGAGGAATCCCTGATTGAGATTTAATACACTTACTACAACACCTGGCCTCTCTCTTCCAACGGTGCATGTTATAGGAAAGGTACAAATTCTATTCCAAAAGCCTCTGCTGTTCACTCAACTCATCTCCACAAAACCTGTGCCACCCAATGGAACAAACATCTTCACGTCTCTGGGCCTCAGCTCTCCTGTCCGGACAGCTAAAATCTCTGACTCCCTGTTCACAGAACCTCTGGAATGTTGTAAGAAAGTTCCCAGCATGCACCACAAACATTTGATCCTTCCCTATCTGCAAAAGAAGACTTTAGAAGTAGGAGAAGTCAATCTGGAAGAGGTAAAGGACATTACTCAGAATAGTTTAAGGGGGAAATGGATATTGGATTCGATTAACTGGAAACATGGGCGTGTTTTCTTAGGACCTTGAGAAGTCTGGACCTGTCCTTCTCTTTAGAAAAGGTTGGCCCTCTCCATCTCTCTAGAGCAGGCCGGCTCTCTCTCTCTCTCTCTCTCTCTCTCTCTCTCTCTCTCTCTCTCTCTGGCTGGCCCTCCCCCTAGCTCAGTGTTCTTGCTCATCTCCACATCATTTCCTAAGCATGAGTTCTCTTCAGGGTGACTCGAAGCCTGCCTCTCAGTCCTCTAAGTCCAGTGGAAGAGGGTCAAATACTACATGAGAAAAGCTTCTAAAAAGTATTTGCTGTTTTCATATTTGTTAAAATACAGAACTTAACTGAGTGTAGTGTGTGTTTACTCATGATGTCTACTTTATCCAGAGCAAGATGATGCTACTGTTAATGGAAGGAAGGAAAATGCACCTGAGGTCACAGCACGCGCACACACACACACACACACACACAGAGAGAGAGAGAGAGAGAGAGAGAGAGAGAGAGAGAGAGAGAGAGAGAGCAGCAGGTCTGTGACTAGGAACTGGGTTTCTTTCTTATGTCTATCCTGAGGCCAGTGTTAATCTGTATGTCTGTATGGTAGACAGAGGAAGATGTTTTCTTTTTTCATGAAAAGGTCAATTACATGCAAGCATAAAGCTTAAAACCAAAACAGAATGTGGAATTCATTGCCATCCACTTCATTATTTAACAGACAAAGGCTCCAGGACTTCAGTACTTAAGATATCTGTGTACATGAGACAGAATCAGCTCTCAGGCTCTGATTTTCTCCAATGTGATCATAGAAATTCCCTCTGTTTCTCTGACAATCAATGTCACCTAGGAAAGAAGGTGTTCGGGAGCTGACTTATGTTTGTAGCACTTTGAGAGAAAAAGCCCTTCTAGTGAGTGAGTGCTCAGCATATGCCTCACCAGAAAGAGGTCACGTGTCCACAAAGAGGTGTGCACACATGGAGGCAGGAACTTCCTCAAAATGTGTGCATGACCCAGTACAACCCACTTACACACACACACACACACACGCACATGCACACACATACATTCCACACCTCCCAGGGAACCCTGCCCTGTCCCTGTTCAAAGACAACTTCCCTTTGTTGACAGCAATTGTGCCAGCTGAGCGACTCTTTTGAGTCACACAACAAAAAGGCTTGCAAAGAGGCAGCTTTCAAGACCTAATCTATGGTGAAGACCACCCCTTCCAGACAAGTAGGGTGGCTGTCAGCTGCCAGCCACATTCCAGGGATGGGAGGCAGTATGTGCCCTCTGCCCAGAGCCACCTCAGCCCCACCCAATAAAGGGCAAGGCCTGCATCCCACAGACAACATTCCTCCGCCGTACAGCTGCGCCGTGTTTCAACACGCCCCATTGTACTGCTGATTTAATGAGGCCTCTACGACACTGGGTTTGGAGACCGTCATCAGGTTGCCAAAGCTCGAGACACTTGAGCTTCTTGGGTTCCTCTATCTGAGAATTCTGGGCCATTAGTGAACATATTTTAAAATAAGCACAATAATAATAACCCCTTTACAGACAAGTGGGACTTTGTTAATTCTCTCCTTGTCCAAACTAAGGAGTATTAATAGCAAACAGAGCACCCACTTTGCAGACATAAGCCAGCTTCAACTCTGCAACATGCTAGCTGGGAGAATTTTCTGAACGACATTAAACTTCAATTCCTCAGCTGTAAGATGAACTTGCTAACCTCATCTTCCTTAAAGGACCACCAGAGAGCTGAGTTACAAAACAAACAAGCAAACAAAATGACAGAGACCCCCTCAATATTATCCAGTCCCTCAAACGAGCTCAACAAACAGGAGGTATTATTCCTTTATCAGAATATATGTAATGCTAGAAAACCAGTCGGAACAATTTTTACATCCCTGTTATCTGAACCTTCTCCTGACTGTCCTTTCCCCTAACAATTCCAAGAATGTGAGTTATCACCCGAAAGTGGTTTGAACAGTGACTGGCAGATGATATGTTACTTCCTGCTATTGTTACTGTTGTTGTTCATAGCAGCACTATTATTACTGAGTAAGAAATAAACCACCGTACTTGTGGAGATAAAAATCAATCAACAGAACCTATCTGATTACCCCACATATTTCTGCTCTGAAAGGGTCACGTTCTGTAGTCCTGGCTGACCTGGAACTCTTTTTGTAGACCAGGCTGGCCTCATGCTCCTAGACATCTGCCTGTCTGTGCCTTGCAAGTGCCTTTAAAGCTCTGTGGCTCCATGCCTGGCCTTTGACATGCGATTTTAAGAGGAAAAAAGAAAATAAAACTTATAGGAAAGTGAGATAAAATATGGTCACAATTTAGCTAAAGCGGGAGTTGTCCAAACCAACACCCACAAGGAAAAGTGGTGTTACCCGTCACACACTTTGTAAATCGTTGTAAATAGTTGTAACAACCCACTCATTTGTCTTCACGTTGTCCATTGTTATTAATCATACTATAAGAAAATAATGTAGCTGCCAGATAGATACACTTATGGCCTATAAAGCCAAAGATTTTACCCTCTGGTCCTTTACAGAGAAAGCTCGCTGACCTTCAAGTCTGAAGAGAACACAGGGATTTAACAACAGCATCTTACATGGAGTATGTCATCGTTGGATTTGTTTTCAAGAATGAAGCAAGTGAATAAATGAAGAAGCAGGAAACAGTTGATGGATTGTCGTCCCTGACCCGCAGGGCTTCATAAAATCACAACCACCTCATACTGGTGTGTCAGCTCTGCTATTGTCCCAAGGAACTGCCTGTACCATTGTTGGGAATGAATGGGCCATAAATAGTGCTTGGAAATCAGATAATAATACAAGGTTCCTTCGAGCTGGCTTCAAGTGGTCCTCGTTCTCTTCAAGTCAGGGAGGGGAAGCTGGTAACTGATGAGTGTATATCGGACTTGGCCCTGAGGTCATGTGGAGAATGGAGGGCAAAGGAGAAAGATGATAGTCTAAGACTAAAGGATGCACCTGTCTCCAGCAGAATGAAGGAAATGACTGTGAGTGGTTCTCAGTCCTGCTGAGCACGTCAGTACACTGAGAAGACCAGCCTCTACAAACAGACATCAATCAATCACAAGCACTTAGAGTGCAAAACCTAGACAAAAGCTGGTTTAGATCTAGTTAGAATTTGGGATGTTGATTGTTATCACAATTATGAGCTAAAGTTTGTATGGGAGCTCCTAGTCTAACGGTGTTTTCTCAGACACCCCCATGGCATGGTGTGGGCCTAGCTTTAGCTTTTGATCTCTATGCTCATCTGTAAGAGTTTAGTATAGTGTCAAGAGCTCAGGGTCCTTGAACAAGACCAGATGAATGAATTGAGTCTGATAGCACAGGTTGTAACCCTAGCACTTGAGAGGTTGACACAAGAGGATCACCACAAATCTGAGGCCAGGTTGGGCTCCATAGTCAATTCCATGTCTTCCAGGGCTACATAACAAGACCTTATTAAAAAAGAAAAAGAAAAAGAGTTAAGTGAACAATGGAATGGTAGACCAGTTGTCAGATTTACTGTGCAATAAGGCCAACATTCGACGATGTCCTTGATTGAGAGATTTGGAGTGAGGCCCTTCCTCACTCTGCCCTCATCATTTACTGTGGGCAGCATAGCATCTCCTTCACTCTCTGTACTAACCTGAATGTCCTTTGAGAAACCAGCACTTCCCCATGCTTAGCTATGCTGATGAGACCATTCTTAATCCCAGATTGTCTGATACTATATATTCCATCCCTACAAATACTTCAGCAGGCCATTTTATAATAAAAATAGTCAAGTAGAAAACCTGTGGTTTTAATGTCATAGGGGTAGACTCCTAGCCAGTCAATGGGCCTGGCCCTGGATTACTTAAATACTGGATTTCCTCCTACTTGAGGTACCCAACAGACGTGCAGCTGGTCAGCTTGGAGATCTCTACTTACCTCAGCTTTCTGATGTAACGCAAAGATATAATAGGGTGTTCCCTGTGGGAATTTTAAAGGTATTAAATAATGCAATGTAAAGGGCAGAATACATGACACATGTGTGTAAACTTGCTCACTCAGTCCATCAGCTGGCACAGCATGAGAGAAGGCATGCAGAGAAGTGTTATCCTAGACGTAATGCTACACTGAAGAAAGACAAATGCCAACAAACATGACACAAACTCAAAGATCTAGTAGAGTCTGTGCTGGAAACTAAAATGAAACAGTACAACAGAGTGAGTGGCTTAATGCCCACACCAGCTTGAGTGTAAGACTCTAATGAAGATGACAATTAAATGGATACCAATGACAGAGAAGAGTGGGAGTCAATCAGCCAATGAGCAGAGGCAAGAGCCCTCAAGGGGGAGGGACTATTTCAAGCAGAGGAAACAGCTAATGAAAATGCCCACGATGAGTGGGACTCAAAGGACGGCACTGAATGCATACATAGGATGAAGTGGGGTCAACACAATGCAGTGATGCTTCAGCCTGAGACCAGAGAGAGAGGTTAGGGAAGACTCAACGCTATGGCCAACACTTAACTCCAAACACACTTGTCCTTACCTATGTCTGTAAAAGAGATTCCTGAGTGCTGTTTGTGGGGGGATTGTAGGGAGTAGAGGGAGTCCATGTAGGATGCTACTACAATAACATAAGAAGAGATGGTGGGAACAGAAAGAACTGACTGGATTCTTGATAGGACACTACCAGTTGATGGTAGACTCAACAGCAACCGCTGATATTTCTGGTGGAATAAAAAGAAGACAAACAAAAAAATTATTTGAGCTGCGTAATGTGATGCACACCTATAATCCCAAACTTAAGAGGCAGAATCAGGAGTATGAGGAAAAGACCTTCCTTGATATATGGGATTTTGTCCTTAAAAAAAAAAAAGAAAGAAAGAAAAAAATAGAAAGAAAATCACTGGAGTGGTAGATGGTAAATGTTCACTATTCTTACATATTAAATAATCCCTGTTGGCCATAGAACAACACGCACACCTGAAAGGCATTATGGGAATGGCTGAGAACCCACTGTCTACTGATTGATTAAATGACTTCAGGACAGGAAGAGGAAAAATGCAGAACAGGATGTGAAGAGGTGGAGTTAAAAGAAACTTGGCCTACATTTCAATTTTGCCTACAGCGAGATCAGCTGAATGGCTTCCAGAAAAAGGAAAAACAAAAATCACACATGTGCGCATGCACGCACTCGCACACACACACACACACACACACACACACACCAAGGTTTTCTGTGTGCAAAGATCTAAACCAACAGAGGAAAAGGAAAGGCCTTGGAGACAAGGACATAGGTTTTGGACACATCCCCTGCTTAGGGAAGCTGACATCTCAAAACGCCAGGATCTAATGAGTGTCCAGGAAATCCTACAGCTATGTCAGCATCTAACAGCAACCTGAAGCATTGATTTGCTCGGACAGAGCACCATGCTCAGGAACCAGACAAGCATAGGGCCAGGCATAGGCACGGACCTAGGAGGCATCACCCACAGATATCACCTTGGCCCCAGAGTGCATCCTACCTGTGACATGAGCGTTCCCACTGAAACTGGTGAGCTCTGGAGCTCTCCGAGGCAATACCTTAGAAAAGCAGTTCTCCTTTTAAAAATAAAAATAAACAATTCCCCCCCCCCCCAGAAATGGTAATGAACTAAAAAAATTATCTCTGTGTGAAGGCATAAACAGGGTAATTTCTAATATCATTTGGAGCTAAGTGGGTCTGTGTTCAGGTGTTGGCCTTAGCCTGACTTTTGACCTTCAAGTGTGACCATTCTGTGTGGCTCAGCCTACCTCTACTGATGAAATAGTATGAGCAAATCCCAGCATGGCAATAAATCCTTAGCTTCAATATATTCCCACTATTTTGCCTGCCTCAACATCCTATGGGGTTTCTGCTTCTCCCTTGTAGTATAGTTTTGAGGGGGTCAAAGCAATCCTGTATGGTATACATCAGTATAATAGCCAGGTATCATACACATGCCTGCCATTCCACCTACTCTGGAGGAAGAGGCAAGAAGATCAGGAGTTTCTTGTCACCCTCAGTCATGTAGCAAGTTTACGTTGGGGTGAATTCGAAGCTATACTCAGTCAAGTGCAGCCCATAAGTCACATGTCAGATATACCTATAGAGACCTATCTAAGCTGTATCTTTTACACAAAGCTTGAAGGATCAGGTGATCCAGTTGGCCCATGTTATGCTACGCTAAGATGGCAAAACCAGTGGACTGGCTAATGGGTCACCAGTTTTGGGTAGGTCATCTCTTTCAGTCCTGACATGCACCTCCACCATAGTTGTTACGTGGAGATTGGGTCTCACTGTATGGCCTTAGCTGGCTGGCAGCTCTCTACATAGACCAGGCTAGCGTACATCAGGCATGTCTGACATCAGCCACAGGTCTTCTGCGGTCATACCTCAGTATGACAATAAAGATACAGCAGCCAGATGGATTGGGTACACCACAGATCACGTTTAATTAAAATGTCAGACACACTCGGAGTGGTGTGCCACCCATATGAGCAGAGATCCTGACCAAGTAAGAAAACTGAGGCATCTGTTACTACGGCAATATCACACCATCTTATTGACCGTGAATAAATCACTCAATTTCTTTAGGCCTCCGTTGCTCTACCTGCCAAACTGAGGTGGCTTTCCTTGTCTGTTCTGTTTTGTAAAGATATTTATGTGAGGCAATATACAAGCAAGTAAATTGGAAGCCGTGATGAACAAGGCAGATTGCAACAATTCACAAAAAAGGACAGAAAGAGTGGTAAGAAAAATATCAACACTCTGTCTGAAGAGAAACACAGATCGGCAGAATGGGAACAACCCTGGGCAGGGGAAACCCCAGGCCTCTCAGACGTACAACAGGAGGAGAAACTGAGCCGGGTCTGATGCCCGCCATGTTGTGCAATCAACGCTAGGGAATGCTTATTACCCACCGTGTGCCTGGGACACTCTAAGCTGCTGCTGAGTTCCAGGCATCTTGGAGGACACAGTGACTGGGATTTGAAATACGTTGAAGAGCTGATGTTTACAGCACTCAAAAGAACACAACCAAAACCAAAATTAATTAACATGACTAAGCAGACAATTACTGTCCTATGGGCAGTATTTGTCAGTGCCTCTGATTGCTGAAGTCTGTACACAGATCCTCAGCAGGCTAACTCTACTCCCTGATAGCCTAGAAAATAAAAGATCTCCCTGATAAAGTCTAGCACCATTTTTCCCCTAAGGCAGACCATGAAAGCATCAGATCTAGAGATTGCTGACAAAGTTATAAAAAATAAAAATAAAAGCTGGGTGTGGTGGCTCACGCCTTTAATCCCAGCACTCAGGGGGCAGAGGCAAGCGGATTTCTGAGTTCGAGGCCAGCCTGGTATACAAAGTGAGTTCCAGGACAGCCAGGATTACACAGAGAAACCCTGTCTCAAAATAAATAAATAAATAAAATAAAATAAAAATCTCTGTCTCAAAGGTTTGGAAACATCCTCAAAGTTGAGCTGTTTCTTCCTTGTTCCTACTGTTTCTCTGTTGTAGGAATCAGACCCTCAAACTAGTCTAACAGGAACAGTCAACCTGGGAAAAAAGGCTTCCTCAGGCCCCTGGTGAGGGCTTTCTTCTCCAGAGAACATAAAACTTCTCCCAGAACTAAACAGTGACTAGAAACATAATATCACAACTGTTCCTGGAGCAGATCACACTCCAAGCCTTCTAGAAGAAAAGGTACCAGAAAGAGACTTCTGACA
Source organism: Mus musculus (assembly GCF_000001635.26). Classification (NCBI taxonomy): domain Eukaryota; kingdom Metazoa; phylum Chordata; class Mammalia; order Rodentia; family Muridae; genus Mus; species Mus musculus. Next base: position 87,009,827 of record NC_000076.6, on the reverse strand, counting down.
TATCTATCTCTCTCTGGTATATTAGATGAGGGAACATGGCTGACGGGATGTTGGCCTTCAGCATCTCGTTGCTCTCACACTGTTCCTCCTCAAGTAATATTCTAGTCAAACAAGATCAGACACACATGGAGTGGTGTGCCACCCATATGAGCAGAGATCCTGATCAAGTAAGAAAACTGAGGTATCTGTTACTATGGCAATATCACACCATCTTATTGACCGTGAATAAATCACTCGATTTCTTTAGGAAGCCTCAAGAAGTTCTCACCTGTCCTCCCTCTGAGGAGCTCAAGGTGGCTTCTCTGGGGACACACTGGGTATTAGGGTTTTAAGACTCTCCCTGGTGATTCTAATGAGCAGCCACGTGGAATTTCATTGAGATATGAATATCCATGACTCCCCTTTACTTACCAAAGGGTCTATGCTAGAAAGCTCTCTGGTGACTGGAGCTCAATATGGCCTGTAAAAACTTGGAGCAGGGCTATAGAGAAACAAGGGCATTTAACCAACTCTATTGCCATGAGTCTACAGGTTAACTCAGTGTCCTATTTGTGGATGATCCAAGATGTCATGCTTCCTATAGTGGGTCTGACTCTGGCCCACCATGGTCTCCATCAGGGGTGGGGATCTACCCAGTGTGTGTGTGAGGGGCAGAAGGCGGTGGGAAACAACACGGACTCTGGATACAGGGCTGGGTCAGCCATCCCCCAGCTGTAGAATCAAGGCACTGGCTGTCCTTGTTTGCTTTCTACTGCCTCAATAACATCTGACCAGAAACAACTTATATGAGGAAAGGGTTTACTTCACATCATAGCTTACAATCCATCATAAAAGGCTGTCAGGGCAGGAACCTGAAGATGGGAGCTGATGCAGAGACCACAGAGGACCAGGGTTCATCAGCTTGCTCTACCTGGCTTCCTCAGCCTGTTTTCTTATACAATCCAGGACCACCTGCTCAGGGCTGGCACCGCCCACAGTGGGCTGGACCCTCCCACATCAATCATTAATCAAGAAATTACCCCCACAGACTGGCCTACAGGTTCCCTGTCCCTAATCACCGAGAGGACTAGAACAGCGCCTGGCACCTAGTGAGTTTCCAGGGTGTTGGCTGTTGTTATTTTTATTATTCTCAAGCCTTATTTTCTGCTCTAGGCTTTAAGCAGTGGCAGTGCAGAAAAGAGTGACACTGTGCCGTTGCCCTCAAGAAATTCACAACTGGCAAGGGAGAAGGACAGACAGACAGATGGATTGCAATATGTGTATCTGTGCTTTCATGACACGGGTGTGCAAAAATTCAGGAGGAGCAGAAGAGAAAGTCTTCCTGGGAGAAATGGCCTTACTCATCCTTGAAGGGCTACATTAAAGGAGCAGGCTCGGTCACTCACTGCTTCAATAATCTTTAAGAGAAGAGTGGGTGGAAAACCCAACCGTCAGCACCAACATGAATTTTGGCAAACACAGGAGGATGAAGACACTGCTGTCTTCCAAGGCAGGAACCAGGCTTCTGGAACATTCTCTCCGTGTCTGAGTCTATGCACAGTGATGGGCACTCCTACAGATTCTCCCTACAGAAAATCTGAACCTATATGTTGGAATGGAAAGGCCTGGAGTTCTCTGTGGTGTGGTATGGTATGGAAAGGGCTGCAGGCAGGTCCAGTGCAGATCCGCCACAGCGATAGGAGGGGACCATCCCTAGTTGTTCCGCTAGGCACAGAAATCCCAGGTCAGATCTCTGCCTCAGCCCCTTCAGGAAATCCTGTCACTCAGCCAGGACTTATATACAGCTCAGAGTTGCCAACTCCACTGAGCTCCTGTGGTTTCTCAGCCTGGCCTCACCTACTTTCCCTTCCTAACCAGGGAAAGGAAAAGATTTAAATGCAGACAGAGTTCTCCTGGCACTCATCAGAGGAGTTGAAATCGTGAGGTCACCCTGAGGGGAGCCTGGCATGGCAAGGAGCAAGCTTCTCCTCGGCAAGCTGCTGCCTTTAATCCTCATCTTCCTGGGGTTGCTTGTGCAAAATGCCTGCTCCCCAACTGAAGCCCCAGAACTGGTAAGATAAACATTCCTGTGCGTTTACTTGTTAACTTTCACAATGTACTCTAGACGATTTTTTTTTGTTTTCCCATATAATCTTGGTCAAAAAGCCCTACCTGGGCTTCATTAAAATCAAGAAAAAGCTTACAAGACTAAGATCCTAAGCCAGAGGCACTGTCTTTCTGGGGCTGGCTGGGTTGGCGGTTTCTTGTCTGCTGTGCTCACTCCTCAGCTGGCATCTCTGATTTTAGTACTGACATTTCTCTTTCCCTGGCAGAGCAGCTGCATGTTCTGGGCTTTGTTGGGCTACCTTATCACTCTGGGTATCTATCAGCCATCTTCCCAAATGTAGAAATGGAGCATAGCTATAGGAGAGTGACCAGGGGAATTCCAGGGTAGAGAGGTGACGCCCTGTTGATAACAGGAAGCATCCGAAACATTTTCAAAATCCATCAGGCACTCACACATGCCTTCCTCCATCCTCCACTGGAGTGGGGGGACCACGGTGACCTTAAAGACTCGAGAGAAGCTCACACGGGTGCCATACCTGTCTCGGTGATGAGCAATCTCAGGAAAATTATATAAGCAGTATTTGGAGTATGGGATCTCAGCAGCAGATAGAGCTGCTGTGTTACAAGTTCACTCTGGCTCTGAGGACACTTTCCTGAGAATGTGGCAGACAGCACAGTGGGTACCTCTCCAGTCCAGAAGTTAGAGAGGGGCATATTTCAATGGCGACTTCAAAATATTTCAGAGGATAGGCCTTTGGGCTGCCCACTACACTAGCCATTCAACTGTAAGCAAGCAAACTAATCCCACTAAGCTTCAGTTGGTAGGGATTGCTGTCGCAATTATATTCAGCATGGAGGGCCTGCTTGTGTGCAGGCACTTGGCCTTGACCATTGTTCTAAGCTGAGTCTGTTCTTCTGTTGGCTTAAATTTGTAAAATGAGTTATTTCATTTGAAAACAGTAATTTGAAAGTCAGATAGATAGATAGATAGATAGATAGATACATAGATAGATAGATACATAGATACATAGATACATAGATAGATACATAGATAGTTACATAGATACATAGAGGATAGATAGACAAACAGATTTATGTGAGACAAATATATATATATATATATATATATATATATATATATATATATATATGTATGTATATATATATATATATATATACTTTATTTATTTATTTATTCATCCATTCATTCACTCTGCATTCTTCTCTCTGTCTCCCCATCCTGGTCACCCCCTCTCACAATCTTTCCACCCATACATCTCTAAGAGTGTGGAGGCACCCCTGGGTATCCCCCACCCTGGCATATCAAGTCTCTGCAGGGCTAGGTGCATCCTCTCCCATTGAGGTTAGACAAGGCAGCCCAGCTAGAAGAACATAGTTCATGGACAGGCAACAGCTTTTGGGATAGCCCCAGCTCTAATGGGACCCACATGAAGACCAGGCAGCACATCTGCTGCATATGCCTAGGTCCAGACTGTGTACGATCTTTGGTTGGTGGCTTAATCTCTAATAGCCCCAAGAGTCCAGGTTAGTTGGCTCTGTAGGACTTCCTGTGGAGTTGCTCCTTCAGGGCCCACAATCCTTCCCCCAACTCTTCCATAAGAGTCCCCAAGCTCTGTCCACTGTTTTGCTATGGGTCTCCTTATCTATCTGAGTCAGTTGCTGGGTGGAGCCTCTCAGAGGACAGCCATGCTAGGTTCCTGTCTGTAAGCATATTAAGAGTCTCATTAATAGTGTGAGGGATTGGTGGTTGCCCATGGAATGGGTCTCAAGTTGGGTCAGTTAGTGGTTGGTCATTACCTCATTCTCTGTTCCATCCCCCGTGCATGCATTTCTTGTAGATAGGATAAATTTTGGGTAGAAAGTCCTGTGAGTGGGTTAGTGCCCCTATCACTCCACTGGGGAGTCCTTCATCATTACAAGAGATGGCCTCTTCAGATTCCATATCCCCAATGCTGTGAATCACAACTAAGGTCACCCCCATTGAGTCTTGGAAGCCTCCTCTATCCCAGATCTCTGTCACATCCTTGAGATTCCCTCTACCTCCCCACCTCTGTCAGCTGCAGATTTCCATTCATTCTCATAGCTATCTGGCAATCTCTCCTGTCCTTCCCCACACCTAATTCTGAACTACCTCATTCCCTTCCCCATCCCCTCTTCTACCAAGTTCCCTCCCTCCATCTGACCCTTAGGACTATTTTATTCTCCCTTCTAAGTGAGATTCAAGCGTCCTCACTTAGGCATCCTTCTTGTTCAGCTTCTTTGGGTCTGTGGAGTGTAGCATGGGTATTCTGTATCTTATTGCTAATATTCACTTATCAGTGAGTACAAACCATGCATGTCCTTTTGAATATGAGTTATTGTACTCAGGATAATATTCTCAAGTTCCACCCATTTGCCTGCAAATTCATAGTCTTTTAGTTGCTAAATGGTATTCTCTTATATAGATGTACTACATTATATTAGTGGTATAGATTGGTCATATAAACTTGCTGTGTAGCCGAGGATGACCTTAAATGTCTGATCCTCCTGCCTCTACCTCCTGAGTGATAGAATTATAGGCCTGCCCCGTCGCATGATCTTATGCAGAACTGGGGATTGAACCCAGGGCTTTGTACATGCTGGCGAGTACACTACAAACTGAGCCACATCCCCAACCCAAAGAATTTCTTTAGAAGAGAGTTAAGTTGATCATATTAGGAAGAAAAACTGAACATGCCATCAATTCATCCATCAGAAGAGAAACTCTGATGGAAACAAAACCTTGCTTTTAGAAAAATTGAGTCATGCCACAACAGTTAAAGGGAGTATTGCATTATTATACGAATACTAGCCAGGGGTGTTTGGGTTCACAATGATCACCAAAAGAAAGCTTCTAACAAAAGCAGAGACAGTTTTTCTCTGTGTCTCTTGGGTGCTTGAAGAAAGGGCTAATCAAGGAATCAAGAGGTTGATAACTCATATGTGACCTGGGACAAGTCACCGCATATTCCAAACTGTCTTCAGTCCTCTGCCCCATGCTCCCTGCAATGAGAATGGTGACCCTTGGCCTATTCTCTGGAGCAATGAAAATCAGATGACACCTTTGGAAGTCTGCATAGCCACTCGGTGTTCTGTGACTTCACATATTCTGATGACCTTCTAGAGGTGATATTGGTTTCCACCACACCTAGCCAGGGCTGGGCTGCTAAAATAACAGAGAAATATAAAGCGAGGCCCTGAAGTGTCTGGAATTCTTAAGTAGAGAGCAAAGACTAACCACTGGGGTGCTGGGGTCATAGCTCAATTGGTCTTTACCCAGCATTCACATAACCAGGGGTCCTATCCCTGGATATGTATATACCCATTGTGATGGAGCACACCCAGCACTTGAGAGGTAGCTGCAAAAGAATCAGAACTTCAGAGCCATTTTTGGCTATTAAGCATCATTGAGGGGGGTGTGGCTACTTAGGACCCTTTCTCAGAAACAAGAACAATGACGAACTGCTGGAAGACTTGAAGTTGAACAAAGGAAAGAAAGGATGAGAATGGTTTTGTGGAAGAGACAGGGAAAGCACGCCCTTGGAGGATGGAGGTTAGTCTAGACTAGGGACGAATCACCCTGGGTAAGGCCAGTTCACCAGTCAGACTCAGTTTCTCAGGATGAAGAAATATTTCAGGAAACATCATCTGTTACTATGTTCTCCCAGGCATTGAGCCCGGCAGCTTGCACCTGGTACATCATGGAAATTTGGCTACTAATGTCTCCTTTGTAACAGCTAATAACAAAGAGTAGGTGTTCAGTCGAGTCTGCACACTTCACAAGATATAGAATTTGATCTACACTCCCCACCGGGCTCCGAAGTTTAGTCTGCCTTTTGTAGACTAAATTTGATGGAGAGATTAAGGAAGCTTGAAAGCTCTATCTAGGAGGATCAACTCCAGCATTAGGAGCAACAGTGGACACACCACAGTCTGCCTATATCATTCATTTAAGCAGTTAATTCTGGGCTGCCTTATGTTGCCAAATAGCTGTTCCTAGTATGCCTGCCTGACGGATTAATTTAACCAACATATATGTGCTGAATATCATGGTGTGTCGGACACAGGCCATAGCAACTAACAACAGCAACAGCAGCAGCAACAACAACAGGAATAACAACAACAACAACAACAACAACAACAACAATTCTTGCTCACATGCCACCTGTTTCTCAGTTGGATTGAAATCTAAATACTGCAGACCACACTGGAACAGAAGCTGTCTACCTTAGCATTTAGCACAGAACTAGCCCCCCAGCAGATATACCTGTAGAAACATTTCTGAATATTATTTCAATATTATCCTTGAAAATAATCAACCTATGAACAATTGGTCTTGAATAACCTTCTATAGCATTAGCTCACTTGACACAGGGAGTCTGCAATATAGTTCCGGTTCCTCGTTTTGATAATTGTGAGTACTGACATGAACCTACCTCATGGGGCTCCAGGTTCTGGATGAAGAATGGTGTCTGTGTTTAGCCTAAGCAGTACCCCTGACCACCCCCACAGCCATGGCAGACATTACTTGCTCATCACTGATTCCAGATAGATAAGACTGAAAGCAGCAAGCCAGAGAAGTAGCCATACCAGATATTTTGCAAGGTTCTGATAACAGAGCTGGTATTCTTTGCTGTATTTTCCCAGACAAAGAGATGTGATAAGAAGTCTACTCTAACCATCAAGACGGAGTGCCAGTCCTGCTCGGTTAACATTGCAGTCAAGTGTCCAGACGGCTACATCAAGATTACCAATGGCACTGTCGGGGTTCGAGATTGCAGGTACTCGTTATGACGAGATACATGTGCCCATGTTTTGGTACCCTAAGAACTGTGACTCCAAATTAGAACATCCTGTCTCAAACACTACAAAGTAAATCCAGGATTTATCTCTTACTCTAAGACTACTTAGAGTAACTCACAATATATGAACTTGAGTGTAAATCTTTATTATTATTGACTGACATTTAAATACAAAACTGTGTTGCACATAAACACTCTCTTCCTTTTGCCCTTCTATTTTTTTTTTCAACTTGGAGTCTTGTGTCATTTGAAAATGGTTCTCGAACTGGGGAGTTGGTCCATTGGATATGTGAGCATGAGAACCTGAGGGCAAAACCTAGCACCCACTCCAGTGTAGCTGTGGGTGCCTGTGACCCAGCACTGGGAGCCAGAGAAAGATGGAGATCTCTGGCCTGCCAGCCTAGCCCGAATTGGAAGTTTCCAGGTCAGTGAGAAACCCTGTCTCACAGGAACAAAGTGACAGACACTTTGACAGGCCTGACACCCTGCCTTAGCCTTAGCCTCTGCTAACAAGCATAAATGTGTATACCTACACGTGCATGCAACACGCAAAATAGGCAGATATGTAAATAAATAAATATGTAAATAAATAGAAATAGGGTTCCAATTTGAAGATGTTAAAAAAAAAAAAAAACCTAGAGGTTGCCTTGGCTACATAGCAAGATCCTGTCTCAAAAACAAAGTCAGTTTGCTAAGCCCTGGGTCTGGTGTTTATTTCGCTAATAAGCTGTGGAGCCTACTACTAGTTAGAACCCAAAGAGATAGGATAGAAAAACTCTAACACTGTTGGATTACAACCTTGTAATTACATTACATTCTTGAATTGTAACTGAAGTGTATCAATCCAGGCCATGGATTTTGTGCTTAAAGGCTCACCCTGAGAAAGGCTCCAGGCTACGCTGGGATCCCGAACACCCGGCTAGTAAAGACTTTCTGTTATCCGTTCTTCTTTCATTTTTTTTTATTTCATCTTATGTCCATTGGTAGTTTGCCTGCATGTACGTCTGTGTGAGGTCTGTATTACATTCTTGAAGGTCACCTATGATCCAGAACTTTCAAGGCTGGTCTTATCAAAGGGGGGGACAATGGGCCCTGCATACCTGCTAACAGGCACAGCCAGGAGGCCCAAAGGCAGATGCAAGTTTGTATTTGTTCAGTTATGCTAGTTAGAAATGAGGCATTACTCAATAAGTTAGTTGGGTTTTTTTGTTTGGTTGGTTGGTTTTCTGGTTGTTTGTTTGTTTGTTTGTTTTTTTGTTTGTTTGTTTTTCGAGACAGGGTTTCTCTGTATAGCCCTGGCTGTCCTAGAACTCACTTTGTAGACCAGAACTCAGAAATCTGCCTGCCTCTGCCTCCCAAGTGCTGGGATTAAAGGAGTGCGCCACTGCCCGGCTAATAAATTAGTTTTTAATTTACGCATTATGCACATGTGTACATGTTTGTAAGTATTTGTGTGTGTGTGTGTGTGTGTGTGTGTGTGTGTGTGTGTGTGTGTGTGTGTGTGTAAGTGTGTGTTTGCTCATGGGTAGACCAGAGAGTGACACTAGGTGTTTTCCTCAATCACTGGATTGGGACAAGGCCTGTGAGTGAAACTGGAGCTGTCTGGAATAAGGAGCGGCTGACCAGAGAGTTTTAGTCTCCTGTCTCTGCTCCTCTGGTGCTGTGGCTACAGGAGGCCACCCCTGTGTCCAGTGTTTTATGTGGGTGCGGGGCATATAGACTGCAGGCCTCACACTTACACAGCAGACACCTGAGCAGCTGAGCAGCTGAGGCATTTCCAGCCTAAATGAGTTCTTTTTTTTTTTTTAATTCAGGAATGACAAATTACTGCAATTTTAACATGAATGAAATGAGACCTTAATGTTGTTGTATAACAATATTTTACATTCTCATTTGCCTAATATGATCACATCATATCATAAAGCCATTTCCCAATACTAACTGGTCTAGAATAAGCAAGTACATGCATGAATTAACCAATTAATTAATCAATTAACCTGAGTGAGAGCAAGTTTGCAATGATTCATTTCCTATTAGAATTATATCAAAGTTCAAGGTTAAAATGATATGGCATCTTACTAAAGAATGTTTTTGTACTCTTTTGATGAGGGTCAAGATGAGCACTTGGCTGTACCCAAGCTGCTGCTGCAACAGCACCTCCTCCTCCTCCTCCTCCTCCTCCTCCTCCTCCTCCTCCTCCTCCTCCTCCCGTACACACATACACACAAACTAAAATAGCTTCCGCCAGCTTAGCCAGAGCATCCTTGTCTTCCAAGTTAACCTGAGCAGGAAACCCACCAGCTCAGTGGGGTCTACATCATGGGCCATCACCATCAGCTGAGCCTTCTTGTTCACCACCAAGGTGGTGACTATATTGACTCCTGCTCAGAGGACAGGTGGTCGCTTAGTTGGGACATCTCCTTTGCCAGCAGCTTTCTTCTCAGCACGGGCCAGTAGCCTTTGCTTCTTCTCTTACTTTGTCTCTGGCCTGTACTTGTGGGCAAGCTTAAGCAGTGTGAGTGGCTGTTTGCCTGACCAGGGCCTGGGTGAACTGATTAATAGCAGGGAGTACTTTGAGCCGCTTACAGAAGATGGCTCTTTGCCACTGCAGCTGGATGTAGCAGGGCCATTTGACAAAGAGTATGAGATCTCTTTTGGGCTGGATATCTTGCCCAATGCTGAAGTTCTTGGGCCTTTTCTCAAAGGATTGACCACCTTTTTGGCCTCTTGTTTATTCATGACAGCAGGGGCCAGGGCTCCCTTTTTCCCCTTGGCCTTCTTTCCTTTGAGCATCTTGCTCGGTTAGAGGAGAGAGCTATTTCTGATGTTTTAAGAAATCACTTTGTACAGGTATGGTGAACATACTAAATCTGAACCTATTTGATGCCCACAATTCAATGCTCTTCGAAATCAGTCTACCACATGCACATAAGCACACCAATCCTTCCAACTGTTTCACTCCATCCTCTACCTCCCTCCCCCTCTCCCTCCCCCTCCCCTCCCCCTCCCCCTCTCCCCCTCCCCTCCCCCTCTCCCTCTCTCTCTCCTTTCCCCTCCCAATCCCCTTCCCCCTCTCCCTCTCTCTCCTCTCTCTGATGAAAACACTAACCTACAATCTCCCATCTTTGCAAACTGTACATATACATTTTAAGTTGATGTCACTTAACTGCAGGCATAGACTTTGTCATAGATTTCTAGAATTTATCTGTCTTATATAACCAGAACTTGACACCATTTGGCAAATGGCTCACTTCCGCCCTCACTTCACCCCTTACGACCATTTTGTCTTCTATCCATTTGCCTGTCTGAGCTTCCTCAGCTAAGTAGGATCATGTAGTATTTGCTTTTCTGTTTGGCTTTTTTTCTCCCAGTATGCTACCCTCCAGTTAATCCACATTGCATACAAACTGCATAGTCTCAGAGCCAGAGATGGAGTTCAACAGTTAACAGCAACCAGCTGCTCTTCCAGAGGGATCCAGGTTCAAGTCCCAGCACCCATAGTCTAGTCCCAGGAGACCTGATGCCCTCTTCTGGCCTTTGGGCACACAGAGCAGCAGGCAAACTTACACAAATAAATAATAAATAAAATAAAAACAAAAACTCAAAAATCAAATTGCATGGTCTCCTAGTGTAAGGCTAAATAATATCAATTGCATATGCAATGTTCAATATTCTCTGTGGCACATGCGTGGTTTTTTCTTTATCCATTCATCAATCAGTTAAAACTTAGTATGTTAAAAAATTTAAATTAAATCAAATTTTAAAAAACTTAGTATGCTATTGTGAATAGTGCTACAATTACTAAGGAAATGTGTGTGTGTATACATACATGTATATATAAACATGTACATATATATATAAATGGATAGAAGACAACATGATCATATATATAGTCAATATATATATTCCATTGACTATATTCTCAGTTGTAGGAGGTTGGAAGAGTTTATACACAGCAGCTATACAGACTGACATTCCTATCAACCCAGAACTCTTCTCTTTGCTCTGTGTCAACCAGCATTATACTGGGGGCTTTAGATAAAACTCCTCTAATGACTATGAGAGAATATTTCATTGTGCTTTCAGTTCGTGTCTTCTGGGTTATAGACACACTTTTTACACATCTATGGGCTTTCTTTATTTAAGACCTGCATTTCCGCTGAGAGTTCCCTCTGTCCCCTTCCTGCAGAGAGATGTCCCCGCTGGCATTCTCAGCCTTTCAGACAGTAGCTCATTGCTGTCCCTGACTTACCTGTCTGCAAAGCAAGTGTCTCTTGCTAGTCAGCTGTGGTTCAGCAACTGCTCTAGAAGAACTTGTCCCCACACTGATCTTTTCGTATCCATTTTTATTTTATGTGTATGGGTGCCTTGCCTGCATGCATGTCTGTGCATCGTGTGCTTGTGGTATCTGCTGAGACCAGAAGAGGGTGTCAGATCCCATGGAACTGGAGTGACTGATGGTTGTGAGTCACACTGTGGGTGCTGGGAATTTAACCTGGGCCCTCCATCTGGAAAAGCAACAACTGCTCTTAACCACTGAGTTATCTCTCTAGCACACGCATGCGTGCGTGTGCACACACAAACACATGAATGCATGCACACATACACACATGCACATATGCACACATACACACAATTTTAAACAACACAGTTGAACAATGAAAGTGACTATATTCATTCAAGATGGTCTCCACTCTGACGTATTACCCTAGAACAAGCCAGACGCAGAGATTGTCATAGGCAGACGCTGACCTTCAGCCTCCATAGAGCCACGTTCTAGAGCTGTACCTCATTTGATGCTGGAAATTATTCTAAGGGACATACCAGAGTGTTTCCTCCACACATGGTCTAGTGCATGTTGCTGACTACATTGTAGCATCCCAGAGGCAGAATTCTGTACAGAAATGGTGTGCACAGTGAATGTACCAATCTGAAAAGAAGAGGTTTGGTTTAAATCTGCAGATCGTGTGCATCTTATAAGTCATTCTCTTGCACCAGCTGCGAGAGAGAATGTTCAGCAACAGTTCGAGGGTCACTTCCAGACTCTCCCAAGACTTATTATCACCATTCATTCCATTTAATAACTTCTGATATCACAGTATCTGCTGATTAGTTTTTGTCACTGTATTGTAACCTCAGAGGAGAGACTCTCAGCCGAGGACTGGCCTCCATCATGTCAGCCTACAGACATGTCTAGAAGACCTGTTCTTGATTGATGATTGATGTGGTAAGGCCCAACCCCACCCCTGGGCAGGTGGTCCTGAATTACATAAAAAAGCAGACAGAGCAAGCCAGTAAGCAACATTGCTCCACGGTCACTGCTTCAGCCCCTGCCATAATTTCCCTCAATAATGGACTGGGACATGTTAAGTATCAGCCAAATAGACCCTTTGTGCTTTGGATCACGTTGTTTATCATAGCAATAGAAACAAACTAGAAAGGCTTTTATTTTCATTGTTTCTCAATTTCATTTGGCCATCTGTAACAACAAAAAGGAATTCATAATTAAGCTTATTCTACCTAACAAGCCAAGCAATATATATTTAATGTATATTTATTTAATGCATACTTATTTATCAATAATCAAAGTGTGTTTATGTGTATTTAAAACCTAGCTTATAATCCATAGCTCACACCAGTAAGATGGCTGCATGGGTAAAATGGCTTGCCCAAAGCCTAATGACCTGAGTTTGAGCCTCAGCCTCACAACCTATATAAAGGTAGATGGAAAGAACCAATCAGACAAAGTCATCCTCTGAACTCTGCATGCATTCATGCTATAGTAAATGCAACACACACACACACACACACCACACACCACACATACACACACACACACACACAAACACACACACACACCTCACACACACACCACACACACACACACACACACACACACACCACACCAATATAAATATAATAATAAATAGATAATAAAATAAAATCCAGGACAATCACACCACCTAACAGTAACTCCACTTTAATCGTCATAGGTTAACAGCCTCTCTTTATTTTTCAAGGTATTCGCTTAAAATCCAGTCCTACGTCCTGGATATCCCTGGATGCCGCCATATCTGTAGGAAGGATTACCTGCAACCTCAATGTTGTCCAGGACACTGGGGCCCAGACTGCATGGGTAAGCGATGAAATCTTAGCATTATGAAGTGTGCTTCTCCAGACCCCATCTCACAGAAGCATAGCAGGAAGGAAGAATGGGAGGATGACTCTCTAGAACTTTCTGTTCCATCTACATGTAGAAACATCTCTTTTCCCATCAATCTTTTATACAGGAATCTGCTTGCTACAGTTAGTGATCTCTCTTCAAAAGAATTCTTTGGAACCAAGCCCATTGGCACATCCTATAGACCCAGTACTCAGGAGGCTGAGGCAGGACAATCATCATTTCAAGGCCAACCTGGCCTGCAAAGCAAATTTCAGACCAACCTAAGCTAAATTGCAAGAGCCAGAGGAAAAAGGAGAGGTTGAAAGAATAAAAGAAAGATCTTTTCTAAGTCACAAAAAGATACAATTGAAATACATGTGTATCAAGGAGGGGTGTGTCTGTGTGTGTGTGTGTGTGTGTGTGTGTGTGTGTGTGTGTGTGTGTGTGTGTGTGTGTGTGTGTGTAAAAAGATAATGTCCAAAGAAAGAACAATGGACATTTATAACCCCCCACACACAACTTTAATAAGAATAAACTCCATTACAGCATCTAAAAGACTGATATAATTCTCTTTATCCATTCCGAAAATAACCATAATGTTGTAAGTGTAGTGGCACACGCCTTTAATCCCAGTACTGGGGAGGCAGAGGCAGGAGGATCTCTGAGTTTGAGACCAGCCTGCTCTACAAATCAAGTCCAGGACAGCCAGGGCTCTGTTACACAGGGAAAGGCTGTCTTGAAAAACCAAAAAATAAAGTAAACTAAAATAAAATAAGCATGGAGCATTCTATAATTTTACACCTAAGGATTTTATATATTAAAAAAACATAACTTTAAAAGACCTAGCATCAGAAAGCCTGTAAAGGTAACTGCATATGGAGTTATAGGAACATGTATGGATGTTCTTAGGGTATTTTGGCTGGCTGGTTAGTTGGTTGATTTGACTTTGTCAACTGGATATAAGCTAGAGCCATCTGGAAAGAGGGAGCCTCAACTGAGAAAATGCCTTCAACAGGTTGGCTGATTACAGGCAAGTCCTCAGGGAATTTTCTTGGTCAGTGGTTTGTGTGAGAGGGTCCCACCTACTGTGCACAGTGCCGGTCCTGGGCAGGTGATGCTGAAAGGGCCAGAGAAGCAGGTAGAGCCAGGGTGGCAAGCAAGACAGCAAGCAGCCTTTTCCCAAGGCCTCTACTCAGTTCCCTCCTCCAGGTTCCTGCCCTGGCTTCCTTCAGTGATGGTCAATAACACGGAAGTGTCAACCAAACAAAGCCTTTCTTTTGCCAGCTTGCTTTGGGTGATAACGTTTATCATGGCAACAGAAAACTAACTAACACAGCATGTACCCAGAAAACTTAACCTCACCCTGCTTCCACGGTAGGAAGCCTGAGTCGATGATAAATAACTTCTGATTTCTGTGGCCAATCACAACCTTTGCTAGCTCAAACTGATTACAGGGGGTCAGTACCCAAATATTAACGGGGTCTTTTCTGTGGTAGGCTAACTATGTGAGTCCCCTTCCCATTTGAGGCAGTTAAAATCTGAAATTTTTAGTTCGTTATGAATTTTCCACTTCTTCCTTAGCTTCTAAGAGAGCACGGAAATATCCCTCTGGGATTCAGTCACACAAGGTGCTCTCTGCTTTGTTTCTGTCTGACTAGATAACTCTGCATGGCCACTGAAGCTCAGAATGACCTTTCCAAAGACAGGGAAGAGGAAAGACAGGACCTCACACACCAGCACACAGAGACTCTAAGTGTCTAAGACTCTAATTTTTATCTTGATTTTTTTTTCTTTCTGTCTTCTCAATCCTTGACCTCATTTACACACACATCTGTGTCTTCTGATGGTTTTCCCATAACTAACGATTCCATGAGTAATGACTCCCACTTATTTCTCATTACAGGCACTAGGTATAGGGATGCCCTGGGCTCTTCATCATCTGATATAATTTTTGAATATTCCCATTTAGACTAGAAGAATCGGGGGTTTGAAGAACATGCCTTTCTGGCTTTCCTTTGGTATGCTAAGTGGCACACCAGGCACCAAAGGTTACCACAATTCCTTCTTGTCTTCTGCCTAGAGCAGAGCTGGTCGAGGATGTTTCTAACTCATCTCTTGGTGTCTTCACCCCTCTAGCCAATGCCCAGAGTGTGTTTCTTGCCCTAGAAGATAAAGCTTTGGGATTTACACATCCTAACCATCCTGTCTATTAATTGCTCCATTCCAGCTTTACTCCATATTCTGACTTCATGTTTGTTGCTGTGACAAAATACTTTGACAACAAAGCAACTTGCAAGGGGAAAGGGATTTATTTCATCTTATAGTTCCAGATTACATCCCTCATTGTGGAGAAGTCAAGAGAGTATCTTCAATTAGCTAATTAAACACACAGTCAAGAGCAGAAAGAAAGAAGTACGTGCGTGCTCACTTGTCTGCTTGTATTCAGTTTGCTTTCTCCCCTCTTAGAGAGTTCAAGATCTCTGACCTAGGGAATAGTGCTGCCCATAGTGAGCTGGATCTTCCCACATTCACTAACTTAAGACAATGTCCCACTGTGCCCCTCCTTAGACGTGGGAACAAAACACCCTTGGAAGGAGTTACAGAGACAAAGTTTGGAGCTGAGATGAAAGGATGGACCATGTAGAGACTGCCATATCCGGGGATCCACCCCATAATCAGCATCCAAACGCTGACACCATTGCATACACTAGCAAGATTTTATCGAAAGGACCCAGATGTAGCTGTCTCTTGTGAGACTATGCCGGGGCCTAGCAAACACAGAAGTGGATGCTCACAATCAGCTAATGGATGGATCACAGGGCCCCCAATGGAGGAGCTAGAGAAAGTACCCAAGGAGCTAAAGGGACCTGCAACCCTATAGATGGAACAACATTATGAACTAACCAGTACCCCGGAGCTCTTGACTCTAGCTGCATATGTATCAAAAGATGGCCTAGTCTGCCATCCCTGGAAAGAGAGGCCCATTGGACACGCAAACTTTATATGCCCCAGTACAGGGGAACGCCAGGGCCAAAAAGGGGGAGTGGGTGGGTAGGGGAGTGGGGGGGTGGGTATGGGGGACTTTTGGTATAGCATTGGAAATGTAAATGAGCTAAATACCTAATAAAAAATGGAAAGAAAAAAGACAATGTCCCATGACTGGCAAGTCCAAAGGCCAACTCAGTGTAGGCAATCCCCCATTGAAGCTCTCTTCCCAGGTGATTCTAGGCTGTGTCTAGTTGCAATCATAGCTAACCATCACGCCTGCCCGCCGACCCTGCATGTGTCTATGGCTCTAGTATACCAGACTCGAGTGCTCGAATCAGTTATCTTTAGAGTGGCCACAAGCTTTCCAAGTTCAAGGGTGGCTTTTGGTGCCAAACATATCCGTGACTGCATCCACTTCTCACAGCCTTCCTGTTAGACCAGAAAGAGTGCTTATGTCTTTTCTACCTCATAAAAATGAATGTGATGGTACAGTTAGTGGCATAGCATAGACAAGAACAAGCTTTGTCTGAGACGTATTAGTGTGTCCAACAGAAGGAATGGCTGACCACGTCCAGACTGCATGAGAACATTTTTGAAGTAGATCTCCTATAACAAAGGGAAGGTAAAATGGTGCCTTTCTCTGAGCCCCTTATTAAACATGGGCACCATCTAAAACAGGAGCTGCAAACAGGACTCACATCCTTAGCAGCTGTCACCGCCATGCTATGCCAGGTTGGCAAATATGTCAAGGTTCTCCCTCAGCACCAGAAGTGCTAAAAATTATTTATTTGAATGCTGAGGCATTTCCTCAGAGCAGGCCCATGGCCAGAGAGGCGAAACATGAAAATGGATGCCGGACATCAATCCTGTTCTCTAGTGAGGCCAAAGGGAGCTTCCCTTTATCTTCATAATCTGTACATGCCAAGTGTCACAAAGGGCTTCCTTCCTTCCTCTCAGGAAGAAGATAAACCCTTTCCTTGCTTGCCCGTTTTACCTCACCCATGTTGTGGCCGTGATAACTTTGGTCTTGACTATCACTTTACAATTCCACCAGGTCAAGGCCAGCTGCTGACACAGGTCCATCCCTCTATTCTGAGGAAACACATTCCCAACCTCCCCTATGACCTTGTGTTGGAGGCAGATGGGACACCCGCTTCCTGTATGGTATAATAAACACGTCCGTCAGCAGCGTCTCCGACTCGCTGTGAGAAGTATTTTTATAATGCCTGACTCTGGGAACAAGCAAACAATCCTGAAAATTCAGAAAACACCAAAAGCAAAATGAAAAGAAGAAAAATATCACCCATCATCTTCTAAAAATAAGACTAAGTCATGCATCCTCACTGAGGGGGAGAGACAGCTTCCTAAGAGAAGAAAGATGTTTTACTTCAGTTTAATCTGACTCACCCTAATTAAAATTACTGCTACTTTTTCAAACACGCTTAACAGAGAAACCTATTTTTAACTAATCGCGTTTGAACCAAGTTTTGCTGCTCAGCACAGGTTGTTCCAGCGCTTACTATATAACCCAGGCTAGCCTTAAATCCTGGCAAAAGTCTTGCCTCAGCTTCCAGACTGCTCAGGTGACAGACATGCACCACCACCTTCGGTACTGAGCAGCAAATATTCTTTTCATTATTATTATTAGATACTTTCTTTATTTACATTTCAAGTATTATCCCTTTTCCTGGTTTCCCCTCCGAAAACCTCCTATCCCATCCCTCCTCCCACTGCTCACCAACCCACCCATTCCCGCTTCCCTGTCTTGGGATTCTACTACACTGGGGCATCGAGCCTTCCCAGGACCAAGGGCCTCTCCTCCCATTGATGTCCAACAAGGCCATCCTCTGCTACATATGCAGCTGGAGCCACGGCTCCCTCCATGTGTATTCTTTGGTTGATGGTTTAGTCCCTGGAAGCTCTGAGGGTACTGGTTGGTTCATATTGTTGTTCCTCCTATGGGGCTGCAAGCTCCTTCAGCTCCTTTGGTCTTTTCTCTAACTACCCCATTGGGGACCTTATGCTCAGTCCAATATTCTATTTGAGATGAAACCAGCTGTTTTTCATTTACACATCCCTTTTCTTTATAGCTACTCCTGAATGCAATGGTTTTGTACAATACAAGAGTCTGAACGGGTGCAAAAAAAAAAAAAAAAGTCACGTACACTACAGCTCAGCTCTGTTCTTAGCAATCCATTTCAAAGAGCAATGGGTTTTTTAAAGAGTTGGTTAGTTAGTTAGTTAGTTAGTTAGTTAGTTAGTTAGGTGGGTAGGTAGTCGGGTAGGCAGGTTGTTGTGTATGTGTGTTTGCCTGTTAGAATTTATCCATACCACATGCATGTAGGTACCCACAGAGGCCAGAAGGGGGCGTTGGATTCCCCCTGGAACCGGAGTTACAGATGGTTGTAAATCACCAGATAGTGTTCTGAGAGCAGAACCCAGGTCCTCTCCAGGAGCAGTAAGCACTCTTAGCCACCGAGCCACCTCTTCAGGCCCCAGAGGAGAAACTGTCTCCAATCTCCCTTTCCAACTCAATGTTGTTATATTCCATGAGACCGGGTTTTGTGCTGTGTTTGTGTCCATTCCTCAGTCCTTTCTTTCCCGTACTGTGAACCTTGCTAGGTGCTATGCACTTTACAAATACAGAACGGATCTGTGAACCAAAGCCATTCTGTCCTGCTAGTTTGTGTGTGCTTTGAGGGATAAATAAGGCTGAGTTCACATGAAGAAAGTTAACTCACATAGGTTTCCTGGGCAGAGAGTTCTAACTAAAGAGATGCCTGGAATACTGGTGTATGTTTTCTGCTAGCACCGCAGTGAGCAAAGGTTGCCTAGCTAGACGACCTCTTAAAAGATAAGGCTCCAGGGAGGGCCCTCCTGCCTCTTGCTGAGCAGGAAATGAATTATCTTATTTTAAACCACAGACCAGCTTGTGATCCGCTGACAGCTTGTGATATATGTGGAAAGCCTTGACACGGAGGCCACCCACCAGCGGTGACCTAAGGAAACCGTGATAACAACCTAGAATAGCCTCATCAGCTACTTCAGCCTCGCAAGGAACCACAAACGTACCCCTGAAGCAGATTCTGTGATTGCTCTCTCTCAAGCGCAGTTGCTGAGAAAGCCAATTCTGCTACCCAAGCTCCAGGGTGACCCTGAGTGACCTCAGATGCGGAAAATAAATGTTCAGTTGTGCTTTAATTTCTTTTATTTTAAAAACAATTAAGTAGTTTTCACATACTATTAAAAAGACCCCACTTAGGCCATAAAGTGAGGACCCTCTCCATCCCCACATTCCTGACCTTTTTTCCCAAAGCTACTCCTAGGATTAACCAGCCCATAAAAGGAAACCGTTTATTGATCACCTACTACATGCTGCATATAATCACACATAGGCCAAGGCTAGTCATATTGCCCATGACCCTCTAAGTCACAGATGATTAAGAGAGACTGACCCAGAAACAGATGTGAAAAATCAGTTGTACAGGGACCCCAGTGAGGATCCCAGGGCTATGCAGACACTGCCACTAGCCGCATCTGCCTGCTCTTCCACAGCTAATCGCTTCCAAAGGCCCCACCTCCCTGCCACCATCACAATGGAGTCGGGCTTCAACACAGATATCTTTAGGGGACACTTCACCTAACAATACGTTTTCAAACTAGTGAGTCAGGAAAAGAGAAAAAATGTGCCATTTCCTACAGAGTGGCCGCTGCTGAGGCTTTAGGAAAACCCCTAGGGACAGATATGGCCAACAGCTCGCATGCACAGCTGCAGGCAAGCATGAGGATGGCTGTGAGCCAATGAGCCACTCACGTCAGAGATGGACACCCATCAAGGTTCCTCTTTAGGAATAAGCCTTAGCCAGTCCCTCCATCTGACTAGACATCATTTTACTTTCTCCCAAAAACGTAAAGAGCTGCCATTGCCAGCTTGGAAAGCGATAACTGAGAACTCACCAGCATTACATGAGTTAGTCAGCTGAACTGGTGACTTGTAAAAATTTGTAATCTAGGGGGAAAGAAGCAATCATGCAGAGAAGCTGTCACAGACTAAAGTCGGAGCCATCGAGAATCTTTCCCTGTCACAGACTAAAGTCAGAGCCATCGAGAATCTTTCCCTGTCACAGACTAAAGTCAGAGCCATCGAGAATCTTTCCCTGTGACACCCATGGCTGTGTGACTTTATCTTACCTCTCTGTGCCTCCGCTTCCTTTTAGGGGTCTTGGGCATTACATCACCAAGATAGTACAAGCAATGTGCTTGTCCTTCTGTTCCGGGTCTAGAAGGAAAGAAAGGATGATGATGACGGTGATGGTGATGGTGATGGTGATGATGATGAAAACAAAACGCAAAGGCTGAAACCGTGGATCAGAATCAGAGGGCTTCCTAGAAACATAATAGCTGATAGGTAGATAGATATAGATGATAGATAATGGTAGATAGATAGATAGATAGATAGATGATAGGTAGGTAGGTTGATCAATTGATTGATCGATGATTGATTGATTGATTGATTGATTGACTTATATATAGTGATAGGTATCAGGGGCACCATCAAACAGAAGCAGATGAACAAAGAAAACTTTTAAAAGCAGCATTTGGCCCTGGCTGGCACAGCTCTGATTTGCTGAATGGTTGTTTAAACCCTGAGCAAACTCTTCCTGGACTCTCATACTGAGACGCAATGAGACCACGGCGTGTAACGATAGAGAGACACGCTTAAAAGCCCATGTCTGGGCGACGGCAGTCAGGCGGTATAGCGGTATAGTGTCCAGTGTGAACAGGGCCTTGGGATGATCCTCAGCCCTACAACAAATAAATGTGTCTGCGTCTTAGACCCTGCCCTCACGCCAGTGGGTATGAACTAGAGAGAAAGGCACGGCTGTTTTCTAAATGGAAGAAAGATCAGTCACCTACAAGAACATGGCTACCTTCGCCTAACCTGACATTGAAGCACACACCAGTTCTAATGGACATTTCACGCATGTATCTTTCAGTCATCAATTACATATAGTAAAAGCTTTTCCTAGTTGGGTATGGTTATTTAGGCTTTTTTAAAAGCTTGTCTTGCTTGCTTGCTTGCTTCTCCTCTTCTTCCTCCTTCTCTACCTTCTCCTCCTCCTTCTCCTCCTCGTCCTCCTCTTCCTCCTCCTTCTCCTCCTCTTCTTCCTTCTCCTCTTCCTCCCCACCCCTCTCTTTCTGTGTGCTCACACAGGTACAGGTGTGTGGAAGTCAGAACTACCTTAACGTCAGTCCCTGCCTTTCACCTTGTTAGAGTCTCCCATGTGCTGCTGCACACACCACGCTGTGGCAGGTGACTGGAGGGATGGCTGGCCCCCAGCTTCCGAGCAGTCATCCTTCTCTGCCTCCCATGCCACCATAGGAGAGCAGGAATTGCAGGTGCATGTCCCGAAGTCCAGGTTCATTGTAGATTCTGAGAATCCAAGCCCCAGTCCTCACCGTTACACAGGGAGTGCTCTACCCCTGAGCCATCCCTGCCCTGGACAAGCCTGGCTTTCTTCACTTAGGACCTTGCGTCCCAGATCCGAACAGTCGCTCACTCCCCGTGATTCTTCACAGCGCTCCATTCTGTGGCTGCCAGAGTTGACTCACTAAGTCAGACACATTCAGGGTTATTCCAGCCTAAGGCAATTAAGGATAAGGATGCTGTGGACACTTAGTAAGGAGTCTTTTTGAGAACATACTTTTTCTTTCGGTGGCTCACAATCAAATGGGACCTGATACCTTTCTTTCATTTAAATAAATGCCTAGAAATAGGAGAGCTAGATTATATGTTGAATGTGCAAAATAAATAAATAAATAAATAAATAAATAAATAAAAATAAAACCTTTCAAACCACTTTCTAAAGTATCTGATCATTTTTCCTTTTTTGATTTTTATTTTATCTATCTATCTATCTATCTATCTATCTATCTATCTATCTATCTATCTATCTATCTATTATTGTTGCTGTTGCTGTTCTATGTGAGCACATGTGTGTGCTGTGGCATGTACAGGGAAGTCAGAGACAATTTGGGGGAGAGTTGGCTTTCTCCTTCCAGCATGTGGGTCACAGTGATTGAATTCAAGATCATGAGATTTGACATCAGGCGCTCCTAACCTCTCAGCCACTCTCCAGCCCTCCTAGTGTTGTTGTTGTTGCTGTTTGTTTGTTTCTTATTTTTTTCAACAGTGTATGAGGGTTTTGTTTGTTGGGCATCCATAATTAAAGCAGATACAGTTATTTTTTTAATTTTCTTTAACTGTTCTAAGAAGTATAGAATAAGCATTTTTATTATTTTAATTTACATCTCAAATGTGCTTCTTTTTATAACATCCCCATTTATCCAAAAAATTCTCTAAAACAAATCAAAATGGTCCCACTCAGCGAACACACTGGCCAAGGCTCTTTACAGAGAGAGCACAGAGACTGTTTGAGCAGACTCCTAAGATCGTAGCAGCTCACAGGAAGTCACAAGTCAGACACAGAGTTGGTGACCTGAGATCTGGTCATTACCTAATGATAACCCTTAATCCATCTTCCTTTTTTGTATAGCTACAGATAGGTGGTGATAATTTGAAACTAACTTTTTTGGCATTTCATAGATTGTAGATAATTCTCACCAATGCTCAGTTTTGTAGGTCACCAGAGTTTTTCCTGTGTAGACACAAAGATTAAATAGCAATTTAATCTGTAAAAATTCCTCTTATCTGCCTTCCTGGACAGACATAATCTTAGAAGGACATCAGCTCAACAAATAATTGAGATTCAAAACCATTTTTGGCTACCAGTGCATTACAAATGTTACTGCTTACACAGAGGCTTGCTGGAATGGAGTGGCATGTCCGATGAGGCTGTCTCAGGCATCAGGCTCTTGTTCCTATTTGCATACCTTTGGGGTCAGTTTTTCTCTATCATTACATTTGGAGAGGTCCTTAAATATGTTAGACACGGGCTGTTTATTGAATTTGTGACTCACAAACACTTCCTGTCTGTCCATGTCTCCCTTTGTGCCCTCTAAACAGCGCCTTTGCAAGGTGAGGCCAGGGCAGGTTTTTCTTCTACAAACTGTTCCTTGTATCACGCCTGGGCATCTTCGACTCACCTAGCATCGCACAAAGATCTCTTCTAAAAGCTTCTCAGCTTTAGGTTTTATATTTAGGTCATGTTAGCCTTTTTGTCTGGGCAAAGATAAAGATCAGAGATCATTTCCAACTATTTCCAATAATTTCAGCAACATTTGTGGGAGGTGTTGTTTGTTTGTTTGTTTGTTTGTTTTTAGCTCTGTGTGTGTACACCGCACATGCACACATGCCTGCCTATGTGCACAGGAGACCATGTAACCAAGGCTGGCCTCAAACTCAGTATGTAGCTGAGAGTCACCTGGAACTCCTGAGCCTCCTAAATCTACCCCTGATGCATGAGCTGTCACATCCAGTTCCAGCAACATATCTTCAAAAGATTCTCCGTTTAGTGTACTGCTTTGGGGGGAGTCTAGAAAAGAGTTAACCATATGTGTGCTTCTCTTCAGGACTCAGTTGGGCATGTCTGGCCCTTCACCACTACCATGCAATACCAATTCATCTGGCTAAGGAGGAGTAAATTACTCTCAGCTACTCCTCTGCCTCATGGAAACTGAGTTGTTTATGTCCTCCAACTCAGACTCTCTCAAAGTCATTTTGGTCACTCCAGTACCTGTGCCTTTCCACTCAGGGTCTGTGTGTGAATGTCTGCCATAACATTATTTTAGGATTTAACTGGGTATCTTGCCTCTATACATCATTGAATCCCATTGTGGTCAGGAAGCAATCTTAATGTGATTTCAGTCTCTCCAAATTTGTGAAGAGTTGCTTTAGAGCCCTAAGCCCAAAATATCATCTATCTTGGAAAAAGTTTCTTTTGAGATTGAAAAACAAACAAACAAACAAACAAACAAGGGTGACCTGCAGTCCTTAGGCAGTGCTTTGTGTCAATTAGGTCAAGTTTATTGACAGGGCTGTTCAAGGGTTCTCTGGCTTTAAAGATTTGGTAACCACTCACTCCATCAATTATTGGAGAAAAGTGTTCAAATCTGTGACTCTGGATTTAACAATTTCTTCCTGAAGATTTATGGGGATTTATTTCATTTACTATGATATTATCTGGTTCATTAAAATTATGATTTTTTTTTTGCTGAATCATAACATTGTAAAATGATCTTTCTTATCCCTGGTCCAAACATCCTACTCTGAAATCTACTTGTCTGATGAGTTCTGCCCACCCCAGCTTACTTGCGATTGGTGGTGTCTTAGCTACTTTTCTGTTGCTGTCAAAAAAAAAAAAAAAAATGTTATGGCCAAGTCATGGCATCTTTTACAGCAACAGAAACAAAATAGTGCTTAGCCGGGTGTGGTGGTGCATGCCTTTAATCACAGCACTTGGGAGGCAGAGGCAGGCAGATTTCTGAGTTCGAGGCCAACCTGGTCTACAGAGTGAGTTCCAGGACAGCCAGGGCTACACAGAGAAACCCTGTCTCGAAAAACAAAATAAAACAAACAAACAAAAACACACACACACCAAAAAAAAACAAAAACAAAAACAAAAAAACCCAAAAACTCAAAATAGTGTTTAATTAGGGCTTTCTTACAGCTTTAGAGGGTGAGTTTATGACCATCACGGCAGAAAGCAGAGTGGTAGGCTGGTAGGCGTGGTGCTGGAGCAGTAGCTAAGAGCTTACATGTTATCTACAAGTTGAAAGCAGAGAGAAACAGAGAAAGGGTATCTGAAACCTCAAGCCCAAACCCAGTGCCACACCTCCTCTAACAAGGCCACGCCTCCTCCAACAAGGCCACGCCTCCTCCAACAAGGCCACGCCTCCTCCAACAAGGCCATGCCTCCTAATCTTTCCCAAAGAGTACCAGGAACAAGCATTCAAAAGC
The DNA here is from genome assembly GCF_000001635.26 of Mus musculus. Taxonomy (NCBI): domain Eukaryota; kingdom Metazoa; phylum Chordata; class Mammalia; order Rodentia; family Muridae; genus Mus; species Mus musculus. The sequence goes on along the minus strand of NC_000076.6, from coordinate 86,984,869 downwards.
AGCTCGTGGGGTGATTCTCATTCAAACCACCACAGGCAGGTAATGTGTTACATCCTTTTCTCCTCCTCGCCTTCAACACATTTGAATCTTTATATTTAAAGTGAGTCTTTCCCAGGGTGATTCCTGCACTTGGGAAGCAAGGGCAAGAGAATTGCCTGTGAAATTTGAGGCCAGCCTAGTCTACACAACCAAACCAGTTCAGGCCAGCAACACAGGGAGATCCTGTTCAAAAACAAGCAAAATAAAATAAAATAAAATAAAATAAAATAAAATAAAATAAAATAAAATGAGTCTTCACAAATGTGATGCAGCGTGTGTGTGTGTGTGTGTGTATGTGTGTGTGTGTGTGTGTGTGTGTGTGTGTGTGTGTGTGTGTGTGTGGTTTGCACTAACATATACATGTATGAGCACGCCTGAGGCAGATGTTGCAAGCCTTTCCACCACTGAGGTAGGTAGGCCCTCTCAGTTGAATCCGATGCAACCAGTTAACGAGTCAGGTTGCCCTGAGATCCCATCTTTGTCTGGCACTTACGTTGATTTAAAAGAACCTTACTCCAGTTTTCGCTCTGTGAGGCAAGTGCTTTTTCCACTAAGCCACCCAGCTCAGTTCTTAACTTTTCATCTAGTGTGATAACCCACACCACTTAATTAAGGTATTTAGACCATTTACACTTAATATGGCAGGTTTATATCCACTATCTGGTGTGCTTTCTATTGCATCTGCTCTGTTGCTTTGTCTCCTTCTTTGCCTCCCTTTTAATTATTTTATATAATCCTATTTTCTCATCAACGTGTTTGCTGTACAGCTTATTTAGGAAGTTAGGCATTTGCTTCTGTGTATATAGAAACACCTTGCATTTCCTGCAGTCTACCTTCAAGTCACATTACATCACCCTATGCACAGACACCCACTGCATCAAGTTTCCATCCCTGCATCTCAGGCCTGCTGCTCTAGTTCCCTGCACATTACTACAGAGTGCCATGAGCCACCTATGCAGCACTGGCAAGTTGGCCTTAACCAGCCATGTTTTAAGCTCCCAATGACGATGCTCAGCATTTCCCATCCCTTTGTCTGTCTCTAGATCTCTATCTGTTCTGTTTGCTTCTTCCAGACCAATTAATAACATTTCTCTTTCAGCTTTTATATATCTGAAAAAAATCTTCATTATGTCATTATTCTTTGCATATATTGCTTTAGGTGATATTTCAGATTGTTTCTGTTCTAGTACTTTAAAGATAAATGAACCACTGTTGTCTAGGTGGAATCGAAACCAACCAGGGAGCTGTTATCATGGTAACTGGACTCTATTATCACACTACATGTTGGTTTTACCTGCTTGTAAGATGTTCTTGTCATTGATTTTTAAGTTTGTGGTGGCGTGCGATTTTCACCGTGTGGCCTTTCTTCAGGGTTCTTTGCATGCTGGGAACTGGTTGTTCAGCATCTCCATCAGGTTTGGGAAATGCTGATTCTAAATTTCAGTGTCTTTTTTCCTTCCCCCTTGACATTGTCACACAGCTCACTCATGTTCTCTTGGTATATCAGAATTTTCTCCATGTTTCTCTTTGTACTGTTTGCCTGTAGTTTGAACATTTGTCAGTGTCTGAGCAGCCGTAACTTGGATACAGTGTTTTAATGCAAATGTTGTGTTTCCATATGTAAACTTTCCACTTGGGTCTTATGTACATCTCTCCCTAACACACTTTTCCTTACCACCCTCTTGAATATATGGAATAGAATTGTAATGTCCTCTCTGCTGATTTTAATTAGCTAGTATACAGTAAGACTCTGTCTTGGAAAAAAATGAAAATATGTCAGCCACTTATATTTTGAATAGGAGGGGCCAGAGAAAAAACCTCGTGTACATTAGACAAGTCAAGTCTCATCCTCCACGGAATCTGCAAATTCTTAGATAAGTCACCTTATCTAAGAACTGTTTCTATGGTCTGAATAGTTATGTCCTGCCCCTGTGTACCCACCTGGTTTGTGACTGTAACAAACCACCTGAGGCAGCCTAACTTTATAAAGAAGAGAGGCTTATTTAACGGGAGATCTGGAGTTGAGGCATAGCGTTGGCAGGGGGCTCTATTGCACCATGGCAGGAACTCATGTGGGAAAAAGAGATCCCATAGAGAGACAGGTGTGGGAAGTCTACCATTGACCAGATAACCTTTTGTGGCTTGGCATGTAATGGGGACTCTCTTTATTAGCAGGGCTTAGAATTCTGGGGAATTCTAAGCCTTCATATACACCTCTACCTAAGGAATGTTATGTAGCCTCAATTAGATTACAGGATCCTTGTCCTTTCTGATAAAATCTGAGCTTTATTCAGCTAGCACCTGAGGTTCCTCATACTTTTCTCCATGCTAATGAGGCATTGGCCCTCAGCCAATGACCTTTACCCACCATGATGTTCCCACCCTCAATCCCCCCAAGCTCTATAAGCCTTAAATCACCCAAAATTAAGTTGATCTACCTCCTGATAGCTGGTCCTGGTGTGGTTATTCAACATATGAAGGGCTTCCAACCCCCCATTTGTCATCTCTGCTCCCACAGCCCTCATGGGCTGTATTGGTCCACAATCCACAAGAGCAGGGAGACCCAAAGAAAGGAAGCCAGGGGCTAATGTCAGCCTTTTATAGCAACTCTTGTAGAAGAACACAGCAGGATCTTAACCAGACATACCTCAAAGTCCCTTCTGAGGACAGATAGTGAAAACTTACTCAATTGAATATTAAGCCCACGTCAACAAAGCTCACATGGGCACATGTGCACGCATGCAAGCACACATGCACACACACACAGTAAACTGAACAACACATAACAGGAGAGGAAATTCATCCTTAGGGTAGTCATACCTTAAACTTCTGCCACTTGCTACCATTTTAAATTCTATCTGGTTAGGACATTGTCCCAACTGGATTCCTTGATAAATGTGGCTCTGCCTCAGTATGCATGCAATGTTTGGTAGAGTGTTTGTTGACTGACTGGAAAATCCTCTAGTGAAGATCTAGGTCATAGCTCTAATTCAGCAGAAGTGCAAAATGCACACTTACTTCTTTGCAACCAGCCCTAGGGGAAACTCGACCTCCTTTGCTCAGCTTACATGCATCATGGGGGACTGGAGAGTTTGCTCAGTGGTTAGGGCTGGAGATATGGCTCAGTGGATAAGAGCACTGGCTGCTCTTCTGGTGGGTATGGACTCAATTCCCAGCACCCACATAGTAGCTCACAACCATCTATGGCTCCAGTTCCAAGGGATCTGACACCCTTGAATAGTCAGACATGGAAGCAAAACACCAATACACACAAAAATAATAAAAAATAAAATTATTTTAAAAAATAAGCTCATCACAGAATGGGTCAAGTCACCACCCCACTGCACCTGATAAGCCCCACCCTTGCTGCTCCCAAGTTCAAATCCCAGTCCCCCCATGCAGTCCCCACACCTTTGCAAGTGTTCTAGCAAAAAGCTACTCATCCCAACCTTAGTATTTCAAGACAGGGTCTTGTTATTCACTCATGATGGCTTTGAAGTCACTGGGTAGCCCAGGCTGGCCTCCAGCTTGTGATCAGACTGTTGGGGCCGGCCTTCGATTGGTTTTTGTCTCTGGCAACTAACACACTAAGTGGCTGGCTGCACCTTGTAGCATGCCTTTGCTCAGTCTAGAATGAATGTTTGACTGTTCCAGAGTGTCCAGGAGGAGCAAGGGCACCGTGTGGTGGCAGGGGTGTTTGTGATGAAGGCATGGAAGGAACCGGAAGCTGCTCCTGCCGGGTAAGTTCCGAGATCTGCTCCACCCAGAAGTGCTGCCTCCCACTTCCCCACTGTTGATTTACCTTAATGACAAGCCCACACAAGGAGAAGCCTCTAAGAGTAACACGATTAAAAGATGAATTCTTGATGTGCAACAAAATCATCTCTCATTCTTATACCCACCTGTAAAGCCTGAAGAAAGATCAGAATGACCCTCTTTGAAGACATAAAATGGGGTCACATAGCTAAAGCTACCTTATGAATATGTTTAAGGACATAAGCTGTCCCTTCTTGCTGTTGTTAGTAATCATCTCTACTACTAGACTACCTTTGGGGTGGTGCTCTCCACCCTGGGCCAACCAGGGGCATGGGGCCATTGAAGAAATTCTTTATCTAACAAAAAGGACTCCTGTCAATTTCAAACTGTAGAGGAATTAAACACAGGTCCTTCTGACGGGACTCGAGTCCAGCTACCTTCACAACAGAACTGGAAGTGGTTTTGCTTCTTCCTTAGGTGAAATTGTCGTGGGTCTGTGGGCTCTTACTATTTATATCATTGGGTCGACAGACAGCTTCCTCTATAGGGCTCTAGACTCTTAGCAAAAGGCAGGGGGGGGGGGGCGGTGAGACAGACTACCTTGGTGACAGTGGGAATGGGGGTGTCTCTGGCTCTTTAGCCTGTTCTTGGGACCCTTTTTCTCCTACTGGGAGCCTCACCCAGCTTTGATATGGAGATTTATGCCTAGTCTTACTGTATCTTGTTATGCCATGTTTGGTTGCTATCACTGGCAAGGCCTGCTCTTTCCTGAAGGGAAACAGAGGAGCGGTGGATCTGGGGAGAGGGAGGTTAGGGAGTGAGTGGAAGAAGGGAAACTGGTCAAGATATATTTTTAAAAATTTGATTAAGTAAAATTAAAAAACAAAATTAATGAGTGCATTATGACATACATGAAGACTTCAAGGGACTCAGGAGAGAAAGGCCCAGAGGAAAGACATATTTGAGAAGCAAACACTGGCCAGATGGCCAGTGAGTTGCCCCGAGGCTTTCCAGGTAGCATGGGAGTCACCTGGGATGACCTTGAGTCTGACGTCATCCACCTGTGTTTTGCAGGCAGGCTTTCGTGGAACAGCCTGTGAGAACTGTGCTGCTGAAGACGTTTTTGGTCCCAATTGTTCAGCAGGTGAGTCTGACTTGTGCTCACTTAAAGCACTGGGAGGGTTTTAAATGCTCAAAGATGGTTATTTTGTTTCTTAATTGTGGTTTTTAGATTTCCAGCCTCCAGAATTGTATGGATTTGTGTCTTAGCTTTCCATTGCTGTAACAAAGAGCATGGAACTGGAGCTTTAGTGAGAAAGAAGGTTGGTGTGACTCAGTTTGGGGGCAGAAAGTGTATATGCACCACATTTTCTTTATCCATCCATGTGTTGATGGACAGCTAGGCTGGTTCCACTTCCTCACTATAGAGTGAAGCTGCAGGAAACACAGATATGCAAGTGTCTATGTGATAGGACATGGAGTCATTTGGGACCATGCCTGGGAGGGGTATAGCTGGGCTTTGTGGTACATCTAGCAGATGGTTTTGGTTTTGGTTTTCAAGAAAATCTATAAGCACATATAGACATTCGGCCCCATAAGTTCTTTGCCATGTTTTGTAACATATTTCACCTACAGCAGAGGGAGGCATCCTGTTCTGATCCACAGGTTGTTCTGTTGTTGTTTGTTTTTAACTTATTCACTTCACATCCAGCTCACTACCCCCTCCTGGTCATCCCCTCCCATAACCCCTCCCCCATCCCCTCTTCACCTTCTCCTCTGAGTGGTGGGGGACCCCTCTTGGAATTCCCTCACCCTGGCTCTTCAAGTCTATGAGGCTAGGCACATCCTCTCCCTCTAAAGCCAGACAAGGCAGCCCAGCTAGAACATATCCCACAGACAGCAACTTTTGCGATAGCTTCCAGCTCCAATTGTCCAGGTCCCACATGAAGACCAAGCTGCACATCTGCTACATATGTTCGGAGAGGCCTAGGTCCAGCCCGTATATGTTCTTTGGTTGGTGGTTCAGACTCTAATAGCCCCAAGGGTCCAGATTAATTGGCTCTGTAGGTCTTTCTGTGAAGTTCCTATTCCCTTCGGGACCCTCAATTCCTCCCCCTATTCTTCCAAGAGTCCCCAAGCTCCATCCATTATTTGGCTGTGGGTCTCTACATCTGAGTCAACTGCTGGGTGGAGCCTCTCAGAGGACATCCATGCTAGGCTCCTGTCTGCAAGAATAGCAGAGTATCATTAATACTCTGCCAGGGACTGGTGCTTGCCCATGATAAGAGTCTCAAATTTGACCAGTTATTGGGTGTCCATTCCCTCAGTCTCTGTTTTATCCCCCACACCTGCATTTCTTGTAGACAGGATAAATTTTGGGTAGAAAGTTCTGTGGGTGGGTTGGTGTCCCTATTGCTCTGGTGGGATTCCTGCATGACTACAGGAGGTTGTCTCTTCAGGTTCCATGTCCCCAATGTTGTGAGTCACAGCTAAGGTGCCCATTGATTCTTGGGCACCTCCCTTATCCCAGGTCTCTGTCTCTTCCTGGGGATGCCCCCAATCTCCCTGCCCCTTTCAAGTGCAGATTTTCATCCATTATCATGGCCATCTGGCCTTCTCTCCAGTTCCTCCCCACACCTGATCCTGAGCACCCCACACACACATTCCTCTCCTCATCCCCCCAACCCAGTTCCCTTCCTCCATCTGCCTCTTACGACTATTTTATATCCCCTTCGAAGCGGAGTTCAATCATCTTTGCTTGGGCCTTCCTTTTTGTTCAGCATCTTTGGAGCTGTGGGGTGTAGAATGGGTATCCTGTATTTTGTGGCTAACATCCACTTACCACTGAGTACATACCATTCGTGCATGTCCTTTGGGGAACTGGGTTACCTCACTCAGGATGATATTCTCAAGTTGCACCCATGGGCTTGTTGAAGGCAAGAGTTAATTGGACTTTCTCTCTAGCAGCTTGTATAATGCTGACCGCCAACACAGCTGTTATGAGCCAGATGAATAAATGTGTGTACAAATGAATGAATGAATGACCCCCACTCTCCTGGCCTAGAAGCACAGTTTCATGGGGTAGCAGATAAAAGGGTTAGAGCCAAGGCTTAGACCCAGGCAGAGCTCTTGCTCAAGGGTCGCTAGCTGCAACAACTAGATAAATGTGTAAAACGTGGTCTCTGTGCATTTCTTACCTATAAAAGCAAATAATATCGCCATCTCTAGGGAGTGTCTCACGAAACAGAGCCTGATGATTGTTAGGCTGCCATTGTTATTCTTGTTATCAGTTTCTCCTGATCCTAAATGTTCCTCTACGCTCGGTTCCACAAAGACTCTTCCACAGAAGTATTAGCAGAAGCAAATTGAAACCACATCTTGGTATTCCGCGTGTTTTTTTTTTTTTAACATTCACACTGCTTTAAGGGATAGCAACTAAAATATAACCCACTGAGTAGAAATGGCCTGTTCGTATCGCCTTCTACATGGCTCCTTCCCTACCACAGTCAAACAGAAATGAAACTATACAAACTAGGTAAATACTGAAGTGGGAAAGGGGGAAGCGAGAACCCAGCACCCCAGAAAATCTGAGTGGTTGTGTGGGAATGAAAAGCTAGGGTGAAAACAAGCCTTGTAACCTCCATACTGCACATTGGTGGCTGATAAACACAAACATGGCAGAACTCCAAACATTGCCAAGTGAAAGAGGATGTGCTTCATGTCTGTGCCCCGGAGAAAGCAAAGGCAAAACGGATGAAGACAGTTCAGACCCCAGTTGTTTCTAATAAATGAAATTTTATACATGTATTTATTTAAATGGATAGAATGTATTATTTATTCTTACTACATTTGTTTAAAACTTAGCATGTGCATTTATGTGTGTGTGCATGCCACAGTACATACGTGGAGGTCAGAGGACAAACTGCTGGGGTCAGTTCTCTCCGTCTGGGGAAATGAACTCAGGTCGTCAGGCTTTACCTCAAGCACCTTATCCTGCTGAGCCATCTTGCTGACCCCAAACTCTATTGTTAAGAGAATTAAGCCTAAAAAAGAGACCCAGGAAAAAGTTCTTCAAGCTCTGGATCTCATAGAACTCCCTGTGATGTTTTCCATGTGTACTGTCCAGCCTAGCATCCATGGGCCACATGTGGCCCCTGAGCTCCTGAAACGGAGCTAAAACATCTGAGGAACTGAATTTTAAACTTTAGTTCACTACTGAATTTAAATAGTAACAGCCAAATGTGGCCAGTGAGTCTCATATTGGACAGAACACCTTCATGCATCATGGATAAGAGAGAGGCCAGTGAATTCAGACTAGCCTGAGTCTCGAACCATCGTCAAATGCTGTGTGACTTAGGTAGCCTTCCTCATTATGAAACAGGACTGTTATCTACTTCCTGGGGGTGACAACACAGTCAGGCTCTTAGTGTATCCATGGAAGCATGGGCAAGACCCAAGGATTCAGAAACTCTTCCAGCCAGGTGCCTTCTAGGTACTGGTCTTGTCTCATCCACTACAGTGCTGGTCCAGCAGGTGGCGCTCCTATATATTGGGTGTCATCTATTCCTTTTAAGATTTATTTATTTGTTTGTTTATTTATTTATTTATTTATTTATTTATTTATTTAATATGTATGAGCACACTGTAGCTGTCTTCAGACACACCAGAAGAGGGCATCGGATCTCATTACAGATGAGTTGTGAGCCACCATGTGGTTGCTGGGATTTGAACTCAGGACCTCTGGAAGAGCCAGCCAGTGCTCTTAACCGCTGAGCCATCTCTGCAGCCTGGTATCATCTATTTTTAATGCTGACTTTTCCCTGCTGCCAGGATGTTCCCTTACCAGGCTGTTTATAGGTTAGAGATGATTCAGAGCTACGTCAGCCAGTCAGTCGGTAGCTTTCATCTTTGCTGCCAGGGCCAGAGCTACTCAGCATCTTGTTCTCATGGAGAGCCCAATGCAAAACCCACTTTCTCTATGTAACCCCCTAAATCAACCCACATCCACATATTGTTGATGACACCCTACTGTGCCTGGCAGGGTACAAAAAGGTTTCCCACCCATAATCTCAAATCCTCAGTATGCCTTGTTGAGCTAACACCAGCAGGTAACACTAGGCTGTGTGCCCATTATAGAGGCAGAGGGTTTAACCGAGGTGTCTGACCTCTGGTGAGCATGCACCAGGCATTAGACACAAAACAGGTGATGTGCTTCTCTGAGTGATCAATGAAGTCCCTACTCCAAGGAGCAGGAAATATGATGAATGATCGTGCTGTGCTGTGCCTGGCCTTTACAGGATTCTATAAGGACACATAAGAGAGAGAAGCTCTAGGGGGCTACGCATCATCCCTGTGGCTGAAATGGCCACGGTTTTAGCTATTTTAAAAGTCACACCACCCAAGTTTCACATTTCTCTAGAGGTCTGCCAAGACCAATTCACATTGCACCAAGGTCTTTAGGTGACCAGCTGGGAATCCCTTGGCCCCTTGCTTCTCCTTCCCAAGGACACGTTCTTGACAGTGTCATGGGCTCCAGAGGCTGTCTGTGCCTGCCAGTTAACCCAGTGCAGAATGATGGGACACAGCAGGAAGCCGATGCCAGAGCGGTTGGGGCTCACAGCACACAGCCTGGAGAGCAAGCTTAACAAGTACAGCGCTGGCTAGCACGTGGGACCATTCAGTCTTCCCACTAGACCCCACCCCCATGTCACCGCCATCTCCCACTGGCTACATGGAAGTGCAGAACACTAGTCATCACCTAGTCCTAAGGGTCTGGCTTCTCTGCCAATCTGTGACCTCCTTAAAGTGAGATATTATTACTAGTCACCTGTGTTTGCATGCCTCATGCCTGCTGCTGCTGGGCAGAAACTGGGTGAATATTGTTCAATTGAATTGACTGGCATCTTTTTATTAAAATCTACATAAGAATGCTCTCTGCTGAGATCCCAACTCACTCCAGTCAGTTCTATACTTAGCTTGAGATTTCTCCAGAGCTTGGCTCTTCCAAGCGCTGCAGCCATCGGTAGACGCTAACGTGCTTCGCTAAAACAGGGAAAAAAAATCCACCACCACCACAAACAAAAACCAGGATTTAAAGATGGCTGTGACAAATCAAGTGCTTCAGCTCTGTGAGTAAGCACTTGCTAGTTAGCTCCCAATTTTTCCATTGGTAAAGTGGGATTAATAATGTCTCACCTGTATCATGTCGCATTAAACCTCAAAATGCCCGAGAGAACAAGTGGCCAGTAAAGGCAAGCACAGGTCCAGTCTTGGGCAAGGAGAGGAAGGGACATACCTCAGAGGCAAAAGTGAACAAGAAAAGAAATAGCTCAATCAAGATAAATGCGCGTATTAGCTTTTGGGGGCCAATGTAACAAGGCAGCTCAAACTGGGCAACTCGTTCTGAAAGCTGAAAGTTCAGAGTCAAGAACTTTTACTCCTTTTAGAATTTTTCCATCCCTGCTGGAGCCCAGAGGAGCAGAGAGTCTGCTTTGGGACTCCTGGGATGGCACCATAGAAGTGAAATGTCCTTGAAGGATGAGGGGGACCTCACATGCCACACCAAAGGGATGTAGAGAAGCCAACGCACAGGGTGCATGGGCGCTGGACACACAGGGTGCATGAGGATACACTGTGCATGAGGACACACTGTGTGCATGAGGACACACTGTGTGCATGAAGACACAGGGTGCATGAGGACACACTGTGCACGAGTGCAGGACACACTGTGTTCGTGGGTGCTGGACTCACAGGGTGCATGAGTGTTGGACACACAGGATACATGTGTGAGGGATGAGGGCTGAGTTCAGGATGAACGTGTTCCTTCCCCCTGCAGTGGTCTTCATGAAGCCTGTGCCCACCCCACCTCTTCCTGGCCTGCTCCCATTGATGCATAGGGTGGTAACATTTATCACACTGTGCTGTGATTAGCTATTTCCTTCCATGAGCTCTTTGAGGTTGGAAACTTGACTACTACAGTATTCTGAGTTTGCTGGCTACATTACAAAGATGAATGGGAACAAACAGGAGTCATCTTATACACATAGAAAACAAATGTGCAAAAATACAAGAGTGGATGGGCTGGCAACCAGCTGGAGACAGTGCACTAGAATGCTTCAGCAACAGTGGCTTCTAGAGGAAGACTGGAAAGGACCTGAACAGGAATAGGGACAGTGAGGCAACAAATAGGATGTCCAGGACGGAGATTGCTCTGATTGCCCAGGTGGGTCCAGCATGGGTGGAGGAGGTAACCATAGAGACAGCAGCATGAGAGGAAGTTGGCACTTCACATGAAAGTGGAGAAAAGGGTCATGAATCTAGAAACACGCGATTCTTGTAGAACAGCCTTACTGCGACTTTGATTTTAATCTAATGGGACATTTTGTCCCCCAGAACCGTCAAATACATTTGGACTGTGTCTGGCTCCTCTTCAGGACCGTTTGTTACAGCGGCAACAGAAACCTCATACTCTGTGCTTTGCGGGAGTCTTGGCTTCAGTATGCTGCTGGCTAGCTTGTTAGTGAACCGTGTAACAGATGAGCCAGCAGCTGGATGCAGAAGCTTTGACCATTTATGTGAAAGGCCCTTCATTTGCCAACCCTGACCTATCACTGGGCTGAGAAGCCATCTATTTTTAGCAGAAACCAGGGCATAGTCTTTCTGAGCCCTGCTGTGTTGTTACATTTCTACTCCCTGCACTGCCTTCAACATGCAAGATCTGCTTACAGAGATATCAGCCACCCACAAGGACAGCCTCATGGGAAGCTCTCTTCTTCATACAAAGACACCAAGTCAAACGGGGTAGCAAACAGCTCAGTAGAAAAGAGAAGCCCAGTGTCCATGATGATGCCAAGCAAGCTTTAGAGCCACATCCTTACTTAATGCTCAGTTAGCCTTGGAACCATTGTCTGCCTTACACTCTGAAAATCCCAACTAGGATAAAAGAAAAAAACATAGCCAGGATTTAAGCTAGGTTCTCTGGGAGTTTCCTCTACCTCATGGAGAGACAGACAGACAGACAGACAGACAGACAGACAGACAGACCGACAGACAGACAGAAGGGCTGTCTGAGACTGTTACCCTTCCAGGATCTTTAGGAGAACCCCTATCAGATGATGACAGACCCTCATTTTCTGCCCACAGTGTGCAGTTGTGTCCATGGTGTGTGCAACAGCGGGATCAGTGGTGACGGAACTTGTGAGTGCTTGTCTGCGTACAGGGGGCCCAGGTGTGACAAGCGTAAGTGTTTCTTCACCCACTACACCAGACCAAAGAGATGCTGGGATGTGTTTTTTCTTTTCTGTTTGTTACTGGGGCTCCACTGGAGCTGATGGACTGTCAAATGTTTCGTAAGAGGGAGCCGAAAACTAGGCAAACATTGTAAGAAGAGGTAAAGAGAAGAGCAAGGGGGAGGGGGGAGGCAGTGGGTGGATGATTGGCAAGAGCCGTGCTGTAGGGAAGGCTGAGCCGAAGGCAGCATGAAGGGCGGGGTACTGAACGAAGTATTCAGGCTGGGAGGACAACAGGGGCCATGGCAGTAGACAGTCCATAAAGAAGACAAAGTATCGCCTCAGTTATAAAAACTCATTAACAAACGCAGACGACGGCAGAAACAGAGTTTCCAAAGCCAGGTGACTTACTTACCCAAGGGCACAGAAATGACAAATAGAAATGGGGGCCAAAGCATTGGGATCCATGGGAAGTTATTTACAGTCTATGACACTAGGTCTGGTTAGAAGATGAAGAGCAGGGGTGAGTGAAATCAGGGGGGCTGACCTTAAAGATGAGACCGGTGCACTCCGGGTGCACAGCCCGGCAGAAATCCCACTGAGCCCTGTGGACAGCTGCAACAGCAAAAACAAAACAAAACAAAAGAGGCACCCCACTGAGCGCTCTACCCTGCAGCCCAGTCGCTCCTGCCTGCTACGCTGTACTGCCAGCGCCCTCTACTGGCAAACCTTAATTCTGTCTAGAAAAGAGAAATTCCCTTTTGACCTCCCTGTTAAAGGCCTCTCCCAGTCCTAGCTCAGCCAATGGCAAAGCAGTTTCCACAGAGTGAATTAGAAGCTGAGATGATTTTTAAAATAATCAAAATGGTCACTCAACAGACCCTCTGGATTATAGTCTCCGATGGAATAAAAAAATATAGAACAGTTTGGATTCCACGCAGGACAGACTCGTTGTATTGGAAGCCCAAGGTGTGTATGTACTGTGGATATGGCCAGTACATATACCAGTCAGCCTCTGTCTTTTCAACACAGCCCTGCAAACCTGTGAAAAAAGTTCACACTAACCCCAGGTGGGGTGCTGTCCTCTCTGTGACCTCAGCTAGTCTCTGTCCACCTGACACCACCCATTACCACCCAGGAGACCTGTGAGCAAACCTTCTCAGTAAGACAGGGATCCAGTCCAGAGAGCTTCCCATGGAAGGAATGTCAAATTTGCTTCCAAGTGAAGCATAATTTTTGTCAAGCCATAAGATAAAGACTGGGACAAAAAAAATGCAATTCTCATGGCAGGTATACTTTTTTAATGTCAGGAGTATTTTTTAAAAATAGACCTAAGAGCAAATAATCAGAATCAGACGTGAAAAGCAGCAATAAGCACAGGGCAAGAACCCACAAGTAACTGCGATAACACACACACAGCCAGGCGGAAATCAGATGGAGGGTGCTTTTGTTTGGTATGATTTTTTGCCCATTCTATTCCTCCATTTGCAAATGGATTATGACAGTAAAGGTGTGGGTTCCTACCAGCTAAGGCGGAGGAACCTACCAACTGTAACACAGACTTACAGGGTGATGCTGTAATTTACCCTGAAAAGGGGGAGGGCTGAGAAGGGTTAGATAAGAATTTATAGACCAATAAATCCATGGCATAGCATTTGTAAGAGAAAACAAGGTGGAAATAACCTGAATGTTGAGATTGGATAAATTTTGGTAGATCCTAAACTAGTTAATGCCAACTTCTATATGAAATAAACATAAACCCCAATGGTTTGACATTATGGTTCTCTAGCCATAAAGCAGGATACTACATCAAAGCCATGAGCTATGTTTGGATTATTTAAGTTGCTGGGAGAAACATGGAGACTGGAAAGATACACCTGTCCAATGCCATAAGACCTACTAGCCTGGGTCAGTTCATAATTTCGTATGAGATCATGCTACATTTTTTTTCCGTGACACTATCTTTGCTTAGCTGCCCTTTAGTGGCTGTTGTGGTTAAAAGTAAGTTCCAGGACTGGGGAGAGGACTCAGCATCTCAGAGTACTTGCTGTGTCAGCACGGGGACCTGAGTTTGAATACCCAGAACCCAGTGTGGCTTGTGCACGTAGAAGCACTAGCCGGACGTGGTGGTGTACGCCTTTAATACCAGTACTCGGGAGGCAGAGGCAGACGGATTTCTGAGTTCGAGGCCAGCCTGGTCTACAAAGTGAGTTCCAGGACAGCCAGGGCTACACAGAGAAACTCTGTCTCAAAAAAAAAAAAAAAAAGAAGAAGAAGGAGGAGGAGGAGGAGGAGGAAGAGGAGGAGGAGGAGGAGGAGGAGGAGGAGGAGGAGGAGGAGGAGGAGAAGGAGAAGGAGAAGGAGAAGGAGAAGGAGAAGGAGAGGAAGAAGGAGAGGAAGAAGGAGAGGAAGAAGGAGAGGAAGAAGGAGAGGAAGAAGAAGAGGAAGAAGAAGAAGAAGAAGAAGAAGAAGAAGAAGAAGAAGAAGAAGAAGAAGAAGAAGAAGAAGAAGAAGAAGGAGAAGGAGAAGGAGAAGGAGAAGGAGAAGGAGAAGGAGAAGGAGAAGGAGAAGGAGAAGGAGAAGGAGAAGGAGAAGGAGATGGAGAAGGAGAAGGAGAAGGAGAAGGAGAAGGAGAAGGAGAAGGAGAAGGAGAGAAAACTCCAGCACTAGCACTGTAGGACTCAAAGACAGGAGGATAGCTGAGGCTTACCAGCTACAAGCCAAGCTCCAGGTTCAGTGAGAGACCCTATTTCAAAGGAATAAGATTTCATAGCAAGTTTAAAGCCAGCCTGAGTTGGTTCCACAAGATCCTTTCTCAAAACAAAACAAAACAAAAACCAATCACAATTAGTTTTTACTTTATGTGTGCTATATTTTAATAATTATTGTCATAAGCCTTAAAAAGTTTTAGTTAAAGGCTTGCATAACTGGTCACCCTGCTAACGGGAGTACCTCAATAAACTTCCTGTGCAGCCATCCCTGAGTGTGCAGCCTTGCTCTGCCCAGAAAACTCCAGATGCTCACCTTCCAGCAAAGACGAAACCAAACTCCAGTGCAAATGCCTTCCCAGTTACAAAGGGGACGGCCAGACCTGCAAGCGTGAGTGGAACCCCACCCTGTTTGTGTTTCTGTGTGATCTACAAAATCCTGGGGTAGAAAGTCTAGTCTTGGAAGCATGGCAAATCCCCTTCTGTTATCAAGCACACATAAGCATTATATTACCACGGTATGCGGAATTACAATTTCTGGCGGTTCCTTTGTGAAATCAGTTTGGTGGAGCAGGGTGGCCAGATGGGATGAAAGTGTGTGTTCCCATCTGAATGCTACTGCCTTTGTGCCTGTGATGCATGTGAGTCATAGTTCTCTGGCGATGTTTCTCTCTCACTCTCTTGCTCTCTTGTTCTCTCGCTCTCTCACTCTAATTTCTGAGAACACTAACCACCTCTCTCCCCTCATTGTCTCTCAAGCCATCAACCCATGTTTAAAAAACGTCTGCCACCCTCACGCAAGTTGTTCCTACCTGGGACCAAATCGGCACAGTTGTGTATGCCAAAAAGGCTACCAAGGAGATGGTCAAGTGTGTCTGCCAGTGGACCCCTGCCAAACCAGCTATGGAAACTGCCCTACAAAGTCTACGGTGTGCAGATATGATGGGCCTGGACAGGTGAGCTAAGACTGCATGGAGCTAGTGTATCCAGAAATAGGGAAAAGCGTTCAAGTGACCCAGACCACTGGGCACGCGTGGCTTTTGGGTCTTCCTGTTCCTGACTCCCATGCTCAGTTTGGAAGCTCTCTAGGCAGTCCTCACTGGGCTCACGGCTTGGTCACAGGGCTTCCCTCCCCTATGTACCCTCTAAACTCACACTCTCCCTGCCCCCATCAAGCCAAAACTCAACTGCCCTGTGTTCTCTCCTAACCCATGTGGTGACTGACAAAATATGGACAGAATACAAAATTAGACTAGATTAGTTCAACCAAACTCATATGAATGCAATCCACCTTCAATTCTCTGTTCTCGATAATGTCTTTTTAGATTAAGGGGACTCTAGAAGCCCAAAAGGATGGGAACTGAGCAAAAGTCAACAGCAACAAGCTGTAGGGACTGAGGGTATCATGGGTGAGACATTGAATTATGTTATAACCTTAACTGACAAAAGGTTGTCCTGGCCTGGAGAACTTTATTGAGGAGATGAGTTAAAGGTGCCGTGTCTCCTGTCCCCTGTCAGACTTTTGTCTATCCAGTATTTAATGGATGCTGACTGTGGCCATGACTACACATCATGTCCATATAAGGCATTGCTGCCCAGGATGAAGAAAAAGGTCATGAGTAGTCCAAGCCCTCAGGGTTCCCCTGGTTGGAAGGTTTTCGATTCTGCAGAGAATCTGCTATATCTCCCCTCTGAGGAGTAAAGGTATCATACAATATTCTCCATATCAGTTTATGAGCCAGGTTTGCATAAAAATTTAAGGGACTAAAAATCAATTTCTTAGTAAGCAAGCCTTTGTGGGAAGATCCATGTTAGACCATGAATGTCAGAACTTGGAAACAAGACTTAAAGCACTCTTTAAGACTTTGAAGTTGTGGGAAGCCTCAGCTTTTTACAGAGAAGCAGGACATTGCATCTTGGTGCTGTGCTCATTTTGTATTGCATCATTCTTTGCTGGCTTGGGTGGATCTCAGGATAGCTGACCTCTAGCATCTCCATTCTCTTCTTCCAACAGTGCAAAGTTTCTCTAGAAATTGTCCAAAGCTCTTCCTCCACTGAAAACCATATTCTAGAGGAGTACTGCCTGCTGTCTGCATGCCAGCCTCTATTGACCTATAAGTCATCTAAGGGGAAATATGTGTGGGGTTAAGATTCATAAAAAAACCCAAACATCCAAATTTTACATACAAGGTATATAAGCTTTCAAATAGGCAAGATATACAACCAACATTTCAATCTCTAGAAACTTTGACAAGTGCTTTGTGTAAGCCCACATTTGGTCTTGCTAGTGTTAGTTTTTGTGGAGAATATACATATGGATTAAAGAATAGCAGCTGATGAGACTAATTCGGGTCCAATTTGGTTTTCTCTCTCCATCTCTAAAAGTCTCACTGCGAGTGTAAAGAACATTACCGAAATTTTGTACCTGGAGTGGGGTGCAGTATGACGGACATCTGTGAATCAAAAAACCCATGTCATAAGAATGCGAACTGCAGCACAGTCTCACCAGGCCAAACCCAGTAAGTCTTCTCTCGGTCTTACTAGATGTTTCCCAGATGATGAAAGTGTGAACCAGTCAACATGGTAAGTTCCTTGAAGGAGAGAAAGCATTTCCCAATCAGCCCTGTATCTACTCCATTCCAGACAGCAGCAGCAAGGAGAACAGTAATTGCTTCATAGATCTGTTTAATCGATGAGTAAGGCAGTAGGTATTTCCTTCCTGATGACTATGAGAATACTCTGAGCACTGGCTTAGCCTGATACTAGAGCTTAAATGAACAGAACCAAAAAGGAACATTCATGGTCAGTGCTTATGATTTATACAGAATAAGATTTGGAAAAGTAACTAAGCGTGAGATGTATTCCATGGACACTAAGTTTCAGAAGAGGTTTACCATGAGGAAAAACATTTGTGTGCAAATTCCCAAGGCGGGGGTAACTCACACTGTAGGAAGAGAATTGTGAGTAGAGTTTAAAGACTGGAGGTTACACTGAACATGTAATCCACACCTTTAATCCCAGCACTTGGTAGTCAGAGGCAAGCAGATCTCTGTGAGTTTAAGTGAAAACCTTGTCTATATAGAATGTTCCAAGGTGATCTGAGTGACTTAATGAGATCCTGTCTCAAAGAAAGGAGAGAAGCTGGGGAACAAAGGTTGGTTGGTTGGGTGGTTGGTTGTGGTTGGTTGTGGTTGGTTGGTTGTAAATGGTTGTGGTTGGTTGGTTGGTTGGTTGGTTGGTTGTGGTTGGTTGTGATTGATTGGTTGGTTGGTTGGTTTGGTTGGTTGTGGTTGGTTGGTTGGTTGGTTAGTTGGTTGGTTGTGGTCTGTTGGTTGATTAGGTGGTTTGTTAGTCAGTTTGTTAGTTGATTGGTTGGTTAAATCAAGAGCTCTAAGCAGACCCTTCGAAAGGGGGCACTACCTGTCTGTGCACACAGTAAAATGATGTCTGCTCCATACAGCTGCAGTGACAATGACATGAGGAAATGTTTCTGTGCAAACTCTGAGCAGGAGTGCAGTGTTTTCACCAGGGATAGAACAGAAGCTAGAAACTACATCCTTCAACTCTCAGACCACCTCTGCACCACTTAGTTCCCAAGGTTATCAGACTTTGTGAAGGACTCCTGTCTCCTTTGTGAGCAAATCATGATTACATTGAACCGTAAAACAGTTTTTTGCTTCCTGAGGCCAGCCACTTCAGAAGCCTATGAATGATACAGAATAAGTTTGGGCTTATTCCTTCATAACTGGGTCTTCAGTGTGCAGATCTTTTCCCCAGCTGAATTTGAGAATCCTCACACTCCCTGTAGATAAGTATCCTAGATGTGGATGGAATGCCAGGCTTGGGTATTAGGATCCCTGTGCTTCATCATAACTCCACCACTTAACTCCCATGAATTAATGGTTCTTAAGCCATAAAGTGGGGAGAATTGTACCTCCTATCACAGCTGTCATGAGGACCAAATGAAGTTACCTTCATCTTCCCTTGGACAGAACCTTACACAGAAAGAACACACACCAACTAACCACAACTGTGAGCTGAGGTATACATGCCCAAAAAACACATGTGAATGTATATACACCTCTTCCTTGGAGTCTAAGGAAGTAGAGAGATAAATAAAACATCACATTCCATTCATTTTACCACTCCACTAGGAAGTCTGAGTAGCTCTCCTTACATAATCTCTCTCCTTCATGTTCAGAAAGATATAAAGATGAAAGCAAAATAACATAACAGTGAATTCTTTTTCCAAACTTGTATCTAGGGTGTTTCATAGAACTAACAACAAGTTTTAGGACTATGTATGCCATGTATAGACCTTCCCTTTCTCCTCCTCCACAGGAAAACAGTTGCCTCAGTTAGGGTTTACAGCTGTGAAGGAACACCATGACCAAAGCAACTCTTATAAGGAAGGATAATATTTAGTTGGGGTTGCTTACAGGTTCAGAGATTCAGTCCATCATCATCAAGGTAGGAACATGTCAGCTTCCAGGTAGGCATGGTACAGGAGGAGCTGGGACATCTTGTTCCAAAGGCAAACAGGAGAAGACTGGCTTCCAGGCAGCTAGGACAAGGTTCTTAAAGCCCATTCCCACTGAGACACACTTCCTCCAACAAGGCCACACCTACTCCAACAAGGCACACCTCCAAATAGTGGCACTTCCTGGGCCAAGCATATTCAAACCACCACACAAATAATCTTCACTTAAAAGAGGCTAGATAGAAAGTCTGGCCAGGTGAGACTAATAAAAGTTGAAGTCATTGGCCTTTGGCAATGTACAATAGTCGACCAGAATTAAAGGATTCATTAAGCTTAAGTCTCAAAAGGGAAATTTCTTCAGAATCTTAAACCAATACTATTAGTCAGAGAAGGCCACCCAATTGGGAAGAAGGGACTCAAACATGAGTTTAACCACTCACCCACTAGGGTGACATGGGGAAAGCTTGAACTCTAAACACAATCTCCTCACCTGACAAGAGAGCATAAGATCACCTCCCTGTGAAGAGCTGACTACATATTTTTACTCTCAACTTTATTTTTATTATTACTAAAAAAAGAACAAATGGTGTCATTCTTGTGATGGCTATCACTTTCCATTTTATTGCTCAGGACGGGTAGGAAGTGAGGAGCAATAGAGGAGAAAAACTTTCTCTTACATAATTGATCTTGTCTGAAAAGAAGCCGAGCCAGGATGAGCCGGACTGAAAAGGCAGAGTGAAAACATTAAGTTCCCATTCTGAACACACAAGAGTATAACCAACAGTAGTGAATGTAAGAGACATTCTGGATCAAGGGTCAGGGCCTTCTTGTTCATTGCATCCTCATACAGTAGAAACAGGGCTAGCATGTGCTCTGAGGTCCCTTTCCAAAGTGTTAATCCCATTGGTGAGGCTCTACCTTATAACCTATGTCCCCAGTTCCTAGCATAGCACTCTAGAGATTAGGATTTCAACATAAGAATGTAAGGACAACCTATCAGTCTAGAGCACTGCTCTGTGCCATGATGTTCTCAACTGCATGCCTCCTGCCTTCTCTTCCACTTGGAACATCCTCCAACTGAATGGTACACCTGCTTCATCTGAGTTGGACACACACAGAGATCCTCTGATGCCAGTCTGGTGTCTCCTCCCCCAGGGGCAACACCACCAATCCTCCACTACAATCTTTCTCCGGAGCTCCTTATACACTTCTCTAGTCCTCATGGACCAGCTCTGTGATGAGCACCTCCAGGCTGTGTGATCTTCACTGAGCTATGTAACCTCTCATATGTAAAATAATACGTAAAATGGAGTGGCTGGAGAGATGGATCAGCAAGCACATGCTGTTCTTGCAGAGGACCCAAGTGCAGTTCCCAGCATACATGTCCAACAGCTCACAACTACTCATAACTCCAGCTCCAGGACATCTGACACCTCTGGCCTCATCAGACATTTCCCTGTACACACACACACACACACACACACACACACACACACACACACACACACACTTTAGACAGTTGAGCTAGAGAGATGGCTCAGTGGTTAAGAGCACTGACTGCTCTTCCAGAGATCCTGAGTTCAAATCCCAGCAACCATGTGGTGGCTCACAACCATCTGTAATGGGATCTGACGCCCTCTTCTGCTGTGTCTGAAGACAACTACAGTGTATTTAGATATAATAATAAATAAATCTTCAGGCCAAAGAGGTCCTGAATTCAATTCCCAGAAACCACATGATGGCTCACAACCATCTATATAGCTATAATGTACTCATATACATAAAATAAATAAATAATTAAATAAATCTTTTTTAAAAACTAGACACTTAAAAGCAATTTAATAAAGCTAAGTATAGATCGCATCCTATAGTTGTTATGTTAAAATAGATATCACAGTGACTAATGCCTGGCCTATGAGTTATCAATAAATTCTAGTTATTACAATTGCTACTGATTTCTATGTCCAACTAGAACAAAACTACATCCTATTCACCTTTCCTGTAAACATGTGTCACTGGCTGAACCAATGGGATGAATGAGAGCTTGGAGCAACACATGAATCAGTGAAGGAAAGGAAGAAATGAAGGAAGCTCGTGGTGTACGTCTCCTGGAAACCTACACTAGCTCAGCCCACACAGCATCCACAGTCACCAATGTCAACCAATAACACAAAGTGCAAATGGCTATGTGTGCTTTCAAAGCCTTAAGAGATGTTTATACTCCATAAAAACAAAATAAAACATTAAAAAAATAACAACAACCCTATGCACCAAAGAGGTTCTGAATGCGCCACAGAAAACTGAGAATATTCAAGTCAGAAAACAGTCCCCAGAACGACTTGGACTTTGGCCTGAGGTTTAAAGGAAAAATTAAAAATATTTATGTCTCCTACATTCCTCGACGCTGAGGCCGTTAAAACGGGATTCTCACTTCACATGAGACAGACCGTTGGCCTCATAAGGACTTGGCGAGAGAAGGATCTTCAGTAGCTGACAAGAGTTCCACATGGAGTCCTGGTGAGGCCTGTGTGGTTTGCACTGAGACTTTGAATCTCCACAGGGAGGACTGCATCACCTCCAAGAGCTCCAATCCTCAGTAAGCTCCCACGCCTTAATTAATCGGTGCCATACTTAACGACCAGAAAACTGCCAATAGGAAAAACAGTCAGAGGAAAACCGACCATTAATGCCTTTTAAAAGGAAGCATAGGGAGGTATTGCACAATGGTATGGATTTGGAAAGCTGAGGCAGGAGGATTGAGAATTGGAGGCTAGCCTGGACTACATAGCGAGATCCTATTTAAAACATATATCAGTTTAATGCTTCTGGGGTTTGTGGCAGGCAGCAGGTACCCAAGTCTTACATATTACTCTGTAAGGGAAAGGGATCAGGAGGGTTGGAACATGCTGCTAACAGGATTCTCTCTTCGGAGGAAATCCCTTTGAGGCTCAGTGAAGGCTAGACTGGAGAACAGAACAAAAATGGCAGAAAAAAGAAAGAAAGAGAGAAAGAGAGAAAGAAAGAAAGAAAGAAAGAAAGAAAGAAAGAAAGAAAGAAAGAAAGAAAGAGAGAAAGAGAGAGAGAGAAAAGAAAGAGAGAGAAAGAAAGAAAGGAAGAAAGAAAGGAAGGAAGGAAGGAAGAAAGAAAGAAAGAAAGAAAGAAAGAAAGAAAGAAGAGAAGAGAAGAGAAGAGAAGAGAAGAGAAGAGAAGAGAAGAGAAGAGAAGAGAAGAGAAGAGAAGAGAAGAGAAGAGAAGAGAGATCTAAAGGATCCGTGCTGTGGTCCAGGCACAGGGCTCTCAGAGGTTTATCCTATATACACAGCTGAGTGCATGAGAGTACAGTTACTCTCTGGGATACAGCCTGAAACACATCACTTCTGTGCTGTGCTGAGAACTGAACAGTACCCTGCAGCTCCCTCAGCTCTCCTCCTTGGAAGGTTCCTCCCCTTCCCCGTGTTTCATTTCTCCGTTGTCTCCGGATCCTAGTTAACATCACCTTCCTTCACACTTTCACAGTTTCAGCTGTCAACTCTGAAAACAGGGACAGGCAGCCTCCAGCACCCCCAGATTCAGAGCTGAGTGCTAAATTTCCAGCGATTTCCCAGACTTGTTGACAGCATGTTAACAAGTAGTTTGAAATTAGCCAAGATACGATGATAAAACACTGAGGTTGCCAAGTGCTGTCAATCAACACACTAGACATTTGCCAGCCGAGGCTCGCACATCTTTACCTCTGAATGACTGCATTAAATTTATATCATTTGTCTGACTTCTGGAATATAAGTATTTGACTCGATTCCTATTTATTGTGTGACTGTTGACTATGAGTGTCCTAAACACCTGGCCCTGTTCTGCATTCTGGAGTGAGCACAGAGAACAAAGACACTCAAAGCCTTTCCTCTCACTGGAGAGGGAAGTGAATATTTATCACATAACCAGACCAAGCAGGAAAACGTTACAAAGAGGGGCCACAGTACAGTGATAGTGCATGCAATGAGAGCTGACCCAGCATGGAAATGGGCTCTGAGGAGGCTTTCCTGGGGAAGAAGAAACCTCGGCTAGGAAGGGAGAGAGCAGGGGGCACTTATTTTATGTGGATGGCCTGCAGGCTGCCTTTGTAACGTGTTAGCTAATTTTTCCACTGTGGTGACAACATATTCTTACAAAGGCAGCTTAAGAAAGGGGTTTACTTGTGCACATAGTTTGAAAGCATCGCCCATCATGGTGGGGAAGCCACAGCCCAGGAGCCTGAGGCAGCTGCAGCTGCAGTCAGGAAAGAGAAAAAAAAAACGCTTGTGTGCAAGAAGTAGGGTGATGAACACGTGTTCTCGGGAAGCAGAGAGTGATGAATGCTTGTGCACAGGAAGCAAGGTGATGAACACTTGTGCACAGGAAGAGGAGAAAGTGCTGAATGCTTGTGCACAGGAAGCAGAGACTGATGAATGCTTATGTACAGGAAACAGAGAAAGTGCTGAACGCTTGTGCACAGGAAGTAGAGACTGATGAACTGAACGCTTATGTACAGGAAACAGAGAAAGTGATGAACGCTTGTGCACAGGAAGCAGAGACTGATGAACGCTTATGTACAGGAAGTACAGAAAGTGATGAACGCTTGTGCACAGGAAGCAGAGACTGATGAACGCTTATGTACAGGAAACAGAGAGTGCTGAATGCTTGTGCGCAGGAGCAGAGACTGATGAACGCTTATGTACAGGAAACAGAGAGTGTTGAATGCTTGTGCGCAGGAGCAGAGTGATGAATCCTTGTGCCCTGGAAGAAGAGAGAGAGTGAAGAGCGCTTGTTTATGGCCTGTCCCTTCTCTTTTTTGTTCAAAACATAATCCTAGTCGCATGAATGGTGCCACCCACAGTTGAAATGGGTTTCCTCTCCTCAATCAACCTAATGTAGATAATCTCACAGTCGTGCCCATAGATTCGTCTCCAAAGTGACTCTACAGCCAATCAAGTTGGCAATCATGCTTAACCATGGGTAGCTTATTCTGTCCTTGAGGCCCTTGAGTCGACATTTGTAGCAAACATGTCGTGAGTGATTCTGATGTGGATGCTTTCTGGACCACACTTTGGAAATTACTTCTACAAAGAACATGCAAAGCTGCCTAGTGTTAATAAGTGTGCACATTATATTATCTAAGCACATTCTGGAAAGGCAACCCTAAGCCAGGTTCTACACTTGACTGCTCACTGAGTCTGTGGTTCTCCCGGCCTCTCCAATCCTGTTCATTATATTGTTCTCCTCATCTGTGAAATGAAGCGTTGGGCTATGTACTCTCAACTCTTGATAGCTCCAAGGCCTTGAGAATCTGATTTCACCCTCTCTACAGATGCACTTGCCAGAAAGGTTATGTGGGTGATGGCCTGAACTGCTATGGAAACATCATGCAGAGACTCAGAGAATTAAATACTGAACCCAGAGGAATGTGGCAAGGACAGCTGACTTCCTTCATCTCAATCCTGGGTATGTACATGTCGTCCTTGAGGGCAGCCCTCTTTCAGCCCAGGGCATCTGCTAGATACAAGTAGGCAGAAAGGGACAGACAAGGCTGGTGCATTGGGACTAGTCCTAGTGGGGACAGGCCATGCTGGAGTGATGGGGAGGTGGAGACAGCTGCTTGCCAGGCAGATTTAGAAGTGGAGGACAGGTCATGACATTGCCATAGATTAACAGACTAGCGATAAGATAGACAACCACTGATGTAAAAAACTATCCCTTATTTCCTTGACATCCTGGGTTTTTCAAGGATGAATAAATGTTAGCTGAGAATGGAGAATCACTAAAGAACAACTAAGAAAGGAGAATCACAGTAGTGTCCATGTTCAACAGGGAAGGTGTCATCTCAATTCTAGACCAATCTTGCTTGTGTGTAGCCTTAGTTGGAAGCTACTAATTAACCCGTAGTAGTGTCAGATCCTCTGTGAGCCCTAGGCAGTGTAATAACACAACATACTCATGCGTTTACAAATGCCTCCTACAAACTATTACCCCACATCCCCCTGAGGACAAAATATAGTCGATCAGAGAACTCCGGGTAAGACCTCAACCAAACATGAATTTGTATACAGACATGACCAAACGGAAACCTTAAAATATCAGCATTGGCCAAGTAAGCTAAAATCATTTCCCAGAAGGGACACAGTGAAGAAGTCTGTCCTTGCAAAGCAGTGCTGTGTTCTCCAGATAATTTTTCACTGTGCCTTCTGGGAGATAGTCCATGGGCCTTTACAAGGCCTCCTAGAGAGAATAAAGCACTGGGGACATGACTTGGGCTTAAGGACAATCTTAGAGCAACTCTACCTTCAGATAAGAACTCTCCGGACATTCAATGGAAA
Organism: Mus musculus; assembly: GCF_000001635.26. NCBI lineage: Eukaryota > Metazoa > Chordata > Mammalia > Rodentia > Muridae > Mus > Mus musculus. The sequence continues at coordinate 86,959,311 of NC_000076.6, read as the reverse complement.
CGAAAGAGGTGCAGTGTCCTTTGAAAAACAGACTACACATACAAGCATTTTTCTAGACAGAGTTCTGCTTACCTTGCACCTTCCCCATGCATATTGCTCCTGTGTGAGAGCACAGAGCCTATTCTCATGACCCAGCATCCCCTGGGTGATGGAAAATGATCGCCTAGAAGACTTGCAAGGCCCAGGGTAGAATGCAAATGTGAGGTCTTTTGTTCAAATAGTCTGTTTTTTGTTTTTTGTTTGTTTGTTTGTTTTGTAGGTCCCATTATACGTTACTAATTGATTTTGGGGGGTGTTTTTTATTTTTTTTACTAGATATTTTCTTCATTTACATTTCATCACTGGGAAGAGGGGCCCCTTGGTCTAGCAAACTTTATATGCCCCAGTACAGGGGAACGCCAGGGCCAAGAAGTAGGAGTGAGTGGGTACGGGAGCAGGGTGGGGGTGGAGGATATAGGGGACTTTTGGGATAGCATTTGAAATGTAAATAGTCTGCTTTTCAAGAGGGCACAAACAGAACAGTAAATCTAATGTGGGTTCGTCTGAGCTGCCCTTGGAGGTGATACACATCCCTACACATGGAGAGGACACAGCTCAGCAAGCCGGGCACATGATCAGGGAGGGTAGGACTGTCAAAGCACATCATCACACCCTGCCATTTCGCCACAACTAAGTCTCCTGGGAACTCCTAGAGCATTCTGGGAGTACGTGAAGCTCTTAGAGCATCAGCTTACCAAGGACACCACAGAGCAATGAGAAGAGAAGGCGCGGAGGGACTCAACTTGACATAAGATACACGGAACAGTCTCACTTCCCATGTACCTTGGACCCACGTGACATTTTCTTTCTTGGTGTGTTTGGACTCTTAAGACAGAACTTATGCCTGGCCACTGAGCAACCTGGGACCCTTCACCGTGCTGCTGCCCTCAGACAAGGGACTAAAAGGGGTTGATGTGAGTATTTAAAATAACCCCATCTGAGGGGCTGATATAAAAGTCTTAGTAGGCAGTATCTTATTTAAAGTGAGAAACCTCTATGATCCTCAAGATAAGGATGATGAGTGTCCTAGTTACTGCTCTATTGCTATGAAGAGATACAGCAAAGACAGTTTATAGTGACCGTCATGGCAGGGAGCATGGTGACAGGCAGGCAAGGCATGATGATAGAGTAGTAGCTAAGAGCTTTCATTCTGACCCACAGGCAGGAGAGAGAGAGAGAGAGAGAGAGAGAGAGAGAGAGAGAGAGAGAGAGAGAGAGAGAGAGAGACTGACATTGACTGGGTCTGGCATAGGCTTTTGAAGCCTCATATGTATTATAATGCTCATTTTCCTCAGACATCCTCCAGCTGGCTCTCTTTTCTTAGGTAAAGGAGCTCTTAATGGACAAAGAGGCTGCTCGGTACTTTGTGAAGCTCCACATCATTGCTGGGCAAATGAGCACGGAGCAGATGTATAACTTGGACACCTTCTATACCTTGACGGGAAAGTCAGGGGAAATCATCAACAAGGATAAGGTCAGAATGTCTCCGAATCTCACTCCAGTAGCAACACCAGGGCAATACCTGGACTAGAGGGGCTTGGGTGAACTATCACGGAAGGGGACTGTAGTGTTTGATTTGGATCTGGCCTGAGTTAGCTTTCAAGGCAACCATCACTTAGCTGCCACTGTTAATCTGCAGAAAGACCACTGACCGAAATCATCATGGCCAAATTAGTTAAAGTAAGCAATTAGTTAAAACAAGCTTTATGTGGACTGTCTCTCCCTAAAGGCAGGGTTCAAGAGATCAGCATTGGACATGAGTAAGATAAGGGGTTTTACAGCTCCGGAGTAGGTAGGTTTCAAATCTGGCAGGCAAGTAGGTAGGGTTACAAAAGCAGAATGCAAGCATAACAAGTTGATCATGACAATCTCCTGACACAGAGACATGGTTGCAAGATGGCCACAACAAGGTAGTCACAACAAGATGGCCATAACAAGAGGTGGTCATAATAACCTTTTGAAACAAAGACATGGTTATTGTTTCCTAGAACAGGCAGTATAGAACCATTTGTAGTTAAGGTTACTGATGGGTCATAGCCCAATCCTTGAGAAACAGAGGTTTAATCACAAACAGGAATGAACCTAACTTGTCTTTACTATAAGATGGCTTTTAAGCCTAAAATGGAGGCAGGTTGTTTTGTCACCACCATGAAGATAAAGTGTTGTGAGCCTACATCCGGGAAGTCCTGGTCCCAAGCCCTGAGCATTCCTCTTACAAAAGGAAATGAATAGAGTGTGTTTGGTTTGGGTTGCGGCATTGATCCATCTTCCCTCTTCATTCTTACAGCATTTTTTAAAAAATCAGACTACCTCACTTCCCTTCACAAACTCTTTTTGTGTTTCTATTAAGCTGGGAGTATGTGATTAAGAGGTGTGCATCCATGGGTTGTATCTTAAGCTGTCTGTTGCATTTCACTTAATATCAATAGCTGGCAGTCTCCTGGGTATTCTTTCCATGCTAAGCACAGGAGTTGTGTTATGTATAACAACTCAGGAAGGACGTCTTATTAGAATCCTTGTTTTCCCTATGGGACAGTGGAAAGGTCACATAGAAAATATCTGAACCAGGGTTCAGGTATGGATCTGACTGGCAAAAACCTGCTATGCTGTGTGTGTAAGAATGGACAATAGATTTTGGCAGAGCAGTAGATATGACACAGCCATGTGTATGTGTATATACCCATGTATTCATTCAGATTTGTTATCTGTAATGCTTAAGAGTTGCCTGAGAGGAAAGCTCTCATGAGAGTTACTCCCAGTTATACATTCAACAAATGTGTGTATTGTGCACTGTCTTCGTGCAATACATTAAACCAGTGGTTCTCAACCTTCCTATTGCTGGGACCTTTTAACATAGTTCCTCATGTTGTGGTGACCAACCATAAAATTATTTTATTGCTACTTCATAACTGTAGTTTTCTACTATTATGACTTGTAATTAAAATGTCTGATATACAGGACTGTGGGTCTGTGTCTCACCTCGCTGCTGCTCAGAGGAGACAGAGGCTGGGGCCAAGGCTGTGGTTCTCTAACTCCTGGGCACCCAGACACCGCTGGGAGTCATGGAAGTTGAGAAGAGGAGGGGAGAAGAAGGGGGGAGGACTAAAGGCCGGTGATGAGCCATGGAGCAGGGGGGAATCCAGCTTAGCTCAGGGCGAGTGTCAGGACCTGGGAGGTGCCTTCTGCCATAGACTTAGGTGGCTCGGCTGGGTAACAAAGGCTTTCCCCAACTATGGTCCTTGAGGAAGGATATGTCCTTGGTTGTCCAAACTGTTTATTCATGGTGAAAAAGGTGCATATACCTTACTCAGGGTAGATCAGCAGGGATTAAATACTTTTGGTAGGAAGGAATGTCCAGGAAGGAAAGCTTATTGGCTAAACTCTCCAGGCAGGCCCATCTAGATACCTCATTAGCATAGAGAGTTGTCATGGTTCTATTAGTGGGATGTCATGGTCCAGGACAGGAATCTGGTCGAGAGCAGATTCAAACCCCTACTGTTCTCAATTATGAGAATGATCAGGTTCCTTAATCTGCTCAATCTTATCAGTTTTTCTGTCTGGTGACTCAGTTCCAATTGCCCCATAAAGGATAGCTGATATGTGACCCCCATGAAAGGATAATTCAACCGCCAAAGGTGTCATGACCCACAGATTGAAAACCACTATATTAAAGTGAGAGATGTATTTATAATCAATTGAATTGTTACACCCTAATGGAGCTTGCAGCTTATTTCAGGAGAGCCTACACGGACTTGGCCAAATTTTGCATGTGATCATGTGATACTTATCATTGGTCATGTGATACTCATCAAGTGGTCATGTGACAGTCATCAGTGATCATATGATGCTCCTCAGTGGTCTTGTGATGCTCATCAGTGGTCATGTGATAGACATAAATGATCATGTGGTACTCGTCAATGATGTCACATACTATCTCATTTGAACTTAGTGGAAACCATGCAAGATGGGCCAAGCCAACACCTTCATCTTCATGTAAGATCACGTGGTTTATCCAAAGTCACACAGCCACAGGCCTTCTGACTTCTAATCCCAGACTTGTTCTTTCTAGAACACCTTATCTATTTTATTTATTTACTTTTCTTTCTTTAGGACAATCAACTAAAGCTCAAACTTTATGGAAGCAAAATAGTGCAAATTATCCAGGGGAACATAGTTGCTTCAAATGGGCTTGTGCATATCCTCGACAGAGCGATGGACAAGATAGAGCCCACACTTGAGAGCAACCCCCAGGTGAGACAAGTCAAATACAAGTGAGGTCAATCCATGTCCACTCTCTGCTGCCCAGAGAGTCACATCCAATATGAAAGTGTTTGCTAGAATTTAGCCTTCATTTTCCAAGGAGGGTCTCAAGCTAAGAGAAGACGGGATGAATTGTCGATTTTAGTAGATTTCTGGGTATTTCTGCAGAGAGAAAGGAAGGCATGCTGGGGTGGGAAAAGTTTTTATGGATTTTTTTATATAAATGTCACCTATAGCCATATCAGACAATTCTGCCTGATTCCATGTTGTCACAGCAATTCATTCCTTGTGCTTTGTGGAAGGCAGTCTTAGTCGTAATGAATTTCTTCTTTCTGATCTGCCTGGTTTGGCCAGAGACTGCTGTAGAATGCACAGATTTGGATGACTGGTCAAATCAAAACAGTTGCATACTGCCTAGCAGTAGGTTGATCGATCATGCAGACTCACACTTTCATCTTAACTCAGCCGTGTCTCTTAACATTAAGGTTCATATTTTCCAAACTAATTTTTTACTGACTTTTGAGCAAAATCTCTTTTCAGCAAACCATTATGACAATGCTACAACCAAGATATGGCAAGTTCAGATCTTTGCTAGAGGTAAGAACTCTCAAACTTTCCAGAAGAATGTGGTTAAGGCCTTTGCAAAATCAGCAAAGAGGCCAACTTTAAATGTTTTCTGACAACTGCTTCAAATATTACATTCAATGAAGAAGAATATAACATTTATTTTCCCAAATGCAGAAAACCAATGTTGGACAAGCCCTGGAGAAGGGTGGTATTGATGAGCCATACACCATTTTTGTTCCAAGTAATGAAGCATTGAGTAATATGACGGCTGGTGTCCTCGATTACCTCCTGTCTCCAGAGGTAGAGTATCCCACTTACCAATGGACTGCATCAGCATCACTGTCTCAGCCTCTGTCCATTCTCACATTTCTCTGTACTAAAATAAATAGATAGACAGACAATAGATAGATAGATAGATAGATAGATAGATAGATAGATAGATAGATAGATAGATAGTAGATAAATGGATGGATAGATAGATAGTAGATAAATGGATGGGTAGATAGATAGACAGATGATAGATGGATAGACAGACAGACAGACAGATAGATATTTTAAACTCCTTACAACTGTAAAGTCACCCAGAGAATAATACCGTCATTAGGTCACTTAGGGCCAGGCCTAGACTAAACTTTCAAAGAACCAAATGTCATTGTGAGATACTCCAGCCTCTCTTTTCTTTTGATTTCTCTTCTCTCTTCAATGATCCTTTTCTTCTCTACCTTAGTTCTACAGAGCTGTCATAGCTCCTCCTGGAGAATAGATCATGGACTCCTTTATATCAAGATCAAGGTTAAAATGACAGAAATCATCTTAGGTATTTCTTCTCTCCGACCTAAAAGTCAAAATATGAAGAAATAACTAGCTAGCTCTAGAAAATGTTTTCATTAAGATAAACAGTGGGACAGTCTGATGGTTACAGATTTGTCCTCTGACTTTCTAGAAGCTCTGCTGCCCTCTCAGAAGTGGGGCGAGGCTACTGACAACACAAATGTGGGAGGTGGGGACGGCCCAGTTCTTTAAAAGCAGTGATTCCAAGGCTCCAGTGTGGTCAGGAATCACCTGTGGAGCTTGTCAAGCAAGCACGCTCTGGAGCCTGATACCAAGAGCTGTGACCAGTGGCACTGCAGTGAGATTAATCAGCAGACCTGCAGACACACACCCACTCTAACACAGGCAGTCTCAGCCATGCTGCTATGGTGACCCTGAAACGTGCTACCTTGTTGGCTTGTAGACTCGTGGCTATAGCCCTTGCTAGAATACTTTCAGATACCAACAGAGACATTTGCATTCTGAAAATGCTAAAGGGGGAAACACATACAGAGACAGAAAGACACACAGACACACACAGACACACACAGACACACACAGACACACACAGACACACACACACACACACACACACACACACAGACACACACACACACACACACACACACACACACACACACACACAGCTCTTGCAGAGAACCCAAGTTTACTTCCCAGTGCCCACACAGAGACGACTAACAGTAACTCCAGTTCCAGGGGATCTCATGCCCTCTTCTGGTCTCTATGAGTACTGCACACATGCAGGCAAAACAAACTCATACATATGAAATACAAATAAAAAAAATCTTTTCTAAAAAAATTAGATGGTTGGTATGTCTCATATTGCCAACAAATTTTCAGCAAATGAGACTTTCTAGGGGTTTCCAGTGAACAAGCCAGATCTGGGATCTTAAGGAGGATGTTTCTTTAAAAATATAGTTCACACTTGAATTTCCTGAAAACTTGCTGATGTTGAAAAGCAGTTTTACTTCTCTTTAGAACTCATATTCAGTTTAAGGTGATCTTCTGGGAAATTATTAAAATCCTAGATTATATGCCCCCCAATATTGTTACCTTTTATGATAATAAAGCAGTTTTCAGCTACTTAATAGGTTGCACTAAAGCTAAAATAAGTGAAATTATAATAAAGAAAAATTAAGCCCTCTACTTTCTGCCTTTGTTCGGAAAGCTCCTTCTCCCTGGAGACAGGTTCCTTCTGGCTCTCACGCAAGCATGTGGATCTCACCCAGCCAGACTATGCAGACCAACAGCCTCTTATCACTCCTGTGGGGCAGTTTGTATCTAGAAACTGGCCAGTCAGCACCAACACAACTCCTGGACCTCAGATTTTCATTTTATCCAAAGATCAAATTTTTCTGCCTACAAAGAATCCAAAGCCTGGGTTCTTTGTTCTGAGGCAGAAACTGGTTTGCTGATGTGATTTCTAGTGCAGAATGGAATAATCATTTCCACCCCTGCCTCACAGCTAGGGTCTTCCGGGGCTAAAATATCTCAGATGATAGGGTATTGCTCTCTCTTCATACTTCTGCTGTCTCCAGGGAGGAGCCTTGAGGGAAGACAGAAAGTGCCCGTGGAGAAGCTGGTTTCCTTAGAAGCCTCATTTCAAGCTTTGACTCTGGAATGTATGTTTCCTTAATGGAGTCCTTTGCTCTCTGAACCCCAGTTTCAGTCCAGAAACCATCCCATGGCTATTGATGGCAACTCTCATTCATGTACAGCTCTGTCACTGAAGTAGACAAAAGAGAAAGTGATGGACTATAAAGGCGTGCCTCGTAAGCTCTACAATTCCTTTTGAAGAAAACTGAAACAAAAGGAACCAAATTCACAAAGTTCAAGGTCATATTAACACATCAGTAGAGAACACCCTCTTGGGCAACAAAGGATTTTGGAATATTTTCTTTACATAAAACAGTAGAGGGGGGGTCTTTGTTTCTTTACCCACTCCTATGATAAAATGCTCTCACAGAAGCAGCTAAAGGGAGAAAGAGCTAACTGTAATTCACAGGTCATCATGGCAGAGGAGTTGAGGCACAGGAAGTCTGAAGAAGCAGGGCGTGTAACATCCACAGTCAGAGGAAGGGAACAATAGAGGAATGCATGCTTGTGCCTGTCTCGCTTTCTCCATGTCATGACCATGGAGGGACCCCACGACCAGGGAATGTTCCCAGGGAGTGCTCCCAGGGGTGCTCCCAGGACTCTACAACCAGGGAGTGTTCCCAGGGAGTGCTTCCAGGACCCATGACCAGGGAGTACTCCCAGGGGGTGCTCCCAGCACCCCACAACCAGGGAGTGCTCCCGTTCACAGTAAGGATGGGGCTTCTCACAGTATCGAACTAATCAAGACACTCCTCGACAGGCATGCCCTTAGATCCATCTCCCATCTCCCCAGTGATTCAAGATTCAGTGAAGTGAACCATCAACACTAACCACAGGAATTGGGGAGAGAAAGGGCAAGAAAGTTCTGAAAGCTCTTGACCATATCAATGTCCAAGCTGTGCTATAAACCTACGATTCTTATATCTACCTGAATCATTGTTGTGGAAAACACCATTGCCACCACCTTCTTCCCTGGGCCCTGTGGCCATGTGGCCATATGCGCCTCTTTGCTGTAGTGCCTTTCCTCCCCACCCCCAGGACACATGGCTAGGGCTGTCCCTGAGAGCTCCAGGGTCCTAGCTGAGGTCATGGTGGAGTTGTGCTATTACGGTTTACTTTAGTGATTGTTCTCCCCACTTCAGTGATCTGAAGCGAGAAGAGACTCAGGTAATATTCTCTGAAGAAGAGTGACTTCTTTTGAGGGACTGGCTGTTCAGGGCCCCAATAGATGAGGAGTCCTAAAATATGAGTATGTGGCCTGCCCAGCAAATGTTGACTTATGGAGCAAATGAGAATCAAGTTGTAGACATCCCCAAATGTAACCTGAGACATGCACAGGGATGGTTGAGCAGAGTGGCTGAGAGCATGGGTTTGTATACTGAGGAAGATGGGTGACTTGGGTGCGTTGCTCACTGTTATCACACATGGAATGGGCTAATGATGGTCTCTACTCACAGGAATACTGGGGTTTATACAAAATGCACATGCTATGGTTTTAGAACAGCCAAGAGATTTGATAAGTGTCAGCTATTTGCGCATGGAATTTTTCTTATCTTCAATTTCCCGATAAAGAGGTTGGGTCGTTGTCTTTTATGATTAATACCCAAAATCATTCATGTGAAAGGTTCTCAAAAAAAAATAGCTTGCAGAGTTTTCTGCCTTGATTAACATAGTATATCCGTTCCTTTGCAGGGCTCTCGGAAACTTCTGGAACTCGTCAGATACCACATTGTTGCATTTACCCAGGTTGGCCCTATTCTTCCTCATACTACTTTATCCTGGCTTTTAACATACTAGGTCCTAGTCTTGAATTACAATATATTGGGACTAGAGAATTATTTGTGGCACTTATTAGCTCTGAGCAGACCTTCAGTCTGTAACTGTTATCTTTGATATTGTTATCAAAGAACCTCTCAAAGCCACAAATGCTCCTAACATCAAAACTGCCGTTATTTCGTCAGTAGTTAAGGACTTTTCTTGCAGCACAGACTGTGAGAAATGGGGACTCTGTGCGTTGCTGCAGATGACTCCCTGGTTTCTTCCCATTGCAGCTGGAAGTGGCTACTCTGGTTTCCACACTTCACATCCGAAGCATGGCCAACCAGATCATCACATTTAACATAAGCAGCAAAGTAAGTGAGAAGCCCACGGCTGGTGCTGACTCCTGCATGTTCACTATGATAATGCATCCACACTCACAGATCTGAAACCTTTTCTTGTTAGGTAACATCTGTAGGAATGCTCCTGTGTATGGAGGTACACGTGTGTACACGTGGAGGCCAGAGGACTACCTCAGGTGTCATTCCAGAGGCCTCCTCCCTTTTGAGACAAGGTCTCTCATTGTCCTAGAGTTTTCTAAGCAGGCTAGGCTGGCTGACCAGTGACTTGAGGGGTGACTAGAATGAGCTCATCCATTTGAGTAAGAGAGTGGAAGGAGTGTATGTGAGAACCCCCGAGGGTGCATGGTTTACTTAAGAAACTCAAAGAAGCTCACGTCTAGGAACAGAGAGAATTGTCTCCTGGTATCTGTCCACTATTGATGATGACAACGATGATGACAATGATGACCTCATTCCTTCAGCAGACGTCTGCTGAGTACCAATACCTACCAGGCACTGTCCTATGTCTGGAAGGACACAGAGCAAAAGTGCAAACAGACAAAAGTCTCTGGTTGCATGGTAGGAAGTAGCCAATAAAGATGCTAAGGGGAAAATTTATCCTAGGAAGCAATGAGGGGGAAAGGCCAAGCAGGAAGTGAAAATAGGAAGTCATAGTGGAACTTCCCACCCATTTATTGTTGTTTTAGTTAGCATTGAAAATAATGGGTTATTATAACGTTTTCATGTCTATATATGCCTTGCTGTGTACATCACTGGACCTTGTGCATATCTCGCCCTGCTTCCTGCTACAATGCCCCCATAGTCCCTTCCTCCCCATCTGTCTTCATGCCATATATGCACATATATGTATGCATATACTCAAACTAGATTCTGTATATGAAAGAAAACCATCCATGGTTTGTCCTGCTCTGGATCTCCCATGGCCACTCTCAGTCCCCCTTCCCTGATCTTTGGAATTCTTCCTCCAACTCTTAGCCAACCTTCTGCTTTAAGGGGACTAGCATTTTTAGATAAAGTTCCACAAAGCTCTCACAAAGAAGAAAACATCTGAACAAAGATTTGAAGAAAGCAGAGGTCTCAGCACTGGGGACAAAAGTTTCTAGAGAGAGAAACAGCAACACACACACCCCAACAAAAATGTGTGCAGTGAGGAATGTGCTGAGCTGTTTGAGGAACAAGAAGACAGTGTGGCCAGAGCAGAGGCAGTAGCAGGAAGAGGAGATGGGAAGCAGTAACACACCCAAGGGGTAGAGATGAGCAGAGTCCCATCTGCACTAGGAAGACAGGGTGAGGATACAGCTCTAACTCCAACCGGAAAATTGTGGAAGAATGAGCTGATAAGATACACCATTTGGGAGACAAGAGACTTGATTACAGTGAGCCAGTAAAAATGGCAGTTGGGGCTAGGAGATAGCTCAGTTGGTAAAGTGCTTGTCACTCAATTGTGATGACCTGAGTTCTATCCCAGAATCCACATCAACAACCACATCTGTGGTGTCACACACTTCACACCCAGTCCTGGGGAGGTAGAGAGATAGATGGATCCCTTGGGTTCATTAGTCAATCTGTCTTTGCTACTTGATAAGTGCCAGGCTAGTAGGAGACCATATCTAAATGAATGGAGGGAGGGAGGGAGAGAGAGACAGAGAGATATGGATAGATAGATAGATAGATAGATAGATAGATAGATAGATAGTACCTCAGTTGGCCTCTGGCTTCCATATGCCTATGTGCACACACAAAGAAAATAAATAATTACTGTGTCCTGCACGATGATGGCCAGGAACATGGTAAGAAGTGATTAAATTATGAATAGATTTTTGAAGATAAGCCCAACAAAACATGCTCTGTGTGTGTGCACACACATGCGTGTGTGTGTGTGTGTGTGTGTGTGTGTGTGTGTGTGTTGAGAAGAGACAGGGTCTCATTATGTAGCCCTGGCTGTCCTGGAACTCATTATGTAGATCAGGCTAGCTTTAAACTCACAGAGATCCCGCTGTCTCAGCCTCCTGGGATTAAATGCATGCACAACCACACCCAGATTTGCTAATATATTTGATGGGTGCTGAGGACTGAGAAAGCCAAGTGTGACTCAGGCTTTTGGCTTGAGCAACAAGGATAGCATTGCCACTGATCTGCAGGAGGAGCACGTGTGGGGAAAGCAGAGTTCACAAATCTTGGTGACTTCATTCAGACTTTGCTCCCTCTGCTAGCTGCTAAGCAACAATCTGCCTTTTGCTTACTGACATATCCAAGGGGCCTTAAACAGAGTTAATCTGAGGTCAGTAATGTATTGGCTAAATGGATCCTCCTTTGAGAACTAGGTGGTAAAATAAGCAAGTGCTGTTTGGTGTGGAAGTGGACAGCCTCTGTCCCAGCATGTGCAGGGACAGACACCCTTGCCCAGGAAGGGATTCAGTTCACAGACACAATCATTTCCTGACAGAAAACTGCCTAAAAGCAACCTTCCCTGTAAGGAGAGATCAAGTTGCATTGAGCGGTTTAGAGATGCTGTAACTACAAGCATCTGCCTGGGGATGGCTCTGCCCTGCCCCCCACCCCCACCCCGCTGCCAGAATGGACGACGCAAATGCTTTTTCTTTCAGGGGCAGATTCTGGCAAACAACGTGGCCGTGGATGAAACCGAGGTCGCTGCCAAAAACGGCCGAATTTACACACTGACCGGAGTTCTCATTCCTCCCTCCATCCTCCCGATCCTTCCCCACCGATGCAATGAAACAAAGAGAGAGATGAAACTGGTAAAGGAACTTAGAAAAGTCGGGAAATGGGAGGGGCGGTGGGGGCGCAGCCATTGGCAGCATCCTGTGCTCAGTTCTGAGAATGCTAAATCCACACCTTAAGAGCGCATGTCCAGGAGGAGGCATGTGGTCCCATCAGCCCTGAGCCAAGGTTCTGGTGAGATTTCTACTGGAGATGGCCTGCAGGTGAGCAGGGCTCTTGGTTGTGGCCATAACAAATGGCCATAGATGTCACTCATTTATCCTATCACATAGGAAATCTAAACTCAGAGTGTCAATAAGGCCACCCTGTCCTTGGAGTCCCGAAAATCCTAGGGTTTTTTAATTATCATTATAATCATCATCATTATTAATTATTTTAATAGGGGCTCTCCATGTGCTCTAAGATGGCTTCACATTTGTGTACTTCAGAGATCCTCCTGCCTCTGCCTCCTAAGTAGCTTGAGACATGAACATGTGCCACTTCACTAACTCCCAGTCATCCAGCAGTTCCCTGAAGCCCTGCTCACACCTCACCTCACAGCCACACAGTGTGCTCTCCCCTCTCGTGGCTCTGTTCCCCACGTGTCTTCTCCCGCATTTGTAAGGACCATAGCCACTGGGTGTAGGAACGCCCTAGCCTAATTATATCTGTAGACTATTTCCAAACAAAGTCACATCCTAAGGTCTGGGGGGACATGCACTTGGGGAGACTGCTCTTCAGTCGACCCAGTCACAGAGGCAAAACCTGAGCAGGGTTTTCCCCTTGGGGAGAGTCTAGAGGAGCCATCTTCACCAGGAGGGATGCCTATGCCCCAGGGCCATCTCCCTGAAGGCTGTCTCTGTGAGAGCACAGGATGCCTCTGTTGACTGCCATCTTCCCTTCAGGGCACTTGCGTGAGGTGTTTCATGAAAAACTGGAGCAAATGTCCTACTAACTCGGAGCCCACGGTGAGTGTGATAAGGCTATTTTATGAGCATCCTGAGCTATCCCACTCTGTCCTCTCTCATCTTTTCTGCCTGTTTCCTTCTTTAAACCTAGGCTAATGTATGGCTCCTGGCCTACCCCTGGCCACAGCAGGGGTGGGAGGAAGAGACCCCACCAATCTGTGTTTGATCTCTAGCTGACTCTGGTTCAGTCTCTTAACCTCTTTATCCTAATTTTCTTTCTCTGTGGTTAACAAAGGGGTTAGTGTAAATAAAATTCATAATAGCCAAGAGCAAACAGCCTCCCAACTGCTTCTTCTCTACTTCTCCCTCCTAAATAAAGTCCAGTGCTAGTATTTGTTCTTACCAAGCATAATACTAGAGGAGTACACAGGAAAAGAAAAGGCTACACACTTTCAGCTAGGCCAGAAAAATAAGTCCTAGGTTTGACACAGTATCCTAACTGTATACGAGTGTCTAATGCCCTGTGTAATTAAAAAAAAAATACTAAGACTAGATTTTAAATGTTCTCCCCACAAAGCAATAATAAGTAGATGAGGCAATAATGCATTGATTAGCTTGAATTAGTCATTTTGCTTGGAAATGTGTAATATTACACTGTATTCCCATAAACATGTTTATTATTTATTAGTTTCCAAAAAGAATCCAAATAAGGGCAGGAGAAATGGCTCGGTGGTTAAGAACACTAACTGCCATTCCAGAGGTCCTGAGTTCAGGCCCAACACCTATGTCAGGTGGCTCACAACCCTCTGTAACCCCAGCTCCACAGCATCCAATACCCTCCCTCTGGACTCCATAGGTACCCACATACAGACACATATACACACGAATAAAAAAATAAATAAATGTCAGGAAATAACTCTGAAACTATTTGAAATGTTATATGTTTAATTGAATTCTTCATGTGTTGATTGAAGTTTGATCATCTCTTAGACACATTACTTGATTGTGGGCCAAATAAATAAGATACCTTATTGGTTTGGATTTTGCCTTGAAAAGTTCATATATATATATATATATATATATATATATATATATGTATAAATGTGTACAATTATACAGCGACCTGTAATTACACACCAAGTACTCTATTGGAAAAAGCAGATGATGACAGAAATTTCTGCCTTTTAAGAAAGACTTTCTAAAACAGAAGATTCTTTCAGTACTAGACTAGATCATTATGGAATGAGACAAGGTCTTTAATGCACTCCTAGTAGGAAATACTTAATAAAGCAGGATATTAAACTTAAGTAGGTGTAAGTGCTCCCATGTTTGTTGTGTTTAATGAAGCAATTTCCCACAAGTCCATTGGGAAAGTATGAACCAGGAAACAAGAGTAAGAGAAGAATGAGTTGGTTCCACAATGCCAGCTGAATGGCAGACATTCTTCCAGCCACTCTAGGCAGCAACCATGGGGTATTCATTACTTCAGTTGCTGTGATGAAACTCCCTGACAAAAAGCCCCCTGGGGAAGGAAGGGTTCACTTCAGCCCACGGTTTGAGGGGATACAGTTCACCACAGAAAGGGAAAGCATAGCATGAGGCTCCTTCTCAAACTGCATCACAGCCATGAAGCAGAGAGAAATGAATACCAATGCTCAGCTGGCTAGCTTTTCCTTTTTACGTAGTTTGGGGCCTCACCCATAGAATGGTGCTGCCGCATTCAGGAAGGTGCCTTCCCTGGACGATCTACGGGATCTCCATTAATCTAGATGATCCCTCACAAGCAGGCCCAGAGGCTTGTCTCCTAGGCAATTCTAGATCCTGGAGTATTAACCATCAATATTGACCGTCAAACCTAGGAGGGGTATATATTTTCAGCATCACTGCTGTGTGACCTGGGGATCAAGGCAAGTAGACATAGCTGACATGTAATAGAATCAGGATTTGTGTCTGCGAGTGTGCCACCACTAAAGGGAGAAATGGGAAGAAGAAAAGGAAATGGGGACAAACCATAAAAGCTCCTGAGATCCCCAGATTTATAACTGGTTAACTGAAAAACATTCCTTGCTTTGTGGCCTCAGAATGCAGTTCTATAGATAAGATTTTAGGATCCTGTGACCCACTGTGGTCTCATCAGTCTCTTCCTATGTAGAGCCTAAGACAATACAAAATTTGAGCTGGGAATTAAATTCTTGAGATGAAACTTGATTTTATTGCCCCATTGCACGAGAGGCAACCAAGACTCTGGACCAGATATTAGCAGGGCTAGGTGGGAAAAGTGGCTTAGCCTAGCTTATCCCCAATTTCCTTATATATTAAAAAAGAAACATGGAAAAACATTTGCATGAGTTGGCAAATAATCAATTTACATCAGCAATGTATCTAGACTATTGCAAGTACTCAATAAATGGGCATTCTATGAGTGTCAAAGATTAATAAGCAAAAGGATGCACTTAATCAGCTCCTGACTCCAAGAGGAAAGCCTTGGGCTATAGATATTTGTTTTAGTTGGTGGGTTTTTTTCCACTTGGAAGCGATAGATACTTACTGGCTCCAAAATGTTCGAATAGCTTAAGGATGGCTGTAGAAGAGAAGCAGCAGCCAGATCACAGGCAGGAGGAATCAGAATGTTCACTGATGGATTCAAATGTCTGCCATAGTGAGAGGAGGTGCCAAGATCCTTGTGCCATAGGCTGGTCAAAGCTTGGCTTATATTCTACCAACAAAGAAAGAAGTCTTGTGAAGATGGCAGTCTGATTTGGACTTGGGTGTGCTGGTGTGGCCCTTGCTCTGATATCATGGAGTAGTGTGGCTGGCCAGGGAGAGGCTTGTAAGACACAGGGGATGCTGGGATGCACACAACAACGCTTTTACCCACCGGCTTTGTTCCAGGCAATCTTCACAAACAAGTGTTTCTATGGCAGCAGAGCATGGAACCTGAAAATTGGTTGTGCCCGATATTGTGATGTGACTGTGGAGGTAAGGATGGTACAGCCGGGGTCCCATCCAGGACACCAAGACTCGAGAAGCTCCCAGCTATGGTCACAAGTGTCCTGCAGGAATTTAGAATGCTTTCCTAAATGAGAATCAAAAGGTGGACTGGGTAGTGTACTCTGGTCACCGCCTACCTGAATCACACCTTCCTGAGTCCTCCTGCCTTTTCACAGACTCCATGACATCTCCATGAGAGTCACCCTCCACCCAAGTCTCTAACCTGATTCTTACCCATATTCCAGCCTCATCATATGATCGCTGGATATTCTCTTCAGGACATTCATCCAGATGTGCAGGGACTGACTCATCTTTCCAGTCTCCCTCTACCTAACCCCTCTTGTCACGACCCAAAGGGTCCTGAAACTCCATCTCTACACACCACCACTCTATTCCAATGGCCATCTTCCTAGCACCTACCATTCTCTGGGATGTTCTGAAATGTTCTTTTTTTTTTAATTAGGTATTTTCCTCATTTACATTTCAAATGCTATCCCAAAAGTCCCCCATACCCTCCCCCCACTCCCGTACCCACCCACTCCCACTTTTTGGCCCTGGCGTTCCCCTGTACTGGGGCAAATAAAGTTTGCATGTCCAATGGGCCTCTCTTTCCAGTGATGGCCAACTAGGCCATCTTTTGATACATATGCAGCTAGAGTCAAGATGAAATGTTCTTTTAATTCCCATTTCTTCGTTTGCTTATGGAATCAACCCCAGGGTCTTACAAATGTTAGGCAAGACCTCTACCACTAAGTGATTCTCCATTATTTCTCTATTTTATCTACGCTGACTCTTCCCAACTCTCTTATACTCTCTATAAGCATAAGCCTCTATCTGCCTCCTTTCCTTGTTCACATGAGAGACATCCGACAGATTGGTGGTAATGTGCTAGCCAGTTCATCAGAAGGATTGCCACTGTATCCCTCTAGTGGAAATCAGAACTGCCCCTCTTTTGAGAAGTCAGTGTCCTTCTTGGGGTCCCCAGGGGCAAAGTGTGTGTTGTTTCCAGATACCAAGATGCTGTAAAGGTTTCTTCGGACCTGACTGCAACCCATGTCCAGGAGGCTTCATGAATCCGTGTTCTGGAAATGGGCAGGTGAGTCCAGTCCCTGTTCACACTGTTTCATGTGTGCTGACCTTTCTTAAGTCACACAGTAATGTTGAAAAATCCTAAACCAAAAAGTGGCACAAGGCTGTCCAGGGCTCCCAGGAAGCCAAATAATTGTGTCTGTTACTGAAGCAGGGAATATCTGCAGCAGAGGAGTCTGCGCTTGGGGAGGAGAGGTTTGTCTCCTCTGTAGTTCACTGTGAGAGTCCAGATAACTCAAAGCTCTCTTGACCTCACTTTCCAAAGCTGTGAAAGCCCCTAAGGTTGAAGGCTTTTATGGTTCTTAAAAATGATAATAGCATTGGTCAATGGTTGCTTTGTTTTATTTTCTTTAAACCCAACTTCAGAACCTAGTGGCATGTAAAAGCCAAAGCTTAGCTCATCTATGTGGAGGCCAAGACCAAACAAAGGAAGGTAAAATAAGCTGTGATTATGTAAGAAAATATAGATTTGAGACTTTAATAGATCCACATCTAAACTACAGCTCTTGCAAAGGAAAAAAAAATGGGGGATGGAGGAGGGAGGTGTTACACAGAAAGTAAAGAGTAAAAATAGACCAGTACCAGCCTGAGACCTGGTCATTAGTGGAGAGGGTAGCCCACACCCAACTCTGATGTGTAGCAATCAGTACCAACCTGGTCTTGCCAGGGCTATACAGCTCAGAGAGCAAGCAAGTTTACAATGGAGAGAAAACACTGCAAGAATAGACCACAGCTGGGCAAGCAAGAATGGAGAGAGAACAGGGCCAGGCCTCAGCAGAAGGCCCATTTGCCTGCTGTCATCCTCTAAACGTTGTGCGAAGGGTCTCATTCACATTTGTAGCTCTATGATTCTGAGGAGATATGAACAGATAGATCCCCCTCAGAGAGAGTACAGGTTAAAAAAAAATCATCCAAGTCTATCTTGGTGAACCAGTGAGTTCCTCGGGTTTACATCTGGAAGCCATGGTGACTCTGAGCAGCCACATCACTGAAAAGGTCGACCCCAGCACGAGACTGTGACTCACAAAAGCTCCTGCATCCACCGAGGAGCGGCCTGCCCAGCTATCAGACCGACCCTAAAGAGTCTCCTGCCTCGGTCTCATTTCCTGCTTATATAAATGTGAGGCTCCCTGTGGGTCATAGCTGTTTAGGCTTCTTGAGCCTTATGTTTTATGAGTTTCCTGGGCCTCTGAAATGCAGTTTACCTGAGTGCCGAGCATAATGTTTCAGTTCAGACAAAAGAGCTACAGCACCCTGTCCTTTGAGGTTCTAAATCCTAGACTGGGATCCCCAAGCCGGGTCCTAGTTTTCCATCCTCCCTGATACCAAGGTGACTTCACCTCCCACAAGGAGTCCAAAGTCACTTCCAATGGAGTTCAAGTTGAAGCCATAAACCAAAAGCCAAAAACTTGGCTGCCACATGTGTCCTAATTGCCCATGGGGCTGCCTTTGCTCTCAGTGCATAGACGGCCTCGGTGGCAATGGGACCTGCATCTGTGAGGATGGCTTCCAAGGTTCCAGGTGTCAGTTCTGCTCCAAACCCAACAGATATGGACCTCAGTGTAACAGAAGTAAGTGGGGTTTCTCAGGCTCCCTTCCACGGGCTCCCTCCATACTGAGCACACCAATGGTGTGGTCTGGTGTGCTATGGATTTTGCTTGTGTGGTTTGGGCAGGGGGGGTAAGTGCTGCTTCTCAAACTATAGCATGTGTCAGTCAGCTGGGCACAAGCTGCTGAGTTTCTGAGTCTCTCTGTGATGAGTCTGAGAAACTGCATTTTTAATAGGTCCCTGGGGTGTGCTAACAGTGCCCATTCAGGAGCCACACTTTAGAAATCACTTTCTATGTTCATCACAGATAGCCCCATTTCAAAAACTAGATATATTTTCTTTTAAAAGATCCTTACCCATCAATCTTTCATTTAAGAATTATGACCTCAGCCAGGTGGTGGTACACACCTTAATCCCAGGAGAGACAGAGGCAGGTGATCTCTGAGTTGGAGGCCAGTCTTGTCTACAGAGTGAGTTCCAGGACAGCCAAGGCTACAAGGAGAAACCCTGTCTCGCTATTCCCCCTCAAAAAAAAAATTAAGACCTTGGATGAATGCACCCTCAAATTACAAAATAAGGGTGAAAGTACTAGTAAGCATTTCTAAAATTCATTCCAACCTATATATGGAAAGCTTTTCCTAGGACACACCTAGCACATAATACGTACTGAAAAAATATGCTAGCTACTATTGTGTCCTCTTACTGTTTTATGTTGTTATTCTAAGAACAGTAACCAAAGCCTAAAAGAACATATGGAAAGCTCTACAATAGGCATATGCTAATGCAGTCCTATACTCTCAGAAAATGAATTATTCTTTAAAATGACATCATATGTATATTTATATACATATGTATTTTTTAGATGTCTGTTTTTAAGCTAAAATTGGAACTTAACAACATAAAATTGATAGGTAAGAGTTTCCAGTGGAGTTAGACAGGCCAAAAGTTAAATTCTCATTTCTACAGCTAGTGTCTCTGTGACCTGAGGAAGGTGTTACAGTGTCTCCAGCTAGAAAATGAAGACAATGTTGCACAGTTGTCCTCAGCATCCAGGAAGGTTAGATCCAGCACTCCTCTCTGCCTCTGAATTCTGCAGCTGCTCAGTCCTCGATATAAAAAGGCATAGTGTTTGCCTGAATCCTAAATAAACTTCCAGCTTTGACCCGCATGTTGGTTCTGTGACCATTGAAATCCCATTCTTTCCAAGTGAAGTCCTGGCTTACTAGCATGGTATAACAGTTAATTCTTGATTTAAATACAGATGTGACTTCCAAGACTCTTTCCTTTGAGTTTGTTCACTCTTTGCTGGATGTTGGTTGCAAGCACCGGTCTATGCTGGTTCCTGTTTCCTTAGGCCTGGCTGGGGCACGGCTCAGTCTTTCCGTTAGAGGCTATTCAAACCCCAATCCTTGCTGCCTTCCTTTGAGAAGCAACAAGCCCCTCTCCCCTTCTTACTCCTACCCTATGCAGGAGGTGCCTGAGGGGTGTGTGGTGTGTGTGTGTGTGTGTACAGATTCATATGTGTATACTGCATGGGGATGTACAGGCACACACGTACATACAAACATATGCGGAGGCCAAAGGTCACCCTAGTGTCTTTCCTCATGGACCAACCACCTTGTTTTCTGAGATAGAGTCTCTCTTCAGCCAGTGATCCCAGGGACCCACCTACCTCTGCCTCCCTACCGTGTCTAGGTAGTTTTTGAGTTTTGTTATTGTTGTTGCTATTGTTGTTGTTGTTTTAGTGTGTTCTGAGGATCAAACTTAGTTCCTCATGCTTGGGTAGCAAGCACTTTTCTGATTAAACTAAGCCCCTGCTTTGAAATTTTCAGATACTAATATTTAGTCAGAAACAAGGTAGAGTAGTTAAGGTTTAAAATGGCAGGAGTTGTGGAAGAGCTGTGTGTACAGCCACTGTAGTCGTGGACTTGGACAGTACAGGGTCAAGTCCCTTCATGGGAACTCAGGCACACTGGGCTGTTGGCTTCAGCTCTTTGCGCTTCTGCTGGCTAAAGTAGAACGTACCAACCTTCTGGGACTGAGGGTGGTTGATGAGGTGGGGAAAAGTCAGTCCAGGGCCTTGATGAAGTCAGGGCCCAAACCTGGCCACTAATTATCACTAGTTTGCTGTGAATGAAAGTAGAAAGTTAACACATGAGCCTATCTGGAGTTCTCCAAACAGAAGAAAGCTTATCTATGCATTCTAGATTGTTTTCAGAAAGTGAGAAACTTCTTGGCTAATATCTCCAACCAAAATATAGTTGAAAATTGGGCTCCTTAGCTTCTTTTGCCATATCACAAAAATCATCTCCTCTCCCACCCCCCATCCCCCAGGCACTGATACACTGAAAGCACACTGGGGACAAATATACCCTCCTCCAGGCAGGTGGTGGACAGTCAGCTCTCTAAGGCACTCTGAGAAATGCTGGTGACCCTGACTTCAACCCAGCTCTGATTGACAGCAGTGAGCTGGAGCAGGGGAGAGATGGCCCCCATCCTCCATGGTACTCTGAGCCAATAGGAAATGGTTCTCCAAGCCCTGAACACTCTCTCCCCTTCTCTTCCAGCCTGCCAGTGTGTTCATGGAATATGTGATAACAGACTGGACAGCGATGGATCCTGCCTGCCAGGAACATGCCGAGAGGGCACAGCTGGGAGGTTCTGTGACAAGCAGACGTCAGCCTGTGGGCCCTATATGCAATTCTGTCACATCCATGCCACCTGTGAATACAGCAATGAGACAGCCAGGTAGGTCACAACCCAAGGCTACTGTGCCACCTGTGGGTGGAGCCAGCCCATATCTAACGCTTTATAAAGTAAGGCATGTTCTGCTCAGCTGACAGTATGGATCTTGTAGAAGTTATGAGCTGAATCTAAATCTCAGCTCTGCTTGCTTTGAAATGCAATAGCTGTGTGACCTCGGGCAAGTTGACTTACTTCTCTGAGCTTCACTTTCCTTATTAGTAGAGATGTACCCTACCTAACAGAACAATAGTTGAGAGTAAAAGAACAGAATATACAAGCATGTTGTCCCAGGCCAGGGTGTGCATAGTCAATTTTAGAACTCAGAATGCTAACGCAAGAGGATTGCTGAAGGTCTAGACAGCCTAGACTACAGCAAGACCTTGTCTCAAAAATCCAAAAAAGGGGGAGGGGAGCTCCTTGCTGCTCCTCCAGAGGAACTGAGTTGTGTTAGCAGCACCCACAGCTGTGACTACAGTTCCAGGGGATCCAATGCTGTCTATTGTGCGTGTGTGTATGTGTGTGTGTGTGTCTGCATGTATGTGTGCATGTGTCTGTGCACACATGTGTCCATGTGTGTGCATGTCTCTGTCTATGTGTCCATATGTGTATATGTTATGTGTGTGTCTCTGTGTATGTCTGTGTGTTTCTATGTCTGTCTGTCTCTGTCTGTGTGTATATGTGTCTGTGTGTGTATATGTGTGGTCTATGTTTCTGTGTGTCTCTATGTGTTTCTCTGTGTGTGTGTCTGTGTGTTTGCCTGTGTATGTGTCTCTGTGTATGTGTGCATGTGTTTGTGTGTGTGTGTGTATGTGTGTCTCTGTTTCTCTGTGTGTGTCTGTGTGTGATTCTATGTGTGTCTGTGTGTCTGTGTGTGTGTGGCCTACTATATATACAGTCACTGTAAGTCATGGACTTGGACAACATAGGGTCAAGTTCCTCCGTGGAAACTCAGAGGTAAGTTGGATGGTTTGCTTCATCTCTCTGGGCCTCTGCCTTTATAAAATATCAAAAAGGAACGAAGGAAGGAAGGAAGGAGGGAAGGAGGGAGGAAGACTGATCTGTCTTGCTACTATGACAAAATACCCAGAGAAAGTCAGTTTAAAGACAAAAGAGTTTGTTTTGACTCACATATTTTCAAGGGACAGCCCATCATGGCAGGGACATGTGGTGACAGGAGCTTGAGGCAGCTGGTCACATGGGATCCTCAGTAGGAAAACAGAGAGATGACATGTGTGCTCAGTTTTCTTTCTCTGTATTTAGTCCTGGACCAGAGGCCATGAAGAGGTATTGCCCATATCAAAGTAGAACTCAGAACCTCAGATAGCCTAATCAACTTGATCCCCATGGCTGTGCCAGTGGCTAATCTAACCTAGACAATCCCTCATGTGTGCCAGAGGCTAACCTAACCTAGATAATCCCCTGTGCGTGTACCCAGAGACCAACCTAACCTAGACAATCTCTGGCAGGAGTGACCAGAAGTTAAAACGTAGATTATCCCTCGAAGGTGTGCCCAGAGGTTGGTCTCATGGGTGCCTCTATGTCTGGTTCTTCTGCCAATGTTTACCACCACAAAGGAAAGCTAGGAACCTCCTGCTTTGAAGGCATCTTTCTTACAAAAGCTGTCAGTAGCTGATCCCACATAAAAGGCATCTGGCAGGATGTTGAATGGAGGAAGGAGTTGGCTTCTTCCTCCACAGTAGCTTGGGGAAGGGGGGGGCGGGGGCAGTAAATGTCCTAGGAAGCTTGCTCTCCTCCAGTTCAAAGTCAATAACCATTTCATAAATAACCCTAGAGGAAGAGGTGGATGTCTGGAATCCCGGCCCTGTTCTGGCTTCAGTTCTTAATTTACATTTGCTTAGTCACTGGCTTGTTTGGGGGAATGGGGTGGGGGGCTATCACCCTGGAGAGCACAGGCTGCACAAGGCAGAGACTTGATGTCTTTCCTGTGGCTACATGATAGAAATGTGTCAGCCAAAGGAACTGGAAACCATATCCATGTATATGCCACAAATCACCTATGAGTAAAATAGCCCTCAGAGCCTCCTGCATCGCCCACTGTGGGCTGTCTGCATGGTCTGCAGAACCTCGGGCAGCTCAGAAGCCTGTGTGGGAAGAAATCAAGCCCTCTTTTTGTATGGATGCCAGACAAATCGACTTCCTCTAGGAAACTGGATCCTAGACAAAGAGTCGCTAGCGTTCTGAAGCGTATGTTGCTGAAGTTCCAGGAGGATGTGGAGGTTTGACGGAAGCCCACAGTGGGCGATGCACGAGGCTCTGAAGGGCATCCCCAGCATCCGTCAGAGGACATTCAATAGATATGGATCCAACCAATGATCGCGTGAACAGTGAACGAGCAAATGGCCCATATTAAATAGAAAAAGTGTGATGGTAGGATATTTTGGAAGGGATTTTTGAAAGGAGAATGAGACCAGAAATTGTCATCTTACAGGAGATAAACACACACACACACACACACACACACACACACACACACATATATACACGAAGGACAAGAAAAAAAGGAGAGAGCTCTCACCTGATTGATATTTTCAGAGCTATACCACGGTTTTTGTCTCAAACTAAGGAGAAGGTTACAATCAATCAGGTTCTGGTCCAGTAAGAGCAGGTTAGCTGTCACCACTGTGCCTGATGGTGCCAGCGAAATCCAACAAACTTCCCACAACTATCAGACCCATTTTCCAAGTGAGAAGACAGTGTCCCCACTGGGAAGAGACTAAGGTAGGCTACACAATGGCTAAGGTGGGGCTTGAATCCCCAGCCAGCCTCGACAGCTGGCACCCAAAATCATCCACGCATGTTTGCACCCAGGCTTCCTGCACAAAGCTAATCTGGCCCAGGCATTCCTGGCTCCTCCCTAGGTGGCTATACGCACCTGCACCTGCGTGGCCAGCATGAGATATCAGGCTGATTTTATGCATTCTCTTCCACAGCTGTGTCTGCAATGACGGCTATGAAGGAGATGGAACTCTCTGTTCTAAGAAGGACCCTTGCCTGGGATCGACCTCCAGAGGAGGATGTAGTCCTAACGTGAGTGTTGTTTCTCAGAGCCAGGTGCCCCAGGTTTTGTTTCACTTACCTTTTGTAAGTAGGCACAACAGGAGTTACTCTGTGGAAGTGAAAAGCAGTTCGTTAAGGTAAAAAAATAACCTTCCACGCTGATAACCTGCCATGCTGCTTCAGAATAGTGGAAGACAGTGACAGCTTTGAGCTTGCTTTTTGTACATGGGTGTAAGACAGGGGGTTGGGGGAGGGAGCAGAGTCGGGGAGAGGGAGGGGCGGGGGGGGACAGCTCGGGCAGGGATGCAGGGATGCTCTTTCAGACAGAGGAGGTGCTGACAGCTGAAGTCAGGGGTATTCAGCCAGCCGTGAAGGGCTTCTGAGGCACACTTTAGGCTTCTGTTTCCTGGCCAAACCAACCCAGGTAGGACCAGAGCCATCACCCTACACAGCCACCAGCTCTGCTGTTGTTTTGTGGCCTAACACTTTTAAAAGAAATCCTGAGGGAGAGACATCCCAGAAAGCAGTGCCTGATTCACACGCACAAAGCATGTGCAAAATGTCAGATTGCTTTTGGTTTTGTTTTGTTTTTAAATCTCAGAGTTTTTGAAATGGCACGTAAAGTAATGGGCTCTTTAGGACCTTTTCATATACACGTTGTCTTGTCTCTCTTCTTCCCCAAACCCCTCCCATCTCTTTGCCCTCCTACTTTGGTCCTCTCCCTCCCCTCCCCTTCCTGTCACAGATATTCCAGAAGTCTCTTCCCTGCACCCTTTCCACAATAGAAACAATGTAGGAGGCAGCCCTGGAGGAGGAGGGAGGAGGAGGGGGTGGGAGGAGCAGCCTACGACAGGAGAACACTGAGGACAATTGATGTTTATTATATATGTACATGAAATGTCAGGATGTAACCCATTAGTTTGTACAACTAATAAAGCCCCAAAAGAGGACAGTCTCTTTTCCACTTTCACAGTCCCTTTCCTAGTTTCATGACCAAGACATGCACAGGCCCACAAGTGACCTTTTCACAGGAATCACATATCAGATATCCTGCATATCAGATATTTACATTATGATTCATAACTAGCAAGATTACAGTTATAAAGCAGCAAAGAAATAATAATTTAATGGTTGGGGGAGTCACCACAACATGACAGGCTGTATTAAAGGGTCGCAGTGTTAGGAAGGTTGAGAGCCACTGCTCCTGTGGGTTCTTTACTTCTGTAAATCAACAAAAGCAGGCTCTGGCTGAATCAGTAACCGAGAGTGTTGAGTGCTATAGCCCTCAGCTGACCAGTCGCAAGCAATCTTGCTGTCGAAATCACCCAGTTGCTTTATGATGTTTGCACTCCATGCGAATGTGTTTCTAGAATACTCTTCCAGATCCTCTCTGGCTTTGGCAGCTGCACACAGCTGGCCTGTGGTCTCAGAGGTCTTACTTTTGCTCTTCCTCCTGCAGGCAGAATGCATCCAAGCTAGCACGGGGACATACAGTTGTGTGTGCCAGCGGGGCTGGACAGGGAACGGAAGAGACTGTGTGGAGATCAACAGCTGCCTGCTGCCTAGCTCCGGAGGCTGCCATGACAACGCCACCTGTTTATATGTAGGCCCTGGGCAGGTGGGTGACTTGGGGAAGAAAAAAAAGAGGAAGCAGGATTCCAGTTGTGACTTTTTTATATATATATCAGAACCAGAGAGGTGCTTTGGTTTGAAATTGCTATGGCTTTGCCCTCAGTTGTGGTAGGAAGAATGGGTTGATTATCATAAAGAGTCTGAGACATCAGTGTCACTGGGATGCCACCTTACATCTGTGGCCCCAGAGAGGTTAGCGACAGGTTAGTGATTTCTTCTGTGCCACAGAAAAGCAATCAATCTCACTATGATTCACATACAGTCAGAATTCAGTCACCTAACCCATGGATCACACACATGTATCCAGAACATTCTATAGATTGCTACCTAATTTTAACTGGCTTCATTTCATGAAAAGAAGCAGAGGCTACTGCTCGTGAATTAGAGGGTTATAGAAGAAGAGATATAGAGATACTGACTACATTAATATTTTGGCCATGGAAATGATAGGTCCCCACTCCCCGTCTTCCATGTGCCCTTTCCTCCCCCAAAACAGTATAGGCATGCTCCACCGAGTCAAAGGAGCACAAGGCGTAGACAGTAAGAACCAGGACCTCCCTCTCACACCCCTTTTGATGATGATACAGCTTCGCACGCTTGTGCTCTAAAGCCAGGCTCTATTAAACCTTCAGATGATTTGGTTGAGAAATGCACATTGCCCATGAGACTGAGCGCAATGTAAAGCCTAACCTTGCTTTCTCTGATGGCTCCAGTCATTCCACCACGAGCCTTCTGCTTTAGACAACACATTCCCTCGTGTGTGTCAGGAACTTAGATCATGCATGTCTTGGTTACTTTTCTGTTGCTATGAAGAGACACCATAACTAAGGCAACTTAGAAAAGAAAGCATTTAATCGGGGGCTTGCTTACAGTTTCAGAGCGTGAGTCCATGACCATCATGGTGGAGAACGTGGCAACAGGCCAGGCATGCTGCTGGGGCAGTAGCTGAGAGCATACATTTTATCTGAAGTTTGGAAGGAGGGAGGGAGGGAGAGAGGGAGGGAGGGAGAGAGAGAGAGAGAGAGAGAGAGAGAGAGAGAGAGAGAGAATATGAAAAAGAAAAAAAGAGAGAGAAACAGACTGAACCTGGTGTGGACTCTTGAAACTCCAATGCCCACCCTCAATGACATGCCTCCTCCAACAAAGCCACACATCCTCCACTAAGGCCACGCCCACTAATCCTTCCCCAAACAGTTACAGCAACTAAGGACCAAGCATTCAGATACATGAGCCTACAGGACCTTTCTCATTCAGACCACCACAGACCACAAAGGTTGCTACTCAGGCAGTGACAACCAGGGGAAAGTATGAGAATATATTTGGATCACTGGAAAGTCTGTTGGTTTTAATAGAAAATCCAATTACCTGTGCATTCCTGGAGAATGAAAAGTGACAGGGCCATGGAAAATTAAGTAGCGGCTCTCCAGAAAATGAAAGGTGGAATTGCTGTAGGATCCAGTGACTCAACTGCCCAAGAGAATTAAAAGCAGGGACTCCAAGGCATGTTTGTGTAACCATGTTACTAAGAACATTATTCACACTAATCTCTGACACATGCTACAGCTCCTAGATGAACGTGAAGCCTTTATTGGTGATACCTCTTAGATGAAATCTCTTTGTGTGTGTGTGTGTGTTTTATTTTTATTTTATGCGCATTGGTGTTTTGCCTATATGTCAGTCAGAAGCCCTGAAACTGGAGTTACAGACAGGTGTGAGCAGCCATGTGGGTGCTGGGAGTTGAGCCCGGGTCCTCTGGAAGAGCAGCCAGTGTTCTTAACTTCTGAACCATCTCTCCAGCCCCTTAAATGAAATCTCTCATGGACTCAATTCATAAAGGCAGAGAGTAGAAACACAGCTACCAGGGTCTGGTATGGAGATGGAGTTACTCATAAGCAGGTGCTTTTAGTTTGAGGAGATGCGGAAGGTTCTGGAACCACATCAGTGATGGTTGGACAGCAGCGTGAGAGTGCTTAATGCCCCTGAATTGTCTATTAAAAATGGTTACGACAGTAAATTTTGTCAGGTATGCTTTACCAAATTTTTTAAGAAGATGAAAAAGGAAAAACAGAGGTCTAAAAGAAAAGTTGAGACTCACACAACCACAAAGACTGTGTGAAGTTGCTGAGGTAAAGTTGGGGCTCACACAACCATAAAGACTGTGTGCTGCTGCTGAGGTAGGTGCAGTGTGATACAGGGCTCAGAAGTATGTCTGTCAGGCCCCAAGTTCTGCAAAGTCTCCTGGGTAAGGGGTGCCCTCCAGCACTTCAGCCTTCCTTACCCCTGCTCCCCTTTAGGCACAATAGATTAGAGAACATCTTGTGATCATGTCCACCAAAACCCAGGATTCCTTTACTCTTGTTGGCTCAAACCGAACACTTTCCCATCATTTCTCCTCATTCCCATCTCCTCATGCCCATGCTCATAACTGCAGAAATCAGGCCCTAAGGCCAGGATGCTCGCAAGAAGGGACAAACCCAACCTGAAGCTCTATAGTGGGAACCTGGGCTGAAGGAATTGACCATGTCTTGTTATATAAACCAGAAGAGGGAATGGTGGTATCCCGAAAGCCAAATGGAGTACATTTTCTAGAGAGGGACAGAGCAGATGCTGACAGACAAAAATCAAACAGACGTTTACATTTCTGCCCAATGTTTGACCCTTCCTGGGAACCACTGAGCTTGGTTGTGGGCATAATAAATAGCTAGGGTCAAGGCCCACAAGTCACCCTGTAGAAATGATCTGGTGTAAGGTGACAGACCATGTGAGCGACCAAATGCTAAACACCTTAAAACCGATGCCAAATGAGCTGACTGCTGCACTATTTACCCTTCTGATTCCTCTGACAGCAGCACCTTCACATGGGTCTAGTGTAAATGAGCTTTCCAATGAGTCCCCAGGAATCTAATCACAGAGGAGGCCACCATAGACTCATGCTCCTGAGTAGTGAGTTAATATTTGCTTCATTTGTGTTACCAGACTGCAGCTGAGAAAAGAAAACAAAGATGTCTTGGTGTCCATATGCATTGTCTAGGACTTACTATAACAAAAGTACCACAAAGTGGACAGCAGAGAACAATAAATATATTGTCTCAGTCTGGTGGCCTGAGTCAAGGTCAGCTGGTGCCTCCTTCTGAGGATACTAAGGAGAGAGATAGAGACCCTGTCCCTTGCTCCACCCCTAGCCTTGGGTGGCCTACTGGCCATCTTGGGTTGGGCCATCATTACCTAACTCCCAACTTCACATTTTTACAACATTCTCATTGTGCATACATCTCCTGTTTTCAAATAGATGCTAGTCCATTAGATTCAGGGTCTACCCTATTCAAATATGACCTTGTCTTAAGAAACTGCATAATAATTACCCTATTTCTAAATAAGGTCATGTTATAGAGTCCTGTAGGTCAGGATTTAAGCATGAATTTGGGGTCGAAGAACACACTTCAGTATGCACAGTGTCTATATTCTCTCCCACGAACAAGTGATAAATGTCCTGAGGGGAGATGGAAGAGAGAGGAAGTCTCTATAACATATTTAGGAAATCAAATAAACCCTGTCTACGATTGCCATCACTGGGTTGCAGTTGATTGGAAGGATTATTAGACACACTAAATGGATAATAACTTGAATATCTATGAATGTTGCTTTTAAAAGACAAGCATGTTTAGATCAAATATATGAAGGGTTAGGGTTTGGGGACACAGAGGTGCTGTTCTAGTAGCTGATGAGCTTGGGTTCCACCATGCACAAAGCATGCTTGGGTTTCATATTTTATAAAATATTGTACATGTGCATATAACATATATCCATTTGCCTTATAAAGCTTACAGAACAGGAGAGACTGTCAAAGATAAAATCCATACAACGGAAGTCCATTTGCTTCTTCCTACCACTGAACGATGTTCTATCAACCCTGACTGGGGTGTATATATACTTTCAAAATCCATCCTAAACAATTCTTCTGCAGTAATGCTTCTCCAGACACACTTCCTCACTGTGTTCCTCTCTCCTGACAACTCTTCTCCAGTAAGACACACTTCCTCACTGTGTTCATCTCTCCTGACAACTCTTCTCCAGTAAGACACACTTCCTCACTGTGTTCCTCTCACCTGACAACTCTTCTCCAGTAAGACACACTTCCTCACTGTGTTCCTCTCTCCTGACAATTCTTCTCCAGTAAGACACACTTCCTCACTGTGTTCCTCTCTCCTGACAACTCTTCTCCAGTAAGACACACTTCCTCACTGTGTTCCTCTCTCCTGACAACTCTTCTCCAGTAAGACACACTTCCTCACTGTGTTCCTCTCTCCTGACAACTCTTCTCCAGTAAGACACACTTCCTCACTGTGTTCATCTCTCCTGACAACTCTTGGACCTTTCCTGTTTACCTTTTAATGGATTTCTGCCGTCCTCTAGACTCATGATAATTCCCAGAACATCTGTCTTGTCTAACTCAATTGAAGAAATTCTTTTACATCATTTAAATGTCAAAATATTACTTTTTTATGGAAAACAATTAGGGAAATAAAACAGGAAGTTAAATCTGAGCTGATGTATTTTTTTCCTTCTGGCCTTTCTCATTGCCAGGTTGTTAGTTTCTTGTACACTGAAGTCATCTACTGCAGTTTCACTGGTTCAGTATCAGCCATTAGCATGAAATATTTCCCATTTTATCATGACACTGCCATCATCATTCTTTATTGATAAGCTGCATACAACCAGACCACAGAATATATATTTGAAAGTATATATTCTGCCCATTGGGCAAGTAAGGGTTGGAATACAGCCTGCACCCTGCCCACTGTAGTAGGGGGCTAAGCCCTCAAAGAAGAGGCACTTACTAGCTACATGAAGCTACATCAGCAGCTGAGCCATATGCTGTGGGTTGTCTATGCATATGTGATATGTTGAATCTCAGTGGGGAGGCATTATCTGAATTAAGCAGCATCTTCAAGCTAGCAATAGCCTTGTACATGGCTCTCCACCAAGTGGATAAGCCATGACTCACTTGGCTTTTCTATCTGTGTATAGGGGTCAGCTCTTCCCTTGTGATGGCCATGGAGTCTAAGCTCTCTTTATAGGCCTTGGTGAGGTTCAGAATTTTAACAGAAAGTTTTAAAAAAGCTACTGGGCAGCATAATGTGAATGTTGTGGTACTCAAGTGTGGCTGACTATGTGCAGTGACTATGTAACACTGATGTGTCTGGAGTCTAGAGCTTCTGTTCTTTAGGCGGGTTGAATGGCAATGGTTTCTGTAGTCTGCCTTTCAGTGTAATGGAGGGCAAGACTTGAGAGCACTTGCTTCTATAATCCCATCTGTGTTCTTGGAATTGCAGAATGAATGTGAATGCAAGAAAGGATTTCGAGGAAACGGAATTGATTGTGAACCTATCATTTCATGCTTGGAACAAATAGAGAAATGTCACCCCCTGGTGAGTTACCTGATGCTTCCCTTTGATATTAAACACATGGAAAGTTCTTGAGAAAGAACAAAAAGTAAGTTATGTAGTCACTTCCTGCCACGATCATAAAATACCTGAGCAAAACACCTTGAGGAAGAGGCTTTGTTTGACTCCTGGTTTCCAAGGCTTTCCTGCATGGTCACCTGGCTGCATGGTCTCTAGGCTGTGTGTGGTAAGGGAGAGCATTGTGGTGAGGAACATGGAGTGATCAGAGTGCCTCACTTCATGGTGGACAGGAGTATGACCCCATGGGTTTATGCCCAGTGACCTACTTCTTCCACCTCAGCCCAACCTCTAGAAGTTTTTCTTCCTCTCAGTAGTGTCACCAAATTTTGAACCCATCAATGAAGTTGTGTTGATGAAATCAGAGTCTTCATGATTTGGTCACTCCCCCCCACACACACACACACCTCTGTACACCCTGCATAAGGGACCAAGCTTTTAACATGGTGTTCTTTGGGAAGGATACTTCATATCCAAACCCTAACAGCTCTATCTTGCCTGAGCTTAGGCATGAACAAAGTCTCTCACCTTCAAAGAGCTCCCCTAAGCAGAATTCGAGCAGCAATTGCAATATCCACTCTATTTCAAAGCTTAAAAGCAGCAGCTTGTGTTGCCAGCAAAGATGCTAGGCAGCGGTTGAATTTGAATTTAAGATCCACAGAGAATAAATTTTGGGCAAAGGTTCAGTGTGCCCAAAATATTGCACAAGATAAGTTTATATATTCACCATCTATCTGAAAATCAAATTTAACTTTTTGGATTTTTCATTTGCTAGATCTGGTAGGGATGAAAAGAAAGATTTGTTGTGACTAAAAGCCAAAGGCACGAGCATCCTGCTGTAACACTGATGTATCTGGGTTGTTTCTACCATCTTTTGGGGTGAACTTGCAGGGGAGTTTGTTGTTGTTTTTCCTGTAAAACTGTGGATAAGACTCAGGGCCAAGTGCAACTAGGCAAGTGTTCTACCACATGATTCCAGGGTCTGAATTCCAAGTTCCATCTTAGAGCTGACCATCTCACAGATACATATGAGCTGGGCCTAACATCTTAGATGGGAAAACAAGCTGTCTCCTCCATCTTGGTTTTCTCAGGCCACCTGTCAATATACTTTGTCTGGTGTTTGGAGCTGTGTTTGCCAAGAGGGCTATGAAGGAAATGGTGTCCTGTGCTATGGAAATGTGCTCATGGTAAGTCCCTAGTGAGAACCTCAAGTGCAAAGTCACAGACAGAACACATAGCAAGAGAATGGACGTTTCAGCTCAGATAGCCTTAGACATGCTCCATCTACAGACCCTTTGTCCAAGAGATTTTTAGATGAAGACAGCTGGTTTTCTATAGATACCTCATGTTTGGTGGGTCCCTCATTTTCACAAGCTATAGCAGTTTTTTATCTGGCACTTTCTGCACACCGGCTAGTCCTGAAACTTTTATTTGCTAATTTGTCTCAAACTTCCCAAGTGAGCAACTGATCTCCCTCTGCTGGGCTACATGGGATAGCTGCCTTAGTACCCCGTTGGGTCCCATGCCTCCCATGGGTAGCCAGAACACCCTGGGTTTACCCATCCTGAATGAGGTCGTGTGTGTGTGTGTGTGTGTGTGTGTGTGTGTGTGTGTGTGTGTGTGTGTACATGCATGCACATGTGCTCAAGAAAATGCCTTCTGTGTACAAGGTGTCTTTCTAGGTCCTTTATGCAGCAACATCTCATTTAAACCTCACAACAGTTGTCTAGGATTAATGTTATTTTGATGCCCATTCCACAGGTCAGTAAACAGAGGCTAAGCACACTTACTT
Source organism: Mus musculus (assembly GCF_000001635.26). NCBI lineage: Eukaryota > Metazoa > Chordata > Mammalia > Rodentia > Muridae > Mus > Mus musculus. The sequence goes on along the minus strand of NC_000076.6, from coordinate 86,925,991 downwards.
GTCTGAAATGTTGGTATCTGTCCATGTGCCAGGTACAAGACTTAACTACCAGTAGAGAGTACTTTATCCATGCAGTATAGGTCACACCCAACTGACACTTCTCCACCTCACTCTCCTCCTGCCCTGGACTCTAATCTCAAGGGTGAGAATAATTCCTCATTCCTAAATCGCTCATATTTAAACTTATCAAAATCCTGGGGTTTGGTGTCAGATTAAATAAACAAATAAACAAACAAATAGATGGACATAATTGCTCCTAGGTATGGTGGAGGAGAAGGTTTATTGTAAATAAAAGGTTAAATATAGCCAGAGGCAGAGATATCTGGGAGAATCCAGAGTGAACACGGCCAAACTGAGCAGGGCCAAAGAAGAGGAGAAAGGAAGGGAGAGCAAGAGGGAAGATGAGCCATGACCCAAGAGCCTGGGTCAAGAGGTAAAAGGGCCAAAACAACCAGCTTAGCCAAAACTGGCTGGATTCTATAGGAAAAAGCAGCTGGGGCAAGGAAGGGTAGCCCAGTCCCTAGGCTGGAGAGTTCAGGTAGGGAGCAGGTATGCCAGTCTGGAGGACCCTGTAACAGGTAGAGATGGAGGGATTCCAATGGGGGGATTCCAGGAGAAACTGCCTGACCAATGTCAGCTTTGAAATGCTAAAAAGCACCACATTAGCAGTTTGTCCAGGTTTGAGACCTAACGCTGACAATTTTTTTTCCTCACACCTTGTTTTTCTCATACAGTTGGTTCTTGTTCTTTTTCTTCTATGAAACCTTCATTCTAGAAACCCCCTAGGACCGACAGCCTGGTAACCAAAAGCCACTCCATGCGCCAGCCTGAAGCTCTATGTTGGTTCTGACTAGAGGCTGCTGAGCTCTGGGTACCTTGTTGGTGCCTAGGTGGCTGTGTCTTTTATCAGCTAGCTAAACTTAACTCAGTCTAACAAGCATGTCCTAACTGTAGCTGGTAGGTATGTACACACTAATATAGCTATGATCCAAAATTGTTTTATGTAAAACATTATCAAACCTGGTGTTTGTAGGTTTTTTTTCCTTTGTAATTATTCTTTCTTATACAGTTCTCAAGTGTGAACTTTGTAGATAACAACATCATTTTGTAGTGCCAAAAGATTGGACACACCTATCTCTAGAACAGCAGTTCTCAATCTGGAGGTCACAACCCCTTTGGAGGTTAAATGACCCTTTCCCAGGGGTCACCTAAGACCATCGAAAGTCACAGATATTTATATTACAATTCATAGCCATGGCAAAACTACAGTTATGAGGTAGCAATGAAAACAATTTTATGGTTGGGGGTTCACCTCAAAATGAGGAAATGTATTAAAGGGTCGCAGCAGCGTTAGGAAGGTTGAGAACACCTGCTCTAAAGGATAGGCCCCTGAGTGTGAAGGCCTCCAGCAGCTCTTGCTCAGAGGCAGGTTCCCATCAGCCTGGGGAGAATGCCGCTGCAGATGACAGAGGCTGCCCAGAACTGAACTGAGATAACATTTCTGTGTTCTCTTTCTCCTTCGGCCCTCCTTGGAACAAATGAATAAGGAACTGTCGTTTCTCTCTGAAGCAGCTGTATTTTACCAGTGGATCAATGTGAGTCCCTGAATTTGCACTTTAACAGTGGGAATGTAAATCGTTCTAGAGCTCTGGAGTTTGAGCAGTAGAAAACTGGAAATGTTGGGAAGGGGGGTTGAGGGGAGTGTCCTGCACAGCAGCTCCCCGACCTTGCCTGCATCATGGGGCACCCCACCCCAGGAGACTCCGATTTGATAAGTCAGGGGCTTGGCCTGGACACCAGTGACACCATGTTTAGCCAAGCTAGAAACTGCTGGCCCAGGTTAGGGTGGGGTAGCTGGGGTCTAAGCAACTCAAATACACAAAAATAGCATCATCTATCACATAGTTCTTTCTTTGGAAGCTTAATGTAATTTATGTCATAATTCACTAAGATTTAGACTTATGGTTGACATCTGGGGAACTTAATATGCTTATCTCTATGCTTACCATATTAAAAAGGCTTACTCTTTACCTCTGGAGAGGATCAGACAGAGTCTAACCTCACCCTGCCCCAGTGTCCCCTTTAACTGAATGGATTAGGGTGTCTGACCTAGCCAGACAACATAACAGAGTGTCCCTTCAAATAAGTATGTGCCAATAAAGGTCTTGCTCAATCAGCATTTACTCAGAGACCAGCTCCCTGTATGTTCCAGAACATTCTAGGAACCACTTGTTTCTACAGTGGAGGCTCTGTGTACAACACTCTCTCTAAAGGCAAGGCACAGGACCGCTCCCTCTCTCAGTTTGTTGGCTTCCCTGTAGCCACACCATGCACAATCTTACCCTGTGTAAGTGTACCCAGCCCAGCAGTAGGCTGGACAGGCCACATCCTCCCGCCCCCAGCCCGCTTTAAATGCTGTTGTGTTAGGAATTAACATCAGTTCTGATTGAAGTATTCACCAGAAATCAGCAAGTTCTATAAATCAAAATTTAGGGGGTTGGAGTCAGTTTTTAATTTTTGGGTTTCTTTTTTTCATCTAATTGTTGACATAACAATAGTCTTTCTGAGCATGCATGAGACATAGTTAAGTTTGGTTCAGGCTTTCATTCTCTGCAACTTCCTCAGTCTTACTCAAAAGACATTGAAGAATTCATAGTCCTTTGTGTGCATGTATGCATAACACACATACACACACAGCAAGATTATTCATCTGGCTTTTCATTCAGACTTACAATGACAAAGTATGACCCAATCGGGATAATCTGCATTGTTATAAAGATCCACACATTAAAGAGAAAAAAGATTGAGTCTCAAAAGAGAATGTAAGACATCAGCCAGTGGCTGGGTGGACTTGGGGAGGGCAAGCCTAGTGCCTTCCCAGCATTCCTGGAATTGCATCCCATGTGAAGCCATCATCTCTGACAGCATATAAGTCAGCCCACTCGTCCCTAATGGTCCTCCAGCCACTTTCTTTTCTCTGTGATTCAGAATGCTTCTCTGCAGTCCATGCTGTCTGCCACCTCGAATCTCACTGTCCTCGTGCCATCCCTGCAAGCCATCAAGGACATGGACCAGAATGAAAAAAGCTTCTGGTTGTCACGGAACAACATTCCAGCCCTGATAAAGTGGGTGTCATTTACCTTATTTTCCATGCTATGTGACTGGCATCCAGGGTGATCATTCCTTAGTTCAATATAAAGAAGCCACATGATCCTTCACTTCCTAGGATGTTCCTAGCAACCCTCCCCTGGGTCAGGAAAAGTTATCTGTTAACAGCTGACTCTAAGCCAGTGGTCCTCAACCTCCCTAATGCTGTGACCCTTTAATACAGTGCCTCAGGTTTCTGCTACATGTGGTGACCCCCAATCATAAAATTATTTTTGTAATAATTTGCTATTTCATGACTGTAGTTGTGCTACTGTTATGAATAGTAGTATAAATATCTGATATGTAGGATATCTGATGTTACCCCCCCCCCCTGCTAAAGGAGTTGTGGCGCACAAGTTGAGAACCACTGCTAAACCAAGCAATGTGCTTTGAATATCATTCAGTTAACACTCCCAACACCTTTGAGATGGGTGTTACAATTATTCCCATTTGACAGATGTGAGAAGTGAGGCAGAGTGGTTAATGGCTAATTCCAGCTAGGGCTGACCTCCGCAAAGGCAAATGTAAAGTTTAAGTATGGGAGAATGTGAAGTTTGAATATGGTCATCAGGCCCCAGAGCTTATTCTCCTGTTTAGTGATACTATCTTGTGGATGGCTATTTGTGATCCTTATTATCTGTTTTTTAGATACCACACACTACTAGGCACATACAGAGTGGCTGATCTGCAGACTCTGCCATCCTCTCACATGCTAGCGACATCCTTGCAGGGAAGCTTCCTTCGCCTGGACAAGGCAGATGGGGTAAGAACTCTGTCATCCAGCTGTTTGGAGCATGCTACCTTTACACATGTCGTCTTTCCTGAATTTTGGAAAATTTCAGATCTGTACACAGAGAGAATAGACACCTGTGTGAGCATCACCCAGTTGCAACAAGGATTGCACATATACACAGTTTAAAAAACAAAGAAAGAAAAGGAAGGGAGGGAGGGAGGGAGGAAAAGAAAGGAAGAAAGATAAAAGAGGAAAAAACAGAAAACAACTATGCTACAGTAGTATATTCATTAATTCTCGTTGCTGTAATCAAGTATCTGACAAAGGAACTTAAGGGTTTATTTTGGCTCACAGTTTGAGGGTACGGTTCATCATTAACAGGAAGTCATGATGGCCAGAGCTTAAGGCAGATGGCCACACCGTCTACAGTCAGGAGAGATTAATCAGAGGGTTCGCAGCTAGCTTTCTAGTTTTTATAAAGTCCAGGACTCTAGCCCATGGACTAATATTTAAGGTAGGTCTTCCCACCTCAATTAACCTATTCTAAAAAGTCCCTTATAGACATGCCTTGGGGCTTCTTCTATCATGATTCTAGAGCCCATCAAGTTGAAGATTAGCTATCATAAAAGGGAAAATCAGTTTCCTCCAATGGAGTGTCACTGAGTCCATCAACCATACTCCAGAGCAGGCCAGGAGTTGTTGAATAACACAAAATGAATCCCATGCTTGGTTTTGGGACTTTTTGTTTGTTGATTTTGTTTGTTTTTTTCGGGGGGGAGGCATTTTTTGTCATACTGCTTTTATATTTGTTTCAATTTTCATATTTTTTTAAAGAGAAAGAACATAAAAATTAAGTGAGAAAGAAAGGGGAGGATCTGGGAGGAGATGGAAGAAAGGGAAAACATTATAAGATATATTGTATGAAAAAATTTTAATAAAAAGGCAAAAGGGACTAGTTCATGAAAGCAGTAATTCAAAATGCAGACCAGCAAGCTGACATCACCCTGAAAAGGAGATGTATACTCAACTAAGCTCCTGATGGAGTCATAGCAGTAACTGGATAATGTTGTATCAGTTACTAGACTGCAAGCCTAGAGTGAGCACCTATTCTGCACATGCATGCATGTGCTAGAGCCAGGGCACTGGAAGAGTAGAGCTTCAGAGAAATGCATTATATGGCATTCCCAGAGTCTTGTCAAGAACTCACGTGCCTATTCAGTGGGAAGTGTGGCTTCCTGGCTGTGAAGGGTCAAGGGTCAAGGTGTCTCCATGAGTTAACAAAGTGAGTGAGTGAGGGTTCTAGCGGGCACTGAGGACTGCTGCAGCCATGACTCATCAGGCAGAAATGGCTTAGAACTTCCCAGTTTCCTATCAGCCTATAAGCACTAGGAAAAGAATCCATTGTGAAAGCCTAAACACCAGGCTCACTGGTTCATGTAGAAAGAAAAAAACTTGAATGTGTGGTTCCATGGATATTTTATAAATCTTCTTTTGTAAGTCTTTGGGAATTCCAATGACACCCATGTTATATCCTGAATTGTTTAAATAAAAATATGACATAAAGATTGGGTACAACTGGACATCATGCAACGTGACTTTAACCCCAGGCCTGGGGAAAGCAGAGGCAGATGAATCTCTGGTAGTTCAAGCCCAGCCTGGTCTATATAGCAAGTTCCAGGCCTGCCAGGGATACACAGTGAGACGCTGTCTCAAAAAATAAATATTCCTTAATAAAAGATAATGGTACAAAGATACAGCTAGTGAAAAAGAATACATTCTGTGGGGTACTGCACCGCAGGATATATCTGCTTAACAACACTATAGTATATAAATCAAGAAGTAAGTGAGCCAAACATGGTGCTATGGAACTGTGATCCTAGCCTCCAAAGACTGAGGCAGGAACATTACAAGTTCAAGGCCTCCCAGGGTACAAAGTGAGGACATAGCCAGCCTGGGCAACTTAGTGAGTCCCTGTTTTAAAATGAAAAGTAAAAAAAAAAGGGGATGAAGATGTAGCTCAGTGGGAAAGTGTAGCGCTTGCGTGAAGTCCTACATTTAACCTCCAGTGCTCCCAGATAAATCAATCAAAGCCTGGAGGAGAGGATTTGAATGTTGTCATCCTAGGAAGAAATAACTGATGCAGATGACAAAGAGCCTAAGTATACTAATTAAATCATTGCACAGTGTGTACAAGGTACTGAAGCACTACACTGAACACTATAGGTAAGTATCGTTAATTTTCTTTTTAATTTACAACCCGACTTTGTGTATACTCTATAGTGTGGTTACTGCAATTAGGCTAATCCGTTGGTGTTCTAAATCATCAATTTTCTTAGCTATAGTAACATCCACCCTGGCATGTCACAGGCTATATTGGTCCCAAAATAGATCAATCAAGGCCCTGACCTAGAGGAGATAACCATCAAATGCAGTTCTCTTAATTCCATTCCTGTGTCTAATACAATTAAACAATATCCCACTTTAACAAAAAGAGATATGGCAGGCAGGCTGGTGTGTTTCCACAGCCTCTGTACACGGAACTTCCATGTTCACAGTTCCCCAAGATCCATGAGGAACTGGTAAACAGGCACTGTTTAAATTGGTTTATGGTGATTCCTGATAAAAAATAAATAAAATAAACAGTCCCACAGAACAAAGGCTTCTGGAAGTCCCAGGCCAAAGTGTTGGCAAGGGTTGATTCCCTGTGAGGGTAGCTAAGGAGATGCCCCAGGCTACTTCCTTGGCTCACTGTCCATGTTACTATTTCCCATACATTTACTTAGTCCACTAAGAGTGGAATAGACTTGACAATCAGAGTACATCACTCATGTAAAAGAAAGCCATCTTCTCATTTGGGTGTGTATACATGTGTGTCTACTTGTTTGTGATAGCTAACGGGTTACAATTTAAAGGGTTTCATGGCCTAAAACTGTGGTTACTGCTGCTCAAGAAGTTGAACCCCTAGAGGTAACACAACCCTCAAGTATACTCACCTTCCCACTGTGTTTGCACTTTCAGAATATCACAATTGAGGGGGCATCCTTTGTGGATGGTGACAATGCAGCCACAAACGGGGTGGTCCACATCATCAACAAGGTAAAGATGCCCTTACCCAATAGGCAGAGCTGTTTCCGCTCTGTGATGTCTTCCTATACAGTGCTGTTTGGGCAAGTAAAAAATACTTAGCCTTAGTACTTATCGAAGGAGCTTCTAATTTGATGTGCTTCATTATTTTTTTCTAGACTCTCATGGAGACTCTCTTCATTCGATCAGACTTTGCTATAACTCACTCCACCTGTATTTGCAGCGGGGCCTCTGTCATATGTGACCTCACATACATATTCTTTCTTGTATATGCAAATATCTTAAGAGGCACAAGTCTAAAATCAAGAACAAGGGGAAAAGCAATTTGTTATCACTATTTACTCCCCTCCCTGAACTACTGTATCCTAAAAAAAAAAAAAAAAAAAAGGGGGGTGGAGGGGGAAGCCTAAGAGAAAAAAAATAAGAAAGCACAGAAAAACTACTGTAAGACTTTCATTTTTTTACATAAGTCCAAATTCACTAGTATTTATAGGTATGAAAAAGAATAAAAAATGGGAAGTGGGGGGAGGGGCTGGAGAGATGACTCAGTGGTTAAAGTACACTGACTGCTCTTCCAGAGGCCCTGAGTTCAATTCCCAGCAACCACATGGTATCCAATGCCCTCTTCTGGTGTGTCTGAAGATGTCAACAGAATATTCACATATATAAAATAAATAAATATTTTTTAAAAAGGAAAATGGGTTTACAAGCTAATCCATAATTTCTAGTTACTGTATTAGGATCTTCATTTTAAAAAGAAACTTCCTACACAATGGAAATGTTCAGAAGGTAGAAGGCTAGGGGAACTATTAATTAATTGCATTTTAATTAAAATTGTTCTCACTTAGCATTTGTATATTCAATTTTCAAAAGTCTTAATTCAACTATTTCTGTTCAAATGAAAGGCTATTTATAAGTCTCCATGTTTTTCAAAGTCCTTGCAATTCTGCATATCTAGAGACTTTAACCACAACACTGTTAAGCAAGAGATTTAGCACTAACAGGAAATTAGGGTTCCAAGTGACACTGCTTATCAATAGTTTTTCTTTCTAGTCTTAGCTTTTCAGAGTACTAAAATCCCTTTCTAAAAAAATTAATTTAAAAAACATAAAATTGGGCCGGGGAGGTGGCTCAGTAGGTAAAGTGCTTGTCACACAAGCTTGAAGAGTTGAATTTAGACATCCAGTATCAAATAAAAGGCTGGTTAGAGCTTAATGGATCTGTAAACCCCCCTCCCCCAGCACATCAGAACAAAAAAATCCTTAGCCAGCCAGTTTGAAATGTTGAGCTCCAGGCTCAGAGAACACAAATACATACACACTCACCTTTTTTCCCCCCTTCTTACATATTTTAGATAGACACATGTTCCTTAATAATATGGTACTTCAACCCACCTCTTACTCTGAGCTTATAACCATGGGATATGTCTTAGTCAGGGTTTCTATTCCTGCACAAACATCATGACCAAGAAGCAGTTGAGGAGGAAAGGGTTTATTCGCCCACATTGCTATTCATCACTGAAAGAAGTCAGGACTGGAACTCAAGCAGGTCAGGAAGCAGGAGCTGATGCAGAGGCCATGGAGGGATGTTCTTTACTGGCTTGCTTCCCCTGGCTTACTCAGCCTGCTCTTTGTTTGTTTGTTTTTTGAGACAGGGTTTCTCTGTATAGCTCTGGCTTTCCTGGAACTCACTTTGTAGACCAGGCTGGCCTTGAACTCAGAAATCTGCCTGCCTCTATAAACCCAAAACTAACAGCCCAGAGATGGCACCACCCACAAGGGGACCTCCCCCCTTGATCACTAATTGAGAAAATGCCTTACAGCTGGATCTTGTGGAGGCATTTCCCCAACTGAAGCTCCTTTCTCTGTGATAATTCCAGCCTGTGTCAAGTTGACACAAAACTAGCCATAGCCAGTACAGGATATTAAGTTCCAACCTTTCTGTGGCCTTCCCACACAGTCCATGTCTACAGAAAATATGTTAAAGTGATAGTCTGAATTTGAGCTTTTGACTAGCTATATAACCTTTTGGATGTCATATAACCTCTACATGTCTCATTTATCTTCTTTTGTAAGGATTACATAACACCTTCTACTTCAAAGATTGCCACTAAAAGGCCCCCAGTAAATGTTGGCTTTATTTCCTTCTTCCTTTGAAATCCTATGGAATTTTCTATACGGAGCTTATGTGGCATAACCACCAATTATCCTTTACTGATGCCTGTTTCCTGAGACCCTTTAGTGGCTATATCCTGGAGGCATGTGGCCGCATCTCTGTGTCCCTCATGAGAACCAGCACCTTGCTTTATGTATAACTGGAATTTCTAAAGATCCATTAGGTTCCAGGTACTCTGCCAAGTATCAACCCCTACCTGGTGTCCCTTTTGTTTTTTATAACACTAAAATGGTGAGTGCTACATTGTTCTTGAGTTAAAGATGAGACAACACTCCAAGATAAGGAATTGGGGGAAGGAAGAATTTTTGTGAACATGAAAAGTTCATGATTGTTCTCTTCTTAGCCCTTGGATTGTGCTACTCCCTCAAGAACTCCTCTTGTCAACTGGCATCATGCCACCTTTGCTAGTACCAACATGATGTATGGTTATGTAGGCTGTGTGCTGCATAAAGGTGGAGCCAACAGGTGAGTAGGTAAAGTCCAGCCCACAGTACTTTGCTTGCTTTGTACTCATCTAGAGTTAAAAACCTCAAGGAGTAGATTTCTGAAAGTCTGGCCTTCATAAATGTATATTGTTGCAACACAAACATAAAGTTATCAAGGTCTAGCAAACCATCTCCTCACAGTTGTAAAATCTGTTATGCCTATCTAATCCAAAATCCCCCACCCCATCCCACTTCGGCTCTGTTATATTACTAAGGAAGCTGTAGAGAGACAGAAGGCAAAAAGAAAAAGAGGCTACGTCTGGTTTTATGTGGCGTCTTAGTTAGGATTTCTATTGCTGCAGTGAAACACCATGATCAAAAAGCAACTTGGGGAGGAAATGATTTATTTGGCTTAGGCTTCCCTATCAATGTTCACCATAAAAGGAAGTCAGAACAGGAACTCAAACAGGGCAGGAATCTGGAGGCAGGAGCTGATACAGAGGCCATGGAGGCATGCTGCTTACTGACTTTCTTGACATGGCTTGCTTAGCCTGCTTTCTTATAGAAAGCAGAACCACCAGCCCAGGGATGGCCCCACCCACAATGGATGGGGCCCTGCTCCATAAATCACTAATTAAGAAAATGCCATACAGGCCTGGCTCCAACCTGATCTAATTGAGATTCCATCCTATCAAATGACTTTAGCTTGTCAAGTTGACACAGAGCAATGAATCACAGGAAGGACCATGTTTATTCATGGCCATCTTGTCAGCCATTTGTATGAATGCCAAAATGCTACATACAATGGGATACAGACCCTTATAAGGGTGGAAACTACTATATCATAGTCCCTTAACTTTGTAGCTTCTTGGTTTGGCCACAGGGAAACTAGGAAGTATAATCTTTCAGCAGGAAACTACCATCCCTAACACTAAGAGGATATAAAAATGTAGGGCAGGGTCATTATAGCTGTTTTTTGCTGAGGAGGATCTTTGTCAAAGGAGGTCCATTGAAGACAGTCTTCGGGTCACATAGTCTTAACTTACTGGGCTGCAATCAATCATGCAATTGCCATTTGCATTCTTGAAAAAATTTGGAAAATAAATATTTTTAAAAGTAAAACCATGTGATTTTCTAGGAGGGTTGAGGAATAGGGAGAAACAGTGGGTTGGTGAGAGGATGTAAGCATAGAATTGATTTGGGGCGACTGGCAACAGTGACTAGTCCCATTGCCAGGACTGCTGTATAGAAATGAGCTAGTAGTAACAGGGAGCTACAGAGCATCAAGTGAAGGGACAGGGAAAATAGAGGACTAATGTGAAGAACTGTATCTAGCCTGGGGTGGAAGGGATGAAGGGTCCCCTTTAACCATTTTCTTCACCGCATCTAAAAGGTCTACTGCAGATGTATCAGGAACAAATGTAGCCGATGTACGGTAAGAGCTCTTAGGAGAGCTTATGCAGAACATTTTATTTGGGTATAGGGTGAAGTTCAGTACGTAAAATATTTAAAATATAGGATAAAAACCTAAGAGGATAATAAGGAAGAAAGAAGCAATCCAAGGAAGAAAGTTTTCAAAAGTTCAAAAATGTTTGTCTTCCTCTAATCTAGATACTAGAAACAAACTACAAAGAAACCAGATAGCAAATACTAAATTTCTAGGTCTCCTGATCTCTGTCACTATTCAACTATGCCTTTGTAATACAAAACTGGCTTCAGACAACATGAAAAAGAAATGTCTAAGACTGTGTTCCAAAGTAAGCTTTATTTTTTGGCAGTGGCATAACAAATTTTAATTCACAGTAAACACTATGAAAATAGAAAAAAAATAACAAGTTCTCAGAATTGACGAATGTGTCCCAATTATCAAAGAAGATTCACAAGTGCCTAAATGTATGTTACAAATATTACAAGCAAATGCTACATTTAAAACACTGTAATACTTTCTGGAGCCCCACACCCTGGATACTTCACTTAAAAGGAGGCAAACTCCTTTGCACATCAAAGGGCAATGATTCCAAAGCAGATAGATCATTCTCCTGACAGAGGAACTACCCTTAGGAAGGTGAGCTTACCTTAAACCATGGTAATGAAATAGATGTAACAATTTTTTATTCTAGGAACATAACATAGGATAGTTGAGTTGACTATTAATAAACAGGTACTACTCCCTCCCCAGGGCAGTTTCTTATTCCAAGATAGAACAGAAAAAGAAAACCACAATGAGTTTGAAGAAAAGAGTGTTTTAAAAGGAAAAAAAGAGGAAGGATTTATAAGAAATATATAATGAGATTTTTTTTCTATCAAATACTATAAAACTTGTGTTTAGGAGTTAATCCCTCCCCCCACTTCAAGTAAAACTTTTATTTACTCAAAGGTCCTATTTCTATTCTAAGAATTTGGTAGCCTGAAGCAATGATCCTTTCCTCTTTGGAGCAATAACTCCTTTCCCCTTCCTCCATTTTCTTATGCACCAATTCTCAGACTAGCAGAGGTTCAGACCCCAGCCAAAGGGGAAAGGATACAATTACCACCTTCCTCGGAATAAAAACCAAGTATACTTCCTCTGTGTGTTCCTTCTTCCTGAGCACACCCTCTTGCTCAAAAGTAGATTTGGGGCTTTTTGCTTGTTTTGCCTGAGGTGTGGGTAGGGATAGGTGTGGGGGAGCAATAATTCCAGGCCCAAGCTGTCTGGTCTATAATACTATACACTATGCTGTTGCGTTATACTGTGTGGAAAACAGGGTTTGACATCACGGAACAGTAATACAGCAACACAGATTCCTCAGTAATGCCTGAAGTGCTCACCTGGACACCTGGGCCAGAGGAAATCCGATATTCCCAACTGTAACACATCTATTAAGTTATTCCTACCATGAAGAAAGAGTTCCTGGACTACTACCCCTTTCTTCCTAAGCCTGAAACCTGTACTCTATTTCAAGAAGGATCCACATACAAGGGCAGGAATTCTATACATAAGTCCATGGCCCTTTCTTCTTACTTGCTTATGAGCAGTTCAAGTAAGAAAGAACTCTGTGTGTGTGTTTTCAAAGTGCTTAAAATTTGTCTTTATCTTTTAATTAAGAAATGACTTGTCACTATAAAGTTCACAAGGGAATGCATCGCTGCCCCTTCAAACACTTGACTTATAAAAAAACACATTATGAGCTACACATCAAACCCTGAGATGGGGATATTTCTCTTTGAGTTGTGTTTTTTAAGCTTTCAGGACAAACCTGAAAATATAAATCAAAATTATAATATGGTAGTCAAATACTAACAGAAGTTAATATTCAAAAATGTGTTCTTAGAAAGCCACATACATAGTAGTGCCCTCTTCTCTAAACACTGCTGTGTCTTTGGCTGCTGCTTCGAATGCTCCAAAACAATGCTCTGACTTTTAACTAATCATTTACAAACAAGCAAAAAATTCCTAAAATGAAAAGACAAGTATTTGTAGACTTCAGGTTTTTATCATTTGGAAGCTACTACTAATAAGGAATATATGGAATATCAAAACTTAATTCACATGGTAGGTGTGGGGCAACTTATTCCTAAGTTGAGAGACTGAACTACAGGAATCAGTACATTTGGAGTAACATTTACTTCCTAACCAAGTATTCCTGAGCGCCTGAAACACAGAGCAAAGGAGAGTACCAAAGTCAGCACAAACTATTGCCTAGGACTTTAAACTTAGTTTTGTGGTTTAAAGTTTAGTCTGTGTTTAACATTTTTAAGTTCAGACATATCAAAACCTAGAAGTACTGAGGGTCTGTGGACTTCTACTGATTTCAAGCAAATATATCTTCTTGTTCCAAAAAACAAAGCCACATTAATTTTTTCCATCTTCAAGAATAAAGACAACAGTTCTACTTCTTTGCTGGTAGGATATGGTTTCTTATGGAAATAATCTTTAAGAAACTGCTTTTTTTTCTCATGGTAGTCTTTGTATTTTTGGGGATCTAATGCTAGGATCTGGAGTAAATCATCATTGACCACTGGTCCCTGAGTTGTGCTTTCATGCCTTTGTCTCTTCAAAGGCACAGCACTAGTCCCTTCTTCTGGACCTGATGCTGCATTACCCTTTAGTACATGCAAGGAATCTTTCCCATCCCTCCTATGGCCTTCTGCCCCCAAATGGACATCTGGCCACTTTCTTTTTATAGGACAGGTAGAATCAGGAATCTTTTCCCCATTAACAAACTGTTGTTCACTGCTCTCAACAAAACTGGACTGAACTTGCTGGTCTGAGCTGTTACCTTTAATAGCATATTCACAATACAGCAAATGAAGTGAGATGGCTGCCATAGTCAGGTTTTCAGAATAGACTCCATAACAATGGACACACCTGAAGGCAGGAGAACTGAGCAATGTATAGGCCACTGGCATAATATGGTGTTTGTCCTTTAAATGTAACATGTAGGCATCGGCTATTGTGAATGTGCTCAAACAGAGGGGACAGGTCAGCTCTTGTTCACTGAGCTTAGGTACAGCCTTAGCCTGAGGCCTCACCTTAACATACAAGGGCACCAGTGATGTGGAGTATATGCCTGAAAGGATAGCCAGGCAGATCTCCTGTTCTCCAATCGTCTCTTTTGGCAGACTGATAATGAAATCAAGATGGGGGAACAACAGGTTGCCATTAGCATCCAGGCTTAATTGGGAGGCCCTGTTACTATAATCCAAACACAGCTTCTTCCTCCCAAGGTGTTTAATTCTGCTATGCTCCAAAAGATCCTGAATGTTGTGGAAAATACATGGGCAAAACAGGCACTCTAAGCCATGTTTAAGTAAGTGGTACATTAACTCCTCCTCTGAGACCAAGCATTTGCAGGAGAGGCAACGCATGGCCTTCTCTCTTGTCCATTTCAGAAATGGTGCACACACTGCCAGATTTACTGGCTCAAGTTTCTCACTGGAGATAAACTCACTTTCTTTGTGAGCCACTTCCACGTGAGCCTGGTAGACATTAGATGGAAAGAACACCTTGCAAACTGGGCAGATTTTCCACTGGTTGGCTTGTCTGACCTCAGGTGAAGAGACCTGAACAAATATGTTCTGGTCTGCAGTGCTTACCAGTCCCTGGGAGGAGGACAAGTTGGGTAGAGCACTGGACATCTGTGTACCCACACTAGGGGATCGGAATTTGTTGGGCACCTGGGATGGAGTGATAGTCATGAGGGTACCACCCTGAGGAATAGGCAGAGTGGCAGGAATGGGGTCCAGCATGTAAATGGGCTTCCCATTAACCTGTGTTCCTGTCGGAAGGAGCTTTCTAAAACCAGAGCCTGACTTGAGGAACATGGTATTCTGTGAAGTTTCAGCTCTCACTGACTGGCTCACAGGAAGCATGCTGGGGCCAACAGACTGATTGAGCTGAATCACACTGTGTCTAACTGGTGGACCTGCAGGAAGGACCCCTGATGTAACAGGCTGACCAAGCAGAGGAATACGAGAGCTCACACCCTGGTTTACAGGGACATCTGAGACCACCAGCTGTTTGGAGGACAGCAACCCAAATGATGCCAATTGATCTGCAGGGAGAACCCTAAAGGACACTGTCTGACAAGAGGAGAGAACCTGTGATGAGACTGTCTGACTTAAATGGAGAACCCTGGACTGAACTGCTTGGCCAGTGGGAAGAACCCCAGAAGCTGCTGTCTGTGCAGGAATCACAGACGCAGGGGCCATCTGACCTTCAGGAAGAACTGCCAGTGAGACCATCTGACCCACAGAAATAGTTCCTGGTGATGTGGTCTGCAGAATCCTATTACTGGCAGAAAGACCAGAAGAAAGGGTACCTGGCCTGGTCAGTCCGCTTGTAGCCTTCACTGGCCTGCTAGTAAGCCCCACTGATCTGACTGGAGGACCCACAGGTAGACTTGTAGACCCCATGGGCCGTGTTAAGGGTAAAATGCCAGGTTGGATGGCTTGACTCATTAGATTGCTCATTCCAACAGACTTATTCACAGGCCCAAGTGGCTGTACATTGGCAGAAGTCACAGGTTGGGCCAAAGTCACTGACTGTACCATGGCTGGACTTGAAGTGTTCTGTGACAAGGCAAGATGGGACCAAGGTGGCTTTGCTGAAGAAGTTGTGTGTGGAGCACTACTGTTTGGTGGTCTGGACAAGCCTGCCCGTGGCTTTGGAGCAAAAGCCACTTGCTTCAGAAACCCAGACCTCTTGTTGTGTTCTGAAATCACAGACCTCAACTTATTCTCCAAATTCTTGTGTACATCTGATGTTAAAATATGGGTCATCAGCTCTTCCTGGCTACTCACAGTGGTACTACACTTTTTACAATAGAAACTTTCAGGTGGTAGAGTGTTTGCCCCAGAAAGAGCAGCAGCTGTTGGCTGCTGCTCATCTTCTTTAGTTTGAAGGCCAATATAGGCATTCAGTAAAGAATGAAAATGGGTGATCAGCACATGCTTCTTCATGCTACAGAAGGAAGTGTTGGAAAAGTTACATTTTAAACAGGTAAAATGTTTTATATAACCCTTCAATGACTTCCCATTGCCCAGAACTTTCTCTTTGGGGCTGTGAACTTTCCCAACAGGCTCATGGAACAACCAGAAGTGTCTGCTCACCACATTGGGCCGAGAAGCAAATGAGCAATCTGGACACTGGATCTGCAGCTCTTGGTCCACCTCATCTTCATGACAATGATTCAAATGATTTCTGAGAGAAACAAGCACATTTGCTGAGTAGTTGCAGAGGCTACAGCAGTATGGCTTGGACCGGTATCTCATTTTCTTCCTGACAAGTTCCCTTGAAGCAATATCTGGCCAAGACGTATTATAAAAGTATCTGTCACTTGGGCCAAAGCCTTCAAGGTCCTTCAACAATTCTCTGCAGCCAGCGAGTCCAATGTTCTGAAGGGCACTCTTCACCCACGGCCTCATACTTCTGATGCGATCCAGATTCTCCACGGGAACTTGAAACATTTTTGAAATGTTCTGCCCTGCAATAAGGGAGCCTATGTCTCAGTGACATAGTTCTCTGCCATGGGAAGGTGGCCTGTACCCGCCTCCTACCACCTCCCTCATCATGCCCTCAACTCTGTCACACACTGACTGCCTTGTGCCACATCCCTTTCCCCTGCCTCCAAGTCACACTCAGACCTCCTCACACCTCAGCCCTTCCCCTGGCTTCCAGTCACACACTGACTGCCTCGCGCTTCAGCCTTTCCAGGGCCTCATGTCACACACTGGCCTCATGCCCTCATACTTCCCCGGCCTTCTACTCACACACTGACTGACCGCCTAGCACACACCTCAGCCCTTCCCGGGCCTCCAGTCACACACACGGGCCTCGTGTCTCAGCCCTTCCCGGGCTCCAGTCACACGCTGACCGCCTCGCGCCTCAGCCCTTCCCAGGCTCCAGTCACACGCTGACCGCCTCGCGCCACAGCCCTTCCCGGACTCCAGTCCCACACTGACCGCCTCGCACGACCGCTCTTGCCCTGCCTTCACGTCACAGCCCTTCCCGGACTCCCCAGTCACACACACGGGCCTCGCGCCACAGCCCTTCCCCGGCCTCCAGTCACACACTGACTTCTTCGCACCCCCGAAACCCCT
This sequence comes from Mus musculus, assembly GCF_000001635.26. Taxonomy (NCBI): domain Eukaryota; kingdom Metazoa; phylum Chordata; class Mammalia; order Rodentia; family Muridae; genus Mus; species Mus musculus. The sequence continues at coordinate 86,908,846 of NC_000076.6, read as the reverse complement.
AAACCTTCACTTACACCGGGAGGTCCTCAAGCTTCTCCTCAGCGTGCTAGTCAGAGCCGCTCACACCCCGTCTGTCTTCCCGCACTGGCAGGTGCGAGAAGATGGCGCCCAGCTATTATAGGAAGTGACGTGTACTCATTTGCATACTCAACACCAGGCAGCCAATGGCACGAAGAGGGCTTGAGGGTCCTTCCTGGGCTCCAGGCTTCCTCTTCCGCCCTCCAGGCATTGATGGCCCTTGCCTGGGGAGTTGGTTTATGTTTATGCTAGCTGTCTGTGTTGTGCCGCCTCCTGCCCTGTGCTTAGCTCTTCGAGGGGGAGACCAGGCCTCAAACAGATCAGTGTCTCCTCATCCTGAGCCATACTAGGCACCCAATAAATGTCAAGGCAAGACTGAGTGAAGGAAGAACGACAATGTTACAGCGCTGAGGGTTTCCCGTTTGACAAGGTTCTAGAACGAGAAGATAAAACTAGTTAGCTTGGCCAGAGGGTTAGCCAGACTAGGCTATGTGGGCCAGACAGATGTCGATATGAATGCAAACGAAATGGTTGGGAGATGGGGGATGAGAGGTAGTGAATACGCTGCTGTTAACTCTTTACAACGGGATGTAATGTATGGCAATGGAGACTAAAAAGTCAGACGGGATGGGGTAACACATGCTGTAATCCCAGCATTCAAGAAGCTAAATGAGAAGGACCACAGAAAGTTTAAAGTCAGCCAGGACTACATGGCAAGATTCTGTTTCAAAAGTAGGAAGAAAAAAGGAGGGGATCAAATAGCTGGGGGAATGTATCAGCAATCTCTCTCTCTCTCTCTCTCTCTCTCTCTCTCTCTCTCTCTCTCTCTCTCTGTTTCAAAAGTAGGAAGAAAAAAGGAGGGGATCAAATAGCTGGGGGAATGTATCAGCAATCTCTCTCTCTCTCTCTCTCTCTCTCTCTCTCACACACATACACACACACACACACACACTCAGGGGTGGGGCTGATATCTAACTATTCATGTTAAAATTCCCTGTCTGTTTTATTGTTATCAAGCAAAGCATTTTTACAGGCATTCAGGTCACTGGCTTATAGTAAGTAGACTTAAGGTTCTTGGGATAAGAAGCAAAGAATTAACAGGATAATATAATGAAAGTTAGAAGAGATTCCTTAGCGGAATCCATAAAGTCTGTTATAAGGATGAAATTTTCTCTAAATGAAGAACAAATTAAGGGGAAATTTTAAAATTGAACTAACATCTCTAAGTTCCTTCCAGACTTTGCATCCTGGAATAACTTGTTCTATAAATAATCAAAATGTTTTCAGAAAAAAAAATTTTTAACTGCCTGAAGAGACCAACAGGACTTTCATAGTTACTAATGAGCAGCAATGGTACCAAATTTTCCTAAATAGAATTTTGGGGTTTCTTTTACCAGGTGCTAATCCCCCAAAGAGGTCTAACTGGCTCCTTACCCAGTCTACTCACCCGTCTGGAACAGATGCCTGACTATTCCATCTTCCGGGGCTACATCATTGTAAGTACCATGTTCTCTGCATAACCATCTTGTCAAGCTGTCGGGGAACTGGAATCCCTCACTGGCTGTCCTGTCTTTGCTTTGCAGCATTACAATCTGGCAAGTGCAATCGAGGCTGCAGATGCTTATACTGTATTTGTGCCAAACAATGAAGCCATCGAAAGTTATATCAGGGAGAAGAAAGCCACCTCTCTAGTAAGTGTCAGTCCCAGCAGTCAACATTGTCTCTCTAAGCAGTCAACATTTTAGGCTGGGCTGTGGGCACACACCTATAATCCCAGCACTCGAGAGACAGAGGCAGGCAAATCTCTGTGAGTTTAATGTCAGCCTGATCTACAGAGCTAGTTTCCAGACAGCCAGAGCTATGCAGAGAAACCTTGTTTCAAAAAACCAGAAAAAAATTATTCTTAATGGTGTGTACTTGTGTGTATGTGTGTGTGTGTGTGTGTGTGTGTGTGTGTGTGGTGTATGTGTGTGTGTTTGTGGTGTGTGTATGTGTGTGTGTGGTATGTATTTGTGTGTGTGTTTGTTTGTTTTTGTGTGTATGTATACATGAGGACAGATGCCTACAGAGGCCGGAGGTGTTACATCCAAAGGTGTCTCCCCTAGAGCTGCCGTTACAGATGGTTGTGAGCTGCCTGTTACAGATATTGGGAACTGAACCAGGGTCTTCCTTGAGAGTAGTACCCACAGTTAAGTCCCAAGCAGCTCTCAAGCATTGTCAACATTTTCGACCCATTAGACACATGCTATATCATGTTTTTGTCAAAACCTGTTCATCCAGCTCTGGATACTTAATTGTGATCCAAGCATGTCATGAACAACAGAGAGAGAGAGAGAGAGAGAGAGAGAGACAGAGACAGAGACAGAGACAGAGACAGAGACAGAGACAGACAGAGACAGAGACAGAGACAGAGAAACAGAGAGACAGACAGAAAGAAACTAAAATATTTAACAAAAAAAAGCAAGTTGAAGACATTTACCTAGTGTTTATTAAAGCATGTGTTCTCTTTTATGTGTAGAAAAAATGGCTTTAACATCTCATTAGGGATACAAAAAAAAATCAACTGAAAATACTAATTTGCATATCAAAGAAATGTTCATAATTATAGTCCAAACCACTTATGTAGGCGGAAACCACTGTGCATTTGTTTGTAGATTTTTCTACAGTGTCATTTTTTTAATATGAGGGAAAAAAATACCCCTTTGGCACTGCAAAAAAATTTTTTTTAATTCCAAAAGTCTTCGCATCAATATAAAAAATTGCAATTATGTTGGGTAGTGTTCTTAAATGCATATTTCTACTTGGGGGTATTTTGTTTTAATAATAATTAAAATACTTGGAATTATTTTCATATTCACATCCCTCATATTATTTTCTATTTTATCCAGAAATCTGTAACTTTATGGCACTAACTGCGTAAAGCTCATCTTATGTTGAAGTTTTGAAGCTGAAATATTTGTAATCTTAAAGAAATCACTTTTAAATCTACTCACCACTTTGATTATGCCGTCTAGATATTCTGGAAACTCACAGCTCTCCTTCTTACCTAACACTTCTGAGCCCTGCTGTCTTGCTCATGGATAAGCCACAGCTTTGCAACCCCATGGCTCTGGCACAGTAGAGCAGATTATAGCCAAGTGGCCAGTTCACTGACTGACTTTTCCTTGTATGTGTGGTACAGAAGGAAGACATTCTTCAATACCACGTGGTCCTGGGGGAAAAGCTCCTGAGGAATGACTTGCACAACGGCATGCACCGAGAGACGATGCTGGGCTTCTCCTACCTCCTCGCCTTCTTTCTCCACAATGACCAGGTAACATCTTTTTAACAAAACTCAAGAACAGGTATCTCCATTACTATCAACCCTCATCTCTTCCATACCAAAGAATACCTCCAGTACTTCTAAGCCTTATCAATAAGAAAAAGTTGTTTCTGTTGAATCAGAAAGCAGTGGATAAACTACATAGTCAGTCTCCCACTTGCTTGTCCTGTGATCAGCCTTCAGATAACCGGTGTCTTAGTGAGGGTCTTATTGCTATGAACAGACACCATGACCAAGGCAAACTCTTATAAGGACATTGTTTCATTGGGGCTGGCTTACAGGTTCAGAGACTCAGTCCATTATCATCAAGGCAGGAGCATGGCAGTATCGAGGCAGTCATGATGCAGGGGAAGCTGAGAGCTCAATATCTTTATCCGAAGCGTGCTAGGAGAAGACTGGCTTCCAGGCAGCTAGGTTGAGGGTCTTATGCCACACCCACAGTGACACACCTACTCCCACAAGGCCATACCTTCTAATAGTGCCATTCTCTGGGCCAAGCATAATCAAACCATCACAACCAGTGTAGTCCTACTGACTGTGGTATTTGAGTCCCAGCAGTAATAAGGACTCTTAAGCACTGGTACCACAAACCCAACAGACTTCAGTTTTCAAGATGGAAGGGAACATTTTGTTTTGTTTTGTTTTGTTTTGTTTTCAAAATAACTTGCAGGATGTGGCTCTGGCTTCAGGAAGTCAGGAGTCTGATGATATGCATGAGGCTCTCAAAGTAAAACAAATTGGCATTAATATTGCACAATCACAGGGATACACCAACCACCATACTACATTGCAGTGATTGCTTCACACAATGCCTAAGTAGTAAAATGGTTAGCATTCCTGGAGCTAGTTATTTTTTTTAATTTATTTTTATTAGGTATTTTCCTCGTTTACATTTTCAATGCTATCCCAAAAGTCCCCCATACCCACTCCCCCTTTTTGGCCCTGGGGTTCCCCTGTACTGGGGCATATAAAGTTTGCAAGTCCAGTGGGCCTCTCTTTGCAGTGATGGCCGACTAGGCCATCTTTTGATACATATGCAGCTAGAGACAAGAGCTGTGGGGTAAAGGTTAGTTCATATTATTGTTCCACCTATAGGGTTGCAGTTCCCTTTAGCTCCTTGGGTAATTTCTCTAGCTCCATGGAGCTAGTTATTATAGCTGTAATATGAAATTCTGCTCATGTAGTTCAAATGCTGTATCTTAAAACTGTATGAAATTTTAATAAGAAACAATATAATTCTAAAATGAATTCTCAGAAGGAAAAATTATTTTTTAAATATGATTTAAGAGTCAATAAAGAGCCAGGTATTATGTGCCTGTAATCCTAGGACTATGGAGGCCATCTTAAGGAGGTTTAAAAATGGCATGACCAAAAAGTAACTTGGAGAAAAAGGTTTATTTCACTTTATGCTTTCAGGTAACAGTCCATCACTGAAAGAGTGTAAGGCAGGACCTGAAGCAGAGGCCACAGAGGAATGCTGCTTACTGGCTTGCTTCTGGCATGCTCAGTTTCTTTTCTTATACACCTGAGGACCACCTGCCCAGGCGTGGTACCACCCACAATGTTCTGGGTCCTCCCACATCAACCATCAGCCAAGAAAATACCCTACATACTTGCCTCCAGCCCAATCCTATAGTGGCATTTTCCTCATTAAGATTCTGCCTTCCAGATGACCCTACCTTATGTCAAACTGATATACAAACTAGGCAGCACAGAGGCCGAGGAAGAAGAATCACAAGTTTGGGGCCATTCTAGGGTAGTCTTGAGTAGTGTGGCTTGAATGAGAATGGCCCCATAGACTCATCTGTTTGGATGCTTGGTCCCCAGTTAGTAGAACTGTTTGGGATGGATTAAAAGGAGTGGCCTTGTTAGAATAGTGTGGCAGTGAAAGCTTCTCTCTCTCTCTCTCTCTCTCTCTCTCTCTCTCACACACACACACACACACACACACACACACACACACACACACACACACACGCTGTTGCCTATGGGTCAAGATACAAGCCTCTCAGTCACTGCTCCAGTGCCATGCCTGCCTGCTTCCCGCCATGATAATCATGAGCCAACTCTCTAAAACTGTAAGCAAGCTCCCAATTAAATGATTCCTTTTATACGAGTTGCTATGATCATGGTGTCTCTTTGCAAATATTGAGCAGTAAATAAGACAGACATTTGCACCAGAAAATGGTATATTACTGTGATAGGCCCGACCATGCTATTATTTGGAAGAATATGGAAGACTTTGGAACTTTGGTGGGGAGGAGGAGGAGGAGGAGGAGGAGGAGGAGGAGGAGGAGGAGGAGGAGGAGGAGGAAAAAGAAGAAGGAGGAGGAAGAGGAGGAGGAGGAGGAGGAGGAGGAGGAGGAGGAGGAATAATAATTATGATTCCATATCAGTGTTCAGAATTTCAGAATTTCACTAAATACATTTTCCAAGAATAGCAATTATCTTATTGATAGAAAGCTTTCTTTTCCTTGTTGTTTTCTGTTATCTTCTTTGTTTCATCAGGTAGAGATGAATATTCAGATGCTGTGAGTTGAGTTATTTTCAGTACTATGGTTCATTCTCTATGGGCCCATAAATTTCCTGATTTAGAGCAAAAATAAAGACAATGGATGCTCTCCTTTCACTCTCTTTGTTGAAATGGAAGTGGGGAGAGAATGCTTTCTAATTGAGTAGGTGTGTTTATATAACATTTTCAATGCAACCCTTAATTCTCTGGCTATATCTCATGATGGGAATGATTCAGACTCTTTACATGCCAAATTAAGTAGGAATGCATCCAATGTTCTGCTATCATTGTATTCAAAAATAGCTCAACATCTTGGAATTCTGGAAACTTATGCTATAATCACCATTTGAGAGTAAATGAGTTTTCCTTGTGATGCTCCCAACGTCCATTGATCTTGAAACAGCAATGCAAAGCTCATTCCTCACTTCCCCCAGCATCCAAACAGAAGACCACATCACTGCCAGCCACTCCTAAGAGACAATGGTATTCCACATCAATTTCAACAGTAAGGAGTATTGATGATGCTGTTTGATGTTGTCTTAGGAATTTTAAGTCCTCATTGCAGAATAATGCATTATATGTTCCATAGAATAAGTTTTATCCTTCTCCATGCTTACTGTCCTTTAGTCTAGAGTTGCTGGCAAATTAGTTGCAAGTTACAGATACACTGGAAGGATGCACTGCACTGCGTTCTCCACATCTTAGGGGAAGCATCCACACCTTGTGGACCACCAGACTGCAGCATAGATGAGTATGCCCATAAAGCCAGCTTGCAGTAATTTTTAAAAATTTTATGTGCATTGGCGTTTCTGCCTCTATGTACATCTATTTGAGGGTGTCAGATCCCCTGGAGCTGGAATTGCCAACAGTTGTGAACTGCCGTGTGGGTACTGGGAATTGAACCCAAGTCCTTTGGAAGAGCAACTAGTGCTCTTGACTGCTGAGCTACCTCTCCAGTCCTTAGGAATTAATTTTTAAGCAAACATAAACCAATTCATTTCAGAGACAAATAACACCCTAGAGATAATTCAGAATATTTTCCTTTTACAAAAAGAAGTGTTGAGGTTCAGGAAAGCAATTGACCCCATGTTACACAGCCTCATGGTACCAGATTCAGGACTATGATTCAGACTCCCCTCTTCCAAGCCAGATCTCTGTCAACTATGTTGTGCTACTTTCCAGTGAAACTGGATTATCTCCTAGACCGTTGTCATACTGAGGCCTTGATTTCCCATCTTCTTCATCTTCTCTAATATAACCATAATAAAACCATATCTGATTCTCTTGCTCACAGCTGTATGTAAATGAAGCTCCAATAAACTACACCAATGTGGCCACTGACAAGGGAGTGATCCATGGTCTGGAGAAAGTTCTGGAAATCAAGAAGAATAGGTGTGACAATAATGACACCATTATTGTGAGAGTAAGTTACAGCAGGGCCAGTGATGAGGATAATGAGTGATGGGTTTTTCTTTTTATGGACATTTCTGTTTTAACTGCATGTATGCCTGTGTGAAGGTGTCTGACCCCCTGGAACTAGAATTACAGACAATTGCGAGCTGTTATGTGAGTACTGGGAATTGAACTCAGGTCCTCTGGAAGAGTAGCCAGTGCTCTTAATAGCTGAGCCATCTCTCCAGCCACACACACACACACACACACACACACACACACACACACACACACTTTATTTTTAGTTTTAAACATGGGACAAGAGGTAAAGATGCTTGCCACAAAGCCTGGCAACCTGAATTCAATCCTCAAGACCCAGGTGGTAAAAAGAAAGAAGTGAATTCTGCAAGTTATCTTCCACACATGTACAGTCACGCACACGCACACGCGCGCACACACACACACACACACACGCGCATGCACTTGCACGTACACACAAAATGTGATGGAAATGTTTAAATAACAATAATAATTTTAAACCTAATCATTTTCTATTAGATTATCTCAGTTTAGTTCAAAACTTCCCCATTTGTTGTGACTGGGGTTGTGGCTCAGAAGTACAATCACTTGGTTGGTACACATGAGGCTCTCGGATCGATCCTGTGTACTGAGAAAGAGCCTATGCAGTGAGCATCTCTAATGTACCAAAAGGTGAGTGAGACACAGCGTGGAGTCTACAGGCTCATCATCTCCTTGGATAGCTTGTACCTAACATGCCTGGGGAAGGTTAGCTGGATGACCATGATGAGCAGGATTCTGAGGCCCTGGCTCCCTTGTAAAGGGAAAACCAAACCAGGGAAAGGTCCATGCTTCACCCGTCATAGGTATTGGTTAAGGGTGGTCAACCAGAAGAGGCATATAGATGGCAGTGTGAATTCAGTGTGATACCTACCCATGCAGTGGTGCAAGCTCATCACTGCAGGCGGAGAGGCAGTTGTGGTACCCTTTGAGAATAGAAACACTACTGATACGTATTCGCTATTTGATACCTGCATGGCATCACTCCAAACATTTACATGGATAAACCCATATGATCCTCACAACACTCTAGAAAGTAAGGACTCTGACTGACTCCAGTTTACAGATGAGAAACTGAGCATAAGAGAGGTTTATTCACCCAATAGCAGGTGGCAGAGAAGGGACTCAAATCTGGGCAGTCTGTTCCTAGAAACAGAGATCATGACAGTGGCACTATACTGTCAAGTCTGTTCTGATAGCCAGACCTTCTCCTGATCTAGAAGATAACACTGAGAAGTTTCTGCCCTTCTGTCTTCTGTGCTTTGTGTGTGTTATTTCAGAATCCTGCAGCTGTAGCCCTCAGCTGCACCATGTCTTGTGAAGGCAAGGCACCATGTGTGACTCATCATTTGTGTCTGTGTCTGACCCAAGTCACTGAACAAGGGTTCCGATGCATCAATAAATTAGTGCTATAGAATTCATATTTAAATGAGTGATGCCTTCCGTGGTCTAAAACATTATTAGATTCTGAGGACAACTACGGGAGAAAGCAGTGTTCAGATATGCAAGACACAGAGTCAAGAGCGTGGCTCAGAGAGCCTTAAGGTGGTCTCACCCTGCTTGTCAACTCCGCTCTCTAAAATCTGTATCTCCCAGCTTTCATTTGTGGCCTCGTTTTGCACTGAAATTAATCACTTTGACATGTCTTCTTTGTCTCTCCACTTTTTTTTACCAAGGGGAAGTGTGGAAAGTGTTCCCAGCAAACACTCTGCCCGCTCGAGACAAAACCACTTGTAAGTACTTACCTGATTTGGTTTAAAAACAAAGCAAAACAAAACCAGCATCTAGGTAAGAGAGTCCAAATTGGAAAGTGTTTTCTTCTGCCCTCCTTCCCTCCCTAGGTTTAATTCTATACAGTGTGCTTTTTTTTTTTTTTTTTTTTTTTTTAGAAAAGCATCAGGAGTTTGAGGCCTCTGGGCCTCACATCCATGGTCAAGAAGCCAAATGGGGGAGTAAGGGGATGCCTGCACTCTACACACTTCCTCTTTATTTTAAATTTCACTTGGTTTTTTTGTCAATGAGATTTATTCTTTGGCAGTTCTATACATATATAAAAAAAATCTAACTAAACTCACTCCCAGCCATGTCAACCTACACACACAAGTCCCTTTCCCCACTCTTGTCCTTTGCTTTTGTCCCACTGAGTTTAACCAAGGATGTTAATGTGGCCATGGATGTGGGACTGTTCTCAGAGCCTGGTAGGACCAGCAGCAGAGACACAACTGAAGACAGTGACTCTCTGCCCATTCATCCGTAGTTTCCTTGGGAAGGGTAGGACCCGTAGGTTCCTCTCCCATCACTGACTGACTGTTGACAGACCCAGTCTTGTCAAGCAACCACCACTACTGTGAGTTCATGATGGCTGCGGCTGTGTCACACCCAGAGAAAACATTTTGATGACCCTTCTCCCCATTGATATGCATCTTCATAGCCTTAAATGCAGTCTTTGTGGGACTAAGGGGGATTTTAATAATTAAGTTAGATTAAAAATTAATCTAATTTATTTAGATTATTAATTAAAATATAAAAATAATAATTAATCTATTAAATATTAATATGTGTTTTTAATTCTGTTGTTGGTTAACAGTACAGTCGGTGCATTTGTTGTATAATTAATATATACTTATAATTAATCTTATCAATAATTAATATTAATATTAGAAATGCAAATACATATTAAATAAAACAATTAGTAATAAGAATAGAAATGGGCTCAGAAACCAACATGCAATGCACAAAAGTATTTTTCACTTTCTGCATCTTTTTTACTAGCCAGTTAAGACCAACAGCAAAATCTTCTATCATAGAAGACAGTCCCCATAACCCAAGGCGTAGCCAGCCTGAAACGCTCCACCTGCCTGGTTTCCTTTTATAATTGAAGTCACGACTGACCTTCTCAAGGAAACAGATATAAACATGAAAAAAACGTAGACACATCTTAAATGAATTACCAATCTATTTCTTATAGCTTGTTTTTATACAGAAGCTACTTCTGTTAATGACCATTACAAAGAATAAGCATTGTGTGTTCCCATAGCTTAGAGATAATAATCCATGATAAACGGTGAATATGGAGTCTCTCACTTGGGTTTGGGGTTTTAATGATATTGTATATTATAAATCTTAATGAGCAAACAATTCTTTCTCGGATTTGGGAGACTATAAATCAATCAATAAAATAAAGCTTAAGTTTAATGAGTATATGAGGTTGGAAGAATATTTCTATCTGACGTATTTTTTGATTCTTCTAGAATTGATTTAGTCTTCTAGACAAACGTCCTGCTTAGAGAACACTACTTTCTAGTATGACTTTGGGTTTTCTGCTGGGCCTGCAGCAGCTGGCATGGTTGGGTTTCGCTTGCATTCTTCCTTATGAAGTAGCACCAGAATATGTTAGAGAAAAAAAAAAGGAGTCACCCACTTACTCACCAATGGAAACTGGGAAACTTTCTTCCTAACTGAAGAGATGACAGAATCCTTATGCTTTCACAGAGTGAGACGAGGAAATGCATCTATTCCGTTTACTTCATGGGGAAGAGATCCATTTTCATCGGGTGCCAGCTACAGTGTGTGAGAACCATCATTGTGAGTACGGGCTGGCTGTCCCGAGGCCACGGCATGTGGGTAGTCAGCCTCAGGTTAGCCTCTCGGGGAGGCTGTGGCAGTGTGTTCTTCCCAACGTCTGCCCCGTGTCGTCACTGTTACCGTCCAAAGTAGTACTGGTTACAGGAAAATGCAGAAAATGGGTAAAAACCAAAGTGCTGGGCTGAGTGAGGAGCAGACTGAGCTGTGGAAGGTGAGGAGGAAGCCCTGCTCCCACCGCACAGGCGTGCATGGGTGATTAAACTAATCTGCATTACTTAGTTAATTATGTAAACAAGACACAAAGGACGTAGTTACTGAGGGAAGGCAGGGGCACTTGCTCATTCAGAAAATGAGACAGCAATATCCAGGATCCCTGAACATCACTTGGAAATTTCCTTATAACTTACCGTCCTGTTTCTTCTCCAGAGGATGAGATTTCTTCTTCCAAGGGGTTGGAACTGCAGAGCTTGGGACTGGAGAGAGTATATGTTTTAATGCACTTAAGAATAAAGTGTGTGTGTGTGTGTGTGTGTGTGTGTGTGTGTGTGTGTGTGTGTGTAGATGTCTCAGAAGTTAAGAGCACTGTCTGCTCTTTCAGAGGTTCTGAGTTCAATTCCCAGCAACCACATGGTGGCTCATGGCCATCTATAATGAGATCTGGTGCCAAACAGACCTCTTAGGGGCTTCCCTGAACCACAAGAGGTCCCCCTAAAATGCCAGAGCATATACTCCTTCCAGAGAGGAAACAGCATCCAGGAGGAGGGGTCCCGATTTGGGGGTGCCGAAGGCCTGTTGGTCCTCCCACCCCTCCAGCATCACCTGTGCACCAGCCTATAGCACAGCACCAGTGCTCAGGCAGTAGAAGATGATCAGATGCTCAAGGCCAGCATCAGCTAAATGAGACCCTGCTACAACAACAGTAACAATGATAACAATGAAAACAAGAACCACAATAATAAGCATAGTAAAGTTTGTCAAGCTGGCCTAAGCAGCTGTCACTGGCCACCCTCGGAAGTACCAGGATCACAGGCATGCGCCGTCAGACAGGTTTCCTCTGCTTCATTCTTCCTGCCTCCTCTACTTGGCTGCCTGCGGGGCTGGCTAGTGATCTTAGAATTGTTGAGCTTCACTCAGTCCTCAGAGAGCTCTGTCCTCTGCCCCTTAGAAACAGGTAGGCTCACACACGAGTCCCAGGAGTCCCCCCAGGAAAAGATAAATATGAACGCCACACTCTGTTTTGTTTCAGACAAGTGCATGCTGTGCTGGCTTCTTTGGCCCACAATGCCAAGCCTGCCCTGGGAAAGGTCAGAATGTGTGCTCTGGGAATGGCTTCTGTCTGGACGGCGTGAATGGCACTGGCACATGCGAGTGCGAGCAGGGCTTCAATGGGACGGCCTGTGAGACCTGCACAGAGGGGAAGTATGGTATTCACTGTGACCAAGGTGAGCATTGCTCCTGCCCAGACCCCGGGACCTTCAGCCTCCCAGGCCCAGGCTAGCCAGCAAGCCTATGGTCATAGTTGCCGTGCTCTCTACTCAGCCTCTCCCCAGGCAGCGGGAATCCACCCACCACTGTTAGTGAAAAGTATGAGTTTCTCCGTGAGCCAGTTGAATATTCCCAGCATTTCGGAGGCTGAGGCTGTAAGATTTCCCTGGGTCTGAGACCAGCCTGGGCTACAGAGAGAATCACTGATTTATTTTTGTTTGTTTGTTTTAAGCCTGTTCTTTTCCTTGTATAGAGCAATGTTCCAAAACATTTCCAGTCATTGTCCTGGATGTACCCACCTACTCCCAGTTTCTTTCTCTGGCTCTCAGTCGGCCTGTGTGTGCTAATCACCATGATTAAACATCCACTGTACTAGTTGCTCTGTAGCCACCTTGGGGGTGGGGTGGGGGGATACAGATCTATCCTAATGATTCATTTAGTCAGGAACTTTATTTGCTTTGGAATTGTTGTGCTGAAAATACAGGTGTTAAGACTGGGAACATGAGTGAGGTCCCCCAAGGTTAGGAGAAACAGACCTTAGTCTGAATCCATATCTTTCTTGACCCCAAAGCCTGGCTCTAACGTCAAACTGTCCTCTTTAAGAAAGTCACTCCTTGATCCACCATCACTGAGCAATGTGGCTTGATGTTTAATCAGTTTGAGGCACATCCTCTTGAACGTCCACACCCTGGCTTCCTTGTCCCCAGGACACCTGCCAGAGCTTGCTGCTGGGATAGAAAGCAGATCCTCCATCCAGCTGGTCCCCAAACCCTCAGCTCAGCCCCCACTGCTTCCTCAGCAGCCAGCCAGAGCCACACAAAGCTAACACATAACAGAATTGCTGAAATTTGGCCTTATAATATCATTGAAATTGGATGTGGGTTTTATTTTTCTGTGTTGTTTGGAAGACTTGCCCCTGTTTATGGAGCACTTCTGGAACTAGAATCTGTGGATGACTCTGTGAGGTCCACCAAGACCCAAAGCTGAGTGGCTATTGTGATCAGTGGTATTCATAGCTTTTGCCAAGTTCTTATCTATTCATCCGTTCGTTCGTTCATTCATTCATTCATTCATTCATTCATGTGTTCTTTCTTTTAGAGTTTCATAAACACATTTCTATAATGTTCTTTCATCAAGGTCCCCACCATTATCCTCCTCGATTCTCCTTCCCCTCCCGCCGAACCCCTTCTTCTTCCCCAAATCCACCTCCTATTTTCTTAACTCTTTTTTGTGAACTACTGCTTTTAATTAAGGTTAAGTGCATGAGTCAGTGGTTGTACCTAAGCAAAGGTAATGTGCCAGTGGGTGGCTACACTGCTGAAGAAGATGATTCCCCGCCTCCTCCACCCCACCCCACCCCCCATAACCTTTAACTGCCTATAGCTGCTTTGGGAGGGGCGGAGCTTTATGAACTCCGCCCCATCCATGGAATGTTAATGAGCTCAGTGTCAAGTAGGTCTTGGGCTGGTAGCAGTGACTGGACTATGATCTACATATAACAGTGCTGATTTGAGTTCATACGTGTTTAATAGCCATGGCTTTTAGTAGTAGCATTGCCCACAGTCTTTATTTTTAATAGTACTGTTTCACTTGCTTACAACATAATAGATTTCCCTATATCTTCTTCATATTTTCCTCAAACTCTTTTTTTTTTAGTTTTGTGTTTATTGAACATTTACTACATATCCTGTCCCTTAACGTTTTGTGCATGCCACCTGATTTACAATAATGTCACTATGCCTTACATGTGAAACTTAACAATTTTTTATATGTCAATACCTGTAAGTCATGACTCAATTTAAGGTAAAATTAAAAAAAAAATCTTCCTCAGCTTAAGTCAAGTTCTTGAGGAGACTCAGGGACTTGCTATAAAATGAAAGGATCATTAGTTCTGAGTCTTTGGAGAAGGCAGAGCAAACAGGTTTCTACAAACTTGATGTCAAATAAACATTTATTTTGAGACAGGGCCTCGCTATTAACCCTGACTGCCTGGATCTCACTACTTCTACCAGGCTGGCCTTGAACTCAGATATCTGCCAACTACTGGGATTGCAGGTGTGCACCACCATGCCCAGGCAGATGGGTATCTTTTGAAGACTGCTCATAGGGTCCCATATGATCCTGGATCTTCAGATGACCTTATCTGAGTCATATTCACACAGCGCCGCACAGTCTCCAAACTGTGAAATAGGACCTTTTCACCTGGTAGCCTGCATCCCTATGTCCTCTGACTCCAGTCCCACAAGACAGACCCTGGTCAGAGAGTGGGATGCAGAGAACTACACCCAGTAAGGGGTAAGGGAAATGTTGGACGTGAGTCAGCATCTGGTCATTTGCAAATGTTTTTCTGCTTAGCATGCTCTTGTGTCCATGGGAGATGTAACCAAGGTCCCTCGGGAGATGGCTCCTGTGACTGCGATGTCGGCTGGCGAGGAGTGAAGTGTGACAGCGGTAAGCACTCTTCAGATCTCTCCTTAGTGCTTAGCCCAGCTTTTCAGAAGACATGCTGTTTTCCTTTCTATAGTAGAAGACATGCCATGAGTACTTCTCCTGGTGAGAAACAGATCTCCCTGCTGCGAAGAATTTGTAAAATAAGGAAAAGCACAAGAAAGAAATCAAGTTACTCATGTACCCACTGCTAGAAAAACCCTATTAGTAATATTCAGTGTGTCTTAGTATAGAACAGTATGTACCAGGGGCCAGGCTATGCATTTTATAACCTCCTTTCTCACTTAACAGTAAGCAATGGGCACTTTTCCTCTGTGTGAATGCAGCTAGAACAATATCATTCATATGTTGTTATATACCAAACTGTTTTATGCTTGTTTGATGCAATGCTGGTAACTGAATGGCTGCCTCAGGCGTGAGAGCTAGTCAAGCCATCTGGCCCTGAGTTGCATCCCCTCTGTAATTGCACGTTCTAAAACCAGTTATCTGCTGTCACAAACAAGGTCACAGTGAGCATATTCCATATGCCTCTTCCAGAATTTGTCTTGTCAATTCATGTGTTCAAATCTGAGATGGGTGTCTGGCTCAGGAGCTAGTGTTCTTGGGAAGGGTTTTGCTGCTCATGGCCACATGGCTCAATAGCAATCTATTACTCTCTCAACTTGAGGGTCTGGTGGAGAGCTCCGTTGCTCCAGTCTTACATTCCACTGATGTTTCTAATTGTACTTGACGATGATGAGAAGAAAGCAATTGCTTCAAAGACACAATCTCTGCATACATTTAGAGATCCAATTGATTGAAGGCTATGAGAACAGAGGCAAAGAGGCAAGCTGAATGACAAGCTAGAGGACCAGGCAAGAGCAAGGTCACTAAGAGACAGACACATTGGCTTGGAGGGAGCCATTGAAGACTTTTAAACATGGTGGCAATATCTTATTTGTATTTAAGAGGAATCAGTGAGGCACCAGAATGAAGAGAAGGACTGTAGAAGCCAGCATCAAAGACCTTATTGTCCCTTCTCAGGCAGGAACTGGAAAAAAGGTCACAGGTGCCCACCAACCCTTTGAGGGCAGCAATGACATGGTTTGTCTGAGGGACTGTCATTACGTGTCTCTCCAGCGGATACTAAATCCAGGAGAAGGCAGAGCTATAAAAAAAAGAAAGAAAGAAAGAGAGAGAGAGAGAGAGAGAGAGAGAGAGAGAGAGAGAGAGAGAGGGAGAGGGAGAGGGAGGGAGAGAGAGAGAGAGTGAGAGAGAGAGAGAGAGAGAGAGAGAGAGGGAGAGGGAGAGGGAGGGAGAGAGAGAGAGAGAGAGAGAGAGAGAGAGAGAGAGAGAGAGAGAGAAAACAAAACACCAAAATGGAATCTTAAGGATCCCAGACCAAAGCTCATCCCAGAGCAGGTATCAGGTGCTGGGGTGCAGAACCAGGATTCAGACAGTCTGGAAGACGGCCACAGAGAGTAGGGAGGTGGTGGATCACACAAGCAGGAGGATATCCTGAGTAAATCCCTAATTGCAGTACCTTACCCCTCACTGTCCCTTCATGTTTCTAAGAGCACAGTGCATGGGAAACCAACTTCAGTGAAAGGGACAGGGAGCAGCCCAGAAGCTACAGCAACAGTCGATGTAATTCCTCAATGAGGCAGCAGCGGAGCACTGATGTGCACAGTGGAGGCCCTCAGGGGTCAAAGGAAGCAGAGGCTGGTGGATGCAGGAGGTGCCCTGGGACCAAATGAAGCAGAGACTGGTAGATGTAGGAGATGCCCAGACCATGGCTCAGGCAGCAGCAGCATGGATGGTGATCAGTTATGAACGAGGGCAGCTAGAACTCATGGCCTAGAAACCACCCCTAGCTCCTTACTGCCTCCTTCACCAACATCTCCGAGTATTCTACTCATCCACATCTCTGGACCCTGTCTCTTCTGCACCCTGCTACCAGAAGCTTTGTGATGCAGCTCTTTACCTTCCATCCTGGGTCCCATCCCTCTCTTTTCTGTATTCCACATAACTGGAAACTGATGTTTCCAGAACATCAGCCAGAGGTAACATTTTTCACTCCATGCCATCCCCAGGACTTGACAACTTGCTATGGCTTTTCATCACATATATAACAAGGTTCAGAGTCCCCTGTCCAAACTGTGTGATCTTCACAAGGAGCTTCCACTCTAAGAGACACCTCCCTCATTAATGTATTTGACCTTCAGATTGGTCTCTGAGTTCCCTGGTACCCAACATGAAAACTGTCTACACAGTGGTAAGGACTTATGTTGTTACGGCCAACTTCAAGGAACTCAGTCTTTTCCTACTACTATGGGCCAAAGCAAGAATTCACAGGGCAACTGATCTTCCTTTTCAGAGATCACAACAGACAACTGCAATGGGACCTGCCACACCAGTGCCAAGTAAGTGTCCTCTGACCTCTGGGAACCACACAAACTCAGTATTTCTCACTCCTATGCTGGAGGAAGTGTTTTCCTGATACCTTTTAAGAGAATATAGGATAGATTTGAAGTAGAAACTGAAGATCTCTGAAGAAACTACCATCAGTTAGCCAGATCAGCATGGTCAACAAGCAGCCAGTGACTTACCTAGCTATGACAAGAGTGCCAGTGGTCACCCTAGCCCATACCACAGGGTTTCTTACACAGAGGGGGCACTGGCTTCAGTAAATCTTGCCTCCAGTCCCTAGCTGAGCCTAATGTAGCTTCTGGTCCCTAACTGCCATAGGGCACATCCTCCTGTAAACTAATGAAACACCTAGTAGCTGGGGTTAGACCTGAACCCATGGTCATCCTCCTGCACTCTCAGCCATCATGTGACCTGGTGTCACTTCTTTCCTTCTTCCTAGTCTCAGTTTCTTCATTTATAAATGGGAATAATAATTGCACTGACCCTCAGGGGCCGTTGTCTCACCACACCCTGTGGATGACATGAATAAGCCCAAATCTCAGCAAAGCTCATGGGTAGCGTTGTAAAGATGAGTGACTGCTCCTTCTATGCATGCTGTGAGGTTTGGCTGGATTGGATGTGATTTTCACTGGCTGTGGTGGGATCATGGCAGGAAGCGACCGTCCCCTCAGACAGTAAGCAGAGCCTCGATTGCTTCGTTGGTTGGGGGCTGGATGCTGGGCTGAAAGGGAGTAAGTCATACGTAGAACATCGTGTTTCTCTGAAAATGCCGTTTGCCCTTCCCCACTGCAGCTGCCTTCTCGATCCAGATGGCAAAGCCTCGTGCAAATGTGCGGCAGGATTCCAAGGGAACGGAACGGTCTGCACAGGCAGGTGGAGCGGGGATCTGCTAGGGCCTTGTGTGGGCTGAGAGATCTGACTGGGCCGCAGGAGCTGGTGCCAGCCACTGGTGCTGACTCACATGAAGCTGACCAACTAATGGTGGCCAGGGACAAGGATGCCAGCTCTTCATGGCTGGGGCATGTTGGTTTGTTCAGGATGGGCAGGCAATTGCATCTGTTTTTTTTTTGTTGTTGTTGTTGTTTTTTTGTTTTTTTGTTTTTTGTTTTTTGTTTTTACACAAAACTACGCTGCTTTTGAGCAGTACTACACAACCTTGAGAGCAACTAGCGTCACCTCCTGGCTTTAAAAGCTGTAGATGATTGGCCAAGGGTATGGCTGAGTCACTGGGATTGAGCCCTGGTTCTTCCAAGGTCCAGATTTGTGGCCTTGCAGGGGTGTTTAACTATCCTGAACCCCTTGGCTCACTTGTAAAGAAAGCATGAACCACCTCCCTTGCAGAGGGCTATTAGAGCAAACTAGCCTCTCTGAATACAGCAGCACACTAGGGCAGAGGGCAGAGGGCAGAGGGCAGAGGGCAGGCCCTGGCCTCATCATTAGACCCTGAGTCTGAATTTAAATACTTGCAATCTGTGATACTTCAGGGATATTGCTTGACCGTGCCTCTCACCATGTACTCTGTGGGTGATAAGAGAATGATTTACACTGGGGAGTTGTATGTGATGCAGATTATGCCTATAAAGTGCTAAGAAGTGTGAGGTATTACTCTCAGGGTACATAAACATACTCATCACTAGAAAAGAAGAAACTCAGCAATCTTTCAGTTGCCTGGCACCAGGACAAATGCTGTTCTCAGCCTTAATCACTTCTCTTTGCAATGAAGCTGACTACAGATTCATGGATGTTGAGGATGCTGAGAACTAGTGACAGAGGAGTGCTCAACCCTAAACTGCACATTTGTAGCCACCCTCTAAGGCTTAGGGAACACAGAGGAACAGGAACCAGAAAGAATGTAAGAGCCAGAAGGTAGGGAAAAGGGTCTGGAAATATCCTCTTCTGCATGTGACATGACCATTGCAACTCTGGTCTCAGCTTCAGCTGCCTGCTCTGGGCCTGCCCAGGACTGAGCCTGTACTCAGTCAACTGTGGACTGGGGAGGAGCTCTGTGGGCTCCTCCCTCTGATGAACTGTTGGCTACTGGTAGATCTGAGGAAAACAAAAAGACACAAATGTGGAGAACTGACTCAGAGAACTCTCCCCCTTGTGTTGGCACTGACTGGAAAAGTCTTACTTATTTGTAGTCCTCCCTTCTGGAACAAACCACTAAAGTTCGGATGGGAGTCAGCAGTAGAGAAGGCTGCTGTCTGTGCTGAGACCGTGTGTGGTAGAGACATGGGAAGCCCAGGAGAGCCTCTGCCCATCTCTACACTGCCCATGAGGTGGAAGGACGGGGCTTAGAGCCATCGCACCTCCTCTGCTGTGGGAAAACCACAGAAGACTGGGTGCTCTAAGTTCCACCAGGCTGCATGCATTAAAAAAAAATAATAAGTGAAAGAACCCAAGAAGTTCTCTAGGACCATTTAGGTTGTTTTTTTTTTTCCATTTTGTTCAATAAATATTTATGAGCTACAATTTATAAGCACTAACTGATCCATTTTGAATCAGTGCATAGGCTCATGGCATACAACAAACACAAACCCCTGCACCCACCCATTCCATCAAAACCCAGCATATTTCAGTCAAAAATCCCCATTTGAACCAGCTCACATTTACCCTACTAATCCCTGTTCCTGCTCAGAAACCCTCGTCTGCCTTCTGCGACATCAGAGAGCCTTCTTGTCTCTTCTAGATTCTTGTGTGAATAGAATTTTGGTTGCTGGTATGTCTGACCCCTTTCAGTCACTCCTTTTGATGGTTGAGTTCCTATGATTGTGTAGATAAACCACCACCTCTATACCCATTTATCATCTGATTGATGTCTTCAGGCTTTGACTATTATGAATAAAATGTCTATGAATACTCAACTTATTCACATACACATGTACACACACACACACACACACACACCCCAGAAGCTTTTAGCATCATTTTTTTCAGTACCTTGTTCTGGGGGCTTAGGCCCAGACTGAGGCAGAACAGTTAGTTTTCTAGACCATCTTAGACCAGGGACTCTCAGGGGAAACAGGCTGCCCTGACCCTGAGGCCACCTGTTCCCTGCAGAGAGAAGCATACAGTCTGATGGTCAAATCAGCTGGAAAAGACAAATAGTGATTTTTTTCCTTGTCCTCTGTCTTAGTCAGGGTTACCATTGCTATGTTGATACACCATGACCAATACAACTTGGGGAGGAAGAGGTTTGTTTGGTGTCTGCTTCCATACCAAACTCTTCATCATTGCCGAAGTCAGGACTGGAACTGCAATAGGGCAGGAACTGGAAGGAAGGCAGGAGCTGATGCAGAGGCCATGGAGGGGTGCTGCTTACCGACTGACTCACATGGCTTGCTCAGCCTGCTTGCTTATAGAACCCAGGACCACCCTGTAGCATTGTGACACAGCCCACAATGGCCCAGGCCCTCTCCCATCGATCACTAATGAAGAAAATGTTCTACAGGCTGGCCTAAAGCCCAATCTTCTGGAGACATTGTCTTCATTGAGGCTCCCTCCTCTCCAACAACCATAGCTTGTGTCAAGTTGACATAAAACTGTTGAGCACACTCTCTGTGTTGAGGAACTAGCCACATAATTCCAATGCATGCTGGAGTTGTTCTAAAGGCTTCCTTCTATCAATGGCTCAGGTTAAATAAAAATGTCTCCTCTGTCTGTTTCTCCTTCTGCTCTGTGTCCTCTCTCCCTTGTGTAGCCATCAATGCCTGTGAGATCAGCAATGGAGGGTGCTCTGCCAAGGCTGACTGTAAGAGAACCATCCCAGGAAGCCGGGTGTGTGTGTGCAAGGCAGGCTATACCGGCGACGGCATCGTGTGCCTCGGTAGGTAACCATCCCCTGTCTGCCTGGTGGAAATGGTGTCGGTCAGAGCCCTGGTCAAATGTTCTAGTGTGTGAGCTCTTGTTAGGACCATTGCTGGGATGGTAATTCAGTATGCCTTAGCAAGAAAGCCTGCAGGTGTGGCAATGAAAGATGTGCCCACAGAGGCGTGAAGGCATTTTGTTTTGTTTGTTTTGTTTTATTCCAAAGAGATAATATTTTAGATTTTTTTAATTAGATATTTTCCTTATTTACATTTCAAATGTTATCCCCCTTCCTGGTTTCCTCTCTGAAAGCCCCCATCCCCTCCCCACTCCCCCTACTCCCCAACCCACTCCTGCCTGCATCCTGGCCCTGGCATTCTCCTGCACTGGGGCATAGATCCTTCACAGGACCAAGGGTCTCTCTTCCCATTGATGACTGATTAGGCCATCCTCTGCTACATATGCAGCTGGAACCATGAGTCCCATTATGTGTACTCTTTGATTAATGGTTTAGTCCCTGGGAGCTCTGGGGGTTCTGGTTAGTTCATATTGTTGTTCCTCCTATGGGGCTGCAGACCCCCCCACGAAGGCATTTTGAATAGAAAGAGAGAACCTTTCCGCTTAATACTTCTAGAGGCAACTGAATGTTGTGCATCTTTGCTGTACACATTTCCTAAAGGCTAGTGGGGGGAGGGTAAGGAAAGGATAGCCTGGTCTACCAGGAGATGAATCTGAAAAGGGAAGAGGCATGACGTCCTCTCCCTTCTGGGGCTCCTTGCATGTTAGGGGGAAGGTCAGCCTTCCCTTCTCCCGTGGCAGCAGATAGGCTGTACTGGCCTAGACTTCTGGCCCAGCATAAGATTCTCTAGAGACAGGGACTCTCAAACTATTTTTACATTACTCTATTTTATTACATACCTATTTTTTAAGTATTTAAATTTTTGGTATTTTTAACGTAAAAAAGTATTGTATGACACATAGTGTTTAACACATACGTAGTGTTAAACACATAGTTTTTAATATGGTGTGACAGAATAATTCCTTGAAGATAGATATTAACACTGAAACATATTTGCTGACAGCATGCTTTAGAGATGTGCCCTAGGAAGCAGGCTAAATTTTAACTCACCAAAATGTGTTGCAACAGTTTGCTAATAAGAATCATGTGCTCTTGGCCTACACTCTCTTGTTAAGGGTCTAGTATTCACTTCTCCTTTGCTCTTTCTGTACAGCTTCATATTTTCCTTAATCATTTGAGACTAAGCTGTACAAATCATACTGAGTATGGATTTCCTAAGAATAAGGGCAGCTTGTTATGGAACCTCACTGGGTTCCTGACTTCAGTAAGTTGATATCTCTATAATACAATTTCTAATTCTATTCACAGTGCAATTCCATCAGGTGTCCCAACATTTCACTAGTACCCTAGGTCTTCGGAGGACTGGATGCTGTATTTAGTGTCTTAGCTCTGATCTGTGTCTTTGTTTCTGTTCTTTTATTTGGTGGTTGGGTTTTTAAATAAATTATTATTAGATCTCAGTTGCATATTCCAAACCAAAATGACACAAAAATGATGTCATATCCGTTGCAGAATGTCACAGTGTCAAGGTTTCCATCTAGCCCTTGTTTATGATATGCATTTTAACCAGTAGGTCCAAGTGCTGCCTGAGTTACCCTCCGTGTGGTCATGACCCCCCGGCTACCATTAGCAATCAATGGTGAGATGCTTTAACGCTTAGCAATCCACTTCTCGGAATGTTCTAAATTGATGAATCCTCTCCAAACCAATCTGTATGTGACGTCACAAATGATTGTGTCTTCATTCTCAAGCCAACTCACTCGTAGCAAGAGTGAACTGGAGGTCAGATAAGATGCTGTCTCTGCTAGAATTAGCCAGTGCAGTGGGGGACAGTTTTGAGTGACCATTCTTCCCCCACAGAGTTACTTCTGCCTCTGAACTTCCAGAACACTGAGTCTCACGTGACTCCTGCTGCTCCTTGGTCAGTTATCCAAGGGCAACTCCCTCAAAATGCCTTTTCACAGAAATAAAGCTTTCTGCTCATGACCCATGTTGACTTTTGTCTTAAAGAAATCAACCCGTGTTTGGAGAACCACGGCGGCTGTGACAGGCATGCAGAGTGCACGCAGACAGGGCCCAACCAGGTGAGTAGCCTCTGGCAGGTTTCCGGGGAGGAGACTCCTGTGCCTTAAGACCCAGGCCTAGGGGAAAGAAGGGCAGATGTTAGTCCAGCTGCAGCCAGAAGTACTGTAGGAGAGATACTAAAAGCACCAAAGGAAATCTGAGGGGAAAGAAGACAAATGAGGGGGAGGGAACTAGGAAAAGGGCTTTCTAAAGATGGGGTATACACATCTGCAAACCCCATGTGGTCCTAGAAGCACCTAGACATTTCACTAAAAACATTCCCCTTTCCTTTAGCTTTCTGATACCCCAAATCCTCCTGTTTTTCTTTGGCTCCTGGCTCTAGAGGCACTGTACCATGCCAGACAGAAGCTTACAGTTCAGACTTCTGCTATTAATATGCCCCCAACACAGAGAATTGTGCAGCTACCCTAGAGCAA
The DNA here is from genome assembly GCF_000001635.26 of Mus musculus. Classification (NCBI taxonomy): domain Eukaryota; kingdom Metazoa; phylum Chordata; class Mammalia; order Rodentia; family Muridae; genus Mus; species Mus musculus. Next base: position 86,885,210 of record NC_000076.6, on the reverse strand, counting down.
GCGACTTTGGGGGAATAGGAAAAATAAGAGAACTCCATCGTGGAGTGGTGGTCATGGAGCAGAGGGGGTACAGGGACCAACAGAGGAGCAAAGACCTACACTCTGCCTCCTCAGTCTCAGACACATGGCAAACACACAAAATGGCCAGGCAGGGCAGTGCATGCATCATGATACCTGGTAAGAAGTCAGATACCCAAGAACTGTCCCCTGGAGTTCTCTGAGCCACTTCGGAGAGAATGCAAAGCCACATCTCTCAATGGGTGGATCAAGCAAGTGCCTGAAGTGCCCTAAATTAAAAATTTTAAAAACTGTGTGTCTGTGTGCATGCTTGTGCACTCGAGTGTGTGTGTACATGTATGTGAATGTGTGTGTGCGAGTACATGTATATGTGAACATTGTGCTCAAGTGTGTACGTTTGTGTATGTTTGTGTGTATGCATGTGCATGTGTGCACGAGCTGCATGTGTGTGCACATGTATGTATATACAGTTGTGTGTGCACGTGTAAATGAATTCCATGTGTACATATGTGTGCATGTACACACGCACTGCACTGTGTGCACATGTGTGTGTACATGCATGACTGTGTATGTACTCTCACACACACAAGTGCACATCTAACCATCAGAGAATTTCAGTGGTCTTTCACGGACTTTTACTCCCGTATTTTAGTGTCTCAGTAGAGGTTTTATATACATGGAATGAGGAACCACCTATGAGATTTCTGCCTCCCAGGGCCTATAGCAGTGCTCCTACAGACCTAGAAGGCAGAAATGGAGAACCACTCCAAGAATACAGCTTCAGTTAAGAAGAGATAGCTGGTGGGCCTCTTGGTAAAAGGTTGGACAGTTGGAACCAATAGTGAAAGAAGAGGAGGAGAAACAGTGGATACCTGCCCAGGTTGCCCAGGCTAGCACCCCCCTATGGATTTCTAGCAAGCAGTCATCAGGCCTGTACGGTCCTGTACCCAACTTTTCAAGCTCCCAGCTGTATTCCTCCTCCGTCGAAAGGGTATGGCTACTTGTTTTCCCGTTTATATCCCTGTGAGATGCAAAGTCTTCCCCTTGACATATGCTAGCACTGCCTTCATTCTTGATAGGGATAAGAAAATAACTTCCTTTCCTTGAACCTCCACCCATCAAAAACATAAGTTGTCTTGGCAACAAGGATGGGATGTCCATGAGATCTAGTCCTTAAGTATATTAAACTAGGTATTGCCAAAAAAAAAAAAAAATCAACAACAAAAACCCAGTGCTTCTCAGGCTAACCTTGTGCAGTCAGCTTCCGGTGTGAGGTCCTGTGCGCCGGCAGGCCAACCTGGCCTGGTGTATAACCCTTTGCCTTTGCTCCTGCACAGGCCGTCTGTAACTGCTTGCCCAAGTACACTGGAGATGGAAAGGTCTGCACACTCATCAACGTCTGCTTAACTGTGAGTATGCTTCCAGGCTGTAGCCTCGGAGCCTTCTCCCACCATCTAAGGGATACAGAGGCCAGGTGCTCTCCCCTTGAATCTCAGAGCTGGGTAATAGGCTCACTTTTCCTCTTGTGTGCCATGGTCATATTGGGAAGGATGGAGAGAACAGAGTCTCTCCACAACCTGTCCCTTTGGCTACAAGATTCAGAAGGGACCTAAGTGCACAGAGTTGCTCTGGCATTCATCTGATGCAAGCGTCCTAAAGCAAGCTGGATTCATTTCCTAAAGTATGGGAGGGGCTATAAAGCATTCGTGAGTCAACTAACAAGCCTTAGGATTTTGTCAAAATCTGGTTCCTAGCCGGAAGTGGTGGCGCACGCCTTTACTTCCAGCACTTGGGAGGCAGAGGCAAGCGGATTTCTGAGTTTGAGGCCAGCCTGGTCTACAAAGTGAGTTCCACAACAGCCAAGGCTACAGAGAAACCATGTCTCGAAAAACCAAAAAAAAAAAAAAAAAAAAAAAAAAAAAAAAAAATCTGGTTCCTTAGCCAGTGACTGGGTATGCTGCCCGAGTATGGTTTTTGTTTATTCTTTATGTACCTAATGAGGAAGAAAGTCAGTTCAAACATGGACAAACAACAAGAAATTATGCTGTGGAAAAGGAGATGCTGCAGAGACAGCAAGATCAATCAGTGAGCAGGAGTGAGAGGGGTGGGGTGAACAAGGGGAGCATGGGAGTCTTAGGGATAAGAAACTACCGAGAGGAGGCTTAAATAATGGACACATCATTATACACTTGTCAAGCCCCACAGAATGTACACCAGCAGGAGTGGGACAGCATGCAAGCTATGGACTTTAACACCAGTGCCTCAGTCCCAGCAAGTGCAAGGCCTTAGTGATGGGGGAAACCAGGGAGTGGCAGAGTCTCTACAGGAAAGTCTGCACTTTCCACTCTGCTTTCCTGTAAGCCTAAAACAGCTCTTAAAGATTAATTAGTTAAACAAACAAGCAAACAAAACCCTGCAACATTCATATGAAAACAACTGTCCGTTCTTCACCCGTCTTTCACGCAGAACACACATGCACGCATGCACACGCCTGAACATAGCTTCTACTACCCAGACTTGATATATCTTCCCTGAGTAAGCTATCTTCCATGATATTAAGGAGAATGTGCCCAAGAGAGCACACAATTAGTCTAAAAGGTCCTACTTATCTCAGATATGTTATCTTGTATCAGTAAGCATCTAGAGAGATTCCAGGATCCAGGAACACGAATGTCATGACCTCATGGCAGTCCTGTTACGAGCAGCCTGCATCCCTCCCCAAAATATATCTGCTGATTCTCCCATGACTTCTTTTTCTTTTCTTTTTTTTAAAATATTTTTATTATGTATTTTCTTCAATTACATTTCCAATGCTATCCCAAAAGTCCCCCATACCCTCCCCCCCACTTCCCTACCCACCGATTCCCATTTTTTTGGCCCTGGTGTTCCCCTGTGCTGGGGCATATAAAGTTTGTGTGTCCAATGGGCCTCTCTTTCCAGTGATGGCCGACTAGGCCATCTTTTGATACATATGCAGCTACAGTCAAGAGCTCCGGGGTACTGGTTAGTCCATAATGTTGTTCCACCTATAGGGTTGCAGATCCCTAAAGGGTACTTTCTCTAGCTCCTCCATTGGGAGCCCTGTGATACATCCATTAGCTGACTGTGAGCATCCACTTCTGTGTTTGCCAGGCCCCGGCATAGTCTCACAAGAGACAGCTATATGGATCTATGCTGTACCAAACAAGCAGGATCTCACTAAGTCTGAAACTGGATAAACTATCTACTGCTGCTCAACCTATCCCAGGCCCAGGCCTCCAGTGGAGTATGCCTGATGCCCTGGCATGTCACATCTGGGACACTGGGGTCATCCAGGCCTCTGACAACCTGGATCAACATGACATTTATACACACTGATGATTTCTCTCATTCAATTCTTCTGCTCCCCAATGAGACAAGGACTAATTACCCCCAACTTGCTGATGAAAAGACTAGCAGTGAATTGTTTTCCAAGGCATTTTAGTTTCATTTCCTATTGCATGATAAAATTACCCTAACACAGCAAACTAGGGCAAAGGGGGTTTATCTGGGTCACAGTTCCAGGTCACAGTCCACCACTGCAGAGAAGTCACAGTGGTGGGAGCTTGAGAGAACTGGTGACATTATATCCACAGCCAAGATCAGAAAGTAATGAATTAATGCATGGTCTCCATTGCTGAGTCTAGATTGACAGTTCAAACTCACCATCAGAATAGGGCTGCTGTAAAATGTAACCATAGGCTAGGTACAAAATTTTATATGTGATTCTTGAATCATAAATCTAAAAGCAGTGTCAGCGAGGATGTTTCTGAAGGCTCTGGGGCAGCCTCCTTGCCTCTTGCAGCTGCTAGTGACTCTGGTATTCCTGGCTGTAGCTGCAAACTACAGTTTATGTCTGTGTCTGTGTCTGTGTGTCTGTGTGTCTGTGTGTCTGTGTATCTGTGTGTCTATGTCTGTCTCTCCCTCTCTCTTTCTCTCTTTCTCACCCTCCCTCTCTCCTTCCACCTTTTGTTCTTATACAGACACCTGTGAGTTTAAAAACCTCATCTCAAGACCCTTAATGACATCTACGAAGATCCTTTTCTAAAGAAAGTCACAATCACAGACAGGTACCTAGGGCTTAAGGACTTAGCCATGTTTGGAGTGGATACAATCTTTCCTGCCTCTGGCTGGCAGGAAAAAAAGATCCTTATCTGAGATCACAGAACTAGAATAAGACAAAACCAGAGCTCGAACCCACAGCTGTCTAACTCTAGGCCTCACTGTAGACCAAGCACCTTGATGCACTGTTTTACGTGTGCACTCCCAGTGGATGCTGGGAGAACCAAATTGACCACTGTAGTTGAACCCTCCCTCACCGAGCAGCTCTCTTTGCCTCCTTGTTTTTGTCTGGCCAGCTCAGGAGAACAGTGATCATAAGGACAATAAAGAAGCTAGGACACAGAGGCAGCTGGGATGTGGGGCTGTTGTTATGAGAATGGCAGCCTAGCCGGCTCTATTTGATAGTGGTTCTGTGTTGTTTTGGCCAAAGACTTAGGACATAGCTGCCAGGGAGGCCCAGAGGCCATTTGCTGCCCTCTTGCAAGCTAATGTTCAGGAATTAGCTCTCAATTCCAAAGTCATTAGGGGCGGAACAGGGAACCCAGCAGGAAGCTGGAAGACTTGGTGCCTCTCTAATGAATGCCATCTCCGGAGCCTCAGATCCCTGATGCTCTGAGTAGTGCCAGCCAGTGTTGGCTGTGTAAGAAGAACAGAAATTTTAATGTGGATTTTTTTTCAGTTTTTAAATGATGGTAATCACTCAGAGGAGAAGGCAAAAACTCTTTAAACATCAGGATAAGCAAACAAAATAGTTGTGGAGCTGCCCAAGGATCATGTGTTTCTCCCCAAGTGCCAAGAGCCAGGCAGTGGGCCCATCTGAGAGGTCGTTCCAAAACAGTCTCTGTCCCTCTAGTGCTGCTGCAACAGAATCCTCAGTAACTGAACAGAAATTTAATTCTCATACTCTAGAAGCCAAGGTCAGGATGCCAGCTTGTGGTACATGCCTTCTTGGTGTGTCATGACAGGCTGAGTGAGCGAAAATGAGGGAAAGGGAGAGAGAGAGAGAGAGAGAGGGAGAGGGAGAGGGAGAGGGAGAGGGAGAGGGAGAGGGAGAGGGAGAGGGAGAGGGAGAGGGAGAGGGAGAGGGAGAGGGAGAGAGAGAGAGAGAGAGAGAGAGAGAGAGAGAGAGAGAGAGAGAACCTCGATGCCAGTTTCAAGAGTAGAGAGCACTAGGTGAGGGCAGGAAGGAGTGGGTCAGAGAACAAGTATCCAGAACCACACGGAGTGAGTGCCCTCATGGTGGGGGGGGGGGGATAACCCACAGCCCCTAGACCTCTGGAGTTGACAGAAATCAAGAGGGCTGTGACAAGACCAGACTCTTCTGTATGGTCTTGGAGTTTGCTGGGTATTGCAGCTATCAAAGTTCAGGTTCATTGGCTGGAAGCTTAGGAGCTTGCTTTTCTAAGCAGCAAACAGAACTTTATCCTCTTGGGGTAGGATTCTAGGATGCTGACAAGCATTTTACTCAGAACGTATTTTGGAAAAGAGTCTAGGAGACAGGAAGATCTCGCAGCAGGCATTAAGCCTGTCTGATGGCTCCTCTGCTCCTGGATAGATCTGCTTTTCCTGGCTCCGAGTTCCTTCCTCACTGGAGGCTGCTCAGGAGCAGAGGCTGTGGAGATGCCGCCATGGCAGCTCACTTGAGCTGTGTTTGTATTTTAGCCTGCTCTTCCACGGCTCATGAGCTCTTGAGCACAAGGCAATAGGTTCCATTTCCTAGTGGCTTTCTGTCATCTTTCCTATGACCAAATCAGAGTTCGGCCTAAATATGGGAACTGTCAACCATGCAGAGTGCTTATCCACGGAGGGCTAGAGATCTGGTTATACAAGCCTGCTGTCTCGTGAGAGAAGGTTGCATACATAATGACCCACAACCAAGGGGCTGTAAGGCAAGTCCGAAAAAGGCAAGGAAGACTGGTCAAAGTTGGGGAGTAAGACAAAATGTGTGTGCATTTATGCGCATGCACATGCCTGTGTGTGTGTGTGTGTGTGTGTGTGTGTGTGTGTTACTAGGGATTTAGCACAGCCTTTGCACAGGACAAATAAGTATTCTACCACTGAACTGTAATATTCAATGAATTTCAGCACAAAATTGCTTAGCAAAAATTGACTAACTTCCTACTCTGACCAAATCCCTCCTCCACTTCTTGGCAACTTTACCAGAATAACGGCGGCTGCAGTCCATTTGCCTTCTGCAATCACACAGAACAAGATCAAAGGACATGTACCTGCAAGCCAGACTACACGGGTGATGGAATCGTCTGCCGTGGCAGCATCCATTCGGTAATGACAAGTCTCCAGGAAGTCAACTCCACTTCCCAAACTGCTGAGAATCCCAGTTGCGGGGGACTTGCAAATAAATCAGTTGCAATGAAAAGAACTTTGCCCAGGGAAATTCCTACGGCCTGGGGAGGGTGTCACAGTTAGGACTGGCCTAGCTCTAGAGTCAGAAACATCTGCGTTTGAAATTGAACTCTGCCCAGGAGTGGCACTGTGACACGGAGTGATGTCACTTTTCCTCCTTGGTATTTTTTATAAAGTTTTTTTTTAATTTATTAGTGGAGGGGGTGCTGAATGTTGGTAAATGTGTTTGGAAGTCAGAGGACAGTTTTATGAAGTCAATTCTCTCCTTTACGGGGGTTGTTCCTTGGCAAGGGTTTGACCCTCTTAGACCTCCCCTTGTCTGTGATGTCACTTTCCTATGCATCACTCTGGGTCTGGAAAACAATAAGGACACCAACTCTATCCAAGTTATTACAAAATTAAATATGGTGATAGATGTCAGGAGCACAGAGCATGTAAGATTACAGAGCATTGCCGTGCTTTGGGTTGGTGTGTGAAGGGACCTTTATGGTATGAGTGGTATACAGAATGAGATGACTGTGGGTCATGTATGTGTTGTAATGTAAGTGTGGATATAAGGTGTGTAGAGTGACATGCATATACAGAGCATGGTGACTATGACATACTATGTGTGGTGTGTGGATGTGTGGAATGGTATATGGATGGTGTGTTTGTAGTGTGTAATATATGTATCGTATATGTATGTGGTATACAGTGGATATGAGTGGTATGTATGGCATGTGTGTGTTTGTGTGTGTGTGTGGCATATGAGGTATATGTGTGTATGATATATGGTGTGTATGTCTGTGTGTATGGCATGTTTGTGGTATATGGTGTGTATAGTGTATTGTGTGTGTATGTGTAGTATATGGGGTGTGTCTATGTATGGAATATGGTGTAGTGTATGTGGTGTATGGTGTATATAATATATGGTATGGGGTATGCTATGGTATGTATGTCTGCCGCAGACCCTCTGGGCCCCTTTGTCTGTGTGGAACGGGTCTCTAGTCTCGGGTGGACAAAGCGTAGGATGAATTGACAGACAGACGCACACAGGAGAGGTCGTGTGGAATCTGAATGTAATTTTTCAAATCGAGCATCAGACTTTTTATGCAGAAGACAATAAGGAAGTTGGGTGACATATTTGTAAGGTACAAATGAGGTAACCGGAATCTTACATAAAACAGAGGAATGCAAACACAAAAGGTCTAACGGGGAACCACCTGGGATAGAATTTATTGTTAACAACTGGGATCAAAAAGGGCTCTACCTAAGATTCGCTTAATCTTAGAAGCCAGGGTCAAGGGCTTCGTGCCCTTGCCATAGTTCCTATTTTAGTCTATTGAATAGTCCACCTTCCCCTTAGGCCATTGTAAATACGTGTGTATGGGTGTAACTCAGCTATAGTCTTAGAAGCCAGGTGGGAGGTCTTTACTCTCTTAGGACAAGGGCTTTTACACCCAAGTCATGGTTCTAACTAGGGAGTTCCGTTCTAGCTAACCATCTCATAAATAATGCAATACTCTAAAACCACAGCCCAATCTACTTCCTAAACCATTGTAAATTCCTGTATATGGGAGCAACTTGGCTTTTATTGATAATGTAATACCAGAGGCTATTCTGAATGTCACTGTCTAGCTCAAGGACGTTCTAGGACTGTTGGAACACTGGCGGAAGGCTTTAGCTATGTCAGAATTCAATCTTAAAAGGCACTTATAATAAAGAGAGCATGTGGATCCATCCACTAGACTAACGCGGGAATGGAAAATTTAGAGAGCATGCCAGACTCCAGGAGCGAGTTTCCGTGACACTCTTTTGCCTCGAGAGTAGCTTTCAAGTCTCTCGGCTTGTCAAGCTGACTCAACTAGAGCGCATGGCATTTCTCCCTTTCTTTTTTTATGTTTTAGTCGAATTCTAGGATGTCTCGCCTCGTCGTAGCTACAGACCTTAGGAGCACTCTAAAGATGAGTGGAAACACAACGATTACTAGTAAAACAATGCCAAAAATAATAACAAGTAGGATTATATATTGAACCCAATCCAGGGGGTTCAGTGTACTTAGGTTGTTTTTTAAATCTCTAGCCAATTTATCAATGTTTTAAGTGTCTAAATGACTTTTACTAATCTAGATCCATCCACTAGACTAATGCAAAAATAGAAAATTTAGAGAGCACGCCAGACTCCAAGAGTGAGTTTCCGTGAAACTCTTTTGCCTCAAGAATAGCTTTCAAGCCTCTCGGCTTGTCAAGCTAACTCAACCAGAGTGCATGACATATGTCTGTGTATGTTGTATGTGGTGTATCTGGTACATGGTATGATGGATATGTATGTATATGTTGTATGGGTGTGTGTGTAAGGTATATATCTGTGGTATATGTATGTTTTTGTATGTATGTGTGTATGTGTAGTGTATGATGTATATGTTATATATGAGGTATGTGGCAGGTAATATGTGTGTGTGTGTGTGTGTGTGTGTGTGTGTGTGTGTGTGTGTGTGATGTATGGGGGTGTAGAGAAGTATATCTATGGTGTATGTATGCTTCTCTGTGTTTGTATGTGTATGTGTGTATAATGTATGTGTTGTGTACGAGGTATGTAGCAGATGATATATGTGTGTGTGTGTGTATTTGGTGTTTGGTGTGTGTATGTGGTGTCTGGGATTATGGGGGTATCTGAGGGGTGTATGTACGTGTGTGTGTGTTGTCTAGGTTGTATGTGGAGCAAGAGTGGAGAAGGTGTAAGGGGGTGTAGTATATGGAATGTATGTGATATATTTATCATGTAAATATAATATGTGGTGATATATAGGGTGTATGTTTGTGTGTGTGTGCACTCATGCTTCCCCCATCCCACCTGCCTACACTGCAGATAGAGGAAGAGGTGGTATGATACTTTCTGATTTCTATAAATTATAAGCACTCAGAGAATTGTCTTAAAGAGAGACAAGAGCGTTCTTGTTGTCAATGAGGACAATTCTGCCATAAACAATACCTGACCTTTACAAGACTTCAACTCTACTTGGTGTGTTTTGTAAAGATTTGAGCTCCATTTGAAATGCTTGTAGTGTTCTGTGGACTCAGTGTGCCGCTCACTCATTCTGAGCATCAACCACAAGCCCCTCGGTGAGGCGAGAGGAGAACCATCACCTGGCTTTCCTGCAGACGCCTTGTCCTAGCACAACTCTGTGTTCCTGTGTGTAATTCACAGTTGAAATGTTGACATTTTCTGGTCCTTGTTTGCAGGAACTTCCAAAGAATCCCTCAACGTCCCAGTATTTCTTCCAGTTGCAGGTAAGAAAGTATGTGTCTTCTTCTGAGGCATGTGCCAGGCCCTAGAATGTGTGTGTGTGTGTGTGTGTGTGTGTGTGTGTGTGTGTGTGTGTATCTATGTGTATTTGTGTGTATATATTGATCTCTATGAGCATACATACCTACATGTGTACACATACATATATCAACATGCCATGTTGCCAGCAAAATATTAGCTAAAGCCATAGCTTCTTAAGTCAGGGAGGGCAGAAGAAAGTTTAGAACTAGGGATTACTGAAAGTGCCCAGTTGTGGGCCATTTGTGAACTTCATCTCTCAGTCCTCAGGTGTAATCACACCAGTTAACATTTGTGACTCTAATCACTTCCAAACATTGGAAGGGTTCAGTGAAAATACAATAGGAAAAATTAAGAAGCACGTTGTTATAGGGCTCTTTCCATGCGTAGGGTTGACCTGTGTGAGTCACTGAGGACTAGGTGCTACAATGAGGAGTTACCTGGCAGGCCCGTGCCAAGGTGTCCGCTAAGAAATCACTCCGTGCAACAGACCTGGTTAAAGGGGCTTTATTTGGGGGAAGGGAAGGAGTGAGGACGTGGAGAGGGGGTAGAGGTAGACAGATGTGAGCAGAGCCAGGAGGGCAGAGAAAGTGGGGACAGAGAAGGACAGAAAACGGTCAGGGAAATGGGTCAGGCACATATGGGAACAGAGAGAGAGAACCGGTGTGGGGCAGCCAGTCCTTTTATATGGCATCTGGTAGACAGGAAGCAGAGGACATAGGCTAGGCATACCTGAGGAAGCAGGACAAGGTACACCTCGCAGGGAAGCTCTCTTGTTCAGCCCATCCCCACCTCCTGTCTTTCACCATGTCTCCATGTCATGTTTCCCTGGAGGAAGCAATGTGTCCGTTAGATCAGACCTCAGTCTCCTCTGCCTATGAGAAAGGCCTCTCAGGCACACACGCTCAGATGTGTGCTGTGCTTCTCAATCTCCTTAACTAGGCTGGCGGTCAAGATCAAGTCTCCCAGTGGGGCGGCAGCTAGGAGAGAGCGTGGTGACCTCCTGGGAATCCTCCACACAAATCTGAGACGCAATGAAGAATGAGGCATTAGAGGCTAGGAGGAGCAAACACCATAGCTGCCCTACAACCGTAGGGAAGACGAGAAGACAGCTAGACAGTTAAGTGAGTCATCTTGGTTGTTAGGGTCATATGATTATCATAGGGTACGACCAGTCATGTAGAAAGGAGAGGCAGGAGTCATCTTTGATTGGTTGTTATAGTTATATGACTGTCACAGGATAGAATCAGTCACCTAGGGAAGAGAGACCCAAGTCATCTTTGATGCGGGTTATGGAAGAGCTGTTATCATCTTGATACTCTGACTTCAAAATCATTAATCTAATCGCCACACGTTAATTTTATAGTTAGAAAAGGTTCATAATTTTGATGGCATAGAATCTGGGTTTACTTTGAGTGTTCTGAGACAAAAACACTGACTCTGGCCTTCTTTGAGCCTGGGCCTGTGTCTGGGAGAGAGGAAGCCACTATGCTTTGTCTATGAAAAAGTGACATATGACCCCATGTCCCTTCCCGCAGGAGCATGCTGTCCAAGAGCTTGCTGGACCTGGCCCCTTCACCGTGTTTGTGCCTTCATCTGACTCCTTCAACAGTGAGTCCAAGGTGAGCAGGAGGCCAGGGACCACAGGAAGGCTTAGGGAAAGGAGTGGCCTCAGAAGCCACCATGGTGATGTTTGTGAACAAGAGATTTAGGCTCAGGTAGAGCTGACCAGCAATAGAAGGGGCTGCTTGTCTCTGTGAAGAACCCCTGCCAGGGAAAGCCTTTGGGTTTGGGGTACCACTGGCCAGAGACTCTCCACAGGCACCTAAACAGAGGCGGAACCTGGAGAAGTCTTAAGTGATCAAGTGATCAACACTCTCTGAAGACTGCCGAGCACATGCTGAGTTGAGGGAACTGAAATAGGTTCCTGACTTGCAGGACTTATCAGAGCATTTATGTTCTATCAATCACTGTGTCCCTGAGTCACATTGCCTATAAGTATATTGATAAGTATATATTGATACACTACATCTATATTGATAGCTACACTCAGAATTGGGCCTGGCCTACATGTATTTGGCTTATTCTCAGTCAGATTTGTAGCTGAGTGTTATCCCCATTTTACAGTGGAGAACACTGAGGAAAGTAACGTTGCCCAAGTCCCATTGCTGGAAGGTGTTTGAGGGGGGACTTGTTCTTAGCCACTATGCACACTGCCCCTTTCTCTTAGTCTATATTTTGGGTACCAACAAATCAAAGACACAAGAATGATGCTTGAAATCATTTGACCTTTGGTTATTTTAACTTAAAGCCTCAAAGGACTTTAACTATGTTTCCTGGTCTTTTTACAGTGACTTCATAATTGTATTCTTTGTATCTTGCATCCAAGTAGAAATGTATCAAGAGTATCTTCTAGTGCTCTCTAGGAGGAACCCTCCCATGGTCTCTCTCAGCATGTCTCCCAAGAAAATTCTGTAGGACACTGGTATCCTTCAAGCAGCACTGTGACAAGCTGGGCTAGCGGCCCCTGAGGCTCCGCCCACCTACATTTTCATTGCCTTTCCTGACCAGCCTCTCCCTGTGGCCCCAACACAAACCAAGCCTGGCACTAGCTCCTCAGAGTTGTGGGAAAGAGGAGAGCAAACAAGATGTTCTAGCAACAGGCTCCTGCCTCTGGCCAACCTCCCTGGCCTCTCTTCCAGCTTAAAGTCTGGGATAAACAGGGCCTCATGTCCCAGATTCTACGGTATCACGTGGTGGCCTGCCAGCAGCTACTGCTGGAGAACCTAAAGGTGATCACGAGTGCCACAACCCTCCAAGGAGAGCCAATTTCCATCTCTGTCTCTCAGGTAAGAGCAGCCACCTCAGGAGGGAACTGTCCCTGTCCTCCAGGTGTCTGGCTTCCCTTCCCCAGAGGGACAGCTGCAGTGACAGCAGCTAACCACCCAGGGATTTCTTGTGTGTAGGGCAGTGCTAAGGATTTTACATGCACTGATTCGGTCTGTCCAGAAGCCCCAAGATGTGACTAACACCACTGCCCCCAACTTCCAAATATGGAAGCTGAGCTCAATGAGCTTAAGTAACGTGTCCAAAGTCACGTAGCAAAGGCAGGTGAGTTGGAATTTGGATTCAGAGGCGAGGCAGCTGCAGACAGCACAGATGGAGTGGAGGGACGGGTGATGTCAAGGACACTCTGATGAGGAGCCGACTGGGAGCTGTTTATTCTGTGGGCTTTCAGAATTGTGTAGCAATAAGCAGCCAGCCAGGTTGGCTGATTTTATATTATTTGCTACTAACCTCACGGGTGAAGACTGCATTCTCATCTCCATGCCCCTTTAGGATCATAATAAGCAATGTACTTGTCACATGGGCCTTCAGGCTCTGCCCTTGGAGTACCCAGCTTCCCTGCACATCCGGGAAGCGTTAGTTCTGCAGGGAAGGACTCTGGAGTTTCTCTGTGCTCACGTCTTTCGCTGGTCTCATTTGTCTTCAGGACACTGTGCTCATAAACAAGAAGGCGAAGGTTCTGTCCAGTGACATTATCAGCACCAACGGAGTCATCCACGTCATAGACACATTGTTGTCTCCCCAAAACTTGCTTATCACCCCCAAAGGTGCCTCCGGCAGGGTTCTGGTAGGTAACCCATTGTCACTCTCCAAGACGTGATATCTGTGTCGTCCTTCCTTCATCTGATGTCTGGTTAGAGGCAATGACTTTGAAGCCTTGTGATCCTGTTGCTTCAAGCCTAGTATACATAAGCAGACAAAGGTTGCTTTAACTCATCACATGGATTCTACCCGGGGGCAGTGATGTATGTCACAGCCCCAGCTACTCAGCACATATAAGTTTGAGGGTCATTTTAGCCCATGAGTTTCATGCCAGCCTCGACAATATGTAAAACCCTATCTCCTAACAACAAATTCTATAAATATATAATTTTATAAGTTTTCCTTTAGTGTTCACAGGGGAAAGTTGTCTTATATAGATTTGAAGAGGGAAGGAGGCAGGGAGAGGAAAAAGGTGGATAATTAGATATCACTAAAACTAACCCAGGAGTGAAACTGCTTCTTACTGGACAGAAAGTGAAGTTTTAACTACTTATTCACTCTTTATTTCTTCTCTTCATACTGGGAATTAAACCCAGGGCCTTGTACATGGTAGGCAAGTGCCTTCCTCCTGAACTATAAAATCAGCCTTTTTTTGATGTGTTTTGAGACAGGGTCTTGCTAATTTGCTTAGTCTGATCTTCACTCTGCAGCCCAGACAGGCCTCTAACTGTTCATTCTCCTGCCTCAAACTCCCAAGTAGCTAGGATTACAGGCCTCAGCCACCAGGCCCAGTTTTAGTTTTGTGTTAGTTTTAGTTGTTTTAATAACCTTGATTTGGTTATTAATTCTGGCCACTCTTCTTTATCACAGGTGACAGAACCTACTAAACCTCACTTACAAAAAGGAGTTTCTTAAGCTAGTATGTATATGAATAACTCCTGTGTATGCCACAGTCTAATTTCAATGCTACACTGGTGAGAACAAAGCCAACTAGAAAATTCTGACATGAAGGACCTCCAACCTTACCCTAGGGCTGTCTGACTGTCACAGCCTCCCTTCCTCCCAGACAGGGCACTAGAGACGAAACTGCTTACATCCACACAGTCACACCCCAGGAGACTAGTGTCCCTGCTAGCTGTACCTCATGGTGCTCCTTCTCACCAACAGAGCTCGGGCTTGGTTGGTCCTACATTGGCTGTGGGTTTCTAGCTGCAAGGGAGTATGGGAAATGTTGTATCCAGCTTTCTAACCTCTGGAATGTGGCAAAACATGGGCAGAAGAAAGCTGCTATGTGTGCTGATGAGACAGTAGATAGCTCCTGCTGTGTTAACACCATTGTGAGCAGTTCGGTTGTATTAAAGTACTGGTAAATTATCTAAACAGGGCGTGGTCAACCTACAAATGTGTCCCAGGATAGCCATAAATGTGGCCCGACACAAAATAACAAACTTACTTATGACACTAGATTCGTTTTGTCTCTTGAGTGAGAGTGGTCACCTCAGGAAGGTGCCACCCCCCAGTCATGGAGAATGTAGCGTCTGTCTTTCCCTGCACAGTTCTCAAGGATAAACTTAGTAGATAGCAATGTCAGATGGTTGTCCACACTTAAAGGAGGAAAGGTTTGATGTTCTTTCTTATCTTTGCAGCTAAACCTTACTACAGTGGCAGCAAACCATGGATATACCAAATTCAGCAAGTTGATACAGGTAACACACCGAGCGGGACGGGGGCTTGAGGACAGTGCATCTGAAACTTGGCTTTCTTAGGCTGGCTTGGTTTTCTGTCTGCAAGAGGCATACCCCACACTGGCCAGTCCCCAAAGAGCTCTAAGAACCTTTGTTTCCCACAAAGCACACTCTACAATAGGTCCTCAACTGCATAAAGATCTAAGTCTCAGAATCTCTAGGGAGCTGGGTAGAAATGGGGGTTCTGACATGTTGGAACTGAGTCCTGAGGACTCACAGAGCAGGAGGAAAGAACCAACCACTAGAAGCTGTTCTCTGACCTCCACACACAGCCTTCAGTAAAAATGGATACATAAATGTAACAGATGCTTTTTAAATGAGACTATCCAAGGATGTTACAAATGACAAATCTTTGTCTAGCATGCCATCCCCAAAACTCTGTAGTCACCCTGTGCCTGTTCAACAGGGTCTGGTTGGACAAACAGTTTTAGAGTAAACTGGGAAGTCTTTCAGTGATGGTCATAAAGCCTACCTCACAGGGGAAAAAATATCAACACATGTGATGTCACCACATCATGGAAGGCTCAAAATGACTTCTATTCATCTTGACATTTCTTTGGGGTACATTTTATCTAGAAATTTCATAAGTAAACACACATATCTCAATACAGTAGAGGGTTGTTTTTAATGAAACGTGAGAAAAAAATAAAAACTAGTCATGAGATGTTAAAATATTCGAACAGAAGTAGTATCAAATAAATATAAGATATTTATTGAAATTTACTTTCCTACTGACAGAAGCCTAGAGTTTGACTTTCTAGCTTGCCTTCTAAGGAAATAGGGTTCAGAGTGGTTGGGGTGCAGTGCTCTATCTTCTGGCAGTGTGCTCTGGAACCTTTGGAACCTGACACACCACTGAACATGTCGTAGAGAGACTGGCTCACATATCAGGGAGGGACCTTACTGCACAGCATGTGCATACACCAGCCAGAGGATGGTACCCTGTGTTTCAGGACTCAGGCTTGCTGAAAGTCATCACTGACCCCATGCATACCCCAGTCACTCTCTTCTGGCCTACGGACAAAGCCCTCCAAGCCTTGCCTCAGGAGCAGCAGGACTTCCTGTTCAATGAAGACAACAAAGACAAGCTGAAGGCATACCTGAAGTTCCACGTGATCCGAGATACCATGGTGAGCTTTGAAATGTACCACAGAAAGATACAGTCTGGCACTGAGGCCCCACAACCTACAGTTCACCATGTGTCCCCATCTTAGTTAAGATTTTATTGCTGTGAAGAGACACCATGACCATGGAGACTCTTATAAAACACTGCATTGGGGCTGCCTTACAGCCTTAGAGGTTCTGTCCCTTATCGTCATGGCAAGAACCATGGCAAAGCAACCATGCAGGCAGACATGGTGCTGGAGGAGGAGCTGAGAGTTGTCCATCTTGATCTTCAGGCAGCAGCAGGAGACTGTGTCCCACACTGGGAATAGATTAAACATAAGAGACCTCAAATCCCACCCTCAAAGTGACACACTTCCTCTAACAAGACTACACCTCCTAGTAGTGCCTTGCCCTATGGGCTAAACACATGAATCTATGGGGTCATATCTATTCAGACCACCACAGTCCCCATGCATGCATGGAAAAGAGGGAAGCTTTACCCACTCTGCCCTGTTGTGCCCTCCAATGACTGCCATGCTTGTGCTCACTGCAGTATACCTTGTCTGGTTCTATTGTCCGGACCAACACCCCATACCCAAGAGTGCCTGCTCCCTCTTGACCCATGCACTACCTTGGCACACTACAGTTTCACATGGCAGAATGGCAGCTGACAAAGGTCCCCTCCAAGTGTTTCCAGGTAGTCTTGACTGCTCCTGATTCCAACATCCCTAAGCAAATGACTGATTCACCGTAATGCCATCAGCTATAGGCCCCAGGAACCAGTCAGCTGTCCTGGAGAAGCCAGATCACATGGGAAAATGGCAGTCCTCAGTGAGCACTTCTGTCACTCTGAGACAAGGCTGTCTACTCCAAGATGCCAGCGCCCTGACTTCAGTTAACTCATAGGGTCTACACAGCAAATCACCACAGCCCTGTAACTGCAGAAAGTCACCCTCTCACTGCGGTTGAGGCTAAACTGCTGCCAGCAAGGTAGCAAGGTCATTTCTCTGAGGGCTTCTGAAGATGTCTGTTCCCTAAGTCTCCCCTGGCTGCTCATGGTTTCTGGCAGCCCCTGGTGTTCCTTAGCTTGTAGGTGCATCCATGCAATCTGCCTTTATCTTCCCACAGCCATCCTTCCCTGTGTCTCAATGTCCCCCATGGCAACCTCCTCTTCTAAGGGCATCATTTATATTGTATTAAGGGCTCACCCTACTCTAGGATTATTTCATCTTGCCCTACTATTAACTATATTTGCTCCCAAATAAGGTCATATTCTAAGGTCATTGGGGTCAAAGTTTTATATAGATTTATTTTTTTGTTTTGTTTTTGTTTTCTTGAAACGGGGTCTCACTACATAGTCATGGCTAGCTTGTATCACACTGAGTAGACAAGACTAAACTAGCCTTAAACTCAGAGGTCTGCCTGCCTCTACCTCCTGAATGTTGGGATTAAAGGTGTGTGCCACCATGACTAGCTCATATAACTTTTAAAGGAGCACATTTCAGGCCACAGAGATGCCCTGAACCATTTTCCAGCTAACTCCACTCATCTTCTCGTTGTCTTCATACACCTAGGCAGCCCAAGCACGGATGCCCAGCCCTCATAGACCGTCCCTGAAGAAGGAAGCTCCACCCCTGGAAAGTCATGGGCATACCTCACCTTTGCTTACATTCTCTGTTGCTTCAGCTTGAGTTATTAAAACATGTAGGAAATTTTGTGTTACCCATTTGAGTTCGGTTTGCTGGTACAGGAGCTCTGGCCCTTCAGTCCTAATGCAGGTATTAACAGGGCTTCCTCTCTCCCTCAGGCTTTAGCTTCAGACCTCCCCAGGTCTGCTTCCTGGAAGACCCTGCAGGGTTCCGAGCTGAGTGTGAGGTGTGGAACTGGCAGTGATGTCGTGAGTGTCATGGGGTGAGGGTGATCACATGACAGGAAAAGTGATGGTGATCACATACCATGAAGGCTGTTCTCCATTGTGAATATCTTGGGGGTGAGGGTGGACCCCATGACATGGAGGCTGTTCCCTAACCGTTCCCATTCTGAGAGGCATTCAGGTGTCTTGAGGTGTTTGGGGCATTGCTTTTGTTTTACATTATAGCAAGCTCCTTTTCTGTCACTGCCTTCAGGAGTGGCTAAGAAGCATCTGACACCCCTGGAATTCCAGGCTCCCCTGATAAATTCAGTCAAACCTTACATGGTTTGGAAGAGATTACCGATTTGTTCTCTCTCTCTCTCTCTCTCTCTCTCTCTCTCTCTCTCTCTCTCTCTCTCTCTCTCTCTCTCTCAGGGAGAGCTCTTTCTAAATGGACAAATGTGCAGGATTATACAGCGGAGACTCTTGTTTGACGGAGGTGTGGCCTATGGCATTGACTGCCTGCTAATGGATCCTACCGAAGGTGGCCGATGTGACACTTTTACTACCTTCAATATTCCGGTCAGTTCCCAAATTACAAAATACTGAAAGAACCTTGTACCAGAGACCAGCCCTAGTGATCCAGCATAGGCCCCAAGGAAGAGCCTTGATGAGGCCTGGCCCCAAGAAACCCGAGGGCCAGTCGATGGCATTCTTCAAACTCAGAACCAGCAAGCGTCTGCTTAGGCAGTTGCAGGCCTTGAATATTCTTGGTTAGCCATCATCTACCTATGATTCCTTCATCACTAAGGAAGCTGTGCTTGGATACCAAATGTTAGCTTTCTATTGTGTCATTCATTTTCAAATCCATCCTTCCATTTTATTCATTCAACAAACATCGTTTTGAATTCCTACCAGGTTATATCATATATAAATGGCCTACTTGGCAATTAACAAAAATGGTTCCACATATATATGTATGTATATGTATATATATGCATACATACATACATACATATATGCCCTACACACCTCCATTCAATTTCCTATTCATTTTGCATCATATCAGTTTGCAACACTGAATGAATCTGTGTTTCCAGCTCTCCACTCTGCAAAATACGTCCACCATACAAAATGTGTTCTCCTTCCCTCATCCAGCCAGTAATTCCATCAGATGAATGTCAGCTTTGATCTGCTCTGCTCAGTGCTCATCTGACCCCACAGCAACCCAATAATGAGAGCAGTTGCTACCAACTCTGTCATATAGACTTGGAAATGGAGGTGACAGGACTGCACAGCAGAGCTTGTCACTGAGCCATGTCAGCATCTGGCATCTCTCAGACACTTTAATAAACATCTGAAAGAAGGTTTTCCCCCAAGTTTTATCAGGTGTAACTTTCTTAATTTCTAAAATGTATCCGTACACCTTTCCCCAACTAATTAGTTTCTCTTGACAATTCCCCAAAGGTCAAGTGGCAGCAATAAGTCTTGTCTCTATGCTATACTTTCTGAAAACTAAAGTTCAGAATGTATCAGTGATTGGTCAGAAGTCTCACAGCTAACTTAAAATGCATTCCCATGTGCCCACATCCCCGTTGCTACAGTATGTCGATACCATACTTTCTGGGCTCAGCTCTGTACAGCAGGGGACTGCTTTCAAATGGCCATGCAAGACAGACCTTCGGAGTTTTCCAGGGCAAAGTCAAGTGTGTGCATTTATATGATCTTGATCATAGCCATATCTTAATCATTTAATCATGATTCAGTTGTGTGTGTGTGTGTGTGTGTGTGTGTGTGTGTGCACTCGCGCATCTCTTTGTGAAGGTGCATGTAGAATCCAGAGGTCAACCTGGGGTGCCTTTCCTCAGAAGCCATCCACCTTTTTTCTTTGAGACACGGTCTCTCTGTGGAATCTAGGATTCACTGGTCCAGCTGGGCTGGCTGAGCAGCCAGCAAGGCCCCAGTACAGGAACTACATATGTGCACCACCATGCCCGACTTTCTATGGGATTTCTGGGAACTGAACCCAGGTCCTCCTGCTTATGCAGCAAACATTTTACTGGCTAAGCTATCTCCCCAGTCCCAGATTAAGTTCTTTGATTGCCAATATTCTTGATATTAAAGTCTCTCATATTGCACCCTAGGGGGAATGTGGGAGCTGTTTCTCCACTCCCAGATGCCCACTACAGAGCAAACCAAAGGTAAGGATGAGTCATGTGATCTGGAGGGCCAGGTCGATGCTGCATTCTCAGAAAAAACCAGACTCATTCAGGGTGGTATGGCCACAACGGGTGTGCTTCATTATCAGACCTCAGTCTTCTAGTAGCAGCATGTGTACATGTGGAGGGGCCTATGAGTGTGTTTCACGTGGTGAGACCAGTGTTCGTAACCCAGGCAGCTGGTTAGTTTACTGCCCAACTTCTAGGAACTATATTGGAAATTTATGGAATTACATGCCAAGAAGAGAATAGAAAATTATTATAGTTATAAAAATGGTACATATTGTGATCTGTTGTATGCTGGGAGATGTGTGTGAGTGTGTCACACAAGCACACACACACACATTAAAAGGAGTAAATGAATTTCAGAGAGAGGGAAATCAGGCCAAGGCCACAGCTGGTCAGAAGCAAAACTAGGAATTGAGACATTAAGACTAGAAAGCCATCTAAGGCCATCAGTCTTGGAGTCCATGGGTGTGAGGACAGATCCCAGAGGTCTTTGGCAAGTTACATGACTTTCCAATGTCGTCTCTGTAGGGGAAGCAAATGAACAATTATCTGTAGTCATCAGAAAACCACACAACTTGGGATGTAGAGGCATATCCAAGTGGCTGGCACAGAGTCAGTGCTCATCAAGTAGGATTGCGTGACTTATTCTACAGTCAAGAACTGGGCTGTGACTCAGTGGTAAAGCCTACAATCAGACTGCATGAGACCTTGAGTTTAGTTCTCAGCTAACACACACACAGTAGTTAAGTGTCGAGAAAAAAAAATCTTCGTGATTGTGGAATACAGTACTTGCTGAATAAGCATAGGACCTGAGCTTGGATCCCCGGCACTGCAGAAGCTGGAGCTGTAACCCCAACACTGGAAATGGAAGCAGGAAGAACCTGCACAGCCAGAGAAAACGTGAACTCTAGAGTCAAAGAGAGAGGCAGCCTCAAAACATAAAACAGAGAGCAGTTGAGGAGGACACCCACATCACCCTCTGCCTTACACACACACACATACATCTCTTTGTGAAGGTGCATGTAGAATCCAGAGGTCAACCTGGGGTGCCTTTCCTCAGAAGCCATCCACCTTTTTTCTTTTTTCATCCACACACACACACACACACACACACACACACTCCTACAGTGAATCTCACCCCTTCCTTGCTGAGAATGCTTGTGACGGGAATTTGCCTCTCTTTGCACATCCTCTCCAAGGTCTCATTCCATTTGCAAACAGCTCCAAGGGTGAGTTCAGCGTTCCTGGTCTGCCCATCTACTCCCTTGAAAATCCCACTTTTAACCTGGGTAGTACCAAGACCCTCCACTAGGGAGGCGCTGGAGCCCCAGCAGCCCAGCCCAGTGGAGGAAAGGAGCAACTGCAGGTGTCCTCTGTCTCCTTCCAGGGTGTGAGGAAGAAGTGTATCTACAACCCGTTACCTTTCAGGAGGGATGTGGAAGGCTGTCAGAACCTGTGCACCCTGGTGGTCCATGTCCCGCGGTGCTGCAGTGGTTACTTCATGCCAGACTGTCAGGGTGAGCTTACTCCTTCTTGCCATTCTAAAAAGCTGTGGGCAGGTTGTACTTTTTAAAGTACCCAAGTTCTAAAGAGGTAGGGAAACTCCACCCTCACGGGTCCCAGGCCGGAGCCCAGCTCACTGAACAGTTGTGTGTTCGGCTCTTCCTGTTTGGAGTTTTCCTGAGATCCTACTTGTACATCCACTTTCATGTTTAAAACCAGACCACAGCTGGGCTAGAAGCACGGGCCTGTAACCCAGCAAGTTAGGAGGCTGAAGCGAGAGGACCACAAGCTCAGGGTCTACCTGAACCACAGAGTAAGGGCATGCAAGAACAGCCTGGGTCACTTAGATGCTGTCTCAAAATAAAAAGGCTGGGATACAGTTCCTAGAAGCATGTGGCCAGCAGGCATAAGTCCCTGGGCTTAATTCTCAGGACTGCAGAATATAAACAAACAAACAAACAAACAAATAAGCCCAATAAAATTAGAACCCAGACACTTCCCCCTGGTGCTTTAAAATACATGCCGTATCATCTATTGCTGGTTCTGCCATGTCTGTCCCGTTGGGAAGCATGCCTGCACAAGTGCTTTGACATGATTCTGGCTGGGAACAGTGATGTACTGGTACAGTTTTGTGGACCACGAATTCCCTTTAAGTCCACAGTTACAGGGGTAGAGCATCATCCTCTCTTCTTTGGCTCCTTGTCAAAGGGAGTTTGATCTCAGTTTGGAAACCTTGACACCAGCAGCGATGTTTAACGAAGGCCTACAAGGCACGCCCCATCTGCTGGACTTTGCTCTAGGTAGGCACATTGTAGGCACATCATTGAATACGATGCGTACTGGCACATAGTCATGATAACAACTGCACTGCCAGCCCCTTTAATAGATGAGAAATAGAAGCTCAGGAAAGTTAAGACTGACTCATGATGTTCCCCTGCCATGTGTGTTCCACTCATGGTCTAGAGCAGTGGTTCTCAACCTTCCTCATGCTGAGACCTTTTAATACAGTTCCTCATGTTGTAGTGACCCCCAACCATAACACTATTTTCACTGCTACTTCATAGCTGCCATTTTGCAACTGTTAGAAACCATAATGTAAATATATGATTTGCAGGATATCTGATATGTTACCCCTGTGACACCTGATCCCTGACCCCCAAAGAGATCAGGAACCCACAGATTGAAAATCATTGGTCCACAGGAACACTCTGGGCTGAATAGTCACCCAGCTCGCAGGCTCCATCACTAAAATGTGGAGCACTCCTAAAAGACCATTAGAAACTTTTGCATTTGTTTATCCCTGCAGATTATAAAAATATCCTCAGAGGTCTAGAGCTGCAGCTCAGTTGGAATGCACAAGGCCCTGGGTTTGATTCCCAGCACAGCATATGAGGTGTTAGAGCTTAGAGCACACACCTGTAACCCCAGCACTCAGGAAGTGGAGGCAGGAGGATCAAATGTTCAAACTAAACCTTGGCCGCATAGCAAGTTCAAGACCAGCCTAGGATACATAAGATTTTGTTAAATAAATAAAATTTTTAAAAAATTTTAATATTCTTAGAATATGCTACCTGGTCCTTGCAGTAATAGCGTGGTATAGGTCAGGCTGGCACCGTGTCATGGTCATTATTGTCATGGCCACCATCTCTTAGAGCCATAAAGAACTAAAGCTCAGAGCAGGTTCCCCACTTGGCCCAGGCCTCCTCAAACCCAGGTCTCCTGACCCCGGTTACGGAATACAGCCCATGGCCCTGTCGAGGTAGAATCAGATCAGACACTTGATACTTGGGTCCCAAAGGCCAGTGGCTCTCCCTGTATGTGCATTGACACCCCCCCCCCCCCCGAGCACTGAGAGGCTGGTAGAATTAACAGTGTGTTTACAGCAGTGCTGAGTGGTCCTGGTCTTGGAGACTGTGTGGTCACTGCTGTTTCTTTCCCTTCCAGCCTGCCCTGGAGGACCAGACACACCGTGTAACAACCGGGGCATGTGTTATGATCAGTACAAACCCACAGGACAGTGCCAATGTCATACTGGTTTCAACGGGACAGCCTGTGAGCTCTGCTTGCCTGGGAGATTTGGTCCTGACTGTCAACGTATGTGGCCTCTTGCCTTTGTTAGTCTGTTTGCCCCTGTATGTTATCTGTCCTTGTCATTGCCACCCACTTGACCTGGGAATAGTAGCTTTCCTTTTCTCCCGCCCACCTGCTCCGTCTGCCTCTTCCCTCCTTGGATGAAGTCCCTTGAAAGAGTCTCACTTCTACAAACTCGCAGCTCCTGAAGCCACCCAGGAACCTGTGGCTAAGCCACACATACTCACTGAAGCCTGCACACACATGGTGACCTCAGGCATTCATCAAGTACCTATCATGTGCCAGTCACATACAGTTTTCCATTCAATCCTTAGCACAACCTGGGAGGTAGGAACTGATGTCAATGGAGAAACTAAGGTGAGAGGAGATGCACTTGCCTACTTGGAATTGTCCTAAGGTTCAGGGTTATAGAGGTTAGCGGGGTATAGGGACAATCTAGCCCTCATCAAAGAGAGTAGAGAAGTGGAAAGTTATAAAAGCTATGGAGGTGTGTAAGCAGATAACAGATCTGAACAAAAGACTCACACAGAGACTCTAAGCTCACAGGAATATCAAGAGCTGGAAGGCAGAACCTGCAGCGATGCTGAAGATATCTTCAGTCAGCACACAGGGCCCCTGAGCACTCAGAACTGTGATGAGGAACTGACATTTGCATCTCAGTTAGTTAACATTGCAATGGCCTACGTCACAAGGACCACCGTCCTTATGCACAAACCAAAGTGGCTTTCCCAGAAGAAAGCAAATGCAGAGGTCTAGACTAGTGGCCTGACCCTGACCTGCCAGAATCAGCAATAGTAGGTAAGGAAGGGGAAGAGAGGAAGGAAATGTAGCCTGAAGGTCACCAGGAGCCACAGCACATAGGGAATTCTAGACCCGTGGAAACTGATCAGCATCTACTCTAGTTTGACCACAGGAGCCACTGAAGGGTTGGGAACAGATTACAAGGGTTCACTGTAATGGCCCTGTGGAGTTCACACAGTAGGAGAGCAAGTGCTGAGATCACTGGGGAGGCTGGGACAGCCAAGAATGGAGGCTGGAGCAGCCATGCATGGAGGCTGGGGTAGCTGGAAAAGCTGGGGTAGCCAGGGAGGCAGAGGCTGGGGCAGCCAGGGAGGCTGGGGCAGCCGGGGAGGCCGGGGCAGCCGGGGAGGCCGGGGCAGCCGGGGAGGCCGAGAGTGGTGATGGCAGCTGGGGCTGACACAGCCATATTAAGTGGTAAGCAGCAGAATTGGTGCGTGGTTTTAAATTTTCTTTATAAATAGATTCCCCAGTGAAGTCGTCACCCCCATCTGTTCTGTGACGTGCCCCATGTCACTCTGCTTCTGTGATACAGCTTTGTGACATTTATTATCACACATTCAGTCCTACAAAAACACAGTCTTCCCTGTCTTGAGCTTCCAGTGCTCTGGCCTGTTGATTTTGGGAATTCTGAGGGAAAGCAATGAGGACTGTGGTAGAAGCCTGGTGGCTTCACACTGAAGGTGCTGTCACTCATTACTGGGCTTTCTGATTTCTCTTACAGCCTGTGGCTGCTCTGAGCATGGGCAGTGTGACGAGGGGATCACAGGCTCCGGGCAGTGCCTCTGTGAAGCAGGGTGGACAGGCCGCTTCTGTGATGCTCCCACAGGTCTGTTGGGGAATGGCCAGCCACTGGCAGCCCTTGGCTTGAGGGGACCCTATTGAGGAAGGGCAAGTGAGCTGGAATCTGAGCGATAGCTGAAAAAATGACAATGAGGGTGTTCCCACTTTCACCTTTAAATAGTGAGGGTGTTCCCACCTCCACCTGTATACTGTATGTGTTCCTAGTTCCACCTGTAAACAACTCAGGTATTCCTACCTCCACCTGCCAACTGTGAGGATGTTCCCACTTCTACCTGTAAATAGTGAGGGTGTTCCCACCTCCACCTGTAAACTGTTTAGGTGTTCCCACACTAAGGGTTACCTCCACCTTCAAACAGTGAGGATGTTCCTACTTCCACCTGTAAACAACATGGATATTCCCACCTCTACCTGTAAACTGTAGGTGTCCCCACTTCCACCTGTAAATAGTATGAGTGTTCCCACTTCACCTGTAAACAGTAGGTGTTCCCCCTCCACCTGTAAACTGTGTAAGTGTACCCACCTCTACCTGTAAACTGTAGGTGTCCCCACTTCCACCTGTAAACAGTGGTTTGAACAGTGGCCTGGATCTCTGGAGGTTGGTGGGTAGGAAGAAAACTTGGTGAAAAGATTTTACTCAGATCTAAAAACCATGCAGTGAGAATGCCTCATTATAGTGGAACTCGGACCCAAGTGCGTGGTGACAGGAATCAGGTGGTGTCAGGTAACTCCAGTCTCTGGAGTCCTGAAATCAGGACCGGATCCTGCTACTGACTGCATGAATGGCCTTGGATAGCCCACTCTCACCTTGCTCATCTGTAGAAAGGTGTACATACTGTAGTATGTATGCAGTATGCAAGGGAAGGGTTGCTGGGATGCCTGTCAAGACCCGTGTTTATATCTGCCGTATCAAGCACAGTTGCTTCCATTTCTGTTGTGGTTTTCGTCACTGATATAATCTTGATCCATGAGTTTCTGAGACCCAGGTCTATATGTCCTAGTCCTGAGACACAAAGGTCAAATTATTCTGCCTAAATCAATGGCCTTTCTTCCTTCTGGAGTAAAGGGCATCACTAGGCTCTTGGATGGGCTTCAGCAGCTCTAACAGTATGATTGACTTTACTTCCAATCCCTGACTACCCACCTAACAGCTTCAGATTGCCTGTGCTAACCACAGTCCCATCTGATCACCAAAGTGCAAGACTTCTCCCCAGTTCAGCAGTGCCCTTGAAAGACAGTGAAATTTGTCTTCAGTTTAACCTTCTCTACCCGGTAACCCATGTTCTTAGGGCAAAAGAGACTGCTGGACAGGTTCATACCTGCTTGTGATTTTGGAGGGATAAAGTTTTAAATAGTTGCATATAAGGCGACCTGTGTCTTATAATCTGAACTGCTTTGCAGACATATCTCAGACTCTGCAAGGTGGGAGGGTGCTTAGCAATCACCCCCTCTCTCTGCCATTTATGAATCTCCTGAAGGGTCCTGGGGAAACCTAGTAGGTGAGGCTGACTCTTCACAGTGGGGCGCAGGGTGAAGGGAGGCCTCTTTCTTCACAGTTGTGATTCCAGTGTGCATACCTGCTTGTTCCATGCACGCAACCTGTATGGAGAACAACACATGTGTGTGTAACTTGAATTACGAAGGTGACGGAATCACATGCACAGGTGAGTCCTCTTTGTTTACTTGGGAAACAGGAACAGGAGAGGAGCAGGGTGTGGTCACAGCAGCTGGGCTGCACCCTGACCCTTCCACTGTCTGTTCGGGCCTCTGCGACAATGCCTATCCTCTCTCAGACTCTTTTCATCAATGGTTTGCTTGCAGTTACTCTGCCTACCTCCCAAGCTAAAGTTTAAAATTTTTTTAAATTGCTTTGCAAAACAAGATGTACTTGTATTTCATAGTATTTTCCTAACTCAACAAGTAATCAATCTTGCTTAGAAAGTTCAGAAGCTGACTACAGCATTAAGATGACAAAGACTGAAGACTACATATCTTCTGCAACGTTACCCTGTCTGTCAGTGAGAGTGAACCCAGCGCCTTTCAAACACTAGGCAAGCACTCTGCCACTGAGTTACAGCCAGCATGAGCACTGCCAGTCCACCAGTGGCTTAGGTGTGTGTCTGGCACACAAGGTCTCAGATTTAAAGGTGCACAAATGAAGAAAATGTTTATTCTGTTTTGTATAGGAGTTTGAAGGGAGGCCTTCAGAGCTAGCACACCTAGGCTGTAGGATAGAGAAGGGAAAGAAGGAGACAAACCTCCATCCCTTTATGAACACAACTCAAATGGCAAAAATCAGATCTTCTGCCATCCTATTGGCTAGCACTTGTCATATGTTGTACCTCGCTGCAAGAGAGCTGGGAGGTACCACCATCTCATTAGACAAGACATAGCACAGCCCACCTATACCTCTGTTTACAACAGAAGAAGAAGGGCGGGGTGAGCAATCTCAGCCATATGTATTTTCTAAAGTTTTCTATGAGCAAGACTCATAAATAATAGATATATTGTCATACCTGCCCATTTGTAGCCCAGACCCACCAGCGTAGGGACGGTGGTACCCGCAGTGGGCTAAGATGGTGCCCTCTCATATTAACCATCCATCAAGACAATCTCTCACAGGCATGGCCACAAGTCAGTCAGATCTGGATCTGAGCAGTGTCTCAACTGAGACTCACTCAACTGATTCTAGGCTGTGTCAACTTAACCAGGACATGGGCAGACAGATGGACACACACACACACACACACACACACACAAGACATGGGAGGGAGGGAGGGAGGAAAGGAGAGAGAGAGAGAGAGAGAGATAACAGTAAAACCCCCAATTCATTCTAAAAATTACCAAAGCTATCCTGATTATATGATAAGTCTGTCATAAGGACATGAGTCATATACAAGCTAGTAGAGAGCCAACAGATCATGGGGACCAAAGACATAGACATGTGATGACTGTCTTACCCATCCACTGTAAGAGTCTGATGGGTGGCCCCAGACAGTGGCACATGAAACCCTCCACCCTTTCTCTTGCAGTCGTGGATTTCTGCAAACAGAACAATGGGGGCTGTGCGAAGGTCGCCAAGTGCTCCCAGAAGGGCACACAAGTCTCCTGCAGCTGCCAGAAGGGCTACAAGGGGGATGGCCACAGCTGCACAGAGATAGACCCCTGTGCAAACGGTGTCAATGGTGGATGTCATGAGCATGCTACCTGCAGGATGACGGGCCCAGTGAGTGCCACTTCCCTGGGGACATTTAGTATAGCAGCCCTTTGCACCATGTTAGGCCTAGTGTCCTCAGCTACCTGGCCTCTGCTTCCCCTCTGGCCTCTGCTGCATCATCTTTCCCACCTCAGTGTTTTTCTAGTGAAAGTCAGTGTATTCTCAGCAGAAAAGGATATCACGTCAGATTTAGTGAAATTCACGTAAGGGCTATTGTTTAGTTCATAGGACTATACCAACATCACTTCTTAGCTTCCACTACAGCTAGACGAGACCCTCATGTTAAGGGAAGGCAATAGGCCATAGAGCAGTGGTCCTCAACCTTCTTAACACTGCAACTATTTGATAATTAATCATGTTGTGGTGACCCCTAACCACAATGCTATTTTTATTGCTACTTTATAACTGCAGTTTCACTGCTGTTATGAACCATAATATAAATATCTGTGTTTTCTCTTGGTCTTAGGTGACCCCTGTGAAAGGATTGTTTGACGCCCCCCCAGGGGTCATGACCCACAGGTTGAGAGCCACTGCTAAAAAGGGTTCTCTCTCTCTCTTTCCTTTCCTTTCCTTTCCTTTCCTTTCCTTTCCTTTCCTTTCCTTTCCTTTCCTTTCCTTTCCTTCCCTTCCCTTCCCTTCCCTTCCCTTCCCTTCCCTTCCCTTCCCTTCCCTTCCCTTCCCTTTCCTTTCCTACTTCCCTATAAGTCTGACTCCAGATATAAAGTTTATTAAGACAAAAGAACTTGGAAATAAACAGCATAAACAGTCTTCAGGAATTGAGTCAGTGCCCCCATTTCTTTGTTGGGAAGAGAGCTGAGGACACAGTGCCCCATACCAGTTACGAACAGATTTACAGCGAGGCAGCCTTTGAGACTTGCTCTGAACATATACAGTATGTAGCTGGAGCTCCCCTGCTTGGAGTCTCTGAGCCTCAGTTTCCCCACATGAAGCAAGCCTAACAACAGAGACATCATGGCATTTGTAACATTAAGTGTGGACACTCTCTAATTGAACCAGTGGTCCCAAAGCAACAACGGAGGACTGTAGCGGGTGACAGAGACAGAGTCCTGTGTGGGAAAGGTGGGCAAGAGGTGCTTCCTGTAGGTCACTTTGCGGGAGGGCTTCTCTGAGAAAGCAACCCTTATACTAATGGCAGCCTATCACCACAAGACTGCACAAGCCCAAGACAACCTTTATCCCGCTTGCATCACCTGGGCATAGTGCCTTTCTGAGTTGTTCCTGTGCCTGATGCGTGTCCTCTGGTGCTTGGGATCATGGGGGGCTTTTCACGGTTTCCTGCCCTCTTCCCACAGGGCAAGCAGAAGTGTGAATGTAAAAGTCACTATGTCGGGGATGGACGGGACTGTGAGCCCGAACAGCTGCCCCTTGACCGCTGCTTACAGGACAACGGACAATGCCACCCAGATGCCAACTGTGTGGACCTTCATTTCCAGGGTCAGTGCGGCTGAGACCTTGGCCCAAAGCACCTGTCTCTTCAGGCTTGTGTGCAGGAGAGAAAAGAAAGATGAAACAAAAACTAAAGAACCCACACATTATCCAGGCTCAGTGAGGCAGGAGAATCACCTCACAAAGGACCTTGAAGGCTAGAACTAGCGGGCCCAAAGGACTTTCTCAGGGTTTCCCTTTCCCATGTTGCTAACAACCTCACAACCATGGACTGGAATTGAGTCTGGAAAGTGCAGGTTAGTGTGGTTGATAACAAAGAGGCTGTCACTCGCGGCAGCAGTTTCTTACCAGCTCTTTGCTCCTCACACAGTGCCTGGCATATACCACAGGCCCTTCTGAGGATGATTTGAATGGCATATAATAAATTCACAGGCCTATACAACTCACAAGAAATTAAAAGCCACAATACGGAGGGCAGGGGGGACGTGCAGGTACAACATGTTGAAACTCCATAGAGAGAAATCACAGAGCCCATGGAGTTCAGAGCCAGAGTGGAGAGGGCCTTCAGTGGTCTCATCTCATATATAAGGGATATATATATATATATATATATATATATATATATATATATATATATATATATATATATAATAGAGAGAGAGAGATCTCACAATGAATCTTCCTTTAAAAACAGAGGAGGTGGGCATGATACTAATCTGCTGATACTGATGCCTTTAATCACAACACTCAGGAGGCAGAGGTAGTTAGATTTCTGTGAGTTTGAGTCAGTCTGGTCTATATAAAAAATTCCAGGCCAGACAGGACTACATAATGAGACCCTGTCTCAAAAATAAATAAATAAATAAATAAAATTAAAAAACAAAAACATATATATATATATATAAAAGCTACCCTTTTTTTCAGATAGGGAAGGAAAATCTATCTAGATGAGACTTTTCCAGAGATATGCAGTAGAGGCCTGAGACTCCAGCAGAAACCCAACAAATGCCTGGATTGAGTCAAACCAGAGAACATGGGGGAGACATTTGTACCTGAAGAAAGAATAGACAGCAGGAAGATTGTAGCTGGTTAGGGGAGATGGCTGCATAGTCACCACGGCTCCACATGTGCCCAGGGCTTACAGAGGCCAGAAGAGGGTGTTGGGTCCCCTGGAACAGTTGTACGCTGCTGTCTGGCACTGCTCTAAAAGAGTAGCCAGTGCTCTTAACTCCTAAGCCATCTCTCCAGCCCTGTTTCTATAATTAATAGAAATAAATACTTCAAGTGATGAGCTACAACTTGAAGGGCAAGTGGTTTCTTTCCCAGGGTACTCTGGGCTACAGTTGGGAAAAGTGGCTTCCCAGGATACCCTGGGCTACAGTTGGCCTGTACCTTAGAAGCCCTTCTATGTCTTGCTTCAATCCCTGGCAGTCAAGCCAGCTGACTTCATAATCTCTCTCCTCTTCTAGACACTACTGTTGGCGTATTCCACCTACGCTCCCCACTGGGCCAGTACAAACTGACATTTGACAAAGCCAAAGAGGCCTGTGCCAAGGAAGCTGCATCCATAGCCACCTACAACCAGCTCTCCTATGCCCAGAAGGTAAGTTCCCAATTAAGTGGAAGCCTCAGGCAGAGCAGACAGAGAGGCTGTGCAGGCTAAAAGCTGGAGAAAATTCCCGTGACTGGCTTCTTAGAACCAAGCATAAGAAACTCCTGAAGCAAAGCAAAGAGTTCATCATATCCTAAGTTAGGCAGCTGCCGTGTGCCCGGCACTGTGTAGGGGGTCATGTTGTCATCCCTATCACATCCCTGGAGATAGATGTCACTCCTTGTGTTTTACTCATAGGGAAACTGGGGCTCAGAAAGGTTGAATGAAATATCCACCCTCACCCAGAGGTGGCACATCCCGGAGGCAGAGTGAAGTGCAGATATCACAGGGAAGGCCAGTAAGGCAAGAACCACAGCCCGGGCAGGGCCTCTCTGAAGTCACAAAACAGTCAATGCTCTAGGGCGTTGGTAAAACGAAGTCCTGGGGTCAGCAGGCTTCCAGCCCAGCATAGAGGAATGGCTCTCAAAGCCTCTGGAACCAGATGCCACTTGGAAAAGGCAGCACTGAGAAGCTACATGCTGGTCCTTCCAAAGGAACAAAGCTTCCATTGCAGGGATCTGGCTTCTAAGGGCGGCTGAATCTCGATCAAGTGATTGAAGCCACTGAAACCTGTGTATGTCCTGGTGTGTGTGCAGGGCTAATGGTAGGGTGGCGTGCTGAAGGCACTTCACATTCTATTGCTTTCGATATACTCGGTGTGTCTGGATCTCCTGGGTGTTTGCTCGATGACTTTGTGCAATTTACTTTGTCTTGCCTCAGTCATCTTTTATTAAAATAACTTTTTGAGAATTTCAGATATAGGTACCATATTTACATCATTTCTGCCCTTCTTCCCTGCCACCAACTCTTCCAATGTCCCCAAAACTCCGTTTCAAATTTATGACTTCTTCAGTTATTTATTTGCACACACACACACACATACACACACACACACACACACACACACACACACACACACGTGTGCATGCACACATGTGCATACACACACACCCTGCTGAGTCCATTTAATGTTGCTCACATGAGTATTATATGAGCTGACCACATGGGTTTTGGAAACTGATCAGGGAGCTCTTAATTAGAGAAAAATAATTCTCCCTCTCTCCACAGCCATTAACTGCCTGTGGCTCTTCATCTAGCGATGGGGCCTTGTGAGATGTCCCTCATTCACGTTGTCATGACAACCGGTGTGATCATGCAGGTCTTGTTCAGGCAACCATATTGTTGTGAAGTCATGGATGCAGGTTCCCTAGCGTATACAGAGACACTTTTCTCTCTGAACTTAGAGTCTTTCTGTCCCTCTTCCACTAAGCCTTAGGTATATGAGCTGGGTTGTAGATGTATCAACGGATGCTGGGCACCTCACAGTCACGTGTTTTGCAGTTTTTGATCAGTTATTGATCTCTGTAATAGTCTCCATCTGCTGTAAAGTGAAGTGTCTTAATGAGGTGTGAGAGCTATGCTTACCAATATGTATAATGATAAGTATTTAGACTACAGTTAGAAATTATACTAGTGTAAGACAGTGACCATAGTGCGTTCTCCTCAGGTGTCCATGGCCTCAGCAGCCACAAGTTGGCTAGGTTTGCAGCACCAGTCAGTGAATTTCCTACTGAGCAGGCCCTAAGTCCAATTAGACAGCTCCTGGTTACACGTACCAGCCTCGCACCTTTGGGAATAGCTTGCCATGCTAATTGTGGTGGCTTACAAGCTTTTTATCTGGGTAGGACCACTGATTGCTTTCCCCCCTTGGCAGCTTGCACAGCTCCTTCCGATGCTATAAGAGCTGGTTCTCGGGCTGGAGAGATGGCTTAGCGGTTAAGAGCACGGACTGCTCCTCCAGAGGTCCTGAGTTCAATTTCCAGCAACCATATGGTGGCTCACATGGGGTCTGGTGCTCTCTTCTGGTGTGTGTGAAGAGAGCAATGGTAGTGCACTCATATGTATAAAACAAATAAATAAATCATAAAAAAAGAGCTGGTTCTCAGGAAGGAGGTCTCCAAGTCAGTTCTAGTTTGATTCTTCCAAGTCTTATGTCCAAATAAGTGTCTTCAACAAGGGGCTTTTACCCCCAGGTTCTGGGAAACAAGCAAAAGCAATCACAAAAGCCTATCTTGTTTGGGGGTCTTCTGGACCTCACTGATCAACAGTGGGATCCCATGCCTGGCACTGGGAGTTTTGTAGTTGATTATAGTTCCTGGGGCAAACATTATCACCCTGTACTTCAATCATCTTTATTATCTGATAGGGATTTTAAAATTACAGCCACACAGGGGTGAAGGTGATGGTGATGATGAATTAGAATTCTGTCATCTATCAGAGTTTTGCTTTATTCATAAGCATTTGCCCTGGGGTAAATGGCTGGAAGTAAATCCCTTCTCAAAATAGAAGCATGAAAGTCCTGGGCACAAAGAGCAAGAGAGTACCGTGGTCATTCATCCAACAGCTTGATGGACAGAAATTTAGTGAGCTGCTATGTTCCAGGTTCTAGTGTAGAACCCATAGAGTGCACAGTCTGTGTAGGGATCAGAACTAACCAAATGACTCCACAGCAAACAAGATGTTACACATAATCCAGCCAATTCCCTGTCTCTGCAGGCCAAGTATCACCTCTGCTCAGCTGGCTGGCTGGAGAGTGGGCGGGTTGCCTACCCCACGATCTACGCCTCTAAGAAATGTGCAAACATTGTGGGGATTGTAGACTACGGAACCAGGACCAACAAGAGTGAAATGTGGGACGTCTTCTGTTACAGAATGAAAGGTCATTGCCCGTCCACTGCAGGCTCTCTGCCTGGACAGCCGATCCCCAAGAGTGAGTGAGCAGAGTGGCCCAAGCCTCACCTTACTGGGCGTGGCCCTGTGCCTTTCCTTCCAGATGTTAACTGCACCTGCAAGGCAGGCTACGTGGGCGATGGCTTCTCCTGCAATGGGAACCTGCTGCAAGTCCTCATGTCCTTCCCCTCACTCACGAACTTCCTGACAGTATGTACCCTGTCTGCCTCTGTCCTCACCTATAGGACGGAGGTTCTGACGACGGCAGCCTCCTGGGACGGTTGTGGTCTTTAAACATGTTGGTATTTTGACAGTGTAAGCATGTGGATTGGTAAAGATCTTTTCCCAATCTGTGGGTTGCCTTTTGGTCTTATTGACAGTATCCTTTGCCTTACAGAAGTTTTGCAATTTTATGAGGTCCCATTTGTCGATTCTTGATCTTACAGCACAAGCCATTAGTGTTCTGTTCAGGAATCTTTCCCCTGTGCCCATATCTTCGAGGCTCTTCCCTACTTTTTCCTCTATAAGTTCCAGTGTCTCTGGTTTTATGTGGAGTTCTTTGATCCACTTAGACTTGAGCTTTGTACAAGGAGATAAGAATGGATCAATTCATCAATGCAATGCAGGTATGCCTGTGTTTGCATCTAAAATGGTTTAAGAAACTGACCAAACCAAAGTAAATAGCATGGCTATTTCTTATATCAATAGCACATCATATCAGAAGCAAATGGACACATTTTTGTCCGTCCACAGAATCAGAATTTATTAACGGTAAATTCACAAGCTGTGTCCATTTTATTGGCTGTAATTTACCATGTAGTCAGTTATAGTCTTGATAATATGACCACTGTCAACCACAGGTTCTTTTATTCTACCATCAATACTAACTCTTGGGCCATCTATTATACTTCACACACTAATACACACACATGCACATGACAGATTGGCTACAAAAGAGGCCACAAAGCTCAAAGAGGCCTTATGGAAGGCAGAGGTCTGACTCAGTGCCCAGGCACCTCAAGTGGTTAGATATTAAAAGAACCCGATGACAGAGCCTGGAAGGCAGCCTGGAGGCTCAAGGCAGGTGAGGCTCGGGGTTGGGCAACTCCGGCTGAATGGGCCTCAGTAAGCAAGAGGGACTACCCTGAGCTGAAGACCTGAAACAGTCTGGCATTCTCTGCCCATCAATCATGAGATGCATGCACTGTGCTAGATGGCTGGACGACAGATCAGTGAGGACCAGTGCTAGATGTCTCTTCCTTTATGGGTGAGGAGGTTGTGTCTACATAAAGAGGATGTATCATAAGTACACAGGCGGTTCCTTTTCACACGTATGAATGAGTTGTTTATCAGCCTGTGCATCATGATGTTGGTGTCTTTGTGCATCCGTGAGACACAGAACCACCCTGCCAATGGGTTTACACTCAGCATGGAGCCAGCTGCTGCTCTGTAAGACAGAGCAGTCACCCATGGCAGGACACAAGCACTGTCTCAGACAATGTGCAGTGGAGCAGTACCCAGAGCATCTTAGGACATTAGGACTCATTAGGATGTTAGCCATCCCGATACTCTGCCAAGGCCAGTGATAGGAAGTACAAAGGAAGTCAGACTTTAGCCTAGCAAAAGGGTATTCTCAGAGGCTTCTCCAGCTTCTCCAGCCACCCCAGCTCCCACACCATGGTAGCCCATCTGACACTTTCTTCTGTTCCCCAGGAGGTGCTGGTTTTTTCCAGGAGCTCAGCCCAAGGCCGGGCGTTTTTGAAACACCTGACTGACCTGTCCATCAGTGGCACCCTGTTTGTGCCACAGAACAGTGGGCTACCGAAAAATAAGGTGAGTGGAATTCCTGGTGCCTACACTTTAGCCAGGAGTGTTATCTGTCACTACCATAACAGGGTACAAATCACTCCACCAGGCCTAACGGTGCAGGCCTGTCATCCCAGCACTTAGGAAGGAAAAGATACAGAAAAACAACAGTCCCTGCCCCAGTGCAGTGGTTGACAGTTATCCAGCACACATCTGCTGAGCAGCCACTGCTTCTGGTCTCCGCACCGCACTATCAGCGGTCCCGGCTGGCCTGTTGATGGCTCTGTCCTACAGGGTTCTCACAACCAGGCAGCCTAACCCGGTCACGGCAAGGAGCAGGAGTGCGGAGTGCTGCTTGGTCCTCTGTTCACATTTGCCAAGGAGTCACCAACCAACAGCTCACAAGGCTGGGCCCAAAGTCAGGGAAAGAGATAAGGGGCCAGAGGCAAGGATCCAGGGAGGAGAGAAGTGTTGAGGCCCCTGGTGAAGTGAGTCTGACACGCCAACCTTCCGCATGATGTGGTTCAAAGAGGACTTGTCCAACTCAGCCCTGGAGGCTGACCAGCAGGCTGTGAGCTCCAGGTACTACCCAATCACAGGGCTGGAGAGAGATGCCTCTGCCTGCCTGGAATGCACAATAGACAACTCCAGAAAACTCGCTTTAGAGAATGAAAATGGCTTCCCTTGTGCTAATTCTCTATGAGCCTTGGGAACGACCCCAAACACCCAAGAAGACCTCACTATGTCCAGCTGTTGCCCAGACCTATGACTGTTCGTGTGCTTTGTTTCTCTTAGAGCCTGTCTGGGCGGGACATTGAGCACCACCTCACTAATGTCAACGTCTCCTTTTACGATGACCTTGTCAATGGTACCGTCCTGAAGACTAGGCTGGGAAGCCAACTGCTCATCACCTCCAGCCAGGACCAGCTCCACCAAGTATGAAAAGTCCTCTGGGTTTATTGAGAGACCTAGAAAAAAATACCTGCAAAGCTCCAGGCATGAGTAGACACGTGTCTGATACCAACTATTATAATGTGAACCCCAGCTTTAAATCCACAGGCCAGGGTGGTATTAATGCAAACTGTGGCTGTGACATCATATCCTCCCAGGTCACCCCAGAGCCTTGGGAATAGGCTGGTCTCGAGATCTGAGTAATGAGTCTTGGTATGAAACCCCATCACCCAGCCAGAGAAAAGAAACTATTTTGAAGATGCTTTGTTCTCTACCTTTGTTTCAGTCAGTTTGTTATTCTATCTCAAGCATTAACACTTGAGCTTCCAAGTCAGATGAGCCAGGAATGAACCTCTGCCTCTCGTTAGCTGTAAGGACTTAGCCTACCCAGCTTTTCTGAGCTCAGTTTCTTCATCTGATAAGTAGGGACAAGGGTGGAAAAATGTTAATGATGACGGTGGAGGTAGTGATGGTGGCAGTTTTGAGGACCACAGTGACTGTGAACTCTAATCCATAGGCTGTCAGGGGTCCAGTCATTCAGAGTTTGTAATGTGGAAACACTGGGCCTGACAGGATGAGTCCTAAGCTGCAGTGCTTTAGACCAGCCCCCTTCAACCTCTGTGCACATCCAAGCCACCCGCAGTCTGTTAGAATATGACTGTCACTCCACAGGCTGGACGTGGCCTCAGTGACACCTACACCACAAGCTAGCGCTTACACATTGTTTAACACCTCTCACCTAGAGGTGTAGTGTGACCCCGAGCCTCCGGGTTTACCACTTACTGCTCAGGCACTCTTGGGCAGGCCAGTTTCCTTCTGGTAGCTCATCTGTCACATATGGGTTGGAGCAATAAGCCCAAAGGTCTCTCTGCAGCCCTCGGGTCAGCTTGTTTGATGGCACAAAGCCAGTGGGTATTTGACAGTACACAGGAGAGGTTAGGCTCTCAGATCTGAGAAGCCAAGTGGAAAACCTGCCTGTGTGGGGCAAGGGGAAAGCGGCTGTGGATCTCATGCACTCTCTTCCGGTTCCCCAGGAGGCCAGGTTCGTGGATGGAAGAGCCATTCTGCAGTGGGACATCATTGCCTCTAACGGGGTTCTCCATATCATTTCTGAACCTTTGAAAGCTCCTCCCACGGCCGCAGTGAGTGCTCAGGCTCCTGACAAGGAGCCAAAAACCCCCAAGTCCAACATGCACTCCCCGGAAGTCCACGAGCCGGAAAACCCCCAAGTCCAACATGCATCCCCAGAACCCAGAAGCCCACCAGCTAGTTTGCTGATCCAAAGGGAAAGATGAGTCAGGAGACCCAGAGGGAGGGAAGTGAGAAGGGCTAAACTTTTCTCTGAGTGTCTCTGAAGCCCAGTTTTCTCAGCTACAGTGTGAGCTGAGGGGTTGGTTCACAGCACTTCCCCATCCTGGGGAGACTGCATGGAGAAACGCTGAGCCCTTAAAGCAGTTGCTGGCACAGCCTGCATGCTCCTGAAAGGCTAGCTATGGTTATCCTTAGTATCCTAACACTCTACCAGGAGCACATAGAAAGTTCCATAGCTTGTTGGTTGTGCAAATAAGCTCCAAACAAGACTGGCTTTAAAGCCTATTCTATTCCTAGAAAGCTACAGTTTGGACAAGTATTTATCCTCTCTGCCTCAGTTTCCCCATATAAAAAATGGGGGAAATGGTATCCGTATCTCTTCAGGTTGTTATACTAGGCCCCAGCAGTGATATGGCCTAGAACTGTGCGCATTTCACATTGTTTTTTGAGTCACTCCAAGGTGCCTGGGCAAGCGAGGGTACACTCAGACATCCTCTCTGGGGAAGTTTAAGAACTGAGCCCTTTCCTGTCTCTGTACAGACGGCTGCCCACTCTGGCCTAGGAACAGGCATATTCTGCGCTGTCGTCCTGGTTACTGGTGCGATTGCTCTGGCTGCCTACTCCTACTTCCGGCTAAACCAGAGAACAACTGGCTTCCGGCGTTTTGAGGTAAGGGGTGGGGGGAAATGGGAAGGGGATGGTGGGACTGCCTTTTGTTTGTTTCTATGCATGTAAAGGTAGTACATGCCTGTGACCCCAGTGCTCTGCAGGCTGATGTGGCAGGATCAGGGTGTGTGTGTGTGTGTGTGTGTGTGTGTGTGTGTGTGTGTGTATACACACATATACATGCATACATACATACATACATACATACATACATACACACATACATACCTGAGGTTGTCCTCTGGCATCCATATGCATGTACACACATTGGCACAACACCAAATGTCCAAGACTGAGTTATTTACAAAGAGCCTGGGTTTATTGACTTGTGGCTCTGAGTTATTTACAAAGAGCCTGGGTTTATTGACTTGTGGCTCTGAGTTATTTACAAAGAGCCTGGGTTTATTGACTTGTGGCTCTGAGTTATTTACAAAGAGCCTGGGTTTATTGACTTGTGGCTCTGAGTTATTTACAAAGAGCCTGGGTTTATTGACTTGTGGCTCTGAGTTATTTACAAAGAGCCTGGGTTTATTGACTTGTGGCTCTGAGTTATTTACAAAGAGCCTGGGTTTATTGACTTGTGGCTCTGAGTTATTTACAAAGAGCCTGGGTTTATTGACTTGTGGCTCTGGAGACTGGGACGCCCAAGACCAGGGCCTGGGATGACTTGGCTTCCGACAAGGGTCTCGTGCTAACTCAGCTCACAGCAGAAAGCTAAAATGTTAACTAGAGAAGTGCAGAAGCAGCAAGGCCAGGGACAGACTCACTCGTTACCAAGCCAGCAGCTGTGACACCTGGAAAAGAGTGTTGCAGTACACGAAAGGCAGCCCCTCAGCCCTTACAGGCTGCGCCTCCCACAGTCAGTCCACACAGCGGGTTCTGGAGGAACACACACCAGGTACACCCCGACAGCCAGCTCCAGGAGCTAGGCTAGCTCAAAGATGTCCTTCCCCCCAGAGCTGGTGTTTGGTTATAGCAATGAGAATAACCACCCCACCCATGCTCCTGCCTCCTGGGGGGAGTCCCTAGATAGGTGCCCAACTTAGTGGGCACAGGAGTTGAGACTGGCCCTGAGAGTTGGGGATCAGAGTCAAACACCCGCAGAGCCTCATTCTCAAGCCAGCAAATCTCATTTCATTCTCTGTGTAGAGTTGAGTCTGACTCACATCATCAGTAAGCTTTGGAGCTGACCATGGGGTGGCCCATGTGTCAGTCACTTTTCTGGTACCATGGTAACATAATACCATAATGAAGCTAAGTGGAAGAAAAGTTAGCTCGTGGTTCTAACTCATGATCACTTGGTGACATGGTCACTTGGTAACTTGGCCTTTGGATCTGTGGCAAGGCATATTGTAGCAGGAACACATAGCCGAGTACTTCATGGTGGCTAGAGAGTAAAGAGAAAGGAAGAAGATGAGGCCAGGGTTCCCAAGTCCCCTTCATGGGCACACCCCTCAGATACCAAACTTTGTCCCACTAGGCCCCACCTCCTAAAGGTCCCACAGACTCTCAAGAATGCTAGGGTGGGGTCCAGACTTTAACCCAGAGCCTTTGCAAGACACATCTCCAGACGTGCAGCAGCTGAGCATCCTTCCTTGTGGACTCTACTCTTCACTGGTCTCCTTTCCACTCTCAGAGGATGCTGTGCAGCGCCCTCAGGCAGCAGCCCATGCCTTCCAGAAGATAGCTTGCCTGTTTATAAGCTCAGAGGCAACTGTCCAAAATATCTATTACTATAACCAAAACACTACAACTAGATCACATACAGCCTAGAGGTCTGTTCAGCTCACAGATCTGAAAGCTGGATGATCTGAAACCATGTGGCCACCCCTGGTAAGGGCTCTCTTGCTACAGGGGAAACTGTCCAAATTCCCCACACAATGCAGAGAATGAACTAGGGTGACAGGGCCAAGTCCTGGCTCAGAGTCACAATCCCACTGGCTCACACTTCACCCACTGTGCACTTTGACCTCAACCAAAGGTCCTGCAGATAGCACAGCACAACCAAGTTTCTGCCCACCTAAATAGATCAAAAGGGGACTAGATTTCAAGGCATGCATGGGTGAGAACATTCAAAGCATTATGTTTGAATATGGAAAACAAGTATGCATATCAGAGATAACCTTTCCAAGTTCAGGAATGACCACACAACTCCAGGGTAACAAGAGGCTCAACAATGCTTACGGTAAGAGAATTGGCAGCATAGGCCATGGGAACATTTCTGGGCTGTAGAGATGTCCTATGGGCCAGATTGGGAGACACACCTGGTCAGATATGTAAGCTGTCCCGTGGGCCCAGTGCCTTCTCTCACAAGTCAGTCATCTCAACAGTGTTGCTGAGAAGGCTCCTGAGAAGAATGGCTCAGGGATGGGGACAGTCCTGCCTCTCAACCCTTGTCATTCTCTTTCTGAACAGTCAGAAGATGACATTGATGCCTTGGCCTTTGGCAAGCAGCAGCCTGAGAGTATCACAAACCCTTTGTATGAGACCTCAACGCCGGCAGCCCCCGAGCCCTCCTGTGACCCCTTCACCGTGAGTTTGCACTTCACTCTAGGCCAGGGTTCATCTGGGGTACAGAATGCCACCTTCTGGCAGAGATCAGTGGAGCTACCCCGTGGGAAGAGCACCTTTCTAGAATGTCTGACAGCAAGCCAAGAAGCCACTTTCCTGATCAGAATCCCCATCTTTTCGGGGAGATGGCAGAAGCCCCAAACCAGAGGCTGCCTTGCCTCTACCATATGGGGGGTGGGGAGGGGTGCTACTCACAGAAGTAAGCCTGCAGAAAGTTGTTCCCTTAGCTATGCCCTCATCAACTCTGCCCGGGCAGAGCCACTTCTTGCTTGGGCAGTTGTCTTTGCTTGAGATCTTTAACAGGTGATGCTCGGATCTAGTCTTCCAAAGAGCCATTCATGTATTAAGTTGATGAGGCTTCAGGTTGGGAGCACCCTGACTTTAACCCGACGTAACCCTATGAAGGGCACCCCATTCACATTGAATGGGAAAGGTCATCTTTATAAGTTCTGGACTGACAAGCTAGGGAAAGGCATTTTCCCCTTACATAACCACGAAGAACCTTAACAACCAGTGTACTGGCTGTCCTTGTCTGACTAGCACACCACCCAGGTTGGCTGTTTTCTTTCAGCCGAGGCAACGTTGTAGTCTTGGCTTAGATGGACTAACAGCCCTTCTGGAGCAGTAACCAAAGCCAGATGGCTGCTGTCAGTGTGGTGTTTAGAACACATATTTCTCCTACAAATGATAGTATAGTTGTTTTTAAAATATGACTCTGAAAATCCCATTAAATATAGTATTTATTTACTAATCGAGACAAGGTCCTGCTCTGTAGCCTTGACGGGCCTGGAACTTACTATATAGAGCAGGTTTTCCAGAACTCAGAGACTCACCTTCTCTCAAGTGCTGGGATAAGTGGTGTGTGTCACCATAGCTGGCTGTGTAGTTCAATTTTTACAGGTTGTCACTAAAACACTACAAAGCTTTCTTACAAAACACTTTAAGACGCTTTACTGCAATAGCTGCAAACCCCGAGTCCACACCCTGTGGGGATTCGTATGTGTGGTAGCCAACAGAATTACCTTCACAGAAGGTTGAAAAATAAACACATCACGGCTTAACCTCCTTACCTCCCCATATTTTGCCTTAAGGGCACCTTCAGCTTTAAGCATGACAGAGTCACCCAAAGCAAAGGGACAGCATTTCTAGAGGCAGGATTCAGTTCAACTCAGTCAGAAC
This sequence comes from Mus musculus, assembly GCF_000001635.26. Taxonomy (NCBI): domain Eukaryota; kingdom Metazoa; phylum Chordata; class Mammalia; order Rodentia; family Muridae; genus Mus; species Mus musculus. The sequence goes on along the minus strand of NC_000076.6, from coordinate 86,842,282 downwards.
CAGTGGCCCAAAGGCTCAAGTTCCAGGACTCCTGAGCCCAGGACACCAACAGGCTACACTCTCTGCCTTTTATACCTGCCCATCTCCGTACATCCCAAACAGAAACCTCTGCTAACCAATGCTGCTTGTCAACGCTAATGGCAGCACTCTGGCAGGGAGTAGGGTGTCCTGAGTTCAGCATCTCAAAGGCTTGCAGTCATCATGCTTCAGTATCTTCAGTATGAAGGAGTGTCTATAACTCTATTAATCACCAGTGGCTAAGTGTTAAATGGCCAACCCTCACACCTTCCTTGGGACCTAAGTATTCCTATAGTACTGATAGAGACAGGGAAGCAATATTGAGAAGCACACAGGCAACTTCAAGCAGCAAAACTTCAAGCATATATGGGCCCAGCATAAGCAGCCCTAGCCAGCACCTAACCCACCCCCACCGCCAGCTCTCACGTGAGGCAGCAGTATGAGGGAAGGCTCCAGTGACCACACATGCTTTAGGCCCACCCACCCCCTGTCTGAAGCAGCACCATGAGCAAAGGTTCAGTGAGGCCCCAGAGCAGAGCAGTGTTCTCCCTGGAGGGATGCAGGAGAGGCATCCTAACCCTAGCACCACTGCCTTCTTTCTTCCAGGACTCTGGAGAACGGGAGCTGGAGAACAGTGACCCTCTTGGGGCACTGAGGTCCTGATGTGAGAAGCCAGCCAACAGCCACAGCCACGTGAGCCCTGAGCCATCACGGTTACACGGTGACTCCCCTGCTCCAGCTGTCACTTGGATCATTTGTTTTAAAGTATGATAACTCAGAAGCCATACCTCACCCCTCTGGTTAGTCTGGGGTTGTCGTCATGGGTAAGGGGACATGTTTCCAGGACACCAGTATACCTCTGCCTCCTCTGGGCCTTCACTGTGGCTCTCTGCACCTTCCAGATGGTGCTTGGCCTGTTCTGCCCTATCTGTGGGTAGCTGTGACCCTGTGGTATCTCCTATTAACTGTAAGCACCAAAGGCAAGGCTTCATCCCATATGTTCTGTATTCCAGTACCCAGAAGTACCTGCCACACGGGTGCGCTCAATAAATGTGAGAACAGAAAAAGTCACTGTGTACCTAGAAGGTGTCAAACTATGAAAGCAAAATACGACGGGCAGTGGTGGCACACCCCTTTAATCCCAGCACTTGGGGCAGAAGCAGGCAGATTTCTGAGTTCAAGGCCAGTCTGGTCTACTGAGTTTGTTCCAGGACAGCCAGGAATACACAGAGAAACTCTGTCTCAAAAAAACAAAACAAAACAAAACAAAACAAAAACCCAAATTAAAAAAAATAAAAATAAAAATAAAAAAAAGAAGAAAGCAAAATATACTTAATATACAAGGCTAATTAGAGCCCTTCCAATTAGCCAACATTCATCCTAGCAGTTACTTGATTTTGCTTCCCTGCATTTACTTTACACAAATGAGACTCCACACCCACTAGAGCGCTGGTCAAATGGTCCATCAGAAGACAAGCTTTGCTGGGGTGTGGGGAGCCAGGACTCTCGGGCCTTACTGTGGAAAATGTCTAGTGGAGGTACTGTGGGAAAGCCTCAGCCCCTCAGACAGTCCAGTGGATTGCCACAGAACCCAGGACTGTCTCTCATTGGTGCATACCCAAGAAGACTGAACACCTGTAGGCTTACATGTACTCATGGTGACATTGTTCATAACAGTCAAAAGGCAGAACACCAATGTCCATCATCTGGCATGAAGGAGCTGTGGTGTATCCATGCAACACACCCCTGAAAGATGCTGTGTTGCTATGTGACTGAGCTGTAGTGTATCCATGCAACACACCTCTGAAAGATGCAGTGTTGCTATGTGACTGAGCTGTGGTGTATCCATGCAACACACCCCTGAAAGATGCTGTGTTGCTATGTGACTGAGCTGTGGTGTATCCATGCAACACACCTCTGAAAGATGCAGTGTTGCTATGTGACTGAGCTGTGGTGTATCCATGCAACACACCCCTGAAAGATGCTGTGTTGCTATGTGACTGAGCTGTGGTATATCCATGCAACACACCCCTGAAAGATGCAGTGTTGCTATGTGACTGAGCTGTAGTGTATCCATGCAACACACCTCTGAAAGATGCAGTGTTGCTATGTGACTGAGCTGTGGTGTATCCATGCAACACACCCCTGAAAGATGCTGTGTTGCTATGTGACTGAGCTGTAGTGTATCCATGCAACACACCTCTGAAAGATGCTGTGTTGCTATGTGACTGAGCTGTGGTGTATCCATGCAACACACCCCTGAAAGATGCTGTGTTGCTATGTGCAACAGTGTACCCTGTACCATTAGAAAATGAAGTGTTATCTGGCCATACCATGCTGCTCTTCCCTCACCCCCTCTACTTCCTTCCCTGTCCTTCCTGCATAGCCCAGGCTAGCCTTAAAGTCTAGATTCCCCTGTTTGAGCCCCAGCATGCTGGGATCATGTGTTTCAGCTGCCATGCCCAGGCTTACCAAGATAGATAGATAGATAGATACCCAGGCTTACCAAGATAGATAGATAGATAGATAGATAGATAGATAGATAGATAGATAGATAGATAGATAGATAGATAAAATAAATTTTAAAATCTTGAGATTAGAGAATTGGGAAGGGAATAAAGAGGCTTTAAAACCACCAGTCCAGTGACTTTTGCAGATAAGCAGCAGAGATCCAGAGAGACCGAGCAGCCTCGGTGGCAGGACTTGCTAGGACTGGGACAGAACTGAGTGTTGTCTCCCCCAAGCCCAGGGCCTGCAAACTGGCATCTGTGTATTTGGGATAAAGATTTCAACAACATACCGTCAACTTCTGGTCCTTCCTCGCTATGGACACTTGGCTCACAACTCAGCAAGCTTCAGCAGCCACCTCTGTAACACCCACGCACCCTCCAAACCAACCAACCTACTGGCTCATTCTCCAGTTATCAGAGGGCACAGTGTCAGCAGGATGGAGTCGCTATGGGGTAGGCACAGGGTGAAAGCCCAGGTTGAACAGACCTCAGACTTCCCCCCCTTTTGCCTGTACACCCCAAATCTATTCATCCCATCCCATTAAAGATTTGCCGAGTCAAGTCTATCTAAAGTTCTGGGAGCCATAAAATGTCTTGTAAGCTCTCTCTCTCAGCCCCAGGATACCAAGGCTGAAGCTACCACAGTTCACTAGAGAGGGACATCACACCACGAAGGAACAGTGGCACATCTCCAGGAACTCCATCCCCCAAACAACAAATGTAGGACAGACTAGCTAGAGGCTCTGTGGCATCCATCATCCCAACACAAATAGAAGTGAGCACACTGGGAACACGACACTCACAGGAGACATGAATGAGGGTCTGTTCAGCACAGCAAGGGCACGGTGGCGTGCCCACAGATGCCAAGTCTATACACACACGCTTAAAATATATTAAGGTAAGGCCTTCAATATTTATAAACTCATCCAAGCCCAGTAGCAAATTTTCTGAATATTCCTCAATTCTGTATTTCCTCAGTATGTCCCACAAGACAGTGTACCCCACCCCAACTCCCCCAACATCACCACACACTGTGTATGCCTGCCAGCCACCACCTGCCCAAGGAAAGCTCACACAGTTTCTATTTATAACTTAATCCTAAAGCCCAGAAACCATCTACATTTCACCCTTTCTCAATCCCCTTCTGTGGGTCCACTCACTTCCTTCTTTGGAGGAGCTGGGAATTGAACTCAGGGCCTCAAAGCATGCTGGGTAAGCACTCTACCACTAAGCTGTGCTCCCAACCCTAGGATTTTTTTTTTTAACCTTTGATTTATTTTCATAGAAATGGTCTCACATCTGGGGGGAAAACCATGTTTTGCAACTGGCTTAAATACCCATAAACCGATAGGTCTAACACACATACCAGGAGATACAACTCAAGCTTTTATTTGGCTTTAAGTTCATTATCACAACATAGACAATCAACACGTAGAATAAATAGCAAATTCACATTCCGAATAAATAGTAAACCTACTTTGTATTTATTGTGCCTGATACCACACAGGCACAGTCATCCCACGACACGAAACAGTGAGGAAATGGGCCTACATTGGAGCTCTAGCCTGTGCTAACAGGAGAATACAGGGGCACTTTTGGAGGAGCAGACTGGAGACAAAAGTGTCATGCAGGAAGGCCTTCTGAGGGACACTGCTGGGATGGACACCTGGGAGGGGAAGACCAGTTGTTGCAGGGCAAGCACAGGAAGGTCTTAGGAGCCCCAAAGGGAGCTCTGGAGCTGTCCCCAAAGTAGTGTTGGAGAGACCAGGCTCTCGACCCTTCACAGGGAACAGTCATGGAATATACACCCCCAGGAAAGGCATGTGATCTGGGGCAAGGCAGAGAAACCCATCAGCCGGCCACACTCCAGCCCCTGGGATGAGCCGGCCTTCAGTCCTGGGTCCAGCAGAGTAACGAAAAGGGGCAACAACTCGTAGCTTAAATCCACACAGTGAAGCAATCTCAGCTTAGCGCTGGCCGTGCAGAAACAGATACACATGGTAGACAGGGCAGCTAAGGGGACACAGCACGCTGGCTTAGACCTCACACTAACTATCCAAACTGGAAGGCTGCTCCACTGGCTCTAAGCAGAGAATCTTGCCATCCCAGCCTGAGGCAGCAAGCCACACCCTGTGCTGATGAATCAAATCCCAATGGAACAGTGTGTCTATTCCTACAGAAGCGGCAACCAGAATGGCCTGCAAAGCTGAAAATGGTTCCCTTATTAGAAAAGGGCCCCCTCCTCTTCCTTCCCTTTGCTTAACCAATCCGTGGTCTAAAATGTTAGCTGAACTCAAGAACCTAGCTCACAAATATTAAGGCCAAAACCACAAATAAATAAATAACAAGGAAATAAAGGAGAGAGAAAAAAATCCACCCAATGAAAGGAAATCATGCCAGGCCGGGTGGTATGCTCCTCTTATCCCAACACACTGTGGGGGCAGAGGCAAGCAGATCTCTATAAGTTTGAGGCCAACCCACTCAACATAGTAACTTCTAGACCAGCCAGAGCTACACACTGAGACCCTGTCCCAAACTAACAAACAAAAGAAGGTCCTCAGGAGGGAAAGAATGGATCGGCTCCCTAAGCAGCTGAAGAAAACCACCAAGGAGCTCTGCAGCTGGCCAAATGTAGTCTCTTGAGCATTTTAGTCAAGAGCCCCCAAGTAGGGTTTTGGCAGCAAGTGAGCATTTGGATAAAGTGGAACTGTAGTGTTTAGCACTTGCCGAAGGGAGGGGAAAGCCATTTAGTTCACCCAAAGCTAAATTAGGTAGATGGCACGAGAGCTTTTCACTTCTCCCTCATTGCAATAAATGAGAGGGCTGATGTGTTCAAAGCAACCTATAATTTAGTCTGGGATCTGACCAAATCAGCAGCAGGTGTACTAATGGTGAAGTGGGGAGCACGACAGAGACAGACATGGGTAGACAGCCAAAGGAGGAGAGGAGAGGAAGGGAGGGGGAAGGAGGAGAGAAACAGGGAGGAGGAGAGAAGGGGAGGAATGGACAGGGGAGGGGGAAGGAAGAGGGGAGGGGAGGGGAGGGGAGGGTGTGCTATCTTAGGAGGAAAATCAAGAGCTTTAAATACTCAGAACCTGAGATATTTTTAAAGCCAGCTCTCCCCTGAAAAACCAACTGAGAAACCCCAAGCAGTGCAAACTACTCCAGTGGCCCCTGATGGCACCATGACCTTGCTGGACATCAGACTGGCAGAGATTGCCCTTAGACTGAATTGTTGTTCACATGATTCTAAGAAAATCAGTCTAAGCAATGTCAAAAAAACAAAACCCTACAAATTAAAGATATTAAAAATAATTTTACTGTTCGGTTTACAGTTTGATTTTTTTTTTCCGAGACAGGGTTTCTCTGTATAGCTCTGGCTATCCTGGAACTCACTTTGTAGACCAGGCTGGCCTTGAACTCAGAAATCCGCCTGCCTCTGCCTCCCGAGTGCTGGGATTAAAGGCGTGCGCCACCACACCCGGCCTACAATTTGATTTTTTTAAAGGTGAAAAAAAGACCCACCTCCCCTTGTACTGCCCTCAACGTGTACAAAAATACTCTAGAAATACTCTAGAATACTCTAGAAAGAAGAAAATACCACAGCGCAGCAGGTCAGACCCCAGCCAAGAGTCCCAGGGACAAGCTAAAACTTGTCCTGGCTACACTAGATGAGGACAGTAACAGGGAAAACGCCCCATTCTTCCTGCAGGGATGCCGTGCCAGCCATGCAGCCAGATCACAGTTTGCATGTCTGGTGCGACAGCCTCGCTGATCCCAGTACTGCCACGCTTGGAGACCTCGGGACTGTGATCCTCCAGACAGGAATAGGCTGTAAGATTCACTTCTCAAACCCAGGAGATGTCTTCCTCCCCCAAGGCTCAGGTCGCCTACTGTAGGCATAAGAAAACATCGCTACCTCAATCTTGAGTAAATAAACCCTCGAAACTGTCCACACCAGAAGAGTAGACAATTCGACCAAAGATTCCTCCTACAAGCACAAGTTAGGGCTTAGGGCATCCGGGCAGCATGCATCCTTTTAGGACCCTGACACTGAGCAGCTGCCAAAACCCCCGATGGCTAACACTGGGGAACGGGAACACAGGAACAGAAAAATGCCCATCTCATTCTAAAAAGGAGCAGAATACTGAACCCCCGTGTTTAGAACACAAGAAGGGGGAAGGGAGACTGAAGGGTCACCTTGACAACAATGTTAAACACTACCAACATCAAAGATCCCATGCTAACACACAGCATTACAGTGAATGCTGCACAGCTCCGTTAGCTTCTGCACATTGCCAGGCAGTCAGCAACCGGCCAAGGGAGCAGCCCTCAACAGCTGGTTAAGATCTACTCATTGCGGGTTAAGATGCCAGAGCGCAAGCGCTCGCCACAAGTCTCCGTCATGGTCCTGCCTTTCTTTACACTTCTGCATGCATGCACACACACACAGTTGCAGGAGGCTGAGGCCGGAGGATTGAGTCCAAGGCCAGCCCAGGCTCCAAAGCAAGACCCTACCTGGGGGGACTCGGGGGGGGGGGGGGGGAGCAGAAGCAGCAGCAGCAGCGCCACAAGAGCACAAAATGAGTCAGGCCAGGTGACAAGGCTAATCTGGCCACGAGCACTTTCGTGGCATTTGCAATGAACGTGGCGTCTGCAACGAAAACGCCATTAAACAGAACTGTTGATAACAGAGCAGCCAGTCCTGTGGTGCCTAAGCAGCAAAAGTGTTCAAAGCTACTACAATCAGATGTAATCAAGGATTCATCCCTCCAGAGGGGGAAGGACAGAAGCAATTTCCCCAGCTTGGCTCTCAGCATGAAATGTGGCATTCCCACAGCGAGCTGTCTGTGCTGGATGTCTAACACACAGGCTAGCCCTGGCCACAGGCTGAGTCTTTCTTGTCTTCTATAATGTCCAAAACACTGGCTGAAAGGCAATTTTAGTGCGAGTGGCTGTCTTCTCCCACTTTTCCTAGGGAGGAGGGAGCCCACCCATCACCCCTTTGGGGCAGACAAAGCCACTGTGACAAATGCTTCCTGTTTTCCCTCAACAAAGTCATTCCAGGAGGCTGTGAATTTTATGGGAAAATGTCCTTGAAAGCCTAGGACCAGGAGATGGGGGAACTGGCCACAGGTAGGGCTGCTCCCTCAGGAACCTGCTTCCTGGTGTGCTGCAGATCACCACGCCCTTGCGGTCCCCAGTGCTGCTTGTAAACAACCAAGAAATGTCTCACAGAATCAAGAAGTGTCCACTCTCCACCTACGGAACACAGGCAGCCATCAAGAGGTCTCACTTGTCAGAAGCCATCAAGAGGTCTCACTCATCAAGAGGCCCACGTTGCTGGTTCCACTATAAGCAAGGTCTCATCAGGGTTTCAACACTGTTGTGTGGAGAAGGGCCGGGAGGCCCCAGGCGGCCAGCTCCTGCCTCAACCTGGACAGGACAGTATTCATAGTAAGATAGAAAAAATACAAAAGGCGCATCTGACTCTGGGAAGCAACTCTGAGGCTGCCTGACCCTCTGTGAGGCCACGAATGCTTCTGGCTTTTGCCTCAGGCAAACACAGGACTACTTGGCCTGAGCCTCCTGCAGCAAAGGGGCTTTGAAGGCAGACGGGCTGTCCGACCATGCAGGGAGCTCATGTTGCAGAGGAGTCCTCCTGGGGTAGAATGTGTGGTGGACGTCGTAGTTCAGAAGGCAGCTCAGAGACGCCATGTAGATGTCAGCGAACCTCGACAGCCGCCTCAGGAAGTAGGTTGGATTCTGGTCTGTTCGGAACAAGCTCCCAAACTGGGCGTTGAAGAAACTTTTGGTCATTTCTCTGAAATATCATGAAGGAAAAAGAAAGCACAGAGAGAAGTTTTTAAAGGTTTTGTTTTTTTGTTTTTGTTTTTGTTTTTTGAAAGAAAAAACAAAACTTGAGTAAAAATATCTTTAAAACAAAACCGACTGGAAAGAAAAAGCAGCCAACTAGCCACGGGCAGACCTAATACCAGTCAGGAAAAACCTGTAAGTCAGGTATGGGGCCCACACACCCCTGAGGTCAAATCAGGCAGCCAGCCTGGGCTACAGAGATATGAGGCCCATGCCTGTAACCTTAACACCAGAGGGCTGAGGTTAGACGATTAGGAAGCTAGCCTGGGCTAAGCAATGAGACCCTGTCTTACAAAACAAATAAACAAACCACAAAACACCATCTGTCCAGCCAGCTCTCAAAATAGCCTGTTTTACATCCCTGGCTCTGTATCAGTTAAGATGCTACTTCAAGGTTGCACCATGAATTACGCGCATCAGAGTGGGCAGAGCTGCTTCAGAGCTACTGAGACAAAGAGTTCTCCATGGTGCCAAGAACTAAGCAAGGCACAGAAATAAAATGCTGTAAAGCATTCTCTCCTGGAGGAATTACAATTATTGTGTTGATCTCCACCTCCAAGGACAGACCTTCAAATGCTTCGCACGCCCCCTCCTAGCCTAGCCTGCAGCATCTTCAGTCAGTCAGTCACCAAAGCCACGGTGTTTCCCCTCTTCAGTTAAACCTCTGTGCATTCCTATCAACATCCTCCACACAGCCTACTCCAGCAAAATGGATTAATACCATTTAAACGGTGTTAGATTCCTTACTAACATGGGAAACGCTTAACTTGTTGCACACGGTGCATAAAAGTCACATACTAATAGCAGTTGTCTGTTGTCACTGACGACTAATACGATCACAGCTGTTAAAACCCCAGCTAGGTCGCTGCAGGTAAACAACATAAATGGTATTTAAATGTTCACTGCAACACCTCTTTAAGACGTTGAAACGAAAGCTTACAGGGGCTGGATAGGTGGTTCTGTGGTTAAGAACACTTTTTGTTCTTCCAGAGGGCCTGGGTGTGATTACAAGTGCCACATGGCAGTCCACAACTGTCTATTACTCCAGTTCCAAGGGATCTGATGTCCTCTTACAGTGGACCCAGGTTCAACTCCCAGCACCCATGTGGCAGCTCACAACTGTCCATAATACCCAGGGGGCCTGATGTCTTCTTCTGACCCCCATGGCCATAAGGCAAGCACGAGATTCAGACTTGCACATATGCACATAAGCAAAGCACTCCTACTCATTAAAAAAAAGATGTGGCGATGTTAGAGACATGAAGCCAATAGGAAATCTCTGTCAGGTGAAGCTTCCTCAATGAGCATGTTAGGTCCCTAGAAGTGAGTGACCCATTCACTGCAGACAGAGCCCAGGCCTTCAGAGACAGCGGCCCTGAAGTCAAACCACACCACCCCCTTTCCCACTCTCCTCCACTCCACATTTTTACAGCAAAACAAATCAGTTCAGAAGAAGCCTGGGCTGCCCAACGGTCTGAGGAAGAGACTCGACCCAGGCTCGGCCCCGCAGAACCCCTCAACATCCCTTGTCAACTCTGGCTGCCGTCATTCAGGGACCCGAACCCCAGAAACAACCAGTTTCTAAATCTCAGGCTATGCCAGGGCGGGAGCAACCACATTCGGTTCACAGACAGTGTGAGTATCCATCACAGGAAGGCTCCCTGTGGGCAACTGTCTCCCTAAGGACACACTGATGACAATTCTGACAAGCCAAAGGCTTTCTTCACCAAGAAAAGCTGGGGGCACATTCCTGAAACAGCAGGGAGCATAACTAGACTGCAGGAGCCCTGAGGATCCCTGTGTGTTCAGAGACAGCCTCCAGCACTGTCCCAACAGCCAGCTACCATTGGGCTGCTAGTCAGGCCGGAGGAAAAACACCAAAAAGCCACCTCTTAAAAGGCTTTCAATGGCAAAGGCAGAGGACAGATGGAGATCGCAGCTGGCTTTGAAGAAACACCACACATCACCATCAGCAGAGAACTGATCCTGGATACTGGGAAGTCACGGTCACACTCTGGAGCTAAAATAGGATGCTTCCTGAAGTCTCCTCGGATGCACAGCACACACCAAGGGCCGGATGGGTATCGGCAGGTGATAAATAGGACAGGCTCACCTCATCTCCTTCCTCTCCTTTTTCCACTCCTGTAAAACCAGCTGTGACTCGGCGTCTCTGTGGACCTGCAGGGACATAAGCCAACAGTTTCCAGGGCTCTGCTTTCAAACACACTCGTTAGCAGTAAGAGTTATTTAATGGGAAACTTTTCATGAAGGAATCCTTCCTCCTCCTTAAGTCTAACAGTTGGGCACTTGTGTGAAGTACCCACTTTCCCCAGTGAAAGCCTGGCTTGTTGACACACAGAGAAGATCCAGCTGTCCAGTACTGGAAACCTAAGGCGTGGGCTGCTCTTATGTCAGCCTGACACACAAACTAAAGTCATCTGAAAAGAGGGAACCTTGACTGAGAAAATGCATAAGATCCAGCTCTAAGGCATTTTCTTAATTAGTGATGGATGGGGGAGGGCCCAGGTCATGGTGGGTGGAGCCATCCCTGGGCTGGTGGTCCTGGGTTCTATAATAAAGCAGGCTGAGTAAGCCATGAGGAGCAAGTCAGGAAGCAGCTCCCCTCCGTGGCCTCTGCATCAGCTCCTGCCTCCAGGTTCCTGCTCTGCTTGAGTTCCTGTCCTGATTTCTTTGGGTAATGAACAGCGACTTGGATGCACAAGCCAAATAAACCCTCCCCTCAACTTGTTTTTTGGTCATGGTGTTTTGTTGAAGAAATAGAAACCCTAACAAGACAGCCAGCATAGGGCTGGAGTGAGGGTGCAGCAGACAGAGGCACCTGCCACCAAGGCTGTTGATCTGAGCTCTTCCCTGTTGAAAGAAAAAAACCACCTCCCGCAAGATATCCTCTGACCTCACACAAATGAGGAGGTGTGCGAACACTATCGTGCACATACACCACTCTAAGACAAGTGTAGCTTAATCAAGAAAAATAGAAAATTATGAAGACATGAAACTTATTAAATGTTATATATAAACACATTACATACACATATGAAATGTGATGTGCCCATTACATCTATTTTTTATTGGCTGTTTTCTTTATTTACATTTCAAATGTTATCCCCTTCCCCAGTCGCCCCCCCAGCCCCTATCCCATCCCCCCTGCTTCAATGAGGGTGTTCCCCCACCCACTTACCTACTCCCACCTCCCTGCCCTCGAATTACTCTACACTGGGGCATCAAGCCTTCACAGGACCAAGTGCCTCTTCTCCCATTGATGCCCGACAAGGCCATCCTCTGCTACATATGCAGCTGGAGCTATGGGCCCTCCCATGTGTACACTTTGGTCAGTGGTTTAGTCCCTGGGAGCTCTGTGGGGGTCTGGTTGGTTGATAGTGTTGTTCTTTCTAAATATACATTTCATGATACCTACTGCCTCTCCTCCCTGAATAAGATTGCAATGGTTGAGAAATGGGCAAGAAGGGGGTGGTGGGCGTGGTGGGCGTGGCAGTACACCCACAGATTCTAGCTAAGCCCATGACAGCTGGAAATGAGCACTGAATGAGCATGTTTTAAACTAATTCGAGACAGGAGAGGAACAGTCTTAGTTTCTATATCCCTTAATGTTACTTTAGCTTCAATGGAAGGGAAATATGACTTTCTGAGGAGTCAAAATGTAAGCAGATGGAAAAAAATTTGATGGACAGGACCCTACAAGCCATTATGTGGCACACAAACAACCAGAGTCAGGGACTTACAACTGCAGGGGACACATGGTGCTGCCTCAATTCACCACCTTAGGCAATCTTAGGACTCAAGAGGACAAGACTATACAACAGACCACGTGCTTCCCATCTGACAGTCAAAGATCTGCTGCCCAGCTCAATAGTCAGCCAGACAAAACCTGTCGCGGCTGAGCCCAAGACTTGGATTTCTTGCCTGGTATCTGTCACCACCCAGGACGTAGCTGACACTGACAATATCCTATCTGTGCTCTACTGCAGCACCAGGGCCCTGAGCTTGCACCACTGTGAGCTCTGAGAGGGGTTCTGTAGACATGTTTTTAGTTAGGGTTCACATTTATTTTATACGTGCATGGGTGTTTTGCCTGCAGTATGTCTGTGCCTATCACATGCATGTAGTGCCTATGGTGACCAGAAGAGGGCATCAGATACCCAGGGACTATAATTACAGATGTCATGTGGGTGCTAGGAATTAACCTGAGACCTCTGCAAGAACAGCCAGTGCTCTTAACTCCTGAACCATCTCTACAGCCCTGGTGTCCACATTTTACATTAACAAATTACCCACCACAGACTCTAGAGCTAAAATCCATAGGGTACCTCAAGGAACTTCTAGACATGCAAAATATGGGGAAGGGGAAGAGATGTGTGTGTGTGTGTGTGTGTGTGTGTGTGTGTGTGTGTGTGTGTGTGTGTGCTTGAGCATGTGTGCATGCATGTGTGCCTGTGTTCATTCAGTGCCCACTGAATTCCAGGTTTCCCTGTGCCAGATACTGAAGACACAACAGGCAAAAAGAGGGCAGCCATTGTGGGAACAGGCCACAGAAAACCCCGGGACAACCCAATCTTCAGCCTCACCTCTGGCCACCACTCCATCCTAGTCCATAAACTAGGCCCCTGGGACCTCACATAAGCAGGAAGGAGCTCGCTCACTAGAGATAGGGTGCTTATATCTCTGACATTCCTAAGCAGAAATGCTTACCTCCAAGGCATGGTCTTAGAAGGTCTGGCCTTAGGGGGGTAATTAACTCCTTGAGTGGGACTGCTCTTACCAATGAGATCCACGGCCTGATAAAGGAGACCTCAGAATTCTCCAACCTCTCTACCATACGAGGCCAGATCTTACCAACAGTGACAGCTGGCACCTCAGTCGGGGAACTGCAGGAAGCAGGTGGTACTTAAGCCACTGGTCTATGACAGACTGACAGCAGCCTGGTGTGAATGAGACAGAGCCACACCTGCAAGAGGGAAGTCTCCAGGGTGGTGACTAGCCTGCCGAAGTGCCAAAACTAATCTCTTTCTCAGAGTAGCTGCCAGAAGCCATGCAAATTCTCCTCTGCACTCCCAGCCCTCAGGTGAACCCAGCGCAGGCTCTGTAGATGGAAAGAGCCGACTGGAAGATCCAAGTTCAAGTTCCAAGTCCAAGAACCATTCTCCAGGTCAGCATTGCCAGAGATGGGGGAGACCGCGTGTCAGCTGCCTCTGCTTCTCTACCACCAGTCCTGACTCTCTTAAGTTTTTTGTTTTTCTTGTACACTTTATTTACTTGGGGAGAGGGCATGTATGTGTCAGCATGAGGAGACAAGAGGTCAGAGGCAAACTGCAGGATGGATTCTCTTTTGAGAATCCCAGTACTGAACTTAGGACACCACACTTGGCATCTTCATCCACTGAACAGGTAAGCCCTGGTCCTGAAGTTAGAGGGCGCCCAAGGACGATGGTGGGACCCAGTGGACCGTGACCACAGACGACCGAGCAAATACAGAGCAGCTTTCCCAGGGCAGGGCCACCCTGCTCTGTGCCTGTCCTGAGAGAGCTCTTCCTGGGCCTGGCTCTGACACCCTAACACCTACCCTCCAGGGCTTTCTCCATCACTGCATCGCACCAGCAATCTCCTCACCAGAACCCACGGCACCAGCATCAAATGTGCTTGTCCCCATGAGAGAAAACCTACCCTCGTGTGCCATCCCTTCTCTACAAGGGACACTGTCAAACAATCCTCAAGTATCAAGCCTATTTAAAGTACTTGGGTCTAAGTTATTAGTCACAATAGTACTTTTTGTTCAGTTGGTGTTGATGTTGGTGTTGGTTTGGTCTTGGGTTTGGGTTTCTCTGGGTAGCTTTGGTTATTCTGGAACTCATTCTGTATACCAAGCTGGCCTCGAACTCACAGAAACCCACCAGCCTCTGCCTCTGCCTCTTAAGTGCTAGGATAAAAGGCATGCACCACCACTGCCTAGAAATATTTATTATTACTTAATGGCTGTACTGAGAAACACTGAGTGCTTATGACATAGTCCAGAGCCCACACACCCTATAATATCCGCTTCCTGGCCTTTAAAGAAATTTGCCGCCCGTATGCGGTCTGAGCGGCCTCCTGCAAAGGCCCACAAGTCACCAGCTCTCCTAGCAGCAGCCACACCCATTTTAAACGTACTTCACGACCAAGGAGAGACTTCTACTCTTCTGCGTAACTCGTCAGGCTTAACTCCAAATGACTCTGCTGCTCTTCCTCAAATTAAACCCAATCTCCCAGGACATGTTTTCTTAATAATGGGATACATTCTCTGAAACTAACCACCACAGGAGCGCTCTAGATAATGGAATTTTCCAGACTGGGGCTGTGGTGCTGAGGGCCGGGCAGTGAGAAAAGACACTCATCTGACAGCCCACCCCTTGAAATGTGGTACCAATGAGGGCGTCAATGCACCAGAGCTTGAGGGGACCAGGCAGGTGAAGACCAGAGGGCCGAACACCAGAGTGAGGCCAGCATCAGGGATTTCTCTACTGGGCTCAGGGAATCTCTGGATGGACATGTGCAGGCTGTGATCTCAGGCTTGTCCCAGAGAGCCGAGAGGAGGAAATGAGCACAAGGGTCTAACCTTCAGTCAGTCAGACTTCACAGCTACATGGCTTCATACTACAGACTACTCTATAATGAAAAGTTACTTTCTCTCTCAGCCTCAGTTTTCTCTCCTATAAAACCAGGGTAGAAATATACGTGCTATTTCCCCTTTCTTACTTCCCTAACCAAGTCTTGTGTAATTCATTCCATATGTCACAGAAATATTGTCAAGGCTACCCATTCTCTTAACCAAGGCTACCTATTCTCTTAGCCATCAAGCATTTTCCATAGGCCAGAAAGGAAAATAAACAAAACCTGTTTCCAGAGCCATGTGCCACTCGGTCACTACAGCCATGACATGCAGGTCACTTGTGAGTCTGATCAGATGCACAGTCACAGAAAGGGTGCAGGTCAGGCAGAAGCCACCTTCCTTATCCTCAGGGCACGTCCCCAAACCCTTATAACCTAAAATCGTGGGCACCATCAAACCCTATATATACACTGTTTTTCTTATCTGTGCATACCTATACCAAAGATCGATTTATAAATAAGACACAAAATAAGGAATCAATACCTAATAATAAAGCAGGAGCTTTAACAATATTCTGTAAATATTACTTCCAACTTACAAATTGTTTGGTTCCAAATTTTCCCCTTTCCTATTTCTGGACTACTTAACCATAGGCAGCTTAACTCAAAACACAGAAAGAGAGCCCATACGTAAGACTATCACAGACGCTCAGCTCCGCCTGACAACCCCTAAGGGAGCAAGCACTTCCAAGTGGCGCAGCAAAGCCCAGACTTAGGCATCACACAGCCTAAAGTTGAACCTCTCTACATCATTTTATGCTCTCAAAACCCTGCAGCCTGGTTCTCAGATGGCAAGGTTGCACCTGCACACAGGACAGCTGCCAGCACCAAGGGACTGCTGTGCACTGCGCAAGCCTTTGGCACAATGGCGGCCACAGAAGGAACAGCTACCACCACCACGCCAGCATGTGACACGGACACAGGCTCAGCTGCATTAGCCCAGACTTGACATCCGGTATTTTTAGAAAATCATCTCACAGCACACACAGTAAAGAAGGCAAAACAAACCCTCTTGTCAGAAGAGTCAAGAGCCAAGGTCTCGAGAGCCTACCAGAACCCAACCTGGAGGACGTGCGGGGCCCCATGTGCTGGAATGTATACCCTGGGAGAGAGGACTTGGCCTGGCCTGGCCTGCCCTGCCTCTCCTCAAAGCTTGGCAGGAGAAGCTGTGGGCAGCTGGCCATGACCAGAGCTGCAGGTGTGCCAGCCAAGAGTGACTGTCTGTACCACTCAATCTAAAGTCTTGACTCACTCGCACAGCATGGTAGGTAGGGCAGAATAAAGAGAGAATACAGGTGACTCATGAGATGGGGTGGGAACAGCTGAACAGCTGTCACAGGTATTGAGAGGGGCGACATCCTGGCCTAAGAAGTGAGCCTAACAAATGCTCCTGTCTTAACCGCCCCATGCTGGCTGCATGAATTATCACTGAAGTTGAGAAAACAGCTAATCACTGATCACATTGCCACTAGAGGCTGACCCAGGATCTCAGCTGGCTCTGCGACTCTTTGGTACCTAGGATCGCATTCCAAAAGATCCTTCTGGGGAAAATGAGGCCAGTGCAGGAAAGTCCTCTGGTAATCTAAAGGCAAGGAGGGCGGACAAGCATAACAGTGGGGCCCAATGAGCCAATTTTCACCAACAATAGCACAAAAATAGCGTCCACCTTTAAGACTCTGCAGAAGCTCTTGATGGCTCTCAGGAACATTCTTAAGGGTCCCATCAAGGAGAAAGGACAAACAAACAAAATAACCACGGGCAGATCTACACTCTGCTGAGAACAACTTAAACCTTACACTTCATAATTACACACAAAACTCAGGACATCTTTTGATCCGCAATTATCTTCAGGCTTAAAGGGGAAAAAAATGAGAGAAAACAAAACAAGAACCACAGCCAACCTGCATCTGCTCCAGGAGCCCCGTCAAGGTCTGCAGCCAGGTCATGGTCTGGATGTACTGCTCCGTGTTCATGATCCTGAGCTCGGAACGGAGCTCGGGGATGATCGCTCCAGTGCGCCAGCCGTGCTTGAGGGTCAGATCCTGACACAGAAATCACAGGGCAGGCGCTCCCTCAGTCCCCGCGGAACTCAACACCGCGCTACCTTTCCCAGACCAGGGAGGGAGCTACTCAATCACTCCCTCATTGTAATGGTCAGTCATTAACCAAGTTGAATTCGATGAATTACACTTAATTAGAACCAAACTGGCCCCGGGCTTTGACCATGTCACCCAGAGAAAGTTCCTGTTCTGGAAATAATGGCTGTGATTCACAGCTGCTTCAGAAAGGGGGAGGGAGAGGTATGGGGGAGGGGGGATTGGAACCACTAAACACGGTCTGTGGGGAAAAACAAAACACAACATGGTCTGTGAGATCAGGGTCAGGCTCAACTCAAATGCTCTGAATGGTCCTCATTCAAACTGAGTGAGGGGCCCCTGGAATCCTAGGTCAAGTTTTCCATGAGAAGCAGACTTATAAGAGGACCAGGAAAGGAGAGCAGCGGTACAGCATCTGCCTGGCTGCAATAGGTCCTGGCCTCAACCCTAGCATTACACATGTGTAGGGAATA
Organism: Mus musculus; assembly: GCF_000001635.26. Taxonomy (NCBI): domain Eukaryota; kingdom Metazoa; phylum Chordata; class Mammalia; order Rodentia; family Muridae; genus Mus; species Mus musculus. The sequence continues at coordinate 86,824,627 of NC_000076.6, read as the reverse complement.
TCCTTTATTCAATAAATACTGCAGCACTCCCCAGACCTCTGGGGCACACCCACCAGGACCAGGCTAAGAAGCTGGGAGCATTCGGGCACACTCCGGAAGTTTTCTGACATTGATAAAAGGGAAAGAAAGCCCCCTGGCATTTAGCGTATCATAGTGCTTTCAATAGTTCTATTGAAATGTTTCTGACTAAATCTTTGAATACATTTCTAATTTCCATCATCTCAAAGAGAAAAACAAAACTATTTTTTCACAACTCTAATGTCTCCTGTTTTGTAAAAGGGAGACTTTCAAAACCGTGAGCCACTCTGAGTTTCTAAAAAACAGCGCCCCCCACTGGGGAAAAGGGCTCCTCACCGCCAGATCGCTGTAGATGTGGTCACCAAAATACAGTACTTTGGATCCTCTCCATCCAGTGAGCTTCAAAAATTCATACAAATTGCCCTGCAACAGAAGAGGGGTGCAGATCAATTACAGGTCAGAAACTCAGGAGCCTACAGTCTACGATACCTGCTTTAAAACTTGGAAAATTGTTTTTAACTCTTATGGTTTATTTTAAATATCAACAAATAAAGCTAAAAGCACACTCTTGGAAAAATCTTTCAGACTTTTCTTTGATGCCAAATGTACTCTGAAAAAAATGTCACTGTCAGGCATGCTGATGGTGTTCGACTTTAATCCCTGCATTCAGGAGGCAGAGTCAGGCGGAGGATCTCTGTGAGTTCAAGGCCAGCCTGATCTACGTATTCCAGGCTGGCAAGGACGACATAGTGAGACAGTCTCAAAAACAACAAAAAGAACAGTTCAGATTACATAAGCCCCTCTGCACTTATCTCTACACTAACTAAACATGCCGAGATCGTTATTCTATACAAATGCCTTCTAATTTTATTATAATTAACACAGTTGATTTCTCCTGCCAGTTCCCTGATGGTGAACATTCACAGCGTCACCTATTTTGTAAACAGTCTCGCAGAAAGTTCTGAGTCACGTCTAAATCTTCCGACTTGTTAGAAGTAAAATGTCTGAATTAAAACTAATTTTTTATGGCTTAGAGAATACACTCACTGCTAAATCCAGCAGGCCATTACAAACCCACCAAGAATGTTCAGTCAAGAAAACAGCTCTGGCATCATTAAAATGACCAGCCATGGTTCTAGCTCCTGACAGCCTTATTCCATGCCCAGGTATTTAAAACTGCACATGAAATCTTTCTCATCTGGAAATACATTGGATGAATAATAAACCAAGATTAATGCTCCTCAAAGAGACATCTCTGAGGTTTACTATTGACACTTTACATTTTATAGAGAGTAATGTTTTAAATGATATTTATATTTTTTAACAGTCAGCTTTGAGTTACTCTGAAGTTATAATCTGTCAGTCAAGGGGTCCAGCTGTTCCAAGCACCTGGCCAGTCCCAGTACCCACAACCTGGGACCACAAAGCAAAGCAACAGGAAGACACTGGGGAAGGCGTGGATACCTGCTTGTAAATCTGGCCTTTCTGCAGCTTGTGGATTTTATCCCAGAGTAGGACACCTTTCTCATTCACCTTTCGGAAAGGCCTAGCAACAGAAAAGGGAAATGTTACAAGAATAGATGGTAACAGTGAGAGCTCTCTGCTGCCCAAGATACTAAGTGGGGAGTCACTGAGAGCAGAAAGGATCTAGCTCTTGAACTCCAAACCCCACTGCATCCCCTGGCCCAGGTCACCCTCCCCATCCCACACGACACAGCCACACTGCATCCCCTGGCCCAGGTCACCCTCCCCATTCCACACTATACAGCCACACTGCATCCCCTGGCCCAGGTCACCCCATTCCACACTATGCAGGCCCCATTACAGACCCACTACACACAGGAAAACAAGAAAAAAATAATCCTAAGGGCCAACCACCCCTGGCAAGCACAAGCCCTTTAGTCAGGTTTCCCAAGGACCGCAGTCCTCAACCTTCCTAATGCTGCTGCTACTCTTTAATACTGTAGTGACTCTCAACCATAAAATCCTTTTTATCGCTACTTCATAACTGTTATTTTGTTACTGTTATGAATCTTAAAGTAGATATCTGATATGTGACTCTGTGTGAAAGGTCACGACCTGCTGCCCTAAGACATCTGGCAGGGCAGCAAGAATCTGCTTCCCAGGGCGAAGACTGCAGGAACACTGCTGCCTGCAGACATTATGGGAGGAACTCTGGCATCCTGGGTCAAATGCCAGGTAGAGGCAGGAGCAGTAGCTCTGATAGGCTGGGAGCAGAGCCGTCCAGTCCCTCACCCCAGGGCATAGCCAGAGGGACTCAGAGCATCTTTTGGGGTTGTTTCTCCAATCACAGAAATAGAAACTCACTGTAGGTATCAGAACCCACTTTCCCTTTTCTGAGGAACATGAAGATCATTTTGTACACTTTTATTTATATCTCTCTTCCTTTGATCCTGTCAGCAGCCTCTCCTGTGACATCGTAGTCTGAAACACATTAGCAGTAAGATATGCTGGCGACTTTTGCTTATAGCCAAGTTTGGCATCTTTAGTGGCTGTGTAACATTCCCTCACATGGATGTTCTGAGTAATGAGCCATCCTCAACTGTTGGCTTCAATAAACAACAGAGGAAAGGGAATGTCTCAGCCAATGTTCCAAACATCCAGAAAAAAGAAGTGGGGAGGAACCAGTGCTAGGCTGAGTCCCTCCCAGGAAGAGCCCAGGCCCGACCCCTCCACCTCGGATAAACCGTTCAGAAGAGTCTGGGTAAAGGGAGGCCCAGGCTTTGCAGGAACTTGGTGAGGGCGCTAGAGGCAACATGGCCAGCGTGTAGCTTCTGACCACACTCAAGACTCAGTCTCTTTCTCTATGCTTGGGTCTTGAGCTTGCCTCTTCCTCCCAGAGTCACGGTGACTCTGAGAACTTAGCACCCCAATGGTACACATGCTGCCCTAACTTCAGACACAGGCGCATTAGGATCCCTGGAACTACCCACAGATCTAGGTCACCAGCTACAGATCGGGGAAGGTTTGGGAAAACCCTTCCCAAACTGAGCCATAGACAGACAGAGCAATTCCTAGAATGCTATCTATAGTAAGGATCTTCAACTATGTGGGCCTCTAGGAGTTGGCCACCTAGTCTGAACCCAGGGGAGAGGACACTTTAATACTCTTGCACTGGTCCTGACCTCTTCCCTCCCCCTTCCCAAAACTCCAGAGGCAGGAGGACCTTATATAAGACACGGCTGAGACGTGTACTGGGATGCAGAGAACTCTGCAAAATCCAACTGCAATTTGAAATGCACCAATTAGCTGTTCTAAGAGCTGCCACCAGGCAGTCTGGCATTGGTGGTGTTCCTTACACCCCCCGAGGCACCCGGAGCCCATGCCTACTTTGCTGTGTGGTATTAATCCTTGTTCTCCATTGTAGTCTCAGTTTCTAAAGCCTGACTCAGAACTGCAGCAGCCCACACTCAACTGAGAACACTGTCTGCTATGTGCCCATCCCGCTGTTCCTGAAGTTAAGTGTTAGACAGGCTACACATCTCCGATGCTTGTGATCCTGTGACTGGCTCTCACTATGACATGCTATGCCTGTGTTCACAAGTACAGTCAAGTGCCCCAATAGATCGGCCCTCACCTCCGCTTGTCATTGAAGAAGTTGGGTTTCTCGGCCTGAACTATGACCACATCGAACAGGTCTCGCCAGTCCTTCCCCACGATGTACCGCATCCCTTTGTCTCTGGAACAAGGCAGCCAGGTGAGCTGACATCAAAGGGATGAACTGTTTTTATTTTCTTGCAAACTATTTCTTTCCAGCTACTAAGACGAATGGCACTTGACCCACGAGCCACCAGCTGGTGAGGGAAGACAGAACTTACACAAAGCTACTTGGGCTATTGGTAATGAGGAACATCTTCTTGCCGTGGGCAGCCAGTTTAGCCAACACTGCACGGGTCTGATCAGCATAACAGATGTACTTTTCTATGGATGAGAAAGACATTCACACACTCAGGATGGAATCAGGTCCTCTGCAGGTACTTACGAGATGGGCACCTGGGGTAAGCAGTGTCCTAGGCACAGTGGGGAAACTCTGGTCCCCGGGAAGGTTGATTCTGAAAAGTATGTGAATGCCCAGGGCACAGGAAACAAGAGACCACCCCTCCCACCCCCACACCCCATTGAAGGGAAGGATCATATGGTACAGCTGCCATCCCTTCTTAGACTGACAGACACCAAGTTCTAGAACAGAAAGCAGACATCTACACTGCCAGGATCAGGGGCCTTTAACAACCCTCAGGAAACGCCTGTGGTCCCTGCTCAGCCCCCGGGGTGAGATGTTTAAATACCCACATACCAACACAGAGAATGCTGTCATACATACCAATATCCGCTTCGATTGCTCGGTACATTATCCCTTTGATGTGGACATCCCTTATGGAGTCCTGTGAAAAGGCAGATTCGTCATCAGTGAAACGCTGAGGGAGCTGGAGTTAGTGCCACCGGCACAGCTTCGGGGCTCACTTCCTGCCAGTCCACTGTCTACACATCCCAACACTAGCCCACTTAGCCCAGGAAGCCTCTAGGGAACACTGTGTTTCCACAGTGACAGAGGCTGTTGCCAATACAATTTCCAAGCGCCTCCTTTGAAAAGGTCGTTTGTGTAAGTCTGAATGAGGTCTCACATGACAAAGAGCAGTTTACATGCAGGATGGTCAACAGAGGGCAGACAACCTGCATGAAGGGGGTCCCCGCCCTCCACCCTCCACCCTCATGCCCTTCCTTCCTCATCTCTGTTTGCAAACAGTTCTGTAAGGCCAGGCAAAGGCAAAGGCAGGGGGACAAAGTCGCCTCCTCTCTTGATTCTGCAACAGGCCAACTGCCAGAGGCAGGAAAGAGGGGGAGACAGAAAGTCCATTGCAGGCTTGAGGGCTGTGCCAGAATGGTGTCACCAGACGTCACTGCAGAGCTCTGCTTCCAGGGTGGGGGATGTCTAGCGGACCATTTTAGATTCCTGGAGTGCCAGGAACCTTTCTGGTACCAGGAGCAGAGTCCTAAGTCTTGTCAGTGGATTTCTGCGGAGTGGACCACTCTGGGCCATAAACATCATCTCAGTTACCATCAGCACACAGCCACTGCAGCTTTATCCAACACACAAGGCAGTGAGTGCTTACACGCAAGCCAAGAATGGATTAAGAATCCAGGCCCTGCTGTGTGCTGTTGGGCAAGGCAGTCACGCTTTCTGTGCTCAGTGTCTTTAAACTGGGGTAACGAATTACCATCAGCATCAAGGCAAAGGCTTGAAGAGTACACACAAAACCGTCAGAATGGGGGCAAGGGAATGGAATATGGAGTACAAAAAATAAATTAATTCTAAAAAAAGAAAAAATAATTAATGAAAAGAAAGAATTTATGATAAAGTACTGATTTTCGTACCTAGTTCTTAATGGAGAAAGACTATGTTCTGTTCTCTGTATCAATCTAATGCAAAACTCTGGAATACATTAAATCCTTAAAGTGCTTTTGGAAAAAATTAATAAAGATTATTTGGCTGTCAAAAACAAACCAAAAGAAACCACGTCAGACCAGAATCTGGAACATACGCAATCCTTAGAGGAAGCGCTGAACCTTCACATAAACGTCTCTCCTCTGCTGCAAGTGAGTCTTAAATATAGTGTCTGTGTGTACAAAAGGAGAGCTAAAAACTAAATATTGAAACTTAGCCCAATTTTTATCAAAGCAATGCTGAGAAAGTACAGAGCGCCCTCAACTCCAAAACCCTGAAATCAGGACAGTAAAAATTTCCATTGGATGAGGGAACTCAAAAGACGGCTCAATGGTTAAGAGCCCTGACTGCTCTTCCAGAGGGCCTGGGTTTAATTAACAACCATGTGGTAGCCCACAACAGACTCAGGCACCAGGCACACACACAGTACACAGACACACACGTAGACAAAACACGCCCTCCCACACACACACACACACACATACACAGAGCTAGGCATAGTGGTGCTAGCCTTTAATCCTAGCACTCAGGAGGTAGAAGCACTCTCTGTGAGTTCAAGGCCAGCCTGATCTACATATCAAATTCCAGGATAGCCAGGGCTACACAGAGGGAGGGTCCCTGTCTCAAAAAATTAAAACAACAAAATGTACACTGGCCATTGGTATACAATATTTTGGTATAGAAACATGTATCTTTGGGAGCCTGAGAGATGGCTCAGTGGTTACAAGTGCTGACTGTTCTTCCAGAGGTCCTGAGTTCAAATCCCAGCAACCACAAAGTACCTCACAACCATCTGTAATGGGATCTGATGCCCTACATACATAAAATAAATAAATTAATCTTTAAAAAAAATTTTTAAAAAGAAATATGTATCTTTAAAAATATATAACTATTTTAATTAGTTGTCTCCTGCTGAATGAGTCTCACTGGCTATATCACCCACATGTGTAGACCCTAACATAGAAGTGGATGGACAATGCAAAATGAACTCAATGGTGGGATTGCTGTAGACTTTTGTCTCATTGCTTTATTCGGGCATGTTTTGTCTTAACTGGTCTTTTATCTGTAAATTATGATTTCTGGTCTCATGTTCTTATGGAATTCAGCTATGTGTGTGTGTTTCTTCTATTTTTGTTTAACTCTTTTCTTTTGTTGTTAGCCTCTAAAGAGAGGAAAAAAGGAGGAGTTTGGGGGTGGGGAGGAAGAATATGGGAGGAGTTGGGAGGAAGGGAAGTCATGATCAGAATATATTGTTTGAAAAATATTTTCAATTAAAGGAAATTGTGGCTATGGTAGATACGGGAGTACAAGCCTGTAATCCCAGCACTCAGGATACAGACACAGGCAGATCTTTGTGGATATGAGAAAAAAGGTTCCCTATTAACCAACCTCTCCCTGCCCTACCCCCCAGCCTCATCCCTGGGCATCTTGATGGGATACAGTGAACACCAAAGCACACTGTATCCCATAAAGATGTGTGATCATGTTTGAAATTAAGTACTGAAAAGGGGCTCTTGCCGGGCGTGGTGGAGCACACCTTTAATCCCAGCACTCGGGAGGCAGAGGCAGGGGGATTTCTGAGTTCGAGGCCAGCCTGGTCTACAAGTGAGTTCCAGGACAGCCAGGGCTATACAGAGAAACCCTGTCTCAAAAAACCAAAAAAAGGGGGGGGGGCTCTCTCTGGGTGACTTCTGCCTCACAGGAGATGGGGCAGGGACAGTGGCCTCTCCTGTGTGAAGGAGATAACCGCCTCACGGCAGGCTCAGGTAAGAGGGCAGGCAGGACTGCCAGAGGATTAGAGAAGTCCAGGTTACAGAGGGCACATCTGTGACAGAGCATGCTGCCTCTATTGTCCCGGATTCTGAAACAGATGTGTCCCTTTATGACCGCCACTGTCAATCACAGAGACAAATGAGCCCAGAGCGGGACTACCCGAACTCCTGCCACCACACACACACACACACACACACACACACACACACACACACACACACACACACGCACCCCTAGATGGCAACTGGCTTTCTCTGAACTCCCGCTGCCCGCTGCCCTCACCTTGACGTCTTTGTACAGGTGCACAGGTTCATAGTCAATGTTGTTCTTCAGGAAGTGCTCGTTCACACAGGACAGCAGGGTCATCTCGGGCAGCGAGAAGATATCCATGAACTGCTTCATGGTGTTCCCATGAGAACTCTGCAGAGGGAAGGCAGGCTTAGCCACGCGCAGACCCGGCTCACCGGGTGACAATCAGCAGGAGGCTACCAGGAAGTCAGGGGTTTCCAGGAACCCACACTTGGCTTCCTCTGCACAGAGGGACCTCATACCAGTGAGATGGTGATATGCTCCCTTGTTCCTGAGCCTCAGTGGAAGCGACTTTCTATGGATACTCCCTCCCTCGTGCCTTTCCTTCTTTCCCTCTCTGCTCTCCCCCCCCCACCCCCCTCGCCCTCACGATCACTTCCCACTCCCTCTCAGGAGATCACGGAGGTGAGAAAAGCTGGCGTCAGGCCCAGGCAAAGGTCTCAGAATGCTTCAGCCCACCTCAGGAAATACAGCTCCTCTGACAGCCCCTAGTGACTTAGACCAAAAGGCGTGGCCACATCTGCTCAGGGATGACAACAAATGGGGTAGATAAGAGAAAATGGAAAGACCATCCACCAGAGAGAGAGAAATCACAGAAAACGGGGCATCAGCAAGCAAGAGCCCACAGTGGATCGTCAGCACTGTAATCTCTCACATCTACAATCCCTCCAGACCCAATCTCAGGATTCCACCAATCACACACAGCAGGCGAGCCCAACAGCTATAAGGGCCCCTTCCCCAAAATGTCATGAGCTAAAGGCTTGGCTCTTACCGCTGGTGCTACTGTAAAGTCACCGGATCGTAAGGCTGTTAACTGCATCAGGAGAGTAACGTCCTGACTAACTCACAGCTGACTTCCAGGAAGGAGGGCCCAGCCGCAGGAAGCAGATGTGTCCCTGCCCCAAACTCTTCTCTTTCTCCCTCCCTCTGCTCCCTGTTTCCCCCTCCACACCCTTCTAACGAATGTTCTGTCTCACTATAGACCTGGATGCCCCAGAACCAAGACCTCTAAAACCAGAAGTCAAAGTAGTCCTTCCTCCCTAAAATGTTTCCCAGCCACAAAACTACCAAATAGAGGAGAAAGACGGCTGCTTCAGGTGAACCAGTGGCTTTCCTTACCTTTCCATAGAAGTCACTCATCTGCTCCAAGGGCACGTGGGACCCCTCATACATGTCTATGACTTCTTCATCAGGGACAACACTGAGGCCTCTGCAAAAAATACAGACGCTCAACAGAGAGAAAGACTCTGGGCTTCCATCTACTGATGGGGTTTTCCACTATGGCAGGAGACTTGTTATCACCATGAGACATGCCAGAGCAGCAGCTGTAGCCAGTGGGTGGGATGTTACTGTTTGGCCTCTGTTACTAACAGGCTCCAGATTTACGCCAAGCAGTGATGGCGGGAGCCTTTAGTCCCAGCACTCAGGAGGCAGAGGCAAGCAGACCTCTGGGTTCCAGGACAGTCTGGTCTACAGAGTTGCAGGGCAGCCGGGACTACACAGAAAAGCACTGTCTCAGAAAACAACAACAAACAAAAGAGATTTACAGCAGTAACTCATCCTACATCACACCTCTGACATGCCAAGGAGGGGGCTACATGTGGACGCTCAAGTGCTTGTCACCCGTCCTAGGAGTCAGTGTTCTTCCTACAGAAGAACACAGAAGGGTCACGTGTCTTCCTCAGAGTTAGCAAAGCAGCAAGCAGCAATGTGTCAGGATTGAAATCCAGGGTCTCTACACTTTCAGCCCGCTGTGATGGAAGGCTTCCCAAGGACTTGCTCTGGGCCGGAGTGTTTCACACATGTGAGCAGTTGTTCCTGTTTTAACTCGTTCCTCTTCCTCCATTACTGTCCCCTATGTCGAGTGCTGAGGCAGGAAAAGTCACTCAACACAGGGGACAAAGTGGATTATACCCCCCACCCAAGGCAGGCAGCAGACAGCGCAGGGAGAGAACTGTTATGTGACATGGAGAGCCGGCCTCCCTCTCTCTCTACACCCACCGTCTGCTGGCCCCTGGAACTTGCAAACGAGTCCAGTTCTGCATAGCCAGCCTCTGTCACCAGGAGGAGCGGTGCCACATGCTCACCTGGAGTTGCGCATCCCAGAGGGCCGCTCTTCTACCCTTCTCTAGCCGTGAGCACTGGAGAAACAGACCAGTAACTAGGAAACCACAGAGGACCTGGCTACCTTCCACAGGGGCAAGTTAAACAGCAGGAGTTCTAACAGGCTGATCAGACACAAAGCCTTCTGATACTGAGGTGCACACACCACGTAAACCCGATACTGAGGTGCACACACCATGTAAACCCGATACTGAGGTGCACACACCATGTAAACCCGATACCGAGTGTCTACTTTGATATGTGATATCCTCCTCTCTCCACTCCCCACATTAGGTTTAAAAGCACCCCATTACGTTCAATGACATTTTGCCTGACTGACTTGCCTTCTGAGAACAAACGAACACTCTGTGCTCCAGCAATCAGATAAGACGCTGCTAGCAAAGCAGGCCATTCTAGACTGACCTTGGAGAACAGCTCTTGCAAAGCAGCCATCTACAGAGCCATACAAGGAAAGAAAGCAAGCAAAAGTATGAGCGGGAACCATGAGCTGAGGGCTAAGGCCTCCCTCCCTTGCCCCTCCTTCCACCAACCCCCTACAGGTCTGACCTTGCCCTTGGAAGCCATTGCTTCAGCTGAATGAAACCCAAGTCCAAGGGCGTAACCTACAGCAGATCTCAAATGGGATCGAAAGTGAACCTTGCAGGTTTCTTCCTGCTATTTATTCTCGAGTAGTTCCGAGGGGAAGGAGAAATGCACTTTTGCCTGCCCACCCCGCACACCGCCACTCTGCAACCAGCTGCACAGAGCAGGCTCCGGAGCTGCCCATCTGACAGAGAAAGCAAGGCTTCCAGAGCATCAGGAGCCTGCTGGGACCACTGATGGATGCGCAGGCTGCAAAGAAGAAGTGAAGATGGCCCCTGAGAAAGGCGCACACCACTCTGCACCCTGGATACTCACTCTGCCAACTCAAGGGACTTACACACATAAACAATGGGGACAACAGGAATAGGGGCGGGGTGAGGAGGGCCTGACATGGACCTAGGAAGGAGCAGGGCCACTTCAGGCCAGGAGGCTGAAGCAGGACAGGCACAGTGCGCCATCGATGGGGTTAGGAAGGGGGGATTTCCAGAAGGCAAGGAGACGGGCAAGGCGCATGAGACAGACAGGCAGTCTGGGGAATGGGGAGCAGACGCTGGCCCTTACTTTTCCCCAGCTCGTCCACTCGCTTTGCTAATGGAATGAAGCATCTCTTCTCTCTGGAGCTGAGGCTGGGGGATGCAAGCTAGTGTTGGTTAAGAACACTAAGCCAGAGAGGAGCACCAAGCCAGAGAGGAGCACCAAGCCAGAAAGTCAGGGAAGTCCTTACCACACAAGCATGAGGTACTGAAGTTGATCCCCCCGGAACCCACATTTAATAATAATGATAGTAATAATAATAACAGTAACAACAACAACAGACAATAGCATAAACTGGACACAGTAGCCCATGCCTATAATCATGCCAGTGCTATGGAAGCAGAGACAGACAGACCCCTGAGGCTTGCTGCCTAACCAGTCTAGTCACAGTGGTGAGCCTCAAGTTTAGGGGGAGACCCTGTCTCAAAAATAAAGAGTGACTGAGAAAGTCACCTGATACTGACCTCTACATACAAGCACATACACACGTACACACACACATCAACACAAATGAAAACACCAGACACGCATACGAGAAAGAGAGGTGAGCTTTGATAATATCAATTTCAAGCTCAGAGTCAGCCATGCCTATACCCAGACCTGTTCCTAGACAGCAGTCAGTAAAGCAACGTGGTTTCTTATTATTAAGCCAGTTTGTGTTCGTTTTCAGTTACTCAACTAAGAGTCTTAACGAACCCAGTAATTTAAAAACTTGTGTAGAAGCAAGCAAGAGTTGAAAGTAGGTAGAATAAAAAGCCTAAAACCTAGCCATATGCCGAAGACTTCAAGCGCACCGTGGGACACCTCTGAAAGAGGAGGGACGCATGTCCCTGAGGTCAGGGAAGAAACAGACATTGGTTTGAAGAGGAATGGCCCTCAGAGACTCGTGGGTTTGAATGCTTGGCCTTAGGGACTGGCACTATTAAAAGGTGTGGCTTTACTGGTGGAGATGTTTCACTGTGAGGGTGGGCTTTGAGGTCTCATTCAATCAAGATCTACCTAATGTGGCACACAGTCTCTTTCTGCTGCTCCTTCTCCAGCACCATGTCTGCCTGCATGTTGCCATTCTTCCTGTTATAATAACGGAGTAAACCTCTGAGACGTAAGCCAGCCCCAATGTAATGTTTGCCTTATAAGAGTTGCCTTGGTCATAATGTCTCTTCACGGCAATGAAACCCTGACGAAGACAGAGATATAGAGACAAAAGGAAAGATTGGATGAGGCCTTTCCAAACCCTGGCAACCCTCACTTCTGTGACAGAAGGCAGCCCCATAGCCAAACCCTCAGCACTGGCGTGCACCAGGCCTCATCACGGATTCCTGAACAAGGTAGGAAGTGGTAGACGTGTGATCTGCACATGGACACTTCCCTCAAGCCCTGCCAGTTGGCGGGACCTGAGATCTGACGCCCCCGGGTTACCCCCGTGAATGAACTGTCACTCACCTGTACACTGTCCCCATCTGGATGTAATGAAAAGCATCGATCTTCATCAACACTGCCTTTAAGAACATAAGCATGTGTATACATGTGAATAACAATTTGCATACAAACTGAGTAATCCAAGGGTTGTTATAAATCATTTCGTTTATAAATCATTACGTTTATAAATCATTACGTTTCCTTAACACAGTGGTTCTCAACCTTCCTAATGCTGCGACCCTTGAATACAGTTGTTGTGAGCCTAGCCTTTAATGCTGACCCATCTCTCCAGCCCCAGGTTCCTCATGTTGGGGTGACCCCCAACCATAAAATTATCTTCCTTGCCACTTCATAATTGTTACTGTTATCAGTCATAATATAAATACCTGTGATTTCCAATGGTCTTAGATACTGCCAACCCTGTGAAAGGGTTATTCAACCCCCAAGGGGGGTCACAACCCACAGGCTGAGAACCACTGCATGCAGTTTCCAAAAGCTTTGCTTGTTAACTGAGGTGCTTTCTAAGGAAATGGCATATGAGCAAAGGAAAAGGGAAAAACATATGACAGCTGGCTCCCCCTCCCACATTACCAGCATTAGCTGGCACTCCCAAATAGCACCCCAATTGCAAGCCTTCCTAATGCCTCTTCCAATTAGCTCTACCAAATATATTTGGGTAATCCAGTTCTGCAACCCCAAACAACTTCACTCCAAACCGTTCCCCAAGGAAAGCGCCAGTGGTTTTATTGAGCAGCACATTATTTCCAAACACCAAGAGAAAGACAGCAGATCAAACTCACCCGCTGGACGTCGTAATGGAGTCCCCGGATGGCAAAGCTTGGGTCATACTCATACTTCCTGATTTCCACAGGATACTGAGAGAGGAGAGAGGACACATGGCTTAGCTAAGGATGAAAGAAGAGGACAGACATGGGGGTGCACACCTGGGCCCCCAGCAGTTACAAAGTGTGGCAGAAAGATCAGGAGTTCAAGGCTATTCTCGGCTACACACTGGGTTCAAGGGTAGCCTGGGCTACCTGAGTCCCTGTCTTTAAGAAAAAGGAAAGAAAAAGAGGGCACTGAGCTCAGGATGGGCACGGATCTGCCCTGTACGGAGGCTCGGGAGTCGTTATATTCTGGTGGGAAAGTGATGCCAGCAGGGACAGACCACGGCTTGGTCCTCTATGTCTCTATCCTGCCCTGAGCTCTGTCCGTTGTCCAGGCTGAGATTAGACCTCATCCTCTTGAACCAACCCATCTGCACACTGAACACCATCATGTAGTGCTCTGCAATGGTCGCTCTTAACTGTCAGCCTGACGGGATCTAATACCACCATGGAGACAAACCTCTGGGCATGTCTGAGTTGTTTCTAGATTGGTCTAATGGAGGAGCAAAGACCAGCCTAAATATGGGCAGCACCGTGCCATGGGACTGAATGAAAAAGACTGAGCTGGCCACCAGCATTCCTTGCTGCTTCCTAACTACAGACACAATGTGACCAGCCTCCACTAGCCTAGGGGTGGGTCCTGCTCCAAGTCCTCTGCAATGATGGACTGTACCCTCAAGCTGTAAGCCCAAATCTCCTTCTTTATCCTTGCCAAGTATTTTGTCATGGGAATATTAAGCAATAGAAGCTGCCCATTTCCGTGACATCCAAATGAGGTCACTTCAGGAGGAGCATCTGTAAGGATCGTCCATACAGCTCCCACTATGCTCGCTGCTCTTGCCCAGCTGTGCCGGCTGGGGAACCCCACAGCCACTGTGATGTCCCAGGGAACCATCTCCCTGTGGCTCCCACCCACTTCCACTGCTCTGAGACCACACGGAGCTTTTGGAGACAGCCTGGTGTCTGCCGTTTCCTAAGTACATATCCTCGATCACATTATACAAAAATGTCAGTCTCCCCTCTGTACTGTATGAGAATCCAGGACCTTCCCTTTCCCTAGACCCAGAGCTGAGAGCACCCACTTGCCAGTTTCTGCTGCCTGCCTGTTGGTGCTGCCGTGCCCATTTTACAGAAAGAAAAGCTGGGCAAGCATCAAGACCCGCAGTGAGCCTGCTAAGCCACACTGCTGTTGGCTCCCTGGAACCACCCAGCACCACCTGCCTGAAGGCACATGGCAAGTTTTCAAGTCAGGCTGCACAAAGCACTGACTTAAATGTCACATTTGGGCTCATTTATCTTACACCTGTGTGTGGGCCAAGAAATCCCCAACCTGATATTTCTCCCCGTGGGTGTTCTCAAGACTTCTGAACACCATGTACGGTTCTGCATATTTACTGAGATGCGTGCCAGAGCCCACACTACACCAGCCCTGACGATGTGGTTCTGCTCACTGAAAGGAGGTCAGCATTGCCGTCTGAAGCCTCCGTTAGCCTGGGGATGGGGTCGGGGAGTGTCACGAGCATCTCCCAGCCATGCTGTGCTAAGCTCACTGCTCAGCAAGCAAGAGACAATGTCTCCTGCTTGTTTGTGGCTCAGAGTTCTGAGGATTAGGTCACCAAGCTGCACAGTGGTTGAGCCTTGGATCTGTGTCACATCAGTCCACCCCCAACCCACCTACTCCATCCTCAACCAGCCCAGAGTCCATCCTAGGGTTTCTATTGCTCCATAAGACACCATGGTCAAGAGCTGGAGAGACGGCTCAGTAGTTAAAAGCACTGGCTGCTCTTCCAGAGGTCCTGAGTCAATTCCCAGCACTCACATGGCAGAGCACAGTTGTAACTCCAGTTCTAGGGGATTTGACATCTTCGTATAGACATACATGCAGATAAAACATCAATGCATACAAAATTTAAAAACAAAACAAAACAAAAACCCACCATGATGACTGTCTTTGTCAGAGATTGTATTTCTGTACAAAACAACATGACCAAGAAGCAAGTTGGGGAGGAAAGACTTTATTCAACTTACACTTCCACTCATCACCAAAGGAAGTCAGGACAGGACACAGGGCAGGAACTTGGAGCTGATGCAGAGGCCATGGAGGGTGTTAGTTATTGGCTTGCTTCCCCTGGCTTGCTCAGCTTGCTTTCATATAGAACCCAGGACTACCAGCCCAGGGATGGCACCACGCACAAGGGGCCCTCCCCACCTTGATCACTAACTGAGAACATGCCTTACAGCTGGATCTCATGGAGGCCTTTCCTCAAGGGAGGCTCCTTCCTCTGTGGTAACTCCAGCTTGTGTCAAGTTGACACACAAAAACAAAAACCAGTACAATGACCAAAAGCAACTTGGGGTGGGGGATTTATTCCACTTATAACTCTCAGGTCACCCACTGTCAAGGGAAGTCAGGGCAGGAACTCAAGCAGAGGCCGAGAGGAACCTGCCCAGCCTGCTTTCTTCTAGCACCCAGCAACACATGGAACTCTATAAGCTGGGCCCCCAGCATCAATCAATACTCAGTAAGTGCCCTATAGACTTGCCTGCAGGCAATTTGATAGAGGCATTTTCTCAAGTGAGTTTCCTATTCACAAACAACTCTAGCTTGTGTCAAGTTGACAAAAAAACAAAAAACAAAAAACAAAAAACAAAAAAACAAAAAAACCCTAACCAGTATAGCCCCTCTCCTTCGAGGCAGCAGCTACCAAGTCAGAAGCTCCACAAGCTGGCTGGAAGTATTTCCATGCAGCCGAAAACCAATAGTCCATGGCTTTGAGGACAGACAGAAACAGCTGAGCCTCAACAGACCAACAGCTTCAGGAAAAACACTTTAATCAGCAGGCTAATAAAGCCCAAAGTTTGCCCTGTTCAGAATAGCCCTAGTAACATTAATTCCTGAGTTCGACAGAAGACTCAGGCGTCCCCCCACGCTAAGGTGACTCCCACAATGCTGGAGCCTGGCTGTGTTCCACCTTTGTGGCTAACTGCAACCATCTGAATGGCTAACAGTTTCCACAGTGCAGGAAGGACAGATGCCCGTGAACGTACTGGTCGGTCAAAGCTTTTAGTCTGGTATTTCACGGAGCCTGGATCATGAGTCTGGCTGAAAATGAAGCTCTTTCAAACCTCACCAAAGACAAAGCAAAGATAGCGCAACCTCCATAGAGTGCTGGCTTCCATCCAGCGGCAGAGCGCACACACCTGGACCTCAAGCATTTGTTGAGTGACTTTGGGTCAAGCACTGTGCCAGGGACAGAGAATACAAGTGTCAGTGTCGGTTCCAGGGAAGTTCCACTGTACCCTGGGAGCCATGTTATGGGCCAGCGAACACTCCCAGAGCACAATGCCTCACAGTGATCCATGCTAGAGAGAGAGAGAGGCCAGTGTGCGGGCCAGACAGCTGAGAGGAAAAGCAGCCCTGTGCTGTCTGGGGCAAGCGAGAAGACCACAGAAGGCAGCACTAACAGGCCTATTAAAAATTTTCCAGAATGGAGAGACAGCTCGGGGGAGTGTTTGCTTCTCTTACGTTTAATTTGTTTGTTTGTTTGGTTTGGGTTTTGGAGACAGGGTTTCTCTATATAGCCCTGGCTGTCCTGGAACTGACTATGTAGACCAGACTGGCTTTGAACTCAGAGAGAGATCTGCCTGCTCTGCCTCCAGAGTGCTGGGATTGAAGGTGTGTGCCACCACCATCTGACTACATTTACTTACTTTAAAATAAAGAGGAAGACTGGGGAGACAGTGCTGGCCCAGGGCAGTTTCCAGCACCCACATCCAGTAGTTCCAACCACCTATAGCTCCAGCTCTGAGGGATCCAATGCCCTCTTCTGATCTCCATGGACACACACTCATGTGTGCAATACACACAGATACACATAATTCATTAAAAAAAAAACTCACTTGCTAGCAGGTGGAGAACAGACAATGGGACATAAACAGAAGTGCTGGTGCCAAGATGAAGGCCCCTGATGTACTTAGACAAGACAACTGCTCAGTCCAGGGCAGTGGCAACAGGAGAGATAAGAAGCACATGGGTTCAAGATCATATGGTTTTTTTGGTTTTGTTTTTTTTTTTGGTTTTTTGAGACAGGGTTTCTCTGCGAAGTCTGTAGACCAGGCTGGTCTTGAACTCAGAAATCCACCTGCCTCTGCCTACCAAGTGCTGGGATTACAGGTGTGCGCCACCACTGCCCAGCCTCAAGATCATGTTTTAAGTGAGTTCTCACATATCGGTAGAGTGCTCGCTCACAGCTGCAGAAATGACTTCCCTGGAGGACAACACGGACAGGCTAAGGAGAGTCTCTGTGCAGTGGAGAAGCCTAAACATCCATCCCTCAGTAGATCAAAGGCAACACCCAACGACATGTCCGCTATTCTGCAATGACAACTGCACTTGGCCTCTGACATCTCAAAACCCAGAATCCATTCTACCATGAGGAAAAACAACAAGCCAACGTAGGAGAGACATCTTACTATGCTACGCTATCCCAAACGAGGACAGCAGAAAGCACGGAAGTCAGCTAACTGAGGGGCCTTGCCCAGTGCTGTGCCAACATGAAGAAACACCAGAGAGGGTATCCATGCCAGCATCAAATCTCCACGTGACAAGGCCCAACAGGAACAGAATGTCAGCATTAGGGAAGTGAACAGGGGGATAGTCGGTCTTATTGCAGCAGCTTTTCTATATGCTAAGCCGTTAAAAAAAAAAATCTTAAAATGGATGTGGGGGTGTCAGAGGTTGGTGGAGTTTGAATCTGAGCAGAAAGGTGGTCACCAGTCACTTAACAGGGAGAGAAGGGGATCAGCAAAGTGGCGCCATGGGTAAAGGCTGCAGTTAGGCCTCAAAGCCAGGGCAAATGGCTGGCTGAGGTGCCTATGTAACATATCAAAGTGGACGCCGGCTGCCAGGGTCTCTAGCATCCCTCAGTCTCTACATGCCACAGGGCCATGGCTGGCATACCCTGCCCCCTGCTCTGAACTCTCCAGCCCAGATACCGGACACGGCTTCCCCCACATCCCCAGCTCTTCTGGCCGCCACCATTTTGGCTATGCCAGTCTCTTGGCCCAGGCCACCCCTCTTGGTTGGTGGCTCCTTTCCTCTCCCTCCTGTCCCTACATGGCCCAGCTCAGTCAGGCCATGTTTACTCTGGATTGTCCCAGATGTCCCTGCCTCTGCTCTGCTCTCCCTTTTCCCTACAATAAGCCTTCTCCTCCCCTATACCCAAGCGCAGTCTCGTCCTGCGTTTTTTATTTCTTTATTTTTTTTTTCATTTAGCTGTCAAGCTTGATGATATGAGTTCAATCTCCAGGACCACACGGTGGAAAAAGAGCACTGACTCCTGAGAGTCGTTCTCACTTCTGTGCGTGTGAATGCACGTGTACACACACACACACACACACACACACACACACACTGACTCCTGAAAGTCGTTCTCACTTCTGTGCATGTGAATGCACGTGTACACACACACACACACACACACACACACACACACACACACACATGCACACACACCCAGAGGACGCTGACAAAGGTGTGAAATCAGGAGACGACATCAGGAGCCCTTCTAACATTACCATGCTTATTGGAAAACATGAAATGAAAATACATATAGTTATCACTCAATTCTTGTATTTCTGTCTTCATGAAAAATTATTTTTTTGTAAAGACTTATTTATTTATTTATTATATGTAAATACACTGTAACTGTCTGTCTTCAGACACCCCAGAAGAGGGTGTCAGATCTCATTATGGATGGTTGTGAGCCACCATGTGGTTGCTGGGATTTGAACTCAGGACCTTCGGAAGAGCAGTCAGTGCTCTTAACTGCTGAGCCATCTTTACAGCCCCCCAAAATTATTCTTGTTTTTAAATTTTTTAAAGGTTTTTTTTAAGGAGTTGAGCTTTTTGTACTGTCTTGCTAGCAAGAGGTTAAACTGCAAACCAACTGTCCTATCACTCTGCATTCCGAACACAGATGCCTTTCCGGCCCTGTGCTCAGAGAGAACGGCACAGAACTCAACACTCCTTGGAAGAAGTGTTTAATCAGAGCAAGAGAAGAATCTGCAGCTGTATGACTGGCTCTATCAATATGTATGATGTTATTAGTATTATCATGATATTTTTATCAAAGTGACTAATAGATTCAGTGGGATTTCAATAGTCTCCAATCTAGTGCTTTTCAATGATTCTGCCTTCTACTTATAACAGCACCAGACCAATCAGAGACCCTGTCTCAGGGGAAGTAGACAACACTCCTAAAGATGACGCCCAAGGTTGCTTTCTGACTCCCACCTGTACACATACTTGTACACACCCATGCACTTGCACACACACATGAA
Organism: Mus musculus; assembly: GCF_000001635.26. Taxonomy (NCBI): domain Eukaryota; kingdom Metazoa; phylum Chordata; class Mammalia; order Rodentia; family Muridae; genus Mus; species Mus musculus. The sequence goes on along the minus strand of NC_000076.6, from coordinate 86,805,175 downwards.
CACTCATGCACACACATACACACAACTAGGTTCTAGGTTAAGAGTTACTTAGAAAGTTGGAATGGACCCAAAACTGCTTCTTCACCCTGCAGCCACTCACTACAGAGTTTCTGTACAAGGGCAGGGTCTGGGCATGAATGCGCAGGGCTGTCTACTCTTCAGACACCAAAGGGGTCAAAGGAAAAAGGAGGAGGGTCGCTGTAGCCTTACCCTGTGTTCGTTGATGAGAAGGTCCCGGGCAGCATTGAAGATGAGTGTGTGGAGGTGCTTGGAATAGAATACCAGGGTGTAATCATAATCAAAGCCATATATTTCGATGTCTGACAGGCTCATCTCATTGTTCGAGAAAATGGCGTCTGGATTCAGCAAGTTGTTCATGATGGATGGAACCAATTCTAGGAGCAAAGAAAAGAACCTGTCATCTCCTGGGATAGATAGGGGTTGGGTGGCTTCTAAACAGAGGGAGCAGTTTGCACATCCATATAATGTTCAGAACGGGCAGATCCAAGTCTGGGGATGCAGCTCAGTGGTACAGCACTTCAGAGGAGAGGAGGAGGGAGGAAGAGGAGAGGAGGGAGGAGGAAGAGGAGAGGAGGGAGGAGGAAGAGGAGAGGAGGGAGGAGGAAGAGGAGAGGAGGGAGGAGGAGGAAGACAAAGGTAGGTTCGTGGGGACAGAAAGGATGAGGAGGTGACTGTTACTGGGTCTAGAATTTCTTTCCAGGTGGTAGAAATACTCTCAATTTGATTGTGGTGTTGGGCACAGACGAATGCATTCCATGAATACACTAAGTCAATGGGTAGGGCTCCTGGAGTCCTCATGGGAGTTCAGAGGAATCTCCATCACGTACATCAATGAGACTGCCACGGAGAAAACATGTGCTGCTGTGTCTCAACAGATCAACATTTTAAAATATATGTTGATTATGGGTTTTATAAGTATACATCATGAAATTTAAATATACCCCAGTAATCAGAAAAAGACAGGGAGAGAGAGAAACATTCTAACATTCAATGTACTGACTACCCATGTTTTCCATACATATCCTATAAGGCTATCCTTACTGTACAAACAGGCCTGTGTGGCAGCCTCCAAAGTTCATATCCAACCACAAGCTCACAGTACTGTAGACGCTGAGAAAACGACCTCAGGCTACTACATAAAACTTCAATATGTGTATTACGTAAGTGTACCATAACCAACCTGACATTTGACTCATTTAATTTCTTCGTACTTAATAACACCACCTTTTCGGTGAACAGATCACTTCCTTCAGCTGCCTCCTTAGGGGTGAGATCACCCCACCCAACATCAGAGCCCACCAGACGGGAAGGCAGTTTGTACTGCGACAGGTCTCTCTGTTTGAGGGACGGCTATCACATCGTTTCTCTTCTTTCTTAAAGGGATTCCAAACATTCCTTCTACCTTACAATTTCCATGAGTTCAAATGGACCCTTACAGCAATGCGAGCTGCAAGGTGAGGGCGAGGGAGAACTGGGGCTCAGAGGCAGAGTGTGCGCTCAGCATCCCAGCACTGAAAACATACCCTTAAGATGAAATAGAGACTGTCAGTGCTTTAGCTCTGCACTGTGTTGGAATATTTTCCTATATTGATCCCCCCCAAAATAATTCATCTTTAGCCATGTACTTTTTGTTGTTGTTGTTGTTGTTGTTGTTGTTGTTGTTGTTGTTTTTTCAAGACAGGGTTTCTCTGTATAGCCCTGGCTGTCCTGGAACTCACTTTATAGACCAGGCTGGCCTCCAACTCAGAAATCCACCTGCCTCTGCCTCCCCAGTGCTGGGATTAAAGGCGTGCGCCACCACCGCCCGGCTCTATTTTTTTTTTTTTTTTCCTTAGGCATGGACTTTTAACAACATATGATTTTTTTTTCTTTCCATTTTTTATTAGGTATTTAGCTCATTTACATTTCCAATGCTATACCAAAAGTCCCCCATACCCACCCACCCCCACTCCCCTACCCACCCACTCCCCCTTTTTGGCCCTGTCGTTCCCCTGTTCTGGGGCATATAAAGTTTGTGTGTCCAATGGGCCTCTCTTTCCAGTGATGGCCGACTAGGCCATCTTTTGATACATATGCAGCTAGAGTCAAGAGCTCCGGGGTACTGGTTAGTTCATAATGTTGATCGACCTATAGGGTTGCAGATCCCTTTAGCTCCTTGGCTACTTTCTCTAGCTCCTCCATTGGGAGCCCTGTGATCCATCCATTAGCTGACTGTGGGCATCCACTTCTGTGTTTGCTAGGCCCCGGCATATTCTCACAAGAGACAGCTACATCTGGGTCCTTTCGATAAAATCTTGCTAGTGTATGCAATGGTGTCAGCGTTTGGATGCTGATTATGGGGTGGATCCCTGGATAAGGCAGTCTCTACATGGTCCATCCTTTCATCTCAGTTCCAAACTTTGTCTCTGTAACTCCTTCCAAGGGTGTTTTGTTCCCACTTCTAAGGAGGGGCATAGTGTCCACACTTCAGTCTTCATTTTTCTTGAGTTTCATGTGTTTAGGAAATTGTATCTTATATCTTGGGTATCCTAGGTTTTGGGCTAATATCCACTTATCTGTGAGTACATATTGTGTGAATTCCTTTGTGAATGTGTTACCTCACTCAGGATGATGCCCTCCAGGTCCATCCATTTGGCTAGGAATTTCATAAATTCATTCTTTTTAATAGCTGAGTAATACTCCATTGTGTAGATGTACCACATTTTCTGTATCCATTCCTCTGTTGAGGGGCATCTGGGTTCTTTCCAGCTTCTGGCTATTATAAATAAGGCTGCTATGAAGATAGTGGAGCATGTGTCCTTCTTACCAGTTGGGGCATCTTCTGGATATATGCCCAGGAGAGGTATTGCTGGATCCTCCGGTAGTACTATGTCCAATTTTCTGAGGAACCGCCAGACGGATTTCCAGAGTGGTTGTACAAGCCTACAATCCCACCAACAATGGAGGAGTGTTCCTCTTTCTCCACATCCTCGCCAGCATCTGCTGTCACCTGAATTTTTGATCTTAGCCATTCTGACTGGTGTGAGGTGGAATCTCAAGGTTGTTTTGATTTGCATTTCCCTGATGATTAAGGATGTTGAACATTTTTTCAGGTGCTTCTCTGCCATTCGGTATTCCTCAGGTGAGAATTCTTTGTTCAGTTCTGAGCCCCATTTTTTAATGGGGTTATTTGATTTTCTGAAGTCCACCTTCTTGAGTTCTTTATATATGTTGGATATTAGTCCCCTATCTGATTTAGGATAGGTAAAGATCCTTTCCCAATCTGTTGGTGGTCTCTTTGTCTTATTGATGGTGTCTTTTGCCTTGCAGAAACTTTGGAGTTTCATTAGGTCCCATTTGTCAATTCTCGATCTTACAGCACAAGCCATTGCTGTTCTGTTCAGGAATTTTTCCCCTGTGCCCATATCTTCAAGGCTTTTCCCCACTTTCTCCTCTACAAGTTTCAGTGTCTCTGGTTTTATGTGAAGTTCTTTGATCCATTTAGATTTGACCTTAGTACAAGGAGATAAGTATGGATCGATTCGCATTCTTCTACAAGATAACAACCAGTTGCGCCAGCACCATTTGTTGAAAATGCTGTCTTTCTTCCACTGGATGGTTTTAGCTCCCTTGTCGAAGATCAAGTGACCATAGGTGTGTGGGTTCATTTCTGGGTCTTCAATTCTATTCCATTGGTCTACTTGTCTGTCTCTATACCAGTACCATGCAGTTTTTACCACAATTGCTCTGTAGTAAAGCTTTAGGTCAGGCATGGTGATTCCACCAGAGGTACTTTTATCCTTGAGAAGAGTTTTTGCTATCCTAGGTTTTTTGTTATTCCAGATGAATTTGCAAATTGCTCCTTCTAATTCGTTGAAGAATTGAGTTGGAATTTTGATGGGGATTGCATTGAATCTGTAGATTGCTTTTGGCAAGATAGCCATTTTTACAATATTGATCCTGCCAATCCATGAGCATGGGAGATCTTTCCATCTTCTGAGATCTTCTTTAATTTCTTTCTTCAGAGACTTGAAGTTTTTATCATACAGATCTTTCACTTCCTTAGTTAGAGTCACGCCGAGATATTTTATATTATTTGTGACTATTGAGAAGGGTGTTGTTTCCCTAATTTCTTTCTCAGCCTGTTTATTCTTTGTGTAGAGAAAGGCCATTGACTTGTTTGAGTTAATTTTATATCCAGCTACTTCACCGAAGCTGTTTATCAGGTTTAGGAGTTCTCTGGTGGAATTTTTAGGGTCACTTATATATACTATCATATCATCTGCAAAAAGTGATATTTTGACTTCCTCCTTTCCAATTTGTATCCCCTTGATCTCCTTTTGTTGTCGAATTGCTCTGGCTAATACTTCAAGTACTATGTTGAAAAGGTAGGGAGAAAGTGGGCAGCCTTGTCTAGTCCCTGATTTTAGTGGGATTGCTTCCAGCTTCTCTCCATTTACTTTGATGTTGGCTACTGGTTTGCTGTAGATTGCTTTTATCATGTTTAGGTATGGGCCTTGAATTCCTGATCTTTCCAGAACTTTTATCATGAATGGGTGTTGGATCTTGTCAAATGCTTTTTCTGCATCCAACGAGATGATCATGTGGTTTTTGTCTTTGAGTTTGTTTATATAGTGGATTACATTGATGGATTTTCGTATATTAAACCATCCCTGCATTCCTGGAATAAAACCTACTTGGTCAGGATGGATGATTGCTTTAATGTGTTCTTGGATTCGGTTAGCGAGAATTTTATTGAGGATTTTTGCATCAATATTCATAAGAGAAATTGGTCTGAAGTTCTCTATCTTTGTTGGATCTTTCTGTGGTTTAGGTATCAGAGTAATAGTGGCTTCATAAAATGAGTTGGGTAGAGTACTTTCTACTTCTATCTTGTGAAAAAGTTTGTGCAGAACTGGAATTAGATCTTCTTTGAAGGTCTGATAGAACTCTGCACTAAACCCGTCTGGTCCTGGGCTTTTTTTGGCTGGGAGACTATTTATAACTGCTTCTATTTCTTTAGGGGATATGGGACTGTTTAGAAGGTCAACTTGATCCTGATTCAACTTTGGTACCTGGTATCTGTCCAGAAATTTGTCCATTTCGTCCAGGTTTTCCAGTTTTGTTGAGTATAGCCTTTTGTAGAAGGATCTGATGGTGTTTTGGATTTCTTCAGGATCTGTTGTTATGTCTCCCTTTTCAGTTCTGATTTTGTTAATTAGGATTTTGTCTCTGTGCTCTCTAGTGAGTCTAGCTAAGGGTTTATCTATCTTGTTGATTTTCTCAAAGAACCAACTCCTCGTTTGGTTAATTCTTTGAATAGTTCTTCTTGTTTCCACTTGGTTGATTTCACCCCTGAGTTTGATTATTTCCTGCCGTCTACTCCTCTTGGGTGAATTTGCTTCCTTTTTTTCTAGAGCTTTTAGATGTGTTGTCAAGCTGCTAGTATGTGCTCTCTCCCGTTTCTTCATGGAGGCACTCAGAGCTATGAGTTTCCCTCTTAGAAATGCTTTCATTGTGTCCCAAAGGTTTGGGTACGTTGTGGCTTCATTTTCATTAAACTCTAAAAAGTCTTTAATTTCTTTCTTTATTCCTTCCTTGACCAAGGTATCATTGAGAAGAGTGTTGTTCAGTTTCCACGTGAGTGTTGGCTTTCTGTTATTTTTTTTGTTATCGAAGATCAGCCTTAGTGCATGGTGATCTGATAGGATACATGGGACAATTTCAATATTTTTGAATCTGTTGAGGCCTGTTTTGTGACCTATTATGTGGTCAATTTTGGAGAAGGTACCATGAGGTGCTGAGAAGAAGGTATATCCTTTTGTTTTAGGATAAAATGTTCTGTAGATATCTGTCAGATCCATTTGTTTCATCACTTCTGTTAGTTTCAGTGTGTCCCTGTTTAGTTTCTGTTTCCATGATCTGTCCATTGGTGAAAGTGGTGTGTTGAAGTCTCCCACTATTATTGTGTGAGGTGCAATGTGTGCTTTGAGCTTTACTAAAGTTTCTTTAATGAATGTGGCTGCCCTTGTATTTGGAGCATAGATATTCAGAATTGAGAGTTCCTCTTGGAGGATTTTACCTTTGATGAGAACAAAGTGCCCCTCCTTGTCTTTTTTGATGACTTTGGGTTGGAAGTCAATCTTATCAGATATTAGGATGGCTACTCCAGCTTGTTTCTTCATACCATTTGCTTGGAAAATTGTTTTCCAGCCTTTTATTCTGAGGTAGTGTCTATCTTTTTCTCTGAGATGTGTCTCCTGTAAACAGCAAAATGTTGGGTCTTGTTTGTGTAGCCAGTTTGTTAGTCTATGTCTTTTTATTGGGGAGTTGAGACCATTGATGTTAAGAGATATTAAGGAAAAGTAATTGTTGCTTCCTGTTATTTTTGTTGTTAAAGTTGGCATTCTGTTCTTGTGGCTGTCTTCTTTTAGGTTTGTTGAGGGATTACCTTCTTGTTTTTTCTAGGGCATTGTTCCAGTTCTTGTATTGGCTTTTTTCTGTTATTAACCTTTGAAGGGCTGGATTTGTGGAGAGATAATGTGTGAATTTGGTTTTGTTGTGGAATACTTTGGTTTCTCCATCTATGGTAATTGAGAGTTTGGCTGGGTATAGTATCCTGGGCTGGAATTTGTGTTCTCTTAGTGTCTGTATAACATCTGTCCAGGCTCTTCTGGCTTTCATAGTCTCTGGTGAAAAATCTGGTGTAATTCTGATAGGCTTGCCTTTGTATGTTACTTGACCTTTTTCCCTTACTGCTTTTAGTATTCTATCTTTATTTAGTGCATTTGTTGTTCTGATTATTATGTGTCGGGAGGAGTTTCTTTTCTGGTCCAGTCTATTTGGAGTTCTGTAGGCTTCTTGTATGTTCATAGGTATCTCTTTCTTTATATTTGGGAAGTTTTCTTCAATAATTTTGTTGAAGATGTTTGCTGGTCCTTTGAGTTGAAAATCTTCATTCTCATCCACTCCTATTATCCGTAGGTTTGGTCTTCTCATTGTGTCCTGGATTTCCTGGATATTTTGAGTTAGGATCTTTTTGCATTTTCCATTTTCTTTGATTGTTGTGCCGATGTTCTCTATGGAATCTTCTGCACCTGAGATTCTCTCTTCCATCTCTTGTATTCTGTTGCTGATGCTCAAATCTATGGTTCCAGATTTCTTTCCTAGGGTTTCTATCTCCAGTGTTGCCTCACTTTGAGTTTTCTTTATTGTTTCTACTTCCCTTTTTAGGTCTAGTATGGTTTTGTTCATTTCCATCACCTGTTTGTATGTTTTTTCCTCTTTTTCTGTAAGGACTTCTACCTGTTTGATTGTGTTTTCCTGTTTTTCTTTAAGGACTTGTAACTCTTTAGCAGTGTTCTCCTGTATTTCTTTAAGTGATTTATTAAAGTCCTTCTTGATGTCCTCTACCATCATCATGAGATATGCTTTTAAATCTAGGTCTAGGTTTTCGGGTGTGTTGGGGTGCCCTGGACTGGGCGAAGTGGGAGTGCTGGGTTCTGATGATGGTGAGTGGTCTTGGTTCCTGTTAGTAGGATTCCTACGTTTACCTTTCGCCATCTGGTAATCTCTGGAGTTAGTAGTTATAGTTGACTCTGTTTAGAGATTGTTCTTCTGGTGATTCTGTTACCGTCTCTCAGCAGACCTGGGAGACAGATTCTCTCCTCTGAGTTTCAGTGCTCAGAGCACTCTCTGCTGGCAAGCTCTCTTACAGGGAAGGTGCGCAGATATCTTGTTTTTGGACCTCCTCCTGGTCGAAGAAGAAGGCCCAAAACAGGGCCTCTCTCAGAAGCTGTGTTGCTTTGGCAGTTCCCAGAAGCTGTCAGCTTCTGTGGTGCAGACTCTCACCTGTTCAGACTAAAATCCTAAGTTCCAGGGAGTCCTGGAACCAAGATGGTGACCGCTGCTCCTGAGGCTGAGGCCGCCTCCCAAGCCAGGCGGACACCTGTCCTCTGGTCCGGATGGTGGCTGGCTGTCTGCGGCCTGCCAAGGCTGCTGCCTCAGCGGCTCTGTGCTTCCGCCCGTCCCAGAAGCTGTCCGGTTCTCTGGCGCACCCTCTAACCTGTTCAGACTAATTTCCTAAGTTCTGCTGAGTCCCGGAACCAAGATGGCGACCGCTGCTGCTGAGGCTGAGGCCGCCTCCCAAGCCAGGCGGACACCTGTCCTCTGGTCCGGACGGTGGCCGGCTGTCTGCAGCCCGCCAAGGGTGCTGCCTCAGCGGCTCTGTGCTTCTGCCCGTCCCAGCAGCTGTCCGGTTCTCTGGCGCACCCTCTAACCTGTTCAGACTAATTTCCTAAGTTCTGCTGAGTCCCGGAACCAAGATGGCGACCGCTCAACATATGATTTTTAACAAGACTAAAGCCATGTCCACACCTGCTTCGGCTCTCACCACATCCAGACACCATAAAGATTGAACACCACAGACTCTGAAGACAGCGTCCCCACAGCCACGTTGGTAGCTTCCACAGAATGAGAGAGAGAGACAGAGACAGAGACAGAGACAGAGAGACAGAAAGACAGACAGAGATAGCACAGAGAGAGAACAGGGTGTGTGTATGTGTGAGTGTGCTGTGGTGTATGTATGCTGTGGTGTGTGTGTGTGTGTATGGTGTGTGTGCTGTGGCATGTGTGTGTGCTGTGGCATGTGTTTATGGGGTGTGTGTGTGTGTGTATGTGGTGTATGTGTGTACTGTTTCGTGTGTGTGTGTGTGTGTGTGTGTGTGCGCTGTGGTGTGTGTGCTATGGCATGTGTGTGTGCTGTGGCATGTGTTTATGGGGTGTGTGTGTGTGTGTGTGTATGTGGTGTATGTGTGTACTGTTTCGTGTGTGTGTGTGTGCTGTGGTGTGTGTGCTATGGCATGTGTGTGTGCTGTGGCATGTGTGTATGGTGTGTGTGTGTACTGTGGGGTGTGTTTGTGTGTGTGTATGTATATATGTGTGCTGTGGTGTGTGTGTGCTGTGGTATGTGGGGGGGGGTGAGTGTGGGTGTGTACTGTGGTATGTGAGTGTGCCCCTGAACCACCCCCAATCAATCAATCAAATGTAAAACTGTAAGTATTTTTAAAAACAAAAACATAACTAAATAGAGCCAAGTCTGCTCATTATTTTTACTTCTTTTGACCATGACCTCAGTAATCATCAAGGAGCCATCTAAGTAATCAAGACATGCCAAGCTTATCGGTCACTTGACCAGACCCCTCCCTACCAGGGCAGGGTCCCAGCCACAGCCCTGCAAGTTAGAGCCCTCGGAAAACCCATCAAAAGCTAGAAAAACCTCACAGACCTGCAGTCAGTGCCACATGGTTACCCCTGAGGTAAATTCCCAAATACATCAAATTAAAATCCCACTTATACCCCACATGGTTCCAAGCCAGTGCTGGCGAAGGCGTGAGTGGGCACAATTTTGCTCACACTGACATTTCTACAAAACTCTCCCAACAAATGACACATTTTCATTAGTGTCCTTCATTAAAAACAACAAGGCCTTGGGTTTCGGAGTGAGGGTGGCGGTGGTGGTTCTCTGTCTCATTCACAAGTGGCACAGCTCTGAGGACAGTAAATAGACTAAGAAGGAAACAAGAGGCAGACAGCTCACAAGAACTCACCGCAGGCTGGGAGAAGGCAGCACTGCCCAATCCTTAGGGTATGATACCAAAGACCCCTGCTATGTGACAGGGCCTCTGTAGGTGATACTATTTCCTGAGTATAACAGATTCACCCAGATGACGTAGGTGAAGCCAGATGGCTTATGGTGTGCCCAAAAGCTCCCCTTTCACAAGTGACCTTCATGTGGGACGCTCCAACAGCTTGCTTTAGTGTAGGCTTATATTTAGAAAAAGCGCTGGCAAGAAAGCCCTCTGCCTTCTCACAGCCCAAGCCAGTGTCCTGCAGCCCTGAAGAAAAAGGCAGTGCATGAGAAACACCCCACAGGTCATCCGGGTAGGGCCGCCCAAGGCTCCCCAGGGCTGATCACCAACAGGCTGTCCATCACATGAGGGTCACCACCTCCACACCTGGCTGCGTCACATTCTGTCTTCAACACAGGCACAGGGGGCCACATCAGAAGCCTGAAGAGACCTCAGCTCCTTTCTAATGTGACATCACGAACAGACTGCCTCTCCCAGTCACCCACAGAACTAACTGCAGAGGTAGACCCGGGAGTGGGTGTAATGGAGAAAGTGAGTTTCTTTTGCACACAACAGAGACAGCAAGAGGTACAACTGGTGCAGGGAAGTGGAACTCTGAGCGCCACAAGCCACAGTGAGTTGCAGGCTCAGCAACATACACACCTTGACCCACTGAGCCATCTCACCAACCCTAATTTATACACTGTGACAAATTTCCATACTGCTTTTCTCAGCAGCTGTACATTCTTCTGATTTGCTTTTTTAAGATTCCCCTCAGAATATCATTCATTGACTCAATTCTATTTTTACCACCGACAGGAAAAGAAAATGAACAGAGGCAAAATTTAGGTTGAGTCTGGTATCTTCCCTCTAAAGTGCATGAAGATCTGAGCTCGAAAAGTACAACTTTGGTCAACCTTGCTTGTTCCTCTATGTATTCGTATTTGCTAAGTAACTCTCCATTAATAAAAAGCCTCCAGTCAGGCAGGGTTACCAGTGTCAGTCACAGAGCAAATGTGGGGAGAGCACCAAATAGAAATCCACGGTCAAGGGATTTCCTCACATATTCAAAGGCAAGGTGACTGTCATTCAGCTATTGGGCAGGCAGTCTGGAGAGTCGCTAAGAGTTAACAAAGCGGGTACTATGGAGACGTCTCAGAGCAGGAAGACTGAGGCCAGCACTCATGTGAAAAGCTGGTGCAGGTGTATGGGTGTTTGAAATCTCAGCACTATATGCAGAGAGAGGGGGGATCCCTGAAACCCATGACTAGTCTACCTGAGGTGTCTCAGGTTCAGTGAGAGACCCTATCTCAAAACTTAAGGTAAGGTAGATCTAGATCAAGGAAGACACTGAATGTTGACCTCTGACCTCTGCATACAAGCACATGCATACATGTCTTGTACCCAAACAAGTTCATGTAACGAGAGAGAGAGAGAGAGAGAGAGAGAGGGAGAGAAGTCTCTTTCTATCAGGAAGTCTCTTGCCATTATTCCAGAAACCAGACAGAAAGGTGAGTTTGACAAGAGGGTCCCACGGCTGCAAGGGATAAGCAAGCAATGTTTGTGGACTCCAGCTCTTCGTGCTCAGCCAGTGTGGTTTCCACATCTCAGACCTGTGCCTCTCTTTCCAAGCACAGGGCTAGGGTGGGGTGAGGGAGGACTACTAGTCTCCTCCCTTCCCCCTCCCATTCCTGGTTCCAGCCAGCTTTGCTCAGCAGGCCCTGAGAAACTACAAGTGGCACCCATCACTTTGAAGGCAGCACAGATGTGACAGAGAAGCCTCAAGATAAAGAAGCCGGGAAGGCCAATCCACCCCAGGGAGGTGGCCTGACCTTGGCATAAATGAAAACTGAACTTTTGAGTAGAGCCATCTGGAAGAACAGCTGATCAGGGCCTCCCATTCTTCCACTGCCAGCACTGTGAGGAACTTGTCCCACTGAGTGGTGTGGGCCCATGAGGCCTCAGTGTGATTCCCTTCCTGACTCCAGGGGCAAGTGCCCAATGCCAGCCCAACACCGTGAGGTGTCTGGGGCAGGCACAGAGTATCCCCTGCCTATGGGTCCTGCTGGGTACATTTCTGGGCCTATTTGGTAATTTCAAGGAAGAACCAATTTTTTCCTTCCAACTTTGGGCCTAGAGAAGATAATTCTGGAGGGAAAAGGGATTCTTGCCGGAAGGCTGGCAAGAGCAAGGTGGGAAGCAGGAGGGACAGCTCAGGGACAGCTCCTCGATGCCTGGACCGCGACATGCTTAGAGCAAGCACCTCTGACATTCCAATAGCACGAGCCTATAAAATGGCTTCTCTTGATTGATTTTATTTCTGTGGTGCCAGGAATCCAACCCGCCCAGGGCTTCGTGCCCATAGGCAAGCACTGGAACTCAGCTTCTTTCAAAAACACTTCTTTTTTGACCTTCAAACGTAAGTCACCTTACGTTTTTTAATTGCTTTTCAAGGACATTTCAGCTGCCTGAAAGTCTGTCTGCATGAAAGTCTATTTTTTTGCTCTGCATTAAAGGTATTCCCCAACCTCTTAAAGCTGTCCTTCATACCTACTTCAATGGGACACGTGGTCTACGGTCTGTGTCTCCACCACACACTGCTGAGCCTGTGTCAAACAAAGTCTGCCTTTCCATGTATGCTTCATGGAAGAATCTCGAGGAAGGTTTTCTCATACAACATACACCATGTAAAACAGAGTTTTTAAAAAAAATTAAATATTAAAAAGACATAAAAAAATTATGACTAGAACATAACTTTCTGAATAACAAATTTTTAAAAATCCAAACAATATGTTGAAAAGGAAAGTATTGGCAGATTTACAAAGTAGGGGCATATTAGACAAAAAAAAAAAATTCAAAAACAAAAATATCCTTAATAAATTTTAAAGTCTATGAAAAGGAAATTAAATGCTAATTAACAAATGTTCAACCACCCTGAGTGTTAAAAAGAAGGGGGTGGGGGGGCTGGGGAGATGGTTCAGCAGTTAAGAGCACTGACTGTTCTTCCAGAAGTCCTGAGTTCAATTCCCAGCAACCACATGGTGGCTCATAACCATCTGTAATGGGGCTCACATACATTAATTAATTAATTAATTAATTAATTAAATCTTTTTTTTAAAAAGTAAATAAAGCCGTTTGGACACCACACACTGATCTGTGCTGATTTCATATACACAGTTTTCTATGGGAAGCAAGCGATCCTTGGCAAAGAGATCAAAATAAGACGCCATTTTCCTCCTGTCTGCATCTAGGGCGTTCTTGTTGCTAGTGCTGTCTGCTTTTGGTAAGGATAGAGTGAAAAACTGGGGCTAGGGCTGGGGCGGGGCTGGGGCTTTGCACTTTCCTCCGGGCAGTTTCAGAACAGAAAAGAGCATTTTGCAAACTTTCTGGAAGGTAGCCGGCCATCAGCACCAGGAAGATCACTGTCTTTGACACACTCTCTCACTTTCCAGGATATCTCGGCTAGGGAAACATTCAGCTATGGATAAAGATGTGTACACAGAGATACTGTTACAGTGCTCTCAGTAAAGCAAACACTGGGGGAGACAGGCTCATGCAAGACTTCTGAGCTCAGGAACCCAAGGCATATATATCCCTAAGAAGGCATTACCTACCAACAGGGAGCGGGCGCACACTGGACAACTCTCCAGTTCCACTTGACAGAGGCCATAATCCCAGAAACACTATGATGACATTCTCTCCATTATCAAAGTTATGACTTAACTTTATTTATGAGTGTATATAAATTATTTAGCTATGCCAGGCGTGCTGCTGCTGCATGTTTGTAATTCCAGCACTGGGGAGGCTCAGGATGATCAAGGGTTCCAGACGAGCCTGGACTATATGAGAGAGCCTGTCTCAAAATGTCAAGGGCTGAGAATATAACTCTTGGGTGGAGGGCTTGCCTAGCATCAAGGGGTGACCTCGGCTTTGATCTCAGCTCCACAAATAAAACAAAATTAGTCAGGGTTTTTGTTTTTTGTCATATGCTAGATTTAAGTTCTTTTCTCAGGGAGGCAGAAAAAGAATATATAAATTCAAAAGGCCTTGCAGAAGAAACAGGGCTTTTTCCTAGTGCATTTAACAGTTACAAAAATCAGACAGAGCCTCTTATTTTCCCAATACAGGAGCCAGATCTCTGAATCTCCACAGTGCTCAAAACGCCCAGCTCTTAGTGATCACGCGCACTTACACTCTGCATGAGGTACACGTAAAACAGCCCCAGACTGAGCTCTAGCAACTATGCTCAAGCTGCAGAGGGGGACAGAGGGATGACACAGATTGCTCATTCAGGGTACACATTCTATGGTATGCAATATGTACTGGCTTGAGTGTAAGTGTCCCCATAGGCTCATATACTTTAATACTTAGTCTCCAATGGGTGGCAGTAACTGAAGAGGTTTAGGAGACGTGGCCTTGCTGGAGAAAGCATGTAGCTGGAGGTGGCTTTGAGACTTAAAAGCTTCACACCACTTCTGGTTCACTCTCTCTACTTGGATCTTGTGGTTGGGGTGTGACCCCTCGGCTTCTTGCTTCTGTTGTCACACGCCTCGGCCATGCCTCCCCTCTAGGGCAGATCCTTACCACTCTAAGCCAAAACAAACTCTTTTCTCTTTAAGTTGCCTTGGCCATGGTATTTTATCACAGTAACAGAAAAGTAATTAAAGCACAATATATTTCTAAGATTTTATTTTTTCATTTTTAATTTTTTGGGACATGGATTGGAACTCACTGTGTGGATCAGACTAGTCTCAAACTCAGAGATCCACCTGCCTCTGCCTCCAAAGTGCTAAGATTAAAAGTATGAACCACTGTGATGGTCTGTATATGCTTGGCTCAGGGAATGGCACTATTAGGAGGTGTGGCCCTGTTGGAGTAGGTGTGTCACTGTGGGAGTGGGCTTAAGACCCTCATCCTAGCTACGTGGAACTCAGTCTTCCACTAGCAGCCTTCAGATGAAGATGTAGAATTCTCAGCTCCTTCTGCACCATGACTGCCTGGATGCTGCCCTGTTCCCACCTTGATGATAATGGACTGAATCTCTGAACCTGTAAGACAGCCCCAATTAAATGTTGTCCTTATAAGAGTTGCCTTGGTCTTGTGTCTGTTCACAGCAGTAAAGCCCTAACTAAGACACCCACCCCCAGTCCAAAATATGTTTCTATATTCATAAGTCAACAAAAGATGTAAGATACAGATGTTCTTTGGCTTTCAGGATAATACCCTAGAACCCATAGCAAGTTTAAAATATTACAGTTGAAAATGCATTTGGCCAATCAGAAGAGTGCCTTGTTGGTTCAAAACCACTTGGAAGGTTTGTACGGTTTGAATCCATGCCCAGCATTGAGGGCTGGGAACATTTAATAGATTTTACCTAAAGGAAGCCATATCTCAACCTAGGCTACACCCCAGTATAGCCTGAGAACACTTAGGTTAGATTCCAACTAGAAAGATTACAACCCAACAGGGCACACTGTAGAGGATGGCTTGTGTAGCCCAAACTCACTGCTACAGATTGTTCCTCTCTTCATCACTTCCTGAGCATCTCAACCCTTCTAAGAAATGACCAAAAGGACCAAAGCACGTACCCTCCAGCTTCTTCCAGGACACTGCCCAACAGCTGCAGTTGCTGACTGAAGGCAAGACAGACACACGGTCCCTCCCTCATCTTGGCCTGGGGACCTGCCTCAAGACAAGCAAAATGGGCCAGACGCCTTTCTTTACCTCTGCTGTGATGTCACAGCTTTACTGAGGTACAAATTGTGTGCAAGGAGCTGCATATCCAACATAGAAGTCCAAAAAATCAAAGGGTGTTCCTCCCAACCCTGCAGCCCCCCTTCCCTTGCCCCTGCTGCTCTGGGTTCAGATTCCTATGCTCATCTCCAGAACTTTCTGCAAATAAGGTCATCCGACGAGGCATGTTTTTTATAACCTGGTTTTCCTACTTGCAAACCTAACAGGATGTTAGCACCTACAGGCCTCCTATTTGTCAGCACAGTAGAGGGGATGCAGCAAGAGTTATTAGTTAGAAAGCCCAGGCTGTCAGTGGGTGGAGGAAATCTGCATGTCTATTGCTGGCAGGGGACACAGAGGGCTGGCTCTTCCATGGGGACAGACAATGCAGATGTCATTAACATGGCTTCTAATAACCGAAAGAGAAACTTTTACCTTTCCAGCAGGATTCTGCATCATCTCCAGCAATCCATGACAAATAGAATTACTCATCTAAAAAACATTGCTAACGCACATGACATTTATGCTACTCCCACTGGAAGTTAAAATTATACCTTATTACTCTGTATTAACTATAACTCCCACTGCTCCACAGAAACCCATCACACTTCCTCAGGTTCCGGAAATAAAAGCACACACAACCGCACGGAGATGAGATTAAATATAATAATGGCTTGATGGCAACCTCATCTTAAGGTAAGTCATTTAATAGAAAAATAAAGCTAACTGCTCAAGAGAAAAGTGCATTTAGCTTCAAGGGGCAAAGTTTCTTAGAAGGAAACAGAGCCAAAGATACCCAAAGATGAAACACTCTTGCCCGAAGGGTACTGAGACAGAAAAGGAAGGGACAATGGTGCCTTCCCATAGTTCACACACTGGGGAACCTCACCGTCAGGGTCTCAATTAACACAAGAATTCTAAAGGCAAAGTTCTGATCTGATCTGCAGAGGACCCAAAAGCAGGGCAGGAGGTTTTCAGCCAGCAAACCACTGAGTGTGGGCAAAAGCCAAGCACACAGTAGGTTCTTTGTAAACTTGTGCCCATTCTTTTTCTTATTCATTTCAGAGTCTTTTTCCCTCAGTCAGTGGTTACTTGACACAATCTAGGAATTGTCTCATCTGAAGTATCCCCCTGATCTTTCAGAGACTTCAATTTAGGTCAAACAGGGACTTGTGGCTTCAACACAGAAACTAATTTCAATGATAGCCAGAGCTTGAGCTTTTAATGGGGGCATTTTAATACAGACTTTATGCCTCCACTCCAGTGGCTCTCAAGTTACTTCCTGAAAGGTCCTCACAAAGAGGGGGGGAGAGAGCAGAGCTGCACTGCAAACAGTGAACATGCCCGGGTGGGCCCTACTGTAACTGCAAGGTCCTTGGATGTGAAGATGGAAGCCAGGCAGGACCACGTGTCCACAAAACGAGGAGGTACAAGGAGACTTCAATGAGCTATTACCAATTTTGAAAACAAAAGGGGGTACAAAGAACACCAGAAGCTGGAAGGGTAAAGATGAATTCTTCTTGCCAGCAGCTTGGCCTCAGCCCAGGGATCTGCTCCAGAGCTGTCGGGGCACAAATGTATACCCTACAACACGCAGGCTGTGATTGCAAATGCATGCCCTGCAACGTGCAGGCTATGATTGCAAATGTATACCCTGCAACACGCAGGCTGTAATTGCAAATGCATGCCCTGCAACGTGCAGGCTATGATTGCAAATGTATACCCTGCAACTCACAGGCTGTGATTGCAAATGCATGCCCTACAACGTGCAGGCTATGATTGCAAATGTATACCCTGCAACACGCAGGCTGTAATTGCAAATGCATGCCCTACAACGTGCAGGCTGTGATTGCAAATGCATGCCCTGCAACATGCAGGCTATGACTGGGGGCAAGAGTCAGACACAGAGACTGGCAGCTGCCTTCGCTCTCTTCACCCTCGAATATAGGGGCATTTCCCAGAGGCTTCGTGAAGTCTGTACTACAAGTGATTGAGCGCAGAATCAATCGGAGAACCCAGGACTCCTCTAGTAATCTGCACATCATAGAAATTTGCAAAACTATAAAACCATGCTGATCCCCTAAGCATTTTTATTTTGGAAAAATTTTTTTCTTTTTTTTTTTTTTTTAATAAAAATAAGCCGTGCTTGGCTGGGTGGTGATAGCACACACCTTTAATCCCAGTACTCAGGAGGCAGAGGCAGGTGGATCTCTGAGCCAGAGGCCAGCCTGGTCTATAGGGTGAGTTCCCAGACAGCCAGGACTATACAGAGAAACCCTCGCCCCCAAATAAATAAATAAATAAGCCATTTATGTTAACAGGTAACTATTATTACATTAAACAAATCACTAGGTATATTTTTTTAACAACCTCTCCATTTTAATTTCAATGCATCAACAAATATAATTCTATATAAAGTTTCCAGGATCTTTAAGAAGTTTTGTGGGCTGAGTCCTGGGGGCTCACAGAGACCAAACCACCAACCAAAGAGCATGCATGAGTTGGACCTAGATCTCTGCACATATTTAACAGATGTGCAGCTTGGTCTTCATGTGAGTCCCCTAACAACTGGAGTAGGGGCTGTCTCTGACTCTACTGACTGAACGTGGATCCCCTTCCCCTAGCTGGACTGCCTTGCCTGGCCTCAGTGGGAGAGGACATGCTTAGTCCTGCTGCAACTTGATGTGACAAGGTGCATTGGTACCCTTGGTGGTGGTGGTGGTGGGGGTGTTCCCCTTCTCTAAGGAGAGGGGGAGGGGTATGTGAGGGTGTGACTGGGAGGGGAGGGGAGGGGCTTAATTGGGATGTAAAGTGAATAAATAAATAAATAAATAAATAAATAAATAAATAAGAGGTTTGGGGGGTTATGATGCAAAGTCTTCAGCCCAAGACCTCAACTATATAAGCCAACTATGTACTGAACCCCTTAAAAACTATTCTCTGAAGAAATTTAAGTTTATAAAAAGTTCTAAAGACAAAACAGAAAAGAGCTGTCTTTCTTAGCTATACCTATCTCACCTACTATTTCAGTTAAAGTAACTAACTCACTAATGATAATCATAAGAATTTGCTAAGGGGCTGGAGAGACAGCTCTGTAATTACGGGCACCAGCTGCTCTTGCAGAGGGGCAGGATTCTGTTCCCAGCGCCCACATGGCAGCTCATAGACATCTACAGGACATCGGATGCTTTCTCTCGGCTGTCACCAGGCACACATGTAGAGCATATACACACAGGCAGGCAAACACTGATACAGAGAAAATAAAAATGCATCTTTTTAAAGCATACTAGCTAAATCAGTGAGTCCAAAATGGGTAAAAGTGATGCACTCTGCTATTAAATGAGCTGCTCATATATATTCAAAAAAGCAAAGACAAAAATGGGGCTGGAGAGATGGCTCAGCAGTTAGAGCAATGTGCTACTCATCCAGTGGACTCAGGTTCAAGCCCTAGCACCCACATGAAGGCTCACAACCATCTACAGCTTACGGCATCCGATACTCTCATCCGGCCAAAATGCTGACATTGCAAGCATGAGTACACACCTGGCTTTATACAGATCTAGGTACCACACCCAAGGCTTTGAGTACACAACACAAGTACTAACTAAGCCACAGCCTCAGCCCTGTACCCAGGTTTTACATCAATATCTGAACAATTCACTTAGCACGAAACACTTCCTCAAGACTACAATAAACTAAAAAGCCGGGCCAGTGAGACAGCTCAGCAGGTAAAGGCACTTGTTGCCTAAGTCTGACAACGTGAGTTCAACCCCCCAAAACCACATAAAGGCAGGCGAGAACCAACTCCCAAAGATCATCCTTTGACCTCCACACAATAAATATAAAGTCTTGGGAAAAAAAAGTCACCTAAAGTGAAGAACCAACTCACTAACTAGGAAGCTTTCCTATAAAGCTCAGTCTCGACCAGCTATCCTCCCCCAACCCCCGCAGTACTAGCTGTACCATACTGTGCAGCAGTTGACTTAATAAAATAGGACCACGGGCTTCCAGGTACAAGCTGGTGTGTAGAAGACACCCTGAAGGAAACAGTTCTTTAACCAACCAACATAAGCTTTCAACGTGGGAAATTATAAAGCTGCCAGAAAAGTTTTTTTTTTCTCCTCCCTTCCCTTCTCTAAGACATATACAGTCAGTTCAGAAAGGACAGAGTGATTTTGCTGACCATGCATGAGGGCAGAAGGACTGCAGCCAGCATTGACCTCCGAGGGCATCTTAGCTTACCAGCTGCTTACCCCCAAAAGAGCCAGGCACTTCCCTCCACTATGAAGTGGGCAGAGTGCACAACTCCCTGCAGCCAGGACCAAAAGAGATGGACAAACTAGACCATACACCAAACTGTCCCAGGGATGGCACCTGAATGTCATTGTCTTTTTTAAAGCAGCCATATACACAAGAATAGCTTTGTGATTCAGCCATTCAAAAGTTAGTAGCTTTAAAGGCAAGCAGAGGCCAAGTGGGGCTATCAACAAAGAGTCCCAAGACTGTCAATGTCCACCCCACCTAACAAAGGGAAGGGTTGAAAGTTACAATGTAGGATGTTTGTCCAAGTCTTTCCCTTATCACTACTATGGTGTCTAAGACCAGAGAACTATCAACAATATCCACCTAAAGGGCCATTTCTAAAGAACCAATTGTGCTACTTGTAGATGCCAAGAAAGGTACAAACACAATAGAAAAAACCCACATCCTACCATTCAGCCAAGAAATAAAAGCCCTCCCTCCATCCAGCGCTCTCCAGCCTCACCCCTACCTCTCCAGCTTCACCCCTACCCAACACCTCCCCTCACTTTGGTTTATCATCCCTGAGTTACTCCAGACATGTCATCTGCAGCATTACTGGGCTTAAAAATCACCTTTAATTAGCATCTATCTGTAATCTGAGCCCAACGTGTGCTGGGAAAAGCCTGTGATCCCAACACTTAGGGTGCTAGGGCAGGAGAATCATGAGATTGAGCTTATGCTACGGAAAAACCAAACAACAACAACTCAACCTGTGCCAAGAACCTTGCCTGGATAAAATAAAGAGACCTCTCTCTGTCTCTCCCCCTCCCCATCTTTCCCTCCCTCCCTCGAGTGTGTGTGTGTGTGTGTGTGTGTGTGTGTGTGTGTGTGTGTGTGATGTGTCGCAGCTGAACTCAGAGCTCACTGATACAGTTTCTTTAGCTAGCTAACTTGCTTCCTACAGGTCCCACCTTTACAGTGGGTTCAGGGGGACCCTGTTCCTCTGCTTACATGACAAGCTCTTTACCCACTGAATCATCTCTCCAACTGAGTGATTCATCTGTAGCCTGACTTTTGCTGCTGAGGGCCAAGATTCTCTGAAACCACTGTGAAAATAGCTGAATGAGCTACCATTTAGTACGTGGAATTAGGGTTGGGAATGTGGCTCAGTCAAGAGCACGCACAAAGCTACCTAGCTAGCATGCACAAAGCTCTAAGCTCAAGCTCAGCACCCATAAAACCAGCCATCAAGGAACTATTGTGATCCCAGCACAAATAGGAGACAGGAAGATCAGGAGCTCAAGGTCATTCTAGGTTGCATTGAGAGTTCAAGACCAGCCGAGGCTAGGAAAAACCCAAAGAAAACCAAACAAAAAATATCTGGAGTTAATTTGTTTTCTTTCACTGAGGAATGCATCCTGAGAAGTGTAGAGAAGACGACAAAATAGTAAGGGAGATTAAATGGTAATTTTGATACCAGCCTTTGAAGACAAAAAAAAATTAAATTTTAAAAATCAGTATTTCTCAACCTTGGTGGTGCTGGCTCATTTGAGAAGCCTTTCTACAAACATTGCTGGGCTGGAGATCTTACAATGCTTATATAATATGTATAGAGCCCTGGGTTGGATCCCCAATACCGACAACCCAGCTAGGTACAAACAAAGTCTCTATGCTGAGCTGTGTCAGTATGTATCACCCAGGATATGAGTCTTTTTACATGTTTGGAATAACAGAAAACCAAACCAACATTGGGGTGTGATTCAGGAAACCAATGAGATCACACATAAAACGGCTTGGGAGTGTACAATTGCCAAGTGCAATCTAATAGCGCAAACAAGCCTATTTACCTAAGGACACAGTACAAAGATTCTGCAGGCTCTTAAATGGACTCCTGCCTCCATATCCTGTCATTCTCAACTGCAGAAGGGAGCGCACTTCCAGTTGGACCACAAAAAAATCAGCCACTATTAGTAACATGAATTCGAACTAAAAAATTATTAGAAATTCCAAAATACAGAACCCCGAAATAGGGTTAACACAAAACACGGGGCTTCAAGGTCAAATGTATCCAGGAAGCAAGATACTGACATCCTTTCTCTTGGAGACGCATGACTTTCAAAGCTAGTACTGAAAAGCCCAGCTATAAAGAAAGAAAAGAAAAAAAAGAAAGAAAATCTTTCATGTGGAGGTTTTTTTTTTCCCTAGCTCCATCTCTCAGAAGACTGTGGAACAGTCTGAGCGATGTGAGTCTAACTTGACAATTACTGAAGAGCATCTCTCTAACAGACTGCAGCCCCTTGAGGAATGCATGTGTGTCATAACTTACTGCGGAGCACATTATGTATAGTGAGAATTAATTATCTTTGTGTCCAATGCTGACTTTGTACCTATTCTGCTTGCAACAATATTCCCTGCTAAGTACCTAAGCAGTGTGTGTGTGTGTGTGTGTGTGTGTGTATAGTATATGCCTACATGCACTCGTTTGTGTGTGTGTGCCCAATGTGCACTGGTGCAGAGGCCAGAGGAGGGCATCAGATGTCCGCTACCACTCTGCCTTACTGCCTGCAGACAGCGTCTCTCACTGAACCCACAGCTTGCTGGGCTTTTTTGTTTGTTCATTTGGGTTTTTGCTTTTATTTGTTTGGTTGGTTGGTTTTGTTTTGTTTTGTACGTCTGTCTGTCCAGCAAGCCTCAGCAATCCTCTGGTCTCCCCACCTGCTAGCTGGTGGCTCAGTGAGGCGCCCCTGAGCCTTTTATGTGGGTTCTGGGATCTAAAACTCAGACGCCATGCTTGCAGGAAGTTCTCTTGCTTACTGAATCACATTCCCAGGCCTCACAAATACCTAATTTCTGGTGGACTATCAACTTCTTTCAGCCCTGAACTTTGAATAAACCCTTCCACATCCCTGAATAAAGTCTGTGGCGCTCTACAGTAACTCAGAGTTTACCTTCTTCCACTATGACCTCACCAAAGGGGTGTGTATTCTAATGAGCCCAGCTAGAGCAGATTAACTCCTTTAAAAAGAAAGTGAGGAAGAGGGAAGAGGGAAGGAGAGAGGGAGGGAAAGAAGGAGGGAGGGAAGGAGGGGAGGGGAGGGGCGTGGGGAGGGAGGGAGGGAGGGGAGGAGGGAGAGGAGGAGGGAGGGAGGAGAAAGGGGCTCAGAACAGAAGCAGGCTTTATAGAAACTATAAGTTTCTCTGTATATCCAAAGCTGACTTGAAAATTTTGTTTTTTAATAAATTTCAATTAAAATGGAGAGAAACAAGGACTGAGGAAGAGTGCATTATAACAAAATCTAAAAATCACACCCCTTGCCTGGCATGCATTTCAAGGGCTGGGCCTGAAACCCCTGTTGTGATTACAAAAGGGATCAAGTGACCAGGAAATAAGATTCTTCTGTCAAACAGTAGGAAAGTAAAACCATTTTATCCTGAGGAGATTACTGAGGGTGGGGGGTGGGGGTGGGGGCAGACTTCTGTGCGCTCACACGTATACACACACATACACACAGCCAGTCATCGATGCAGCCCCTATCCCTCTTCCAGACTCCACATCCCTGTCAGGCCGCTCCACAGTCTGGCACAGGCAACAGATACTGGGCACCTCGGCCCAGATTCACACTTGAGAATCAACAACCTTAAAACCCTCTGCTGGATACTTAATGCCTGCTCACATGGGCACAGACATCAGCTGGAGGAGGGTAGAGAAGATGAGGACTCAAATGAGACAAAAAAGGCAAAGCCAGATTAAAATCCCTGAGTTTTCAAAGGTGACATAGAAACTCCTTGTGAATGTGCACGAGGGGGGATGGGGGGTGCGGCACACCATGAGCCAAGCCTGCAGTGAGGGGACCTGCGCATAAGTAGCAACATCTCAAGGGAATGGGCTTAGGCAAAAAAAAAAAAAAAAAAAAATGCTATGTTAGGGCCAGGTACAGTGGTGCAGGACTTTAATCTTAGAACCAGAAAGATATCTGTGAGTTCCAGGCTAGCCTGGTCTACAAAGCAGAGTTCCAGGACAGCTGGGGCTATACAGAAAGACTTTGTCTCAAAAACTAAAAAATAAAAATAAAAGAGGAGGAGGAAGAAAAGAAAGAGGAGAAAGAAGAGAAGAGAAGGAGGAGGAGGAGAAGAAAAAGGAGGAGGAGAAAGAGGAAGAAGAGGAGGAAGAGGAAGAAGAGGAAGAGGAAGAAGAAACACCAAGCTATGTTATCCCCTTACTGCAACTAAGGGCCAGAGAGGAAGAAACTCAGCTTTTCATGCTCCGGACTTAGCACCCCAAACCGACACTCCCCAGGACTGATCTCTGTCTACAACCCAATACTGCTTTATTCTCAGAGGCTAACTGGGAGGGTGGGGGGACTCATTACACCATACCAAAACTCTACCACGTCAGTAATATCCCCATTTTCTGTATGGGTGAACAAACTTCAGGACCTTTCTAATTCTCACAGGCCACAAGGGGTAAACCCTGTCTAAAATATCAAGAGAGAAGAAATTTTACCTCTAGTTTCTTCTAAAGATGCAATTACCCTTCAACCTTTGGAGACTGGCTTCCTACCCCCACCCCACAGACACACTCCACAGTGTAACTCCCTAAAATATACATTTTTTTTGTATGTTAGATGAATGGTACTCTTCTTTTTATTGTTAAGTATTGTTCCATAGTAGGTACATACCAAAACACTGAGTCATTTAACCATAGCTCACTCCTCAAGAGGACATGTGTGAATTGTCCCAATCCCACAGCCAAATGGGTTTAAATATTGTATAGGGGTTTCTGTATTTCATTCTCTCCATACATGTCAGTAAAGTTTTTAACCAAAAATACAGAATAGCCTGGCATAGTGGCACACACCTTTAATCCCAGGATTCCAGGAGAGAGACATGAGATCTCTCTGAGTTCGAGGCCACCCAGGTCTACAGAGTGAGTTCCAGGACTACAGAGAAAAATCCTGTCTTAAAAAAAACAAAAAACAAAAACAAAAAAAACCAAAACAAAACAAAACAAAAGAAAAGAAAAACAAAAGACAGGAGTAGTGAGTGGTTCGTGTCTATAACTCCAGCACTTGAAAGACTGAGGCAGGAGGATTGCTTCAAGTTTAAGGTTACCTTAAAACCCTGTCTCAAAAAGACCAAAAAGAAAGAGGAAACTAAGCAAGAGAGAAGAGCTGACAGGGCCCTGACAGGACACACGTTTGCCTGGAATGGTGGTTCCCGCCCGCCTGGAAGGATAGAACACACAGGAGACTCATGACTTTAAGGCCTGGAATACACAACCCATCTCAAAACACTTGCCTGGCCAAAACCAATAAGCCACTCTTTCAAAGAAGTCTCCATTGCTTACACCTCGGAATGTGTTGTGAAGATATTCCAGGTGGGTTTTGTTTCACTTGAACAGGCATGTGGCCAAAGATGCAAATGGAAATCCTACAAAAACGTTCCCTCACCAACCCCCTTCCTCATGTAGCACCCTCCCCAAACCACCCCCTCCCCAAATCCCAGTGTCCTCTGACAGCTTCAGTGTCTGTGCTTCACTGGCCCTTTACTCCAGGTTCCAAACGTTTGACTGCAAGAAGCACAAAGCAACACACAGGACAATGGATTCCCGACCCTGAGTCAAAATCAGTTTTTGCTTAGGCCCCTTGCTCGCCCTTCCCGTCTACATAATGGACATGACCCCCTCCTCCGGAGGCTATGGGCGATTCAGAGTCGACATCAATACCTGATACTATTATAATCTGGTTCCTCTTTCCATTCCTTCTCCGATTCCCTAACCGCCCAGCCAAGCTCTTTCTCAGTTCACCTGACCACAAGTATTCCTCTTCTCCTCGCAGAGGGCGGTGGATAACCAGACCACCCTCCCCTTTCAAACAGCACATTTTATCTACTCCACCCTGCAAAAGGGAGACCGGCTCATCCTCCTGACCCAGTCGCCTGCGCTGGAGCCTGTCTAGGACAGCGCGGCAGCAAGCTGGGCTGCTACTACCATTCCCAGGGTGAATGACACCTAACGGTGTTTGGGGGAATGTCTTCCTACCGACGCCCTTGGAACTCTCGCAGCGGCCCAGAGCACTTGCGATGTACACTCCAGATTTAACAATCCCCAGGTATGAAATAGCTTCCCCGGCGGGGGAAAGCCAAAAAAGAGTTGCGAAGTTTTAGAGTCGCCTTCCCCGCGGGGGCCGCGCGACAGAGGCAGGGTGCGGGGGACCCGAGGGGTCCTCGAGTGGGCGGCGCAAGCTGGGACACGCACTCACCGTCCGTGCTCCTCTTCGCCTCGTGGTAGCGCGCCCACAGGTAGCTTTTCATGTCCACGGCAGCCGGGGCAGCCGGGGCAGAGCACAGGCGCCGAGCGCAGCCCGAGCGCGGTCGTTCTCGAGCCACGGCCCCGCCGCAACTCCGCAGCCCTGCCGCCGCCCTCGCCCCGGCCCCGCGGGCCGCCGCTGCCACCGTGGCCATGCTGCCTCTAAGCTGCCAGTGGCAC
Source organism: Mus musculus (assembly GCF_000001635.26). Taxonomy (NCBI): domain Eukaryota; kingdom Metazoa; phylum Chordata; class Mammalia; order Rodentia; family Muridae; genus Mus; species Mus musculus. The sequence continues at coordinate 86,779,084 of NC_000076.6, read as the reverse complement.
GGATGGCCAGCGTCGCGAGGCTCCGGGACGCACGCCGGCAGTTCCTACGTCTGAGCAAGTGCCGGCGCGGCCCAAGAACCACCCACGGTGGGGCGGAGCCGGGGGCGAGGCTGGGGAGGTGGGCGGGTTCTAGAGGGAAGCAGGAGGCGGGGTCAAGGATTAGGCTAGGAGCTGCGGGATGGGTGGGGCCTGAGCTGGGTCAGGGGCGGGGCCTGGTTGGAAAGAGGAATGCCCCGGCTGAGTAAAGAATAGGGTCTAGAGAGAGAATGAGTTGGACCATCTCGATTGCGTCAGAGGCAGAGTCAGGGACCGAACCTGGGGAGACAGAGCCGGGGGCCTAGGCCAGTTAGAGGCTGGGTCAGGTGTGGGCCTGTGGAAATGGAGTGGGACGGAGTCTGGGTTGAGTCAAAGGCGGAGTCAAGGGCGAGGCCTTAGAGAAAGCGGGTTGGGCGTGGCCGGAGCTGCCAGGGCTCAGCGCCCGGTCGGCTGCGGTCACTTCCTGACCCGCGAGGCAGGAGGGGGCGGAGGGTGGTTGAAGTCACACGGGCTAGGATGACTCATCTCCGACCCTATCGCTGCCAGCAAGACTCTGCTCTACCTTCCTCTTGCCTTCCGTGGCGGGCCCCAATTCTGATTGCACTGATGAGTGTACGCACTATCCATCTCTGATCCCAGTCTCTGGAATGCGACCCACTCCGTGTCAAAGGCTTCTGCAGGTATCTCCTGGATCTCAGGTGCCTCTCTGAGACTGCCCTGAGGCTGAGCTTGGGCCTATCCAAGAGTTGCCCTTTAAAGAGTTGCTGGGCCGAGATTACACTCGAGGTCTAAAGTCGTCTGCAAGATCCTGCCCCTGAAGACTCCCGATAAATGTAAATTTCCTTAACAGTGCAGGCCTCTGGAAAGCCGGGTTCCCACCTCCAGAGAGGTCCTCCGGACATGATTAGCAGTCTCCTGCCCACGCTGGCAGCACGCTTGGTACCTGTTCCACTCACTTGCTTAACTGCACTTATTCCATGCCGCTCCTGCGGGACTTTCTATCACCAATTCAAGACCTACCTGAGAAACACTGGGCCCCAAGAAATTCCCAAAGTATCCCATGGTGACCACTGAGTAGGGGGGGGCGGTTATAGTGGGAATGGCTAGAATAATGAGAGGACAGACAAGGCACAGTGTGAGACAACCCCAAGCATTAGCGACTCAAGTTGTGGGCTGGAAGAGTCAGATGTTTTTGTGGAAGGTGATGACACTGGAGCTAGTCCCTGACTGATAATGAAAACCATTAATAGAAAGCTGGCTGTATATTTTATCGCATACACTCTTCCCAGCTGTCTTAAAAGGAACGTACCGCGTCTCTCCTTTAAACACAATGAAACCGAGGCACAACAGAGGTGAGATTGCTTGCCTATCGTCACAGAGCTGAGTCCCCTCTTCTGTTGGGTGGTAGGGAGGACGGTAGCTAGAAAGTAATCCTTAACTGTTACAGGTTAATGTTTTATGGATCAGTGATAAAATTGGAGGACAATAAAATGTGCAAATCGATATGCTATCAAATCCATGGGCTCTGGTCATTAAAAGCTTCCTTTATGACTTGAGGACATTTCACTTCCTATCTTTTCTTATTTTTACTAATAAAAAGTTTTGGTGATAACAATCATCAATTTTACTTAGGTGAATTTTTAAGTCAAAATATACTATAGAATTTTTTTTTAAATTACGATTGGTAAGAGTGCTTCTATATATTCTCTTAGACTATAGGACCCTGTGGAATCACGATTGTTGTACTTACCATAGAAACGTGGATCACTTGAAACCCACCCTTTGTAACTAAAACCAGATACAGCGTTATAAGAGAGTAAGAAAACTGAATCCCCAGACCTGGATAGTGACCACTCCTGCAGAGTTAAAAGAAAATATCTGATGAAAGAATCCAAAATAGGTGCTAGGGACCTGGCGTAGTCTGTTAAGAGCTTGCGAGCACGCGCCAGCACTGCTATAAAAAAATGACAGCCAGTTCCTATGGCCTCAGCACAAAGAACGGAGAGACAGGAAGCCCCCTGGTGCTCACTGACTACTAGGCGAATAGAATCCCCGAGCTCCAGGTTTCAGTGAGATCTCAAAAAATAAGGGGGAAAGCACGAGAACACTGACATCGACCTCTGACCTACACACAAACACGTGTGTGCACACTTGTACCACACACACACATACGCCTTTCAAGAGAAATGAGTAAAAACTCAAAGTACAAAACAGCCCAAAATTATTTTTATTCCTTATTGGGGTCATCTGAGGTCTTCAGCAATTTTGATTCAATCTGAGATCTTCTTGGGAAGCCTGGCTTCTGAGGAGTGAAGCAGTACTGAGGAGTGTGGAAGAGCCACTTTTCTGACACGAGTTCCGATATGGACTTCCAGGGATTGTCCACATTATGAGGTAGCTGCAGGGGTTGCCGGCAGATGGAAGTGATCAGGCCCTTTCTGCTGTCCAGCTCAGCAGAAGAAACACTCTGCCTTGAGAGTCTCACCAAGCCGTTCTTGTCAATGAGCGAGACCGTCTTAAGGGGACAGGCTGCCTTTTTCCTGGCAGGTTGTCTTCTTGGACTATTCCATATTTGTGAGTCTGAAGCCTGACGTTGGAACTTTTCCTCAGCAGACTTGCACAGAATTGGAGCCAAGGTCTTCTTTCCTTTGCCGGGAACATATTTTGGTTTATCTGAAACCAGAGAAGGCTGTGTGCTTTTAACTCTCTGAAACCTACGTATATTCATACACATTGCAGTGTTTACCGTGTCAGAACTCTGAGCGCTGTGGAAGTTTAATTTAGGCACATTCTCCCATAATGAAAAGCCATTCCTAGAACCGTTAGGGAATAGATGGTTCATGCTTTGAGGCCAAGACCTCCTGCCCCGGGACCTCTGGATTTCCCTTAAAAGGCTGCAAAAGATCAAAAACGTGTCAAAACATGGCTGTCTATTAACACAAATACTCAGAAAGTCTACTTCTTTTTGAGATGTGCAAAAGAAACTCACTGTAGTATTCCCTCAATGGAAGCGTGGGTAGGCCCCAGGTGAGCTGCCCTTAAATCAAGTGACCTATACAAATAGCTGACTGCCTCCATTGTGGCATGATGGCAGAAGTCACCTGACAACAGCTGGCCTGCTGGAGAGATGGGAAAAGAGAATATTAGAATTTTTTTTAATTACTAACTTTATACATGTAAAAGATTTATAAGGCCAGCATCAGAGCACCATCTGTCCTAGTACCCTGCCAAAGACATTGTCACCTTCATCTGGAGTGAAGAAACGGTCAGATATGGATACAAGGATACTAGGTCTGAGTAGAAGAGACAGAAGTTGACTAGATACTCTTCAGACATAAAAAAGGAAGGTGAGAAGGGGGTAAGATAGGAGGGATCAGTGCTGTCAGCTGAAAGAGACAATAAGTGCAATGAAGCCCTCAGGAGAGCAGCTCAGGTGTAGGGAGCTGGCCCAGCATGCGCTCCATCCTCAAAAACAGCAACAACAACGAACACACACACATGCACACACACACACACACATGCACACAGGCAAACTGAATAGGATATTCTGGGATTGAAACCCAAGATGCTATAACTGATAATACTGCTACACTATAGGAAGAGAATCTGTGGAGATTATTGATCGTTGGCCATTCAACCGATAATCATCTTACATCCTAGTTCTGTTTCCTAACTTGATTATTGGATTGTTGTGCTGTCCTTGTACCTTGAAAACATTCTTGGAAGTAGACAGAGACACAACTGCAATCATCTTTCGATGATCCCAAAAAATGTGTACATGTGTGCGTGTATGTGGAAGTGTGTGTGTGTGTGTGTGTGTGTGTGTGTGTGTGTGTGTGTGTGTGTGTGTAAACAATACAAATGCAGCGAAGTGTTAAAAGCTGGTGAATGTTATCGTGGTTCATTATACTGTTCTCAAAATTTTATATGTTTAAATTTTTTCCCAAACCAAAAGAAGGAAAAGAACCTTTGTTGTCAGGTACCACTGTTAATATTAATTCTCTGAAGTATGTTAAAGGTCAAAACAGATTCTTTTAAAATCTGGCTTTAAGGTGGTTTTCATTTATCCATTTTTGCTATTTTTAGAACAGCAGTTCTAAAAATTTTTTTCTTTTCTTTTTCTTTTTTTTTTTGTTTTGTTTTGTTTTTTGTTTTTCTCTGTGTAGCCCTGGCTGTTCTAGAACTTGCTCTATAGACCAGGCTGGCATCAAACTCACAGACAGAGACCCATCACCTGCCTTTGCCTCTGCCAGGGGCCAGCCCCAGTGTAGGGTGTTTCTTCTTTTTTGCCATTCTTCTTGAGGCAGGGGAGGGGGAAGAGTGTAGGCGGAGGGTAAGACTTCATCTTACGAGATTCTGGGGTAAGACTTTGTCTTACAAGAAATTTAGGGTTGCTGTATAACCAAAAGTTTACTTATCTAAGTCGAACTTTCTGTGCTATTGTAGCTGCCCTGCCTTCTGGGTTCCTCTGAGGCCAGAGACTACAGTCTCAGGCACTTAGCACCCCATCCTAAAACAGCAGGAGGTTAAGTAAAGGGTTAATCCATAGAGCCTTTTGCCTGTTGTCCAGATTCCTCTTGCTTGTCAGGCTAGGGGGAAGTTTGGAGCAATAAACTTCTATTGAACCAGGAGAAGAGAATAACATTTGCAGAAGGAAAAAACTTTTACATAACCGAATATGCATAATCTCGTATAAGTTCATATACAGATTCATACACACTCATTTATTCATTTATACATTTTCATTCAAACCCAGATGGTGCCAGCTTGCATGCATTTTCACAATTACATACTTACAGACACATTCATACTTACATATATGTATATGGAGCAAAAGACCAAGCACTGGTGCAGAAAGAACTCACTCATTCTGGATAAAAAATGAGCTTCAGTCTTTATTACATAAAGAAAGAAAAGGCTTCTACCCTTTTAATGCTAAATGAATTAAACCCATGTTACAAACAAAACAGAAAAAAGTTTTGTTTCTTTTAACAAGACTAAGCTGCCTTGTCCTTACCATGGAACAGACAGGTCTGCCTGCTCCTTCTGCTCTCTACAGCATCTTCTTTTTCCTCTCTCCCTCTGCATTCTGCACATTGCTCTCTTAGTATTTTATGTTACCCATAGTTTCTAAATTATTCCACTCTGCATTCTCCTTCTAATCTAAAAAAATGTTCCCTCTAAAAACTTCTCCTCAGCTCAGTTCCTCCCTCAGCTCAGTTCTTCTCACCTCCGTTCCTCTCACCTCAGTCCCTCAGTTCTGACTCTTCTCTTTCTCCTCTGCTCTTAAACATCACTCAGAATACATGACCACATGTTAAAAAGTTCATCAAAAGTTCACGCACAAAATCCAATCATAAATTGAAATAGAAGTTTACAACATGTTTACGTGGCATTCCATTTACATTTACAGCTCCACAGCTTCACTGAAGGCTTAAAACCATAAGTAAGTTATAAGTGAAGGTTTGTATAGATAAACCCACTCAATATTTTATCTTCTGTCTCAGCACCTATAATAAATCATTAGTTCCCTTTTTATGACCGTTGGTTAATTGTTTTATAACTTCTTGGAATGTTCTCCGAGTAAAATAAAGTCTGGTTACCATCTAACAGCAATTAACTGGTGACACTTGGGAGACTGGCAGAGTTCTCATCACAGTTTTGACTATCAGAAAAGGACCTAATAGCAGTCCCACTATAAATAAGCTTGATAATCACTGATAAAATTTTAGGAATTCTTATAGGATCATCATAAAAACTTAAGTCATCTATTTATCTATATAGCATCACTAGAAGACAATACATCTTTATGGATTTGCAGAGATCCACTCCAAAGGGGTATGCTATCACTTAGTGAGTATTATATATGTTTAATAATAACAGGAAAAGCATATTAATAGCAGGAATCTTTCCTAAAATGAATCCCTTACAGCCTTGCTTAATAAGGGTGCACCTATCACAGACTATATAATAATCCGAAGCAGGCCATTTCAGGATGATCACCTGCTAGGTATTAGCTTGTCCCATTATTGCTCCTGACATGCCTCCTGATTGGTGGGATTAAAGCCATGCACCAATACCACCCAGCTAGAACTGCTGGCTTATTGTCTTGGTTACAAATGCACTGCAAGATTGGTGCCAGCAGGACACTGACCCGAACCTGGGCTAGAAAGACCACTGAGGATGTGAGGGCTTCAAGTGTAGACATGTAAACAGGTGCCTGACTGTAGTTACCATCTGTCTGCTAATCCAATAAGAGCGACACCTAACACCATCATCATCAGTCTTTTCCATTTGGTCTTTTTCACAGTACACACATCAACCTGTGGCTCAAACAGGAAAATGTACCCAAGTGTGAAGTAAAAACTTCTCCCTTCCCTGTGCCTCTAGAGGCAGTGCCATAGGTTTCCAGTGCCTTTAAAGAATGTTCAGTGACGTGCACGCTGCATATCTCTCAGAGATGGTCCAGCCTGCCCAACAGCTGACTGGGTAATGACTGGACTGTAATGAGCATCACTGACTTCCACTTTCAGTCTTTCTCCCTGAAGCCCTATCACATGAGTCACACTGCCTGCCGCCTTTTCTAGAAGTCTAAAGGGGAGTTTGGGGAAGTTGTCTGCTTAGCCATCTGTCCTTGGTTTGGAATTCTTCCATGACTCCCTGTGATGTTTCCAGCTGCCGTAGCATGGCCATCTGAGTTACTCGGTTGTGATGGCTGAGTTCCAGGGGCTTCAACTGTCCTTACTAGGGAAAATGGAGAAACATAGAACATCATATAGCTGGTACGGCAAAACCTCCTGGAAGAGATTCTCTGCCCACCGATCTCCAGATCCTGCAGAGTGACTGCTGTTCTCCTAGAAGCTTTTTTGAGAGGCACTACGGAGCTAAGTTGTTCCTGGGGCAGCTTCCACTGATGCATGGCCCTTCATCCAAGGCCCTTCCTTCCCCTGTGGCCCAGGGCAGATATGTAGCTATAGCTTTGACCTTGGCGTGTTTCTTCACACAACCTGATCCTTTCTTCTTTGTCAGCGGGTAAACTTTCAGGATCAGGCGGCTTTGCCTTGGCCTGGCTGCAGACCTCACCCTGGAGCTGGTACCAGCTGGCTTAGTCTGGTCAGTTCTCCTGACCCAGGGGGAAGACAAGCAGCCAGTGAATGTCAATTAACTGAGGAATGCCTGGGCCTTCTCCCATAGCTACCTTGTTTTCTTGATGGGGAGGGAGCCAAGCACCGAGTTGCTTGCTTCTGTTGGTTGGTTTATCTCATTAAATCACTGTAATAATCCAATGGGCAGATAGTATTAGCCCCTTCTGGGGAAAGAGACAACTGACGTAGTGATGCCCACAAGCCCAGAAAATAGTGCAGCTGGGCACAATTCCAGATGTGACTCTTCCAGCAAGAAGGAGAAGACAATTCTCTATGCTTCACTCATTAGGAGATTCAAAACAGTCATCTTCCATCAGGAGAGGTGGCTCTGAGTAACGACACATGCCATCAAGCTCGCTGACTCGAGTCTGACCCCCAAGACCAACATGGTGGAGGGAGAGAACTGACTCCTGCAAGCTGACCTCTGACCCCCCCCACACATTTACACACCCACTCCCACAAATATATAATGAATAAACGGATAAAAACATTCAAAGTAATAATACTAGGGAGGAACCTGTGTGTGGTACAGCTATAAGGAGACCCTTCCCAGGGTCCTTCGCTTCCTCTCCACAGCCTGCTGTCCATCGCCCAGGACACACTACATGCCTGCGGCTAACAGCTTTCCTCCACAGGCACACTTCTGTTCCCAGACAACCAGGTGCTAGCATGATCTAGAGTCAGCCAGGTTCATTATTCTAATAAAGCAACTTGATTAAGTACAAAATAACAGAGAAGTCCTGGAACTGAAAGGATGATATAAACTCCATTTGTCTCCATTTAAGGACCAGGTCTGATTTTAAAAAGAAGGCCATAAGGCACCAGCTCCAGGAACAGACCATAAAATCCAAAACGCTGTTGTAAAACCCCCTCCCAAAGAACAGCCTGGAGATAACCACAACAATGGGGAAATATCTTATCCCGGGATGGGGCATCTGGGCTGGGCAGCCCTATCTTATCCTATAGTTAAATGTTCATGACATAGAAATGTAGACCAAAAAATAAAAAAAGGAGAGAGAGAGAGAGAGAGAGAGAGAGAGGCAGACCACTGACCACTTGGCACAAGCCAATCAAAAGCCAACCCCTGTGACCTCCCCAGCACCCACCAATGAAATTTTAGATTGCCTAATCCATGACTCCCTGTGAAGAACTAATATAGAAGAACTAACATATTAGCCAATCAAAGTTATGCTAATGCCACAACTTTGGCCCCTACCAATCACATTAGAGATTACCTACTCCTTCTAGAGAGTTCCCCTGGTTCCCTGTAAGAAGGCCTGCGTGCCTTTGTCTGGGGTCACCATTTTGGAGAATGGCTGACCCCACATGCTGGTTGTTTCTGCAGAATGCATGCTCTTTGCCTTTGCATTCTATCTGGGTCTGGAGTCTTCCTTCTGTGATTTTTGGACGGTTACAGAATGGAAAAGAATTGTTATCTGTGAAAACTCGACCAAATGCTTTAGAAAGATCCAGTCCCATGAGATGCTGAAACAGTTCAGTGTTTCTAGGTAGGGCAGGAGCAGGCGACACAACCATAGAAGACATCAAGGGGCAGTCTCAGGGGACCTGGCACAGAAACTAAACCACAGTTGCCCTCACTCTTCAGAAGCCCACGCTAGAATGTGTGTTTCAAGAAAGATGTCATCTAATTCTAACCCAAAAGCCCACTCTTAGAAGGGGAGGGAGACCTGATGTAGCTTTTGAAGATTTGGGGAATGTTTGGTTTCAGACTCAGGGACAAGGGACTGAGGCGTCAACTGGGCCTACACAATTCCTACCCCAAGATGCTCCCACAACCCGGTCAGCAGTAAAACAACCAGCTCTTCCTGGACTTGGCTGACTTCCAGCTTTCTGCGCCTACTCTAAAACTACTCCAACGTCAACAGAAGGACAGGGGACAAGGCACATATTTACATATCAAAGCAGGTGCATATTTACATATCAAAGCAGACCTGGCTTCCAGGTTCTCCCAGCATCCCTCATTCTCTGCCTGACATACTGGGCCCCCAACCCTGAATTTATCAGCCCAGGGGCTAGGCTGCCCTTCCCCCAGAGGCTCCTCCCTATATAATTTTGGTCTTTCTGTTCTCTTCTCCTCCCTCTCTGTGTGCACACTCTTTCTTTCTCCCCTACCCCCATATCCCGGTAAGCTCCCTGGACTAGGTCCTTGGGGCCAGTGAACGTGCCCGCCCAAGAACAGCTTCCCAATGAAGCTGCCTTTAATATAATCTAACCGGCTTAAACTGGCTCATTTCACTTGCATCTGAGAAATAACCTATCAGGGAAGAGAGGACATCTAAACCTAAGTCAAAACTAAAAAGTAAGGGTTGTCTGGGTTACTTTAACTTTTGGATCAAAGGGTCAACTTCTGTCAGCAGAGGCTGAGATGAGAAATTCGACATTAAATAATAGGGAAGAGACTGCCTCTCCCTGCTGAGAGTCGCTGGATGGTACCATTAATTTCTACCTTCAGAAGGTTGGCATTTCCTTTTAAAGAGAAGCCCAGGGAGAGGGAGGTGGTGCTGTGTTCATCTGTCATTTTTCATCTCGAATAAACTGCTCAGGAGAGAGTGCACAGCGTACACAGTGGGGAAAGAAAGCCAATTTTTGATTCTTTTCTCCCAGGACAATGGTTTCTCAATAGCAAATTTCCAGCAGTTATCAGGAGAAGCGATGAGACTTCTGTGGCCAGGGCGAGCTTGGAACACAGATCACGGCATAGCTGGCATAGCTGCCATGCCTACTGCAAGATCTCTGGGATCTACAGCTAAGGTTTGGGCTTGCAACTGAGATATGAAGGATTACTGAACAAGAGAGACTCAGCCGAGCAACCAGTGCCTCACAGCCGTGATCACAGGATACAGGATGAAGGATCTGCCACCTTCCAACAGACGGGACATGTCAGCACATAGGCACTGCGGTTAGAGCCTCATGCATAAAATTTAGGGATTAGAATTTAAATCTATCTTAATTGTCAACCCCCTCTTCTCATACCCTGTTAAAGACTAAACTATATTCAACTTGTTGACCTACTCAGACAATAACAAGGGAGGAAGATGTCAAAACTCTCAGAGCAATTGTCATTGCAATTATCATTGTTAACACGCTATCTAAAACATACTCTGGGGGCTGGACAGATGGCTCAGCGGTAAAGAGCACTATCTGCTCCTCCGGAGGACCTGGGTTCGATTCCTGGCACCCACATGGTGGCTCACAGCTGTCTGTAACTCCAGTCCCAGCTCATACAGACACACAGTCAAAACACCAATGCACATAAAATAAAAATAAATAAATCTTAAAACATAATCTGGAGGGGCTAGAGAGATGGCTCAGTGGTTAAGAATGCTGGGTGTTCTTCTAAAGGTCCTGAGTTCAATTTCCAGCAACCACATGGTGGCTCATAACTACATATAATGGGATCTGGTGCCCTCTTCTGTCATGCAGACATACATGCAAATAGAGCACTCATATGTATACATAAATAAATCTTTTTTAAAAATGATCTGGAAAATCAACTAAAAATTATTGATTTCAAGGTGGAAAGATGGCTCAGTGGTTAAGAGCATAGACTGCTCTTCTAAAGGTCCTGAGTTCAATTCCCTGCAACCACATGGTGGCTCACAACCATCTGTAATGGGATCCAATGTGCTCTTTCAGTGTGTCTGAAGACAGTGACAGTGTACTCACATAAAATAAATCAACAAATCTTAAAAAATAATTGCTTTAATGGGGGGAAATTATTTGAGCTGTTTCTATACCGATAGCTTGGAGCAGGTTATTCCGTCATTTCAATGGACTAACCCAGGACACACTGTGTAAAATATCCACCAATACTCTGTTTTACCCATGGCCCCTCATACAGCTAGCATGCTGACAGAAAGAATAAACACTAAGTCCCCTGTCCCTGGGAATTCTCAGTCTGTCTGAGAAGTTAAGAATGCACACAATGGAAACAAGAGTGATGGAACGGGTCCTTGAACTCGGTCAGACTCTCAAATCCCCTCCCCAACTGTTCCTACACACCAGCCACAGAGACCTCCTCAGGTCCTGTCAGCCTCAGGTATTTGGTAGCTACTGCTTGGAGAGTCCTTTCCACTCCTGAGCCTTCTTCTCATCCCGCTACTCCAGTCCTAGTAACAGCACTGTCTCATGAGGGCCTGTCCCATCCACCAGAGGAGGCATGGTCTCCTGGAGCACTGGGATTTTCCCAGACTACACTTAATGTGTTTGATATTACTACAGCAATATGTCAACTGTAGTCTCCAGGTAGCACTACACCATTTAAGTTAAACAACGGGTGTTCACTTCTCCCATAAGGTGAGCTCAGCTGAAGGCACAGTTGGTCTCTATCTTGTTCAGTGCTATCTCCCAAGCAACAAAAACAGAGGTTGAGATGTAAAAGGCAGAGTCAATATTTGTGGAATGAATTATTAGTAATAACTGGACAACTGAAAGAACTGTGTGATAAGAATATAATAAGTAATTAATATTCAAACCCCCTTAGTAGCCACACTTGCTTTTCTTTTTGATTTTTTAGACAGGACCGCACATAATCCAGCTGACCTCAGAATCTAAGGAGCTGAGGGTGACTTTAGATCACAGGTGTATACTGAGCATATGCAGAGCTTCCAGCGAGCTACATCCCTATCCTTACACTTGCTTTCCTAAAGAGAGAAGATAAATCAGAATAACTAAGGTATTTCCTCCCTTGTGGAGGAGCTTGCTTGATACATGCAATAGGGAGTGGTCAAGAGAAATCAAGGCTTTTCCTATTAGAAAAAGGAGCAGATGGAGTTGGAGAGGTGGCTCAGTGGTTAAGAGCACTTGCTGCCCTTCCAGAGGATCCAGGTTCAATTCCCAGCACCCACATGACAGCTCACAATGTCTGTAGTTCACACACTCACACAGATATGCATGCAGACAAGACACCAATGCACGCACATGAAATATGAACAAATAAATGATTAGAAAAAAGAGTAAAAGGTGCAAACAATAATAATGATAATATTAATAGCAAACAAGTAAATACTTAGTTTTAGGTAGTAAGAACTATGTTAAGTATCAAGTAAAGCTTCATAAGAGAATATAAAATGGGTAGGAAGGTTTAAAAAAGAAAGGATTCGGGTACAGTTACATAAGATGACAGGGAAATCTTCCCTGGGACTTTGTTAGACTATCCTACCAAAACCATCCAATTATATTGCTCTTTTAGATTGTCAGTTAGATGCTGATGCCTGGTGGTGACACCAACAGGTGACACCTGGCTTTTATTCAAGTGAGGTCTTCATTGTTTCCTCCACTGGACAGACACACAGCTGGTGCCTGGGCAGAGTCACCGGTGCTGGCAAGGCTCTGCCAATAGGACAGTTACATGAACAGACTTCTCTTTCAGAGTCTCCTGTTGCTTGCTCCTTACACATAAGTCTGGTAACAAGCATCTAATTGCTCAGTTAAATGTTGATCTGTTAAATACAGCCTATGTCAATCTCAACATACCATTTCTCTGACACCTATGACGGAGCTCCTAAGAGCTCTTTGGATATTGCCTATCTTCTTCCTCTCATAAGGGGAAACCTGCCCCGCTCACTTTCCTAACAGCCAGTAGGAACCACAGCACAGCCAACAGCCTCCCGTTTTGTAAAATACAGATGTCCCCTTGGGAGCTCAAAGGACGCAGGCTGTCATCGCATGGCTCACTACCTCACTTCTGGATCTGTGCCTTCCTTCAATCAGCCCTCCTCAGAGGCAGTCATCCCTCCTTTTGTCAGCTTGGAGAGGGTAGTCTGTGCCACAACCCACCCCTGGGGGCGGGGGGGGGGTGCGGGGGAATGTAAGAATTAGAGCCATGATGAGGTGATAAAGGTGATGACGTTCCAAGATGGCTGGCTTCTTCCTTACCCTCCTGACCTGACTGTTCTCCTACCAAGAAGGCCCCCTACTTATGTACTGACTGTAAGTTCAAGACCAGATTAGAACATATCTACACAACAGTGGTTGGCCACTTGGTCGTCATCCTGAAGACCCTTCAGAGACTTTAAAAGCTCCCAGCCCTAAAAAAGAGGCTGAGCTGTGGCTCCCCAAGTCATCATCATGGCCCCGCCCCTCCCCAATGTGCTGTGGGGGGAGGCTATAGAGGGGTGTATATGTGTGGGTGTGCTGTGTGTCTCTGTGCCAGCTATATATCTGTCTTCCCTCACCCCCAATAAAAGCCTTTTTTCAGTTACTAGAAAAAAAGAAAAAGAAACTGGATCGCACCACACTGAAAATAGACTGCAAATCTGAGCCATTTTGTATAGACTTATTTCAGAAGTCTTAAAAACTCTGCAAGTGACACCACTACAGATGCCTACCTACTTTCTGAAGTAAATGAGTATCTTCTACATCCATCCACAGTAAGCTAGAGACCCAGACTGTCACAGAATGGGACCTTGTGGGGAAATCAGACTAGGCAATACCAAGTCCTTTCCCAAGTACTTGCTCCATTTTTCACATCTGCATTTTCTAGTTTAGGAAAAACACTTTACCAACCTTAGCCGATCAGATTTATGGAGGTGGGTATTATTTGTTCATGGGCACACACACACACATACACAGATACACATACATACACACAACATACCCAGTACACAAATACACACACACACACACGTGCACACACACACACCCGTAAGTCCACCCACTGAACACATCTTTCGCTGCTCATACAGGTACTTTTGGCTTTTTTTCTCTTCAGCAAGCCGCCAAACTGGTGTGATCATTTTTGCTGCTTTTTAAAAACAAAGAATGAAAAGCGCCAGGAAAATAATCTTTTTTCTTTGTGGAGTTAGAGATGGTTCTCATGAAGGGAAGGCAAAGCCCTAGGGCCTGGGCTTTGCTTGCCTGCCTGCCTGCCTGCCTGCCTACTCTTGAGACCAGCCCTTACTGCATATGTCACACTGTCCGTGCGCTCTCAGGCCTCCAGTGCCATCCTGAAAATGCTGCAAGTATAGGAGCGCACCCCCACCCCTGGCTAGAAAAGCATGCAAGGGAAACAGACTCCAGCCAACACTGAAGGTGCAGGACCAGTAACATGGCCTGGTGGGAGTGGGGATGTGAACGAGGATGCCTCCCACAGGCTCATATAGTGAATGCTTAACTGTCTGGTAGGATTAAAAGGCATAGCCTTGTTAAACAAAGTGTGTCACTGGGGGTGGGATTTGACGTTTCAAAAGCCCACATCAGGCCCAGTCTCTCTCTCTCTCTCTCTCTCTCTCTCTCTCTCTCTCTCTCTCTCTCTCTCTCTCTCTCTCTCCCTCTCTCTCTCTTTCTCTCTCTCTCTCCTCTTTCTCCTCTCTCTCTCTTTCTCTCTCCTCTCTCTCCTCTCTCTCTCTCCCCTCTCCTCTCTCTCCCCCCTCCTCTCTCTCTCTCTTTCTCCTCTCTCTCTCCCTCTCCTCTCTCTCTCTCTCTCTCTTTCTCCTCTCTCTCTCTCTTTCTCTCTCCTCTCTCTCTGTCTCCTCTCTCTCTCTCCTCTCTCTCTCTCTCTCTCTCTCTCTCTCTCTTTTTCTGTGCTTCCAACTTGAGAATCAGATGTAAGGTCTCAGCTACAATCCCAGCACCGTGCTTCCGTGCTTCCCTGTTCCGCTGCTCTGCTTCCCACCATGCCAGTCATAGACTTGCCCTAGGAAACTGTAAGCGAGACTCTTCTCAAGGGCTTTCTTTTATAAGTGGCCTTTGACTCTCTGCAGCAAGACAAAAGTAACTAAGACAGTGGGCAAAGGCACTGGTTGCCAAGTCTGCCAACCTGAATTCCATCCTCTGAACCTACATAGTGGAAGGAAATGTGTCTTTTAACCTCTACATGCAGACAGTGGCACACACACACACACAGGCCGCTGGTCCGGGGGAGCAGCCGGGAGCAGCTGGTTACCTAGTTTACACAAGGTGTCGCTGAGGCTTATACTCAGATGCTTCCTCACAAGCTTGCAGGTGGCCACCGTATCTGCCTTCTCCTTGATTTTTATGACTTGTTTATAATATTCAATTGCTTGCTTCTTTTGAGATCTAGAGAACAGAAATGCAATTCAAGTACTGCAGTGGAGAAATATGGCATGCATTCATTCAACAAACAGTCTCCAAGTGCTCATCTTAAGATGGGGAGCAGAGAAGAGTAAGGGTGACCCCTTTGCTTCCTCAGCCAGTCAAGTGGTAGAAGATGAAGCAAGGTACACTTATGTAACACTGACTGTGGCCTTTTTCTTTTTTAAAAAAGACAGTCTCAGGATAGCATCAAAACTCCATATATAGTCACAGGTGACCTTGAACATCTACCTCCCATCCTAGGTTCTGGGACTGTAGGCATGTTCCATTCCACACACTTTTTTTTTTTTTTTTTTGCTGGGGATTGAACCAAGTCCTTAGTGTATGTTAGGCAGGCGTTCTACCAAGTTAGCTTCCTCCTCAATCCCTGCTGTTGGTATTGTTTCTGGTGGTGGTAGTAGTATTATTGTTATTAATTATAGTATTATTGTAGTGCTAGGTATCAAAGCTAGGGCCTCTGTGGTAGTTTGAATGAGAATGGTCCTCATAGGTTCATAAATTTGAATACACAGTTCCCAGTGGGTGGAACTGTTTGGGAAGGATGAGGAGGTGTGGCCTTGCTGGAAGAGGTGTGTCACCAAGGGGCAGGCTTTGAGGTTTCTAAAGACTGGAACCATTCTCCTACTTTCAGATCAAATGTGAGCTGTCAACTGTTCCTGCTGCCATGCCTTTGCTCTATCTACCACATGGACCCCAGCCCTCTGAAACTGCCAGACCAGCTCCAGGCTTTCTTCTATGCATTGTCATGGTTGTGGTGTTTTGTCATAGCCTCATGTGCTCATCCTCAACCCCTTTGAATGAGCTACACCCCTCACTCAGGACTGAAACTTTGAAGAACCTTCAGGAAGGTGGTAGGATTGCCCAGAGTTTGCAGAATGGGTTGATGCAGAAGGCAGCTGTAGAGCAGGGAGATCAAGAGAGCACCTAGACCAGAGGAGTGGTTCTGCACTCAGGGCTCCAGGATCCTGTCAGGAAGATATCCTCACCGCCCAGCTTACCTCGCCAAAACCAAGTCAATAAGAGCCTAAGATGGTGATCACCTGTCCCAAGTCACTGTCATTCAGTAACAGAAACAAGATCTTGAATCCAGACGGAGACACAAGCCCAAATACCACCTTACCTAGTTCCTCCCTTATTTGGACTAGTCTTCACCTTTGAAGTATGGCTAGAAAGGCCTTGGGCTGATTTATATTCAAGTACTACAGATTATCAAAGAAACCCAAGACTAATGGCTGAGGTGCCTATTAACATATCAAAGTGGACTCTGGCAGCCAGGTCCTCCCATCATCCCATCATCGCAAGTGCTCCTTACAGAGTCCTGGCTCCTCAGCACTTCTCACCCCGCCCCCTGCCCAAGCCTCTCCAGCCCCTGAGCTTCCTGTCCCTTCACCCAGCTTCTCTTTCCTGCCTAACCTCAGCAGTCTTGGTTACATGTTTTCTCGGCATCTTTCTTGGCCCTCTACTTTTGGCTCCTGGTCCCCTCTCTCTTCTTCCCTCCTCTTCCTCTCTCGACTACATCCCACCCCCACTCCCTGTCTTTCTCCTCTCGTGGCCCAGTTCAGTCTGGGGACCATGATCAGTCTAGACTCCTCTAGCTGCCTCCGGGAGTGCTCTCCCTCATATCTACAATTAAAACCCTCTCCACCAGGAGCAATCCTGTCCTCACTTATTCAATTACCGATAGCATTTGTCTACTGATGAGAGGAGGGGAAATGGTCCTAAAGTGTAGCCGTGGTTTGGGGCACTGTGTGAAGATTATCCTTGTGTTACTCAGATGCTGATCGCTCTGCCTCTTTGTCTGGCTGCAATCAGACACAGCAGTGTTGTGCTTATTCTAAGAATCTCCTGTCTGAGGGTGGTGGAAACATTGCTCCCCCATTTGTTCTTTAATTTGTCAATAAAAACTGATCAGCCAATAACTGAGTAGAGGAGATTCTGCCAGCTTGGGAATGGGGGAGGGGGAGAGGCTGAGGCCACAGTGAGAGGGTCCTGGAGAGACCTTGGGGAAACACCTGGAGCAGCAGAGCGAGCCAAGTCAATGCTAAAATGCAAGGATCTCAGGGAACTAGGCTAGGCAGTAGCTCATTTATTTGGAAGCCAGGATAAACAAGAAATGGCTACTAATAAAATTGCCTTAACATTTGAAAAGGCCACCTGAGAGGAGGGGAAGGGAGGAAGGGAAGAGGAGAGGAGAAGGGAGGAGGGGAGAAGAGCAGAAGGGAGAGGAGGAGGGGGAGGGGAGGAAAGGGAAGAGGAGGGGAGGAAAGGGAAGGGAAGGGAAGGGATGGAAGGGAAGAGAAGAGAAGAGGAGGGGAGAGGAGGGCAGGGGAACCAAGCCCCAAACCCTAGCCACACTTCACAACTGAGCAGCCTGAACACTGTCAGCTGACCCTGGTGTGACAGGGCAATTGCTGGGAGTTAACAACCCTGCAGCCAGCAAAAACAGATCTAGGCATGCTCACATCAGGGCCCTGTGAGGATCCCTACCACCCTCTTCTCCACTTAGCTGTGTAAGGAGTTGAGGACAGGGCCACATCTCAAAGCCTGCTGGAGTTAGGGGACAGAACAGTGGGATGGGGTCCCGCAGACAGCAGCCAGGCTGCGGCCTACGCAGAAGCCTGAATGAAACACGCCCACTCACAAACACTCACAGTGAGAGACCTGGGTCCTGTGTCCTTACCTGCTGCAAAGCCTCCACTCTGTGGGTCCAGAGTTTTCAGAAGGCTTTGTAGTAGATGCCCTGACAAACACAGGAGGGCAGGGCCCTCAGGAAGGGTGCACCCCACTCAGTTTATGAGCAGGACTAGAGACAAAGAAGCAAGATGGCCCAATAGGTCAGAGCACACCCCAGGCATTAGAGAACTGGGAGAGAGACACACACATTCTTGAAACAGTCTATAGAAACTTACTTTTCATTTTCTCCTAGTAGAAAAAATAGTAAATCTGCTAAGAATTCCATAATTTCTCCAACTAGTATGTTTTTATTGCCAAATAGCCATCTTCTGATAGTTAAACACTCTTGAAACTTGAGTTTTGCCAGGGCTGCGTTTCCGGAAGCCAACCTAAGAATGAAACACAGGCCTGTGGTTTACCAGGCATGGAGAATGCTTATAGTAAAAGGTTCACATTCATTGGGCTAGCAACAACACTCATGAAATTCAGGGTAGCAGGTGGAGGGATCAATACCCTCAAAAGCATTGAGAAGTGTATGTGTCTGTGTCTGTCTGTGTGTCTGTGTGTCTCTGTGTGTATGTATGTGTGTGTCTATGTATGTATGTCTATGTCTGTGTGTCTGTGTCTATATCTGTGTGTCTGTGTGTGTCTATGTGTATTTCTGTGTGTCTGTGTGAAGTCTGTATTGTGTCTATGTGTGTGTCTGTATGTATGTGTGTCTCTGTGTGTGCCTGTGTATTTCTATCTATATACATGAGCATGCATAACCCGTGTCTTTAGGAAGGAGGAATTCCAGGGGTTCAGCAAAAGCCTTGTGCATGCTAGCATGTACTCTAGCTCCTGACCTCAGACATACAGAAACCACAGTAGTCAGGCATCATGGAACATGCCAACAATCCCAGTATTTGGGAGGCTAAGACAGGAGGATCATGAGTTCAAGACCAGCTTAGGGTACATAGTGAATTTCAGAGCCTGGACTACTTGGGAAGATCTTGATTCAAAAAAAAGAAGAAGGAGGAGGAGGAGGAGGAAGAAGAGGAAGAGGAGGAAGAAGAAGAGGAAGGAGGAGGAGGAAAAAAAGAACAAAATAAAGAAAAGAACAGTTTTCAACCTTTGCAGTGTAGACATTTGGGTGGGATAATTCCTTGTTGTGGGCTTGCCCTATACATTATAGTAGCATCCCTGGTCTCCACCACTAGATGCCAATAGCATGCTTGCCAGTCATGTTAACCAGGAATGTGTCCAGATACTGCCAAAAGTGCCTTGAGAAGGACCCCTGACCATCCTTGTCTGAAATGTACTGTGCTGGAAGATGAATACACAGCATCAAACCAATGAGTTATGTGGGAGATGTGGTAACAGGTACAGACCAAATATAAATAATAAATATAAATACAGATATAAATATAAATATAATGTGGAGACAGGGTCTCATGTTAGCCTAGACTGGCTTTGAATTTCATGCAAGGCTGAGGATGACTTTGAATCCCTCCTCTTCCTGTCTCTACCTTCCAAGTGCAGGGATGACACTGTGCCTAATGAATCATTGTGCCTAATTTATGCTGTTGTGGGAATTGAACCTAGGACTTCACACACGCAAGGCAAAAACTCTACCAACTGAGCTACATCACCAGCCCCCAACCATAATAATAATAATAATAATAATAATAATAATAATAATAATAATAATAAGAAGAAGAAGAAGAAGAAGAAGAAGAAGAAGAGGGAGAGGGAGAGGGAGAGGGAGAGGGAGAGGGAGAGGGAGAGGGAGAGGGAGAAGGAGAGGGAGAGGGAGAGGGAGAAGAAGAAAGAAGAAGAAGAAGAAGAAGAAGAAGAAGAAGAAGAAGAAGAAGAAGAAGAAGAAGAAGAAGAAGAAGAAGCAGCTAAATCAGAAAACAAGAGAAATGTTCATGCTTACATGAGAACACCTTCAGTATATTTCATGGTAGCATGATCACGGGGATTACCAGTCACGTACTTGGAGATTTCGGTAGCATATTCCAGAACGTGGTTTTCTTTTAAGAATTCCCCAGGCGCCGATTTTGCCAGGTTATTCATCACTTTAACTACAGGTAATAAATGTTCACAAAGAACATAACACTTAAGGCTTTGTTTATCCCCTGAAGAGTCAACATCAACATCATTTCTTCTCCATGCCAAGAACCAGGGTTCTTCTGGATGAATCCATCCCTGATCTACACTGAATAGGGTTTGTTTGCATACAAAGCATCTGTATGCAAGTGTCAGTCAAAGGACCAAGGGACTCAGACAACAGTGTGAACCTGAAGACTGGATCTGTTTAGTGGAACGGCATAGGTGCCCATGAGTGTGTAGGTACAAGTGGGTGTGGCGCCCACATGAGGAAGCCAGAGGATAGCTCTCAGTTTCATTCCTCAGATGCCATCTACCTTGGTTGGTTGGTTGATTTGGCGGAGAGGGTCTCTCAGTGGCCTGAAACTGACTAGCAAGCTAAGTTAGGGGTCAGTGGAGCCTCAAGGATTCACTTTCTTCAGCCCTGAGAATACAAGCATATGTCAGCCACCATGTCACCTTTTTAACATGGGTTCTGCCTCTGTCTCCTATGTGCTGGAACTAAAGATATGCGCCACCATGTTTGATGTTTGTTTAAAATTACCTAGCCAGTCCCTTTCCCTGAGAGAGAAGGTCCCTGGGGTTGCTCACTGAATCCAGAGGGGTGGAGCAGCCTCTGCAGGCATCTGCCTACCTTTCTGCTTCATCAATTCCTGGCTGATCTTTAGGTCGCTGAGTGTAAACCGCAGCAGATTTGACCAAGCTTTCTGAAAATATGTGAGTCCTTTCGGAGTCATCCCAATCTCAAGATATAATTCCCCAATGGCATTCTGAGCTCTGAGCAGCATTTCTGTCATGGATGGGCTCTGTACAGAAACGAGAAAGGGAACCACTCCTGAAAACACGGTGTTGGCAGCGACCGCTACTGGCACACAGAACATCACTTCTCAGAGAAATTTAACTATTTATCAGATAAGTGGCTATGATGAGATCGTTATTAGATGACACACTAAACACCAAACTACAAGTCCATTTTGGGCAATGTTTTTTACAGATTATTAGTTAACGGTAACAAGTCTTCATGTCTGACATGTTTGTAATACAAACTGCTTACTGCCTATAAGGGAGAAGTTGTTATGGCCCATTTCAGATATGGCATGGCTTTAGGCCAATAGGAAGCCTTATCACTTGGTCAGCCACTACACAGGGTGTTGTAGTTTGAAGTTATCTTCAGGGTGGGCTTTTAAGTACAAAAATTACATCTTGGGTTGACACACCTCAGTTAGCAAAAACAGTCAGCCTGAAGCAGAACTACAGAGGCCAAAAGGCAAAGTTTGTACATTTAGGGACTTTCCTAGAACTGTGCACTTCTGTGGATTGGGGCTTTGTTCTCATTCTGCCAGGTGTTTCTGCCGACATTCTGGGTTCCAAGGCATAAATAGCACTTCCATCATGGCACCAGTTGTGCTAAGGTCTGGGGACCTGTGACCCTTTCAGTGCACAGAAGACACTGGATAGATGGATACCAGATGTAGCTCAGTGGTAGAGTACCAGCATTCATGAGGTCTTAGGTTCAATTCCAAGTACTTTCAGCGGGTCAAGGGGCACTGAGCTGACTCTGTGGTAAAGACACTTGCCTGAGTTCAGTCACTGGGACCCATATAGCCAAAGGAAAGAACTGCTTCCTAGTGGTATGTTACATACATACATGTAATAAAAGAAATTACAACACACTGGTTACTTAAGTCTTCTAAATGCCCAGTATACGCAATGAGAATTAATAGTGAGTTATCTTGCGGTTAGCATCTCTTTTCAGAAAACCTAAAATGAATGCATATGTGTTTAGTAACTAATGATGCAGCACACACTGGATGTCATGATCTGTGTCACTGTTCATAAATGTATGTTGTATCATAGTGTTAGCCTACAAAATGTTTGGCAGAGCCTGTCTCCATGAGGTGATTTTTTTTTTGTGTTCTTTTGTCTTTTGTTTGTTTTCCTGTTTGTTTTTTGTTTTTGTTTTTAACTTATGAGACAGGGTGTAGGGAGAGGTTTTGATCTTAAGATCCTGTTCCCCAACTGGCTCTTGATCTGTCAGTAAAGAAAGCCTTGGGCCAATTGCTGGACAGAAGGACAGGTGGGACTTCTAGGTCCCAGGAGGCAGGCACAGGGACACAAGGGAGGAGATGGGAATTCCCCAAGCTTTAGAGAGAGGAGAACCCAGCAGCCATGTGAGGTCTTGGAAGGAGCTGGGGCCTGTGGCTGCTCCTACATACAGGCAGGTGGTCAGGGATGTTTGGCAGGGGCTAGATGGGACTAGACACTGAAGTTTAGGGCAGGTGGGAGGTACAAGACTAAGAGTATAGATAAGGACATGTTTTCCAGGTGGGAGATAGTGGTGCCCAGCAATTGTGCTAAGAAGGCAATTTGAAATTGAACAACTAACTGTGTGTCTGTGTCTTTTGTCTGAGGATTCAAGGGAAGCAGGGAGGGAGCTGATATCGAGGTCACTTCTCAGAGCTAAAGGCAGGTAGAGCATAATACATGCTAAAACAGGGTTTCTCTCTGTTGCCTTGGCTGTCCTGGAACTCACTGTGTAGACCAGGCCAACCTCAAATTCACAGAAATCTTTCTTACTCTGTACCACAAGTTCTGGGATTAAAGGCCATGCCCAGTCCATGATAAGAATTCTTTTTAAAGATGTATTTACTTATGTATATGGGTGTTTGGTTTGCAAGCACACTTGCACACCAGAAGAGAGTGCTGGATCCCATGGGACCACAGTTATAGACAGTAGTGAGCCACCACGTGGGTTTTGGGAATTGAACTCTTAATCACTAAGCCATCTCTTCAGTCCCATGATGAGACTGTAAAGACCGAGTTTCTCTACTCTTTGGGACTTAGAGAAAATGCTCTTCTGTGTCCCACTAACTTTTGACCCAGAGCTTCTGGGCAGGTATCTAGCAAACAGGTCCCACCTATTTTGAGATCCTGACTCATCAGCTGTGGAAGCAGCACCGTGTGATATGGAATCCCATTCTTTCACATGTCCTTCGGGCATCTATTCAAACCTGCCTCACTTGGCAAGCCTCCTAGCTCCTGTGCCTGTTGTTCACTCTCCGAGCCCTCCATTCTAACTTGGCTGATCTTGTCAGTGATGGCAGGGACGGGTGCCTATACCCAGACCATCACCCATATCCCAAAGAGTTAGTTCCCTGTCCTGTGAGAGCCCTCCCCACAAGCAAATCCAGGAGTCCTGACTTCACCACAAAAGAGAATTTCAGAACCAACTAATCTGAAGTAGATCTGGTGTCTATGAAGAGATTTCAATGTAGATTTCTAAGCACAAGGGAGAAAAAGAGGCACTCAGAAAAGGTCAGACACATCCAAGTGTGGGTACTGGCATCTCAAAGGACAGTTGTATTTAGGTACTTTACAAAAGGCAGATAGCATTTGGTGGCTTTTAAGTGACATCTCTAAAGGTTATGAAGACACTCATGGTGGTGGTGGTGGTGGTGCTATTCATTGTTCAAAGAGTGCACTTTGTCCTTACAAAGTGCCTATAAGAATGTTGTTGAAAATGGTGGATAAGTGTGAGAACTTGAAGTTTCAGGACAGTATAGGCCTACATAGGCACAAATGACTTTAAGAATCACAGGAGTGTCATAACTCAAGGTGACATCATTCTATTCCCCAAGCAATCCCTGAGGACTAGGAGGAGAACACTGTTTCCATGGGCAGTGTACTTATCCTGATATTTGAAATCTCTGGTTCTGTCAGCAGCAAAGGCACGCCATTCCAGTGTGAAGGTGCCTCCCTTCAAGACCATATATTCTTACTATTCTGCCTTTTTGTTCTGTCCCAAGTGTGCCCTCAAAGGTTGCCTTAAGTATTTGTTGGGATTAACTTAGGAGTGTTAACACCCCCCCCCCCAGATCAACAAGAGACTTAAAGCTGCAGACATTAACGATCTCAGATATTTGGCCTCTTGTTATCTCATTGCATGACCCTTCCTGACCTCTATTCTCAGGGACACTTCTCAGTCTAAAATAGCTGTTTCATCTCCAGCTGTCATAGCCACACCTGAGCTGGAAGAAAGGCAGGCATGTGGACGGAGAATGTATGGCCCCTCAGAGTCTCTGCTGAAACCCTTCTCAGTAGGACAGCATGAAAGAAAGAAAGAAAGAAAGAAAGAAAGAAAGAAAGAAAGAAAGAAAGAAAGAAAGAAAGAAAGAGAGAGAGAAAGAGGTAAGAAAGAGCAAGCCTCTATGGGATTCAGCTGTAAGGCATTTTCTTATTTTTTTTCCTTTCTTTCTTTCATTTTTAATTTTTTTTTTTTTTTTTTTTTGAGACAGGGTTTCTCTATGTAGCCTTGGGTGTTCTGGAACTCACACTGTAGACCAGGTGGGCCTTGAACTCAAATGATCTGCTTGCCTCTGTCTCCCCCTAGAAAGCTGGGAATAAAGGCATGCGCTGCCATCGCCCAGACTCTAAGGCATTTTTTTGATAAGTGATCACTGTGGAGGGCCAAGCCTATTGTGAGTGGCCTTATCCTTGGGCTGGTGGTCCTTGGGTTCTATAAGAAAACAGGAGAGCAATCCAGTGAGCAGCATCTTCCATGACCTCTGCACCAGCTCCTGCTTCTAGTTCCTGCCCTGTCTGAGTTCATGTCCTGACTTCCTTTGATGATGAACTGTGACATGGAAGCGTAAGCCAAATAAACGCTTTCCTCCCCAAGTTTTTGGCTATGGCGTCTCATCATAGCAATAGTAACCCTAACTAGAAAACCTTTCTTTCTTTTCTTTTCCTTTTTTTTTTTATAAAGATTTATTCATTTATTTAATGTATGTGAGTACACTATAGCTGTCTTCAGACACACTAGAAGAGGGCATCGGATCCTCATTACAGACCGTTGTGAGCAACTGTGTGGTTGCTGGGAATTGAACTCAGGACCTCTGGGAGAGGTCAATACTCTTAACCACTGAGCCATCTTTCCAGCCCTAGAGCACCTTGCATAAGTGCTCACATTCCTAACCTCCCAGGCTTCCATCCTAATGCTGCCCCTCCCCCTAAGGCACCATACCAAAACCACCATGACCAAAAAGCAAGTTGGGGAGGAAAGAGTTTATTTGGCTCACACTTCTAGAACATAGTCCTTCACTGAAGGAAGTCAGGATAGGAACTCAAGCAGGGCAGAAACCTGGAGGCAGGAGTTGATACAGAGGCCATGGAGGAGTGCTTCTTACTGTCTTGCTTCCCCTGGCTTGCCCACCCTGCATTCTTTTCCCCCCCCTGTTGACTCAGGTGCTTTTATTCTTTTTTTAATTTTATTGTACTTGTAATTCATTTTTTACACTCCATATTCCATTCCCTGCTCTTCTCCTCCTACCCTCCAACTGCTCCACATCCCACACCTCCTTCCCACCCTCCTTGTCTGCACATGGATGCCCCACCCTCCACCCCATCTGACCTCTAAACTCTCTGGGGCCTCCAGTCTCTTGAGGGTTAGGTGCTTCATCTCTGAATGAACCCAGACCCAGAAGTCTTCTACTGTAATGTGTGTTGGGGGTCTCATATCAGCTGGTGTATGCTGGCTGTTTGGTGGTCCAGTGTTTGAGAGATCTCGGGGGTCCAGATTAATTAAGACTGCTGGTCCTCCTATAGGATTGCCCTTCTCCTCAGCTTCTTTCAGCCTTCCCTAATTCAACAACAGGGGTCAGCTGCTCCTGCCCATTGGTTGGGTGCAAATATCTGCATTTGACTCTTTCAGCTGCTTGTTGGGTCTTTTGGAGGGCAGTCATGATAGGTTCCTTTTTTTGTGAGCATTCCATAGCCTCAGTAATAGTGTCAGGCCTTGGGACCTCCCCTTGACCCAGATCCCACTTTGGGCCTGTCACTGGACCTTCTTATCCTCAGTCTCCTCTCCATTTCCATCCCTGTAATTCTTTCAGACAGAAACAATTATGGGTCACAGATGTGACTGTGGGATGGTGACCCCATCCCTCACTTGATGTCCTGTCTTCCTGCTGGAGGTGGGTTCTATAAGTGCCCTCTCCCTACTGTTGAGCTGGTGTTTCATCAAAGGTCCCTCCCTGTGAGTCCTGGGAGTCTCTGATGCACACTGGGGGGCGGGGGGTCCCCAACCTCCTATTTCCTGAGGTTGCCTGTTCCCATTCTTTCTACAGGTCCTCAGGGTTTCAGTCCTTTTTCCTCATCCAATACCAGATTAGGTTCTCCCCTCCCCATCCACTTTTCCTCCCAATTCCCTCCCTCTCCACTTATGATTGCTTCTTTCTTCTCTCTCACAAGTGGGACTGAGGTGTCCTCACTTGGGCACTGCAGCTTGTTGAGCCTTTTGAATTCTGTGGACTGTATATTGTGTATTCTGTATGGGTTTTTGTTGTTGTTGTTGTTTGTTTTTTTACTAATATACACTTATTAGTGAGTACATACCATGCCTGTCCTTTTGCAACTGAGTTACCTCACTCAGGATGATTCTTATGGAACCCAGGACCCAGCCCAGGGATGGCACCACTCACAATGGGCTGGGTCCTCCCTTATTGATCACTAATTGGGAAAATGCCCTATAGTTTGATCTCAGGGAGGCATTTCCTCAACTGAGGCTTCTTTCTCTATAGTGACTCTAGCTTATGTCAAGGTGACACACAAAACCAGCCAGTACACCCTTTGTAGGTAACTCTAGTCTATGTCAAGTTGACATAAAACTAACCAAAAAATGGGGGTGGGGGAAGATGAGGACTTTTCTAAAAGAGGCCCTGAGGCTAGAGAGATGGCTCAGCAGTTAAGAGTACTGGTCCTTCCAGAGGACCCAGGTTCAATTCCCAGCACCCACCCACATGGCAGTTTATAACTGCCTGTAACACCAGTTCTAGGGGATCTGACACCCTCACACAGACATGCATGCAGGCAAACACCAATGCACAGTAAGTACATAAAATTAGATAAATCTAAAGAGCCCCCAAAGTGTTCTCTCTTCTTCATGACAACACAGCCGGAACATGGTTGTCTATGAACCAGGATGCAGACCCTCACTAGGCATCATCTACATCAGCAGTTTGACCTTGGGCTTCCAGTCCAGGACCATGAAGTAAGTGTCTGTCATTTAATGCACTCAAACTGTGCCTGGCCTAGCAACAAGGAAGGTATTCTAACGAGACACCCGTGCCCCTTTCTCTGGCTATCCGACAACTGAGATGGTGGTCCTACAGATTTGGAATCCCTCCCCCCAGTCCCCAAGAACCTCATGCTATGGGAGGGAAGAATGAAACCCTGGTGTAAGCCAGAGGGAGAAAGAGTCCTAACACATAATTCTGACCACTTGGTAGGCCAAGTGGATTGGGAAACAATGCCAAGTCAGCGATGGGCAAGGGGTCACATCTTACCTAGGACTGCTTAGGAATGTCTTGTGCTCTCTCTGTAAACCTAAGCCTCATGTCAGGACCCCAGAGAGGAACTTGACATGACTGGGCCTCTCTCTCAATGTCTCCTCTCCCAGGATGGGCGGGCACACTGGAGGAGTCTCCTATCTCTGTCTCTTACTGTTTCTTAGTATTTGTTGTCTCATTAATCAGCACACTGAGGATGAGTAGCTGAACCTAGCTTGTTAGGGGCTGCCAGGGACCACCAGGCTTTGATCCTAAAAACTCTGGAAAATAAAAACAAAAACAAACAAAAATTAAATCAAGCAGTTGGACTAAAACAAGAGAGAAACCTTCACTTCCTGGAAACCTCTCACTATTTCCATGGATACTGCACTTGTCCCAACTTGGGTATGTGCTCATCTTCAAACAAACATGGGAATGTGGTCTGCTTCCATCCAGCCACCAGGCAGGACAGTACCTGCTCTGATGGAAGGAACGGCTCCTGAAAAATGGCTGTGCTGCTTGTCATTTTGACTCCTTTCTTTAAAGACTCTTATTTTTATTTATGTTCATGTGAATGTGTCCAAGGGCACATACATGTTATATGTGCAGTGCCCATGGAGGTAAAGAGTGTGTCAGGTCCACTGGAACTAGTGTAATGTAGGTGGTGTGGGCACAAGACATGGGTTCTGGGACCCAAACCCACCCTCTGAAAGAGCAGCAAGCACTCTTGACTACTGAGCCATCTCTCCAGTCCCTTCATTTAAAAGAAAACTTGATTGCCAGGCCTAATGGCACACGCCTTCATTCCCAACACTCGGGAGGCAGAGGCAGACAGATCTCTGAGAAAATACAGTCAAGAAAGAATCAACCTCAAGTGGTGGTGGCGCACGCCTTTAATCCCAGTACTGGGGAAAGCACAGGCAGGCAGATTTCTGTGAGTCTGAGGACAGCCTGGTCTACAGAGTGAGTTCAAGGGTAGCCAGGGCTACACAGAGAAACCCTATCTCAAAAACAAATAAACAAATAAAAGAAAAAGTAAAAAGAAAAAAAATAATCAAACTTCCTCCTTGTCTTCAGGAAAATGTCAGCTAAATTGCAGGCAATCGTCATTCCATTTTCTCGTGCTGTGTCACCAATCTGCAGGTGTCAGTCTCTGCTGACTACAGTCTATTTGTCAACTGAGGTATGGGTTAACACTGTAGCTTCCTCTCTGGTGAGCAAATGCACTGACCCCCTACTTCTAAGTGCACTGACCCCCCACCTGTATAGTAACTTATAAAAGAACAAGGTCAATGGTGTCTGAAAGAAAAAGGAATCAAGTCTGAAGGCCTTAAGCCTTTTTCTCACTTTACCTGTAGTAACAAGTCCTCAGCGCTCAAGAACAGCTTTTCAGCTTCATTGATCTTGCCCATTAGCTTCAGGAAACTTCCAATAAAGAGGATAATTCTGCCTTTATCAGCAGCAGTAATCTCGGACAGGCTGCATTCCAGCACTGCAAGAAAAGGAGATGGCCTGAAGCACCGTGCTGGGAAGGAGCAAAGGACCTCCCTCTGCTTAATCCCACTCTAGGACTCTAGGTTTCTCAGTGTGCCCGAGGGGTGTGTGCGTGCCCGAGGGGTGTGTGCGTGCCCGAGGGGTGTGTGTGTGCCCGCGGGGTGTGTGTGTGCCCGCGGGGTGTGTGCATGTGGTGTGTGTATGTGTTGGGGTTGCTTGTTTTCTTTGGTTTTGTTTGTGCCTGGTTCTTTGCAGTTTTTGGAGACAACGTCTCACTCTGAAGCCCAGGTCAGCCTTGAACTCACAGTCCTCTACCTTTGCCTCCAAAGTGCTGGGATCATAGATGCATACCATCCTATCAGGCTTCAATTTCTTTTCTTTCTTTTTTTTTTGTTTTTTTTTTTCGAGACAGGGTTTCTCTGTGTAGCCCTGGCTGTCCTGGAACTCACTTTGTAGACCAGGCTGGCCTTGAACTCAGAAATCCGCCTGCCTCTGCCTCCCAAGTGCTGGGATTAAAGGCCTGTGCCATCACCGCCCGGCCAGGCTTCAATTTCTTGTTCAAGACCCCAGCAAATTTTACTACAAATATTGGAAAGTAGTTAAAATGATGCAGTAAAGATGTATAACAGTATTATACAACCTTGTTATATAAAAGTTGAAATCTAAAGAGCTAAACAATTATATAGTTCAATCCAAGTATTGTTATAATTTGTGTTTTGGAGTGAGTTTTTTCAGGAAAAAGGGGGGAAATGCTTATATTTCTTATACAATTCTGCCCTCTATTACAACTATCTTGAATTGCTAGATTAAAGAGAAAGAAAATGTTAGAGCAAAATAGGAACCTGGCCGGGGACACAGTTAGGTTTGTAATCCCTGCTTTTTCCAAAGGCTGAGTTGGGAAGGGTCTAGGGCTAACTTCTTTATCTTGGGCTACTTTTGCTTTCTGGAACAGCCACTCTGTATCTGAACTAATACCTTAAAAATAATAAACAAAAGCATCTTAGAGACTCTTAACTTAGGAGAATACTAGCTTCCACCAATTCCAGAGCTGAGAACATCAACGAACAGCATCCTGGGCCTATAGAACAGCTCCCCGCATCTCACTGTGCCTACCTCTGATGTACCCACCAATGAGTTTTAAAACTTGCCTTGATTTACGACTTTGTTCTGTAAAACCATAAGAACTTCATAAAACCATTTTTACATTGGAACATGAAAATTGGGGAAACCTAAATCTGTGTTGCCAATTCCTGGTCACTCAAAATGCCTCTAAAATTAACTCTCTTATTTCCTTTAAAGTGAAAGCTGGAGCCAGGTGGTGGTGGCACACACCTTTAATCTCAGGACTTGGGAATTCTGTGAGTCTGAAGCCAGCCTGAACTACACAGAGAGAGTTCCAGGACAGGCTATGAAGAGAAACCCTGTCTCAAAAGACCAAAGGATGAGAGCTGTGGTTTTTATCCTGACACGTCCACCCTTGCTTTTACCAGTCACCTCAGCATCGAAACTACTTCAAGAAACTATCATGAAATCTGCCTCCCACTGGCCAAATCTTTATGTTCACACACTCGGTGACACACAGAAGAGATGAGAAAATAGTTTTTCTCATTATACTAATACTTTCTGCCATTCTCCACTTTCATCCTCTGAGAGTATTCAATTTCACAGTGTAACAAACTCTACTTCTACACATGCCTGCACACACGCGCGCACACACACAAACACACACACATACAAACACATACACGGCTTTTAAAAAGTGACTGAGGATCATTCCCCAAAGGGTACACATTTCCTTTCTTTAAAAATAAACAAAAACCACAGGGTTGGGGCTGGAGAGATGGCTCAGTGATTAATAGTCTCTTCCGTAAGATTTTAGGGTTGTGGGTAAGAAAGGAAAGTGAGCGGTAAGATAGGCCAGGCTTCATGACAGCCTTGACTGTGGATCTGGACAGAGGAAAGAAGAACCCACTGGAGATGTGACACTGGATGTGGTGGACTTTACAAAGTCAAATCTCAGAACTGGTTCAACTAAGCCTGAGGGATGAGGGAGAGGGGGTGTCAAATAATACTACAAAGGTCAAGGCTCTGCAGAGAAGCCCCAAGTTCCAGAAGAACAGTGTTTGTTCAGATGGCTGCATCTCAGAGTCCTGCTG
This sequence comes from Mus musculus, assembly GCF_000001635.26. Classification (NCBI taxonomy): domain Eukaryota; kingdom Metazoa; phylum Chordata; class Mammalia; order Rodentia; family Muridae; genus Mus; species Mus musculus. The sequence goes on along the minus strand of NC_000076.6, from coordinate 86,748,088 downwards.
ATGTTCTCACCTACTTCAAAGGGATACATTAGTACTAAGCTCTTCTGCACACACAAAGTCCTCACTGAGATGCTAAGTGACTTCCTCTAGCCATCTCCAGTCCCACAGGCCCCTCCATCACCAGGAGTTTTTGTTCTACCTGGGAGAGCTGACCTTTCTCTCGATTGCTCTCAACTTCCTGTGACATACAGAGTGGTTCCTCCTGACCTCCTGTAACACACAGTATCCTTATGAGTATTCCTAGGGGGGGTTGCAGATGAATGTCAACATTGTACTGGCTGGTTTTGTGTGTCAACTTGACACAAGCTGGATTTATCACAGAGAAAGGAGCTTCAGTTGAAGAAATGCCTCCATGAGATCCCACTGTAAGGCATTTTCTCAATTAGTGATGGGGGAGCGGAGGGGGGGCGGAGGGCCCCTTGTGGGTGGTACCATTCCTAGGCTGGTAGTCTTAGGTTTTATAAGAAAGCAAGCTGAGCAAGGCAGAGGAAACATCCCTCCATGGCCTCTGCATCAGCTCCTGCTTCCTGCCCTGCTTGAGTTCCTGACTTCCTTTGGTGATGAACAGCAACGTGAAAATGTAAGCAGAATAAACCCTTTCCTTCCCAACTTGCTTTTTGGTCATGATGTTTGTGAAGGAATAGAAACCCTGACTAAGACAAATTGGTACAAGCATAGTGAGATATTCCTGTGACAACCTGACCTGTTTTGGAAAGGACTGTGGAAGAACTTTCAAACTTTGGGCTAGAAGAACCATTCAGTTTTAAGAGCTCTGTGGGATGTTGTATAGGAGCTTGGAAGATAATGTTGAGAACAGTGCAGACTATGGAAGTCTGGCTTGTGAAATTTCAGAGGGAAGATTAAAGACTCTTTTCAGGGCCATGTTTTGATTGTGAAGATTCTGTGGTTCTGGTTAGCTGGGGCTGAAGAATCAGCTGTGATTAACAAGATACCAGAACCACTAAAGCAAATGTTTGTGTTATTGGGACTATTGATGCTGGTTAGCTGGAGCTAAGAAATAATTGATGATTAAGAAGAGACTAGCATCACTGAGGTGAAATCTTCTGGAAAGTGTTTTCCGAGAGCACAGAGGCTGTGTTCCAGAGATAGCTAAGGTTGTACCTTGTGCTGTGGCTGGACTTCGTAATGTATAAGAGTTACCCAGGTGGTACTGGTTTTGAAGGCATGAAGGGGTCATGCAGAGCAGCTGAGGCTCGGCACTGTGAGAGGCCATGGAAGGCCATTGGTGAAGGTGCAGTCTCAGTTGCAATAGATGGCCCAGGACTGAAGGGGTCATGCAAAGGAGTTGAGGCTTGGCACCATGAAGAGAGCCTATGAGAGGCTATTAGTGACACCTATTTACAGCAGAAGATAGCAGTGTTTTGGAGATGCCAGTACCATGAGATGATCACCAAGAACAGTAGCAGCAGTGGTGTACATGCAGCTGGAGCCTAGAAGACAAGGTGTGTGCTACAAAGGGCAGGGCTGGAGAAGTGACCCAAGCCCTTGGAGGAGCCTAGAAGATGGTGAGAAGTTCCTAGACATTGGACAATTGGAGTTTGATTTTTGCTTTTGAGTGTGACTGTGCTCTAATATTTTTCTGTCTTGAAGGAAGAAAGTATTTTAGTGGGGCCCACAGTTTAAGAGATTTTGAATTTTTAAAGGAATTTGAATTTTAAAAGATATTGGATATTTTAAAAGGATTGAACTTTTAATATGTAAAGATTGTTGGACTTTTAAAGTTATTTAGATCTTGGGGATAAATAAGAAAATAAGGGTTGAGGCTTAATAGCAATGTGTTTGTGTGTCAAGTTGACAAGGGGTCAATTGTACTGGCTGGTTTTGTGTGTCAACTTGACACAAGCTGGAGTTATCACAGAGAAAGGAGCTTCCGTTGAGGAAATGCCTCCATGAGATCCGGCTGTAAGGCATTTCTCAATGATCAAGTGGGGAGGGCCCCTTGTGGGTGGTGCCATCCCTGGGCTGGCAGTCTTGGGTTCTATAAGAGAGCAAGCTGAGCAAGTCAGGGGAAGCAAGCCAGTAAAGAACATCTCTCCATGGCCTCTGCATCAGCTCCTGCTTCTTGTCCTGCTTGAGTTCCAGTCCTGGCTTCCTTTGGTGATGAACAGCAATGTGGAAAGTGTAAGCTGAATAAACCCTTTCCTCCACAACTTGCTTCGTGGTCATGATGTCTGTCCAGAGATAGAAACCCTGACTAAGACCAACACTAAAGAACTATGTGCACAATAATAAATCAGCAAAGGCTAGATGTCCAAGGCCTCCTGCAGGAATGGTAAAGTTCAAGTCCATTTCTAACTATCTGGGGTTACAGACCCTGGAGATCTTGCCCCTCCAGAGACTCAGCTTCCTTCATTTCAATCAAAACTTGACTAGTACACTTGTGGTTTCCAAAATGAGGCACCCGTGAAGTCCCTGACCTTCTGGCACTTAATACACCCTCAGCAACAGGAGTCTGAAGTAACAGGGCTGAAATTTTGAGTAACATCCACCTGACTACGCAACAAGTTCATGGTCAGCCTGTCCCACAAAAAGAGGGAGAACAAAAGGGATCAGGATCTGTCACTAGGGTTTCCAGCTGGGAGGCAGGACTCCATCTGCCCTGCTCAGCACTGTGTTGCTGAGTTCCTGGTCAGGGAGGTGCTTGGTTAACCTATTGTAAGAATGAAGAATATTATCACTCTGTTTAATAAGCAGGAAATAGAGGATGGGGTGGGAGGGTGGGCAGGCAAAGGGCCTACTTATGGGCTACAGGGGCAAAAAAAAAAAAAAAAAAATACTGTCCAAAGAGTTATCCAAGCCCAAGAATGAGGCAGACCGTCAAAGAACAGTCCTCTGCTTAGCCTGAGACCACTTTCAACAGCGCTGTCCGGCCTGGGTCCTGAAAGGAGGAAACACAGCCAACTGCAGAGGGGACAGAGCCACAGTTGGGTTTAATGTACTTAATCTGAAGCACCAAAGGTGTGACTGTAACATCTGAGATTCTGAGACGCTCTGTGTGGCTGGGAAAGGAGTCTGAGACTGGCCCAGCATTTCAGCACCATGAAGAGGCAGGAATATAGGCCTAGCGCTAGCCCTCCAGGAGAGCCATTCCCGACCGCCTCTGTGTCTGAGCTAACATCTTGTGAGTAACAGATAAAAATTTTTCACCATCTATTAACTTAGCAGACCACTGGCTTCCACCAATCTTAAAGCAAAGACTCATTAGATAGCATCTTAGGCCTACAAAAAAAGCTCCCTGTGCCTGCCTCTCTGATGTATTTTAAACTTGCCTTGATTTATGGCTTTCCTTGTTCTGTAAAACTATAAAAACTTTGTAAAACCGTTTCCATGCTAGAACATGAAATTTGGGATAACCTCAATCTGTGTTCCCCGGGCCATGGTCACTCAAAATGGCTCCAGAAGAGGCCATCTCTTATTCTTTTTAAGATGAGGGCGTGGGTTGGAGGCACAGTTGCTGTCCTACCTGAGAGTGTGGTTCGCTTCTTGAGTTTCTGGAATTGTTCCCCTTCTATCTTGGCAACAGAGAGCAGAAAAGCCTCAGACACGTCATTGCCGGCTTCCAGCAGCACATCCCAGTAGTGGACAAGGTGCAGCCTGGTCCACAAGCTTGGGTTTTGGATTTTCGATATGAAATCTGTGATGCTTGTGACACACGTGATTATGTAAGTTACTCATGGCTGAAGGAAGTTACTCCTCTACTTCCCACATGACACTGGCCTAGCCAGAACCTTTTTATTTTCCAAGCAGGATTCCATATATTCTAGACCAAGGGGGACCTTGAACTTCTACTCTTCTTGCCTCGGTCTCCCAAAGGCTGAGGTTACATATATGTGTCACCATGCCCAGTTTAAGTGATCAAACTCAGGGCTTTGTGTATGACAAGAGTCTTAGCTAGGCAAGCATTCTACCCCATGACATGAGCTATATATATCCCATGATACATAAACCTCTCCCTCCCCTCTCTCTCTTGGTGTCTGTCTGTCTGTTCATCTGTCTGTCCCACAGAGTTTAATCAAGGTTGTTTACATAAGCACAAGTAACAAGTATTTATCAGTGACTACACCACTTTAAAAAAACAACACCCCCTCCCCTAGCCACCATGAACTCCCAACAGAGCCTGGGTGGGGGGGGAGCATGACCTAAGGGATCCCTCCCCTATCCATGGGATGTTGATGGCCCAGTCTGCACATAACCACAGATGTGGTGAGTGTGTTAGAGCAACACTACATCATGCCCCAAAAGATGTGCTTTGCCTCCCTATGTCCCCACCCTTGGCTCTTACATTCCTTCTGCCCTCTCTTCCATAATATTCCCAGAGCCTTTGAAGACAGCCAGTCCTATAAACGTCTTAAAGCTTTGGTTGTCACCAGATATATATGAGCCCTTCACTCTTCCATAATTCGAGCCAGTACTCCCCCACCTATTCAAAATAGCCCTCCTCTGGGTACCAGTGCTCCCCACCTATTCAGAATAGCCCTCCTCTGGGTACCAGTGCTCCCCCACCTATTCAGAATAGCTCTCCTCTGGGTACCAGTGTTCCCCCACCTATTCAGAATAGCCCTCCTCTGGGCAGGCTCCTTGGCTCTACCTCCCAGCAACTCTTGGGCTTGCAGTTTCATATGAAGCATGGTCCCCAGTTCCAGTAACTATCAAGCTCCCAATTCCCAGACCCTTCCCCTCAATATATGGAAAGCACAGAGGAGCTTATAGGGTTGTGTCTTAGTTCAGGACTATGACAGTGGCAGAGGCGGGGTGAGACCTCAGTAAACTTGCTGAGTTAATGCATAAGGGCAAAAGAAGGAAGCAGGGAAAAGAAGGGGGAGCAAGAGAAGAGTGAACCAGGAAAAGCAGGTCAGAAGCAGCTAGCACCAGTATGGCCTGTCTTGTATCCCTTTCAGTTCTGGCCTTTGCCCTCTTGTCTTCCCAATGCCTGAAGGAGTGCATATGGTGTGAAAGAGGAGACTACTGTAGTGCCTGACAGATCAAACAGAGCATCTTGGGGGAGCCACCCACCATGAAAGTGGATTCCAGTCAGAGGGACCCACCTAGAACCATCAGGACACAGGAACCGAGGAGTGGCCTGGAACAGGAGCCTTCCAGTTTCGATGAAAGCCTGGAGCTGATTCTGTGCAACAGAGCTACATATACAAATACCAGGGGAGAGCTGGTCTCCCAAGAGAGTTGACACACCTGTGAGCACAGGTAACACCATCATTTCTGTTCAAATTCCTGGTCCAAGAGGGACCCTCCCAGAGCCATCAGGACACAGGAAACAAGGAACAGCTGGGGACAGGATCCTTCTGGGTTCTGTCTTCCCCCCAGAGCTGATTTTTACCACAGCTCTTCATACTCAAATTCCTCCAGGAGAGAACTGGTCTCCCAGGAGTACTGACACAGACACAAAGGCTTGCAGGAGGGACAAGCCACAGTCAGAGACAGCAAGATCAGCTAACACCAGAGATAACCAGATGGCAAAAGGCAAGGGCAAGAACATAAGCAACAGAAACCAAGACTACTTGGCATCATCAGAACCCAGTTCTCCCACACAACGAGCCCTGGATACCCCAATACACCAGAAAAGCAAGACTCTGATGTAAAAATCACTTCTCATGATGGTGATAGAGGACATAGATAACTCCCTTAAAGAAATAAAAGAGAACACAGGTAAGCAGGTAGAATCACTTAAAGAGGAAACACAAAAATCACTGAAACAATTACAGGAAAACACAATCAAACAGATGAAGAAATTGAACAAAATCATCCAGGATCTAAAAATGGAAATAGTAACAATAAAGAAATCACAAAGGAAGACAACCCTGGAGACAGAAAGCCTAGAAAAGAGATCCGGAGTCTTAAATGCAAGCATCACAAATAGAATACAAGAGATAGAAGAGAAAAATCTCAGGTGCAGAAGATATCATAGAAAACATTGACACAACAGTCAAAGAAAATGCAAAATGCAAAAAGTTCCTAATCCAAAACATCCAGGAAATCCAGAACACACCAAACCTACGGATAATAGGTATAGAAGAGAGTGAAGATTCCCAAATTAAAGGGCCAGTAAATATCTTCAACAAAATTATAGAAGAAAACTCCCCTAACCTAAAGAAAGAGATGCCCACGAACATACAAGAAGCCGACATAACTCCAAATAGACTGGATCAGAAAAGAAATTCCTCCTGTCACATAATAATCAAAACGCCAAATGCACAAAACAAAGAAAATATTAAAATCAGTAAGGGAAAAAGGTCAAGTAACATATAAAGGCAGACTTATCCAAATTACACCAGAATTCTCCCCAGAGACTATGAAAGCCAGAAGATCCTGGGCAGATCTCATACAGGCTCTCAGAGAACCCAAATGCCAGCCCAGGCTACTATACCCAGCAAAACTCTCAATTACCAAAGATGGAGAAACCAAGATATTCCAAGACAAAACCAAATTTACACAATATCTTTCTACAAATCCAGCCCTACAGAGGATAATAGATGGAAAACGCCAACATGAGGAGTGAAATTACACCCTAGAAAAAGCAACCCAAAAGAAGATAGCCACATAAACATATAAATAATATCAAAAATAACAGGAAGCAAAATCACTATTCCTTAATATCTCTTAATGTCAATGGACTCAATTCCTCAATGAAAAGACATAGACTAACTGACTGGATACATAAACAGGACCCAGCATTTTGCTGTATATCGGAAATGCACCTCAGTGTCAAAGACAAACACTACCTCCGAGTAAAGGGTTGGAAAACAATGGAAAACCCCACTCTCATCAATGGGCAGATCATGCAAACATAAACTAAACAGAGACACAGTGAAACTAACAGAAGTTATGGACCAAATGGAGTTAACAGACATCTATAGAACATTTCATCCTAAATCAAAAGAATATACCTTCTTCTCAGCACCTCATGATACCTTCTCCAAAATTGACCCTATAATCGGTCACAAATCAGACCTCAAGAGATATAAGAAGATTGAAATAATCCCATGCCTCCTATCAGATCACTACAGACTAAGGTTTGTCTCCAATAGCAACAAAAACAACAGAAAGCCCACATACACAAGGAAGCTGAACAACACTCTACTCAATGATAACTTGGTCAAGGGAGAAATAAAGAAACTAAAGACTTTGTAGAATTTAATGAAAATGAAGGTACAACATACCCAAACTTATGGGGCACAATGAAAGCAGAGCTAAGAGGAAAACTCATAGCTCTGAATGCCTTCAAAAAGAAACTGGAGAGAGCATACACAAGTAGCTTAACAGCACACCTGAAAGCTCTAGAACAAAAAGAAGTAAATACACTTAAGAGGATTAGACCGCAGGAAATAATCAAACTGGGGGCTGAAATCAACCAAGTGGAAACAACAACAACAACAACAAAAAAGATACAAAGAATCAACAAAACCAGGAGCTGGTTCTTTGAGAAAATCAACTAGATAAACCCTTAGCCAGACTAACCAGAGGGCACAGAGACAGTATCCAAATTAACAAAATCAGAAATGAAAAGGGAGACATAACAACAGAAACTGAGGAAATTAATATATATATATATATGATCCTGCTACAAAAGCCTATACTCAACACAACTGGAAAATCTGGATGAAATGGACAATTTTCTCGACAGATACCAAATACCAACGTTAAATCAGTATCAGATAAGCCATCCAAACAGTCCCAACCCCCTAAAGAAATAAAAGCAGTCATTAAAAGTCTCCCAAGCAAAATCAAACAAACAAATAAACAAACAAACAAAAAACAACCAGGACCAGACAAATTTAGCACAGAATTTTATGAGACCTTCAAAGAAGATCTAATTCTAGTTCTTCACAAACTATTCCACAAAATAGAAACAGAAGGAACACTACCCAATTCATTCTATGAAGCCACAGTTATGCTGATACCAAAACCTCACAAAGAAACAACAAAGAAAGAGAACTTCAGACCAAATTCCCTTATGAATATTGATGCAAAAATACTCAACAAAATTCTCGCAAACCAAATCCAAATGATCATTCACCACAATTGAGTAGGCTTCATCCCAGGGATGCAGGGGATGGTTCAATATACAAAAATCCATTAGCGTAATCCACTCTATAAACAAACTCAAAGACAAAAACCACATGATCATCTCGTTAGATGCTGAAAAAGCATTTGACAAAATTCAACACCCGTTTATGATAAAAGTCTTGGAAAGATCAGAAATTCAAGGCTCATACCTAAACATAGTAAAGGCAATATACAGCAAACCAGTAGCCAACATCAAACTAATGGAGAGAAACTTGAAGCAATCCCACTAAAATCAGGGACTAGACAAGGCTGCCCTCTCTCTCCCTATCTATTCAGTATAGTACTTGAAGTTCTAGCTAGAGCAGTTAGGCAACAAAAGGAGGTCAAAAAGGATACAAATTGGAAAGGAAGGAGTCAAAATATCACTATTTGCAGATGATATGCTAGTATACTTAAGTGACCTCAAAAACTCCACCAGAGAACTCCTACAGCTGATAAACAACTTCAGCAAAGTGGCCGGATATAAAATTAACTCAAACAAATCAGTAGCCTTCATACACTCAAAGGATAAACAGGCTGAGAAAGAAATTTGGGAAACAACACCCTTCACAATAGCCACAAACAATATAAAGTATCTTGGTTTGACTTTGGCTAAACAAGTGAAAGATCTGTATGACAAGAATGTCAAGTCTCTGAAGAAAGAAATCAAGACCTCAGAAGATGGAAAGATCTCCCATGCTCACAGATTGGCAAGATTACTATAGTAAAAATGGCCATCTTTCCAAAAGCAATCTATAGATTCAATGCAATCCCCATCAAAATTCCAACTCAATTCTTCATAGAGTTAGAAAGAGCAATTCTCAAATTTATTTGGAATAACAAAAAACCCAGGATAGTGAAAACTATTCTCAACAATAAAAGAACTGGGGGAATCAGCATCCCTGACCTCAAGCTGTACTACAGAGCAATAGTGATAGAAACTACATAGTATTGATACAGTGACAGGCAGGTAGAACAATGGAATAAAATTGAAGACAAATGCACTCACACAACTTTGGTCACTTGATCTTTGACAAAGGAGCTAAAACCATCCAGTGGAAATAAGACAGCACTTCCAGCAAATGGTGCTGGTTCAACTGGCAGTCAACATGTAGAAGAATGCAAATTGATCCATTCTTGTCTCCCTGTACAAAGCTCAAGTCCAAGTGGATCAAGGACCTCCACATAAAACCAGATACACTGAATCTAATAGAAGAGAAAGTGGAGAAAAGTCTGGAACACATGGGCAGAGGGGAAAAGTTCCTGAACAGAACATCAATGGCTTATGCTTTAAGATCAAGAATTGACAAATGGGACCTTATAGAATTGCAAAGATTCTGTAAGACAAAGGACATTGTTAATATGACAAAATGGCAGCCAACACACTGGGAAAAGATCTTTACCAATCCTACATCTGATAGAGGGCTAATACCCAATATATACAAAGAACTCAAGAAGTTAGACTCCAGAGAACCAAATAACCTTATTAAAATATGGGGAACAGGGCTAAACAGAGAATTCTCAATGAGGAAACTCAAGGGGCTGAGAAACACCTAAAGAAATGTTCAACATCCTTAATCATCAGGAAAATGCAAATCAAAACAACCCTGAGATTTTACCTCACATCAGTCAGAATGGTTAAGATAAAAAACTCAGGTGACAGCAGATGCTGGCGAGGATGTGGAGAAAGAGGAACACTCCTCCATTGTTGGTGGGATTACAAGCTGGTACAACTACTCTGGAAATCAGTCTGGCGGTTCCTCAGAAAAGTGAACATAGTACTACCTGAGGACCCAGCTATACCACTCCTGGGCATATACCCAAAAGATTCTCCAATATATAACAAAAACACATGCTCCACTATGTTCATAAAAGCCTTATTTATAATATGCAGAAGCTGGAAAGAATCCAGATGTCCTTCAACAGAGGAATGGATACAGAAAATGTGGTACATGTACACAATGGAGTATTCAGCTATTAAAAACAATGAATTCATGAAATTCTTAGGCAAATGGATAGACCTAGAAAATATCACCCTGAGTGAGGTAAACCAATCACAAAAGAACACAAATGGTATGCATTCACTGATAAGTGGATATTAGCCCCAAACCTCCAAATACTCAAGATACAATTCAGAGACCACATGAAGGTCAAGAAGAAGGAAGACCAAAGTGTGGTTCTTCAGTCCTTCTTAGAAAGGGGAACAAGGGGCTGGTGAGATGGCTCAGTGGGTAAGAGCACCCGACTGCTCTTCCGAAGGTCCGGAGTTCAAATCCCAGCAACCACATGGTGGCTCACAACCATCTGTAACAAGATCTGACTCCCTCTTCTGGAGTGTCTGAAGACAGCTACAGTGTACTTACATATAATAAATAAATAAATCTTAAAAAAAAGAATACAAAAAAAAAAAAAAAGAAAGGGGAACAAAATACTCATGGGAACAAATATGGAGACAAAGAGTAGAGCAAAGACTGAAGGAAAGACCATCCAGAAACTGTCCCACTTGGGGATTAAGTGGCTTGGCTCCCAGGGATTAAGCCACCAAAGAATACACATGGCTCCAGCTGCATATGTAGCAGAGAATGGCCTTGTCAGGCATCAATGGGAGGAGAGGCCCTTGGTCCTATGAAGGCTTGATAGATGCCTCAGTGTAGGGGTATTGAGGGTGGGGAAGTGGGAGTGGGTGGGTGGGTGGAGGAACACCCTCCTAGAAGCAGGGGGAGGGGAGATGAAATGGAGGTTTCTGGGATGGGGGAAAACCGGGTAAGAAATGTAAATAAATTTTAAAATTAAATTATTTTTTTTTTAAAAAAGAAGACAACAAGAAAAGAAAAGAAAAGAAAAGAAAAGAAAAGAAAAGAAAAGAAAAGAAAGGAAAAGAAGAGAAAAGAAAGTGGATTCCACACTAAGGTTCCACACACGCATAAATGAGCATGCTACTCAGAGAAGCCTTGTTGCTAATGTGACATCAAGATTCCATAGAAAGCTAGCAGAAAGCAGGACTCACCTGGGGTTCGTGATGAAGTTACATAGACCTTCCCAATACCCGCTCATCTTCATGTGCCAGGGCAGCTCCTGATACACCCTCCAGAAGATGGTTTGCCGCTGGAAGAACCTCATCAAGACCTGGTGGAAATGTGCCTTCTTGTGATTCACGCTGTTCTGGGCCACATTGGGATTGCTCTCTCTCACCGGAGTGCTTACACCTGTCTCAAAACCAATTACAGCCTCACAGTTCTGGCTTCTTTCCCGCATGAGAATACAATCACAAAATATAGCAACTCTGTTGCTATGATTAGGGAAGAAAACACAATCCCAAAACTCTGTATCTTTGGAAAGATCTTGGCATCTTTAAAGTGGCTGGTACAGGGCTGGGGAAGTGGCCCAGTGGGAAAGTTCCTACTGAACAAAGCTGAGGCCTGGAGTTGATTCCCCAGCATGGGCACAAACAGCAGGCAGCTGTGGTGGCTCGGCTGGAATCAGCACCAGGGAGGCAGAGAAAGGTAAATCTGGAGCAGGCTAGCTGGCCAGCCAGCTAGGCTAGCCAGATCCATGAGTTCTGGGTTTAAGTGAGAGACCCTGCCTCAATATATAATGTGAGAAGTAGTTAAGAGAGACATCTGAGAGCAACCTCTGGCCTCTGCACACATGTATACACACCCATGCATGCACACCTGCACACACCCATGCAAACATGCAGTCACAAATGCACATATACATGACCAAAAAAAGTATCTTCTGCAACATTCTGTTTTCCTCCAGAAAGTATTTATAGTTATGATTAGGGGTAAGTGTATGGACATTTCATACTGAGTTTTCCTTACCAACTTCCACAAAGAAACACTTTGGACTGCTTTCCTACTTTCTTGGGGTGTTTGTTTGTTTGAAGACTCAAATTGGAGGGCTGGAGAGATGGCTCAGCAGTTAAGAGCACTGACTGCTCTTCCAGAGGTCCTGAGTTCAATTCCCAGCAACCACACGATGGCTCACAGCCATCTGTAATGGGACCCGATGCACTCTCTCTTCTGGTGTGTCTGAGGACAGCTCCAGTGTGCTCACATACATAAAATAAATTTTAAAAAAATAAAGAAAAGAGAACACACGCACACACACAGTCATACACTTAGAAAAATAATCAAATTGGAGGGCGGCAGTATAGAAGGAATAGGAAGGTGGTTAGAAATAAAAAATATTATTCTTATTTTATGTGTATGGTGTTTTGGCTGCATATATGTGTGCAGAGTCCGTGGAGGTCAGAAAGGGCCATCAGGTCTCCTGGAACTGAAGTCACAACAGCTGTGAACTGCCCGTGGCTACTGGGAGTCAAAGCCAGGTCCTTTTGGAACAGCAGCCATGGCTCTTAACCACTAAGACATCTCTCCAGCCCCACTTCTCCATTTTGAGTACACACCATGGCTGTTGCCTAAACAAGCACTCGCTCCCATGTGAGGGTGAGCGTGTTGGACACCTGATTCTTCTTCCTGACCTCCTAAGGGCCCAGTGGTTACTCAGCAAGCAAATGGGAAAGTGGAGCTAAAGCTAAATTATTGCATGTTCACTCCCAAAGTGGGGTGGTTCTGACAGACTGTGCTACTCAGAAACAAGTCTCTTAAAAGCCCATAGCTGCTGACTGATATCTATCCTTGAAAATCAAAACTTTTTACTTTTTTTTTCCCCTTGGCACTCTTGCAAGATGAATGGAGTGCACACTAGATGGCACACCAAGCCCAGGTTATCATAAAAACTGTAATAAAAAACCCACTGCTTAGCCTTCTGCATTTGCGCTGAAATCATTTCCAAATCACCCGCACATCTGGAGAGAGTTTGTTCTACTTAGGCAAAGGTGTGCCCATATGCTCTGGTGGCAAAGCAATGCATATGAGACCCATGGGGGAAAAAAAGACAACTCCCCTCCCTCGCTGTATGGCGAAGCCATTTTTGTGGGTGTTACACTGAGAAAGTGAGGTAAGACGTGAAAGAAAAACAAATGGGGTAAATAACATGCTGAGTCCCAAACTTGGAAGCGTTAAACACAAAGGCTAAAATCACCAACATCTGGGGCTGGCGGGTATCTCACTGATAGAGCATGTGTGTACTGAGCACACACGGCCCTGAAGTCAATGCCCAGCCAGCACTCATGGAAGAGGAAGGGGCTGCAGGATGTTGTACATTCCATTTTGTCATTTTACAGAGTAACTTCATGAGGAAGACAGGACGATGAATCCTCATATGACAAGTGAAGCTACTTAAACCCAGACAGACTGGGTAACTGCTCTCCTCCAGCTACGTTTGAGATGCAGAGAGAGGTCTGGCCCCAGCATCATCTGTGCAAACAAAGTGCAGCACAGACTTGGCCTCGACAGACGTAGCCTTCAACGTTGGTGCACTACTCTGACTCATGGGAGGTTAGAATACATTCTACTGGCAGCTGCAAATCTCAGTGGCTTAAGAAAACAAGGGTTCATTATGCCTGTCTGTGGACTGGGGGCCTGAAACGCTAGTCCAGGTCAGGAACTGCCAGAGGAAAATCATCTTGAATGTTGCATGGCCATTCAATCATACGGTCCCAACCAGGTATTAGAGAACTGTCATTCAAATGGCTGCCATGGCGATCATCGGGATAACCCAGGAGATTCTGCATTTGCAGGAGCGCCCATTACTCTCAGGGTAAATATCATCATTAGTCTTATTTTGAAAGTGAGAAATGGAGTTCTGAAAAGAGTTAAACACTCTGCATATGATCTTACCAGTTCTGTGAGATCCCAAACTAATTGCTTGTAATTAAAACGAGATCGTTTTTTTTAGAAGATGCTATGGTGAGCTAGGTGGTGGTGGTAGTGGCAGCAACAGTTGATCACGCCCTCTGATTCCAGCCCTTGGGAGGCAGAGGCAGGCAGATCTCTGAGTTTGAGGCCAGCCTGGTTTATAGAGCAAGTTCCAGATCTTGTGGGAAAAAAAAAAAAAGAGGAGGAGGAGGAAGAGCAGAAGCAGCAGCAGCAGCTGCTGCCGCCATGGTAACTTTCTGGAAGGAAAACTCAAGTCCACTCCATAAAGGAATAACCCCTGGGGTGCTCAGCCACTGAAGTCAGGTCTCCTTTAACTTGGGCAACAGCTGTCCTGCATGTTTGCTCATCTCTGCTAGAGAATTCTCGTGAATGTGGCTCTCCTCCTCCCTTGACCCCTAAAGCGTTTTCACAGAGTCAGCTCCTTACCCAGCAGCTTGTGCTCCACGGCACTCCTTAGGGACTGGTGCTGGAAGTAGAGGAGACCATTGGGCTTCTCCTGGATCCAGGTTTTGGTGGCTTGGCGGAAGGCTGCCCAGTGCACCGCCGTCACTTTGTGGTGGTCCCTGTAGCCCATCGTGTCCAAAAGCTGGAGCAGTTCATCCTCAGCCAGCCCGCAGTGAGAGATGCAGAGCAAGCACAGCACATCCACTACCCAGCCACTTGGCCCTAGGCAGCCGCAGAGGGGGTGGGGTGGGAGGACAGAACGAAAGAGAGCGCGTCAGTGGAAGTAGGGGGTCCACTACACCAGGAAACACCCTCCCTCCTCCATCCAGGTAAGTACTGTAATGGCCCCAGTCTTCCAAAGGAAGGGGTGCAGGCAGGTTGAATAACTTACCCAAAGTCACTCAGAAGAAAGTGCTGAGAGGGGATCTGAATTCAGTTTGCCTTCAGAACCCAAGGTGTCACCCACCATTGACAGTCATATCTAACACCGGGGACAAATGGGCAGGCTTCCTGGTCTCCACGCGAAGCAATCTGCCCAGTGCAGTTTGCTAGGTCAGGAGCTTCTCTTGGAGAAGGGCCACTCACTCAAACACCATCCAAGGGCCCTTAAGCTTCTGTCCTATCACTGGCTTTAAGATCTGCCAGCTAGAGAGATCCTTCTGACCACAGCGAAGACAGGCATCATGGTCCCCTGCCGCTCGTGAACTGAAGTGGTCCACACTACCTACAGCCTTCAATTAAAGGCACATCTGAAGCCAAGGTGATGAAGCTCCCCCTAAACGGGACTGAGCTCTACCCAGCTCTTCCTAGCCCCATGGCTTTGGAGCTCCCTAGACCCATCAGGACTGCGGGCCAGTGCTGGAGAAGCAGCCGCCATTGCAGGAAGGAGCCGAGGGCTTTCCTGTGCAGTCCTGGGGGTGTAGTTAGATAGAATGGATCAATGGCCTTTGCAACTCTTCTAGGGGACCTCACTTCCACCTTAAAATCCACTTTCCTGATAGAAATGCAAACGGTAGAGCAGAAAACTGTGAGGGACAATGTAGTACCACAGTAATCAATGTGCCCTGTATTCTTCCACCTCTCCAACTGCATTCCAATCTAGGTTTCCGTGTTCTGAAAGGAGACTGAGATGCAGAAAAGACAAAACGAGGAAAGCAAGCTTCAAATCAGATATCAGAGGCCTACTGCACAGACAGTGGCTGGAGAGAATAAAAGCTTTCAACAGCCTGCTTCTTGACTGTTGTAAACACACCGTAGAAAAATTGTTCACATTTCGGGAGCGAGGGGTGTGGGCCACTTTCATCATGTGATGCGAGGGCTATTTAAAGAGGCTGTCCAGCCGGGAGCTGCGGTTCTCAGTGCCTGCCCGCCTCCTCACTCATCGCACCATGGCGGACGCCTTTGTCGGTACCTGGAAGCTAGTGGACTGCAAGAATTTTGATGACTACATGAAGTCACTCGGTGTGGGCTTTGCCACCAGGCAGGTGGCTAGCATGACCAAGCCTACTACCATCATCGAGAAGAACGGGGATACTATCACCATAAAGACACAAAGTACCTTCAAGAACACAGAGATCAACTTTCAGCTGGGAATAGAGTTCGACGAGGTGACAGCAGATGACCGGAAGGTCAAGTCACTGGTGACGCTGGACGGAGGCAAACTCATCCATGTGCAGAAGTGGAATGGGCAGGAGACAACACTAACTAGGGAGCTAGTTGACAGGAAACTCATCCTGACTCTCACTCATGGCAGTGTGGTGAGCACTCGGACTTATGAGAAGGAGGCGTGACCTGGCTGCTCCGTCACTGACCGCCCGCTCCTCTGCCAACTGGCCACCCCTCAGCTCAGCACCATGCTGCCTCATGGTTTTCCCCTCTGACATTTTGTATAAACATTCTTGGGTTGGGATTTTTCTGGAGATACGGGGCATCAGCCTGGACTCAGTTCCTACTATGTATGTGGTTTATTTTTTAAAACTGTATCCAAAGGGTGCTCTAAGGACAATAAAGCAGAACCAAGGCCAAAAAAAAAAAAAAAAAAAAAAAAAAAAAAAAAAAAAAAAAGAAAAATTGTTCACCACAAACAATAGACTCACAAGATGAGCTAACGATGTTGTTTGTTTGTTTGTTTGTTTGTTTGTTTGTTTGTTTTACCCCAACTAGGAAGGAAAGAGCTGTTACTAAACTGAGAAAGGTCTAGGAGAAAGTTGAAGAGGAAATCAGGCATCAAGGTGCCAGGAGAGCCAAGGTATATAGCACACCCTTTTAGTCCCAGAACTCGGGAGGCAGAAGCAGATGGAGCTGTGTGAGTTTGAGTCCAGCCTGGTCTACATAAGCAAGTTCTAGCCAGAACTACATAGAGAGACCCTGTGGAAACAAAACAAGATTGTCCTTGGTGAGGATGAGGGACTGCACCAGCAGGGGGCAGCAGAAACAGAACAACCGAGAAACTGGGACAAACAAGTCTTGGAGCCATAAAGGAGGCACTTTTAGGATCAGCTATCACACACCTGGAATCACGGTGTCTAGAGTTGTGTCTTTAGGCTTCAAAGTCCAACTATAATCTTCAACCCAGCGCTTCAGAATCAACTCCCAGAGCTCCTGCACAGAGGCAACCTCCAAGTACTCCCGGAGACACTGGAACTCATTGCGGTAGATTTTGCACTCCTGCAGCTCGCTGGCGATGATTGCGAGCTTCAGAGGGCTCAGGTTTGGTTTCTTCCTCAAAATGGGC
The DNA here is from genome assembly GCF_000001635.26 of Mus musculus. Taxonomy (NCBI): domain Eukaryota; kingdom Metazoa; phylum Chordata; class Mammalia; order Rodentia; family Muridae; genus Mus; species Mus musculus. The sequence goes on along the minus strand of NC_000076.6, from coordinate 86,731,042 downwards.
TTGCTCTGCCCGAAGCGTTCTTGGTCGGCAGGGGAGAGGTGCTGTCTGAAGATGTTGAACTTGGTGTCTTCGTCCCCGATGCTGTTGAGTTCCACGATCTTCACGTCAGGGCGGGCACACAGCGACTTGCAGGACAGACTGGAGGAGACGCTGCTCAGAATGAATTTACAGTGAGGAGGCAGGGAGCGCGGCAGCCAGGAGAAATCTTTCGCCTATTGGAGACATTGCAAAACTTCAAAAACCTTAACATTATGTTCAGAGCGATTGCATGTGAGTACAGTGAGGGTAACTTGGACAGGGAACCATTTGGTAGTAAAAAAAAAAAAAATACAAATTCACACAGAATGGAACCACATTTGACTGATTCATCTGTGATGAATCTAATAGTGCAAATCTGGACTCTCTTCTGAGGAATAATCTACAGCAATAATCGAAAAAAAAATCTAATAAAGGCAATTTGGACCTCTTAATAAAATAAGAAGACCTTGTGTTACATAACAAAGAATTGTTACTTTTGCAGCAAAACTGTCATGATATATACCTAATATGATACTTTCTTGATTGTTTAAAAATTTTATTACATTTCCATTTATTTATTTTGTGTGCACGTGTGTATGTGCAGGCAGGTGCCATGGGATAACTTTTGGGAATTGGTTCTTTACTATGATGTGGACCCCAGGTATTGAACTTGGGGTTGTTAGCCATGGCAGTAAGCACCCTTACCACTGAGCCATCTCACTGGCCCTCTAGGTCTGGATTCCGATTCTGCCATTTAATTAGACAACACTTAGATAACCTAACATCTCTCTGCCCTCTCTCCAACCAGGGATGCTGAGTAGTCTCTTTCTGAGTGGCTGTGTACACGCTAGACCTTTGGTCCTGAGCCAAAAAGAACATGCTGATACATTTAAAGCTCCTAGCACGATGCCAGGCCCATAGTAAATGGCATGTCAGTATCTGACTACTAAAACATAAAGCCATAATTAAAATCAATGACAGACAAACCTAGAAACACAACACAAGATAAGTGTATTATATACACCCTAAGTAATGGGGTCTTCTCCTTTATAAAATTAAGTGTAGTTTTTAAGAGTTGTTACCTTCTGACCTGAAATCCCATAGATACCGATCAGCTCTTCGATCCCGTCTAGTACCAGGATGCATGGCTTTAAGCTTATGGCGGCTATGAACACTTCTACGAGAAGTGAAAAGACCAAGACATTTGAGTCCTCGTTAAGGAAATCCATTTCAAGCCGGGGACCTACAATACAGAAGTTTCAGATGAGGTCAAAATGTTCCCATCAATGCTCAGATGTGCTGATGGCCAGAGACACAGAGAGGTTAGAAAACGAGTGCCCGCCACTCCAGCTGTGTGGCTGACACACACATGCACACGCTTGGCCGGCTTCCTCAAGACATTCAGGCCCAAAGTAGTGGTGCTATCTGTCACCTGATGTCTCCAATACATTTTCAGGATTTCATATAAAGATGCTATGTGTAGTATTTGTACATGTTTCATATGGGCATACACATATGCGGGAGGGGCAGGGGTAAAAGTCTGGTAGTCTCAATTTCTTTCCACCTAAGTTTTTGAGGTAGAGTCTCTCTCTGAAATTGGAACTCACAAATGTTGCTATACAAACTGACCAGTGAGTTCCAGTGATCCTCCTGTGTCCACATCCCCAATAGTCCAAAGGCTATGGAAGATTGTTTTGTTGTTTTAAGATTTTATTTATTTATTTATTTATTTATTTATTTATTTATTTATTTATTGTATATGAGTGCTCTTTGTTGTTTTAAGATTTTATTTATTTATTTATTTATTTATTTATTTATTTATTTATTTATTTATTGTATATGAGTGCTCTATCTGCATGTATGCCTGCATACCAGAAGAGGGCATCAGATCCCAGGTGGTTGTGAGCCACCATGTAGTTGCTGGGAATTGAACTCAGGACCTCTGGAAGAGCAGCCAGTGCTCTTAACCGCTGAGCCATCTCTCCAGCCCAGGCTATGGGAGTCTCATGCACAGTCATCACATGACGAAAAGCACCAAGCATAAGACAGTTTAGTGAGTATAACTACTTCTCCTCGAAACGATGTTCAAGAAAGTGATAGCATGATGATACTGGAAAATGATCCCAAACATTTCTCTCTGTTTGATAAGAGTCAACCTGCCTCTATTAAAGGTCCGCCTTAAATGTTAATATCTCCAAGGCAGACTTAGTGTTCATGTGTGTGGAGGTCATCACTCAGCACAGATTTTCTGGGAGTCTTCTATGCCTTTCCAGGCACCGGGCTTATCAGTAAACAATAAAGTAGACCTACTCTCTGAACTCACAGAGCTTGCAGAGGAAGACAAACATTAAAACACAGAATCTTGGGACCTTTCTAAGTCACCTGGAAGACCAGGCAGGGTAAGCTCACGGTACTTGGAGGGAGCCATCCACATGAAGTACCACACACACTGGCTGTCAGGCAGCAGAGCTCCACTCTCTTACAGAGGGGTGGCCCATGAGTGATAAGTATGTCACCACCAGACTATCGAGGGACGTAAAAGGGCCTGAGGTGATGGTTCAACGCCAAAGAAACTCAACTTGTGGAGCCAAGGACAAGAAGTCAGGCTAGGAAGTGATTTTGGCCCAGGACACAAGTGCTGGCAAGTCCTGCTGAGGCTTTCTGCCCATTCCCACTTATTCCACAGCACCAACTCAAAGAGAGCCAATGTTGGGTGAGGACCAAGAAGGAAATCTTCCAAAAGGCTGAGAGAAGTTTTTTCCCCCCTCTAGAAGGCTACACAATAAAGTATGGAGGACAAAGACTTCAGAGTGAAAAGCCAGAGCTCAGACTGTCCCACTAATGGTGGCCTGCAGTCTGGATGTCAGGGTGCTAATGCTGATGGAAGCCCGGGAACCATGAAGCTCTTAACAGGATGCCTGGTGCTCAGGAGCCTTCAGTCTGTAGAACTCGCCTTCTAGGAGTGCCATTCAGTTCTAAGAAACACAGTGCCAAGGAAGGAACTGCATCAAGAGAAAGCTGGACTCTGCAAAGAGTGTCTCAGACTAGGTGCCAGCTGCTAGCAAGGCAGAAGAGGGGACTAGGAAGTCAGGAGTGTCTCCGACAGTGGCAGTTCCTCACCACCTACTTTGTTCTGGCAGGAATATGTCACGTGTGGTATTTGGTGTCTCAAAGGGGAAGGGCCCCTGCTTCTCGCCTCTCACGGAGAAAGAAATGCTTGTGGCCGAGAAGGCGGGGTCAAAGGAAACTGAGTCGCAGAGTAGCTGAATCTGCAGTGCGCAGCTGCACTCTCTCAACAGCTCTGCCTCCTGCGCCCACTTCCACCTCATCCCGGAAGCCAGCTGTGCTGGGGAAGCACAGGCAGCCCTGACCATGCCCCACACCATGCCGCCCTAATAGGGCTGCAGTGGTCACAGGGCAACAGACTCTTCTTCTACTTGATCATGAAAGGGGGTGGGCACATCACGTTTCCCTCCTTTCCCTCACTGGTGCACCCGCTGGTTTTGTTTTCCCTCCAACCGCAGCAAAATAGCAGTAGCTGTGGAGAACCAGAAGGTACCATTGTCAACTCTTCACAAGCTTTGTCTTTCCAATCTCATGGCCTTAGGGGGTAGGTTTTGGGGGGGGGGGAGAAAAAGGTTACAGGGGAGAAATGGTTAAAGAGCTTGAGTAAACGACTCAAGATCGCCCAGCTTGTAAAAAGGGGAGCCAGAACTGTGGGACAAGCCCAAAGCCTCTTTTCTTGAGCCTCCACCGTGAGGATGGGTGCTCTCTCATGGAGAAGTGTCCTTGATTCGTTGGCTTTCCTGAATTCTGCCTACTGCTGCCAGGCTAAAAAGCTACTTGTTTGAAAGACAGCAGCAGCTTGTTTTTATTAGGAGTGTTCTGAACCCCTTTAAAATAACAACTCACCTTGGGAATAAAATCATAATTGGGTGTGTTCAGCTGAGCTTACATCATCAGCTAGCTGCCTAGCCCAAAGGAACACCTTGGGGATGAGCCAGAATAGGACCAGGAGGCAGATGGAGACAGTTACACCTGCCTCTGCCTATTTCACCTACTTTACAGACCCAGGGAGTGCAAGCAAAGAGAATTGAAGCCATCCACATTCCCCCCACCCCCCAAGGTTCACAGAGACCCACCAGGCAGCGTGTGGATGGTATGAATGCATCCAAAGTCACTGAAGGACCCCTCAGACTTACTCGGGACCTAGAAGCACTCACAGGTAGAGAGGTGCACCGACTGTCACCAGCGGGCAGTCAGATGCATGCGAATGCCCACATACTCAGGAGCACAGCAATGGTAACTGCTAATGTTTATCAGTGCTTTCCAGATGTTAGGACCTGCACTGACCGCCTTTGTCTTTTTTTACTTTATCCTAGTTAATTCTTTAAATGCTTGAGGGTACTTTAACTTTAAAATCCTCATTTTATTAATAGAGAAACAAAGCTGGGCGTGCCAGGCTTGTGATCCTAGCACTTGGGAAGGAGAGATGGGCATTTCAAGGCCATCCTCGGCTACATAGAAAACTTGAGACTGCCCAGATCTATAGAAGACCTAACTCAAAACGATCAAAGAACAAATAGGAACCAAGCTACACAGAGTTAAAACTTACCCAAGGAAGCAAGCATGAGCGTGCGCACACACACACACACACACACACACACACACACACACACACACACACACACACACACAGAGAGAGAGAGAGAGAGAGAGAAAGAGAGAGAGAGAGAACCAAATTGTCTGGATTATATAGGAAGAAGCCTCTGGGGGAAGGATAGCCCAGGGGCTGGGCTGGAGAGTTCAGGGTTAGGGGCAGAGTTTGCCAGGTAGAAAGTGAAGGATGCTGGGAGAACTGTGGTTTGTAAAATATGCACCTCAGTGCTTTGTCCCAGGGTCCGAAACCAAACGCACCGGACCAGTAAGTATGGCACAGGTTCTCGGGCTCCCAGGACAGCATGAAGCACAACACACACACACACACCCATAACTGCCACCATCACAGCCCACATCATGACTGTCACCATTACTAGCACAGCACACTTTGCATCTCAAACATCACACATCCTGACTTCCTCTAACCTGCCTGCCACTACACTGGCACTGCCTGTTTCTGTCAGCAGCCCTTGTCTTTCATTTCGTTTCCTAAAGCCCAGAGATGGGAGTGTTCCCCCGCTTCCTTCAACTTACATCCAATTCTTCAGCAAATTCTCAAACTAAACACAGTCCCTCCCCACTTCTATTGCCCTTAAGCAACATGTTGACCGTCTTGCTAGGACCATCTCAATAGTAAGTGTCCCTCCCTGTCTGCAAGTTTGCTTCGCTATGTCCGTTCCCCACACATCAGATTGATATGGAATCAAGTCGTGTCACTCCAGTGCTCCAAACTCTACCCTGGCCTCTCCCTGTATTCAACAGACTCCGCATCTGGTACTCTGCCCCACAGTGCCCCTCCCATCTGCAGCAGCCCCACCCTCACTCCCTCTTGGGTCTGATAGACTCTTCCATCCATCCCTTGTCCATTTCCAGCTCATCCCACTGTGTTTCCAGCTCAGGAACTGTAGCGTTCCTTCGGCTTTCCCCTGTACCTAGAATACATTTTCTTCTGATTTCTATATGGTTAGTGAGATGTCCCCAAAAGTCACCCAGAAAGATGTCCCCAAAGAGTGTAGCAGAGAAGGCTACCTGTTCCAACACCATCCCTTCCAAACCTGCCTGATAGCTTTTGTGGCCAACTTCTTACCAAGAGATGGCAGTGGGAGCCCAGGCCCCAGCTCTGGAGGGAGAGGTGTACCGTTTTCATTCTTCCCCTGCCTCTAGCCCAGCAGTGCTCAACCTGTGGGTAGGAACCCTTTTGGGAATCGAATGACCCTTTGACAGGGATCACACAGCAGATATCATGAATAGGAGATAATTACATTATGATTCACAACAGTAGCAAAATGACAGGTATGTAGTAACAATGAAAATAACTTCATGGTTGGGGGGGTCATCACAGCATGAAGAACCGTATCAAAAGGTTGTAGCATTAGGAAGGCTGAGAACCACTGTTCTAGTCCAAGGCAGAAGAATTGAGCCTTTCAGGCAGTGCCTCTGGGAAGAAAGAATCTGATCTCTCCGGGCTGACCATAGGGAGGAATGGTGTCTAGTACTCACTTAAGAGATTCCTAGTAGACCATTACGTGGGAAGAAGGAGAAAGAGGCTCTAGGGAGGGAGAGGCAGGACATATGGGTGAGGCCATAGGGGATTTAGATCAAAACAAGAGAATGCCAGGCCCAAGGACAAGAGCAACAACTGCTCATTTCTAATTCAGCTGATGCTTTAACCAATGATGCTATTATCCTTTGGGTCGCTATTTTACCTTTCATGGGAAAGAACACATTTTTAATGGGTTTCCTTTTTATAGTAAGATTCATGCTTTTTTTTTTTAAAAAAAAATCAAAACCAGTTGTTTTCTGGTCTTAGGAACTTTCTGGCTTTACTTTGACAAGCGAGATGGGAGGTGTTTAAAGCAGTCTTGTTGGTATTTATATAAAGTAAAAGTGGAGTTCAGAGAGACTAGCAGGGGACTTGTCTTCACTTTCTGCCCATAAGGCTGGCCCGGTTACCGTTGGCTCTGTGCTGAAGCTCCATGACGAAGTAGTGGATCACAGACATGATGTCACAGCTCTCACACGTACTGCCCACAAAGTATGGGATCATCAGCACTCCGGGGTGTTTGCTTTGGAAATTACTGACCCAGTTGGCAATCAGTGTGGACTTCCCACAGCC